>NC_047669.1:61966283-62667533 GCF_011762505.2 Arvicanthis niloticus
CAGGACTGGAACTCAGGCAGGTTAGGAAGCAGGAGCTGATGCAGAGGCCATGGAGGGATGTTACTTACTGGCTTGCTTCCCCTGGCTTGCTCAGCTTGCTTTTTAAAAAAGACCCAGGACTACCAGCCCAAGGATGGCACCATCCACAATGAAACCTCCTACCATTGATCACTAATTGAGAAAATGCTTTACAGCTGGATTTCATGTAGGCATTTCCTCAAGGAAGGCTCCTTCCTCTGTAATTAGTTCAGCTTGTGTCAAGTTGACACATAAAACCAGCCAGTATACATATTCAATGCAACAAAAACAAAAAAATCCCTCTATCTTTCAGAAGCAGTGTTTGGTCATCCATTTATCACAGCAAGAGAAAAGTAATTAATACATTATCCTCTGATAACTAAATGTGAAAAGCTCATGTCATATTGTTCACTCTATAAGATCACATCATGAACAAAGTATAAGTATTTCTTAGTCAGCTCAACTACATGTAGGGGTCATTGGTGACATCATTACTGTCCTTACTGTTCTCAGCAAACAACAAAGGTCAATTTTATAGCATTTCATTGGCCACAAAAATTATGTGGCCAACCCTTCTATAAATAACATGATTTAAAGAATCAGTGTAGGGCCGTGAAAGGGTTCTTGGTTTTGGTCAAAGTGCTGGCTGGAAATAGCCAAGATACTGGAGACCCAACAGGTGTCATTGCCTGTGAGGGACAGACATCTATTTTGCTATGCTCCCAGAATCCAGGATCCTATCATATGGCATGGAACTCCATTGACCTACACTGTTCATGCACATTCAGGGCAGTGCAGCCCTACACAAAGAGCACAGGTAGAGGACATGACTACAGGCCTCAGGCCCCAGAGAGATTTACATGCTAATGAGATACCTAAAAGCCAGGGAACACAGCCAATTAAGCATTCTTCCCCAGCCCCTTCCCTCCTCTCTCCCTATTTAACTCAGGTCTGCCCTGAGTTTCATGGGGGAGGGGTGCACCCATACCATCTACATTCACCAGGAACAAAACTCTTGGAAACCCATGGACTCCCTAGTGTCTATTGTGGCCTGCTGCTGTGTGACCTTCATGGAGGACATCCCTGTGACCCAGCCACAATGAATCATTGAATCGATTAAATACAGGTTATATTAAAAAAAAAAAAAAAGTAAAAAGAGAAACATTAAGTTCAATGACCCACTTTGTAGAATGCATGAGAATATAAAACATAGACTTCTGTTACCATAAGCCAAATGAAGATGTTAGATATCCTGTCCTATAACTATGTCTTTTTTTTTTTTGCTTTTTGAGACAATCAATCTCTTAGCCTGTAGCTAGGCTAGCTGCTCAAAATGTTCCAATAAAAGGTCTGTTTCTACCCAACACAGCACTGTGGTTTCGGGTGTGTATGGATACTTACAGCTTTTTATAAAAACACTGTGAACACTAAGGATTTGAACTCAGAATGTTATCCATAAGTCTCACTTTTACCCAGTGAGCCAAATAATCGATCCCATTTTTAACCTTGTTTTGCTTCTCTTACATATAAAAATAAAATCGCCATTGTTGTAACACTAATCAATAACCTAGCTAAAATGAATTGGCATTTTAATGTTTATTGAAGTTAGTTTTGTGCCCCATTCAAATCTGAGCCTTTCAAAGACTCCCATTCAACTATATTAGCATATTTTTTATTGCCTTACTTTGCTCCAAGAGATGAGGGACTAATGTTCATTCAGTGAATTAATTCTCGTATTCACTGTGAGGCAGTGGGAAGACCTGTGTCCTGGCTGTATCTTCAGTCATACCCCAAGGCAGCTCAAGAAAATAAAGAAGTCATTTTATTTTCCTATTTTTCAAATGAAAAAAAAGTTGAAAAGCTTTATTATTGTTTAATTTATGTCACAAATCTACTTAAATATATAAATCAGTGCTTTCTAAGATACTTATTAAATGTCTGTCCATCAACATAATTTTTAAAATATTTTTTATACAGACAGACTACACTCTTTAGCAGTTAATACTCTCTGTCTTCCAAAACACCAAAGCAAAAAGTAGTGAAAACCATGATGCTTCCCTTCAGTTTTATCTGTAATTGGATGACTTGTCAGTTTTTCTCAAACATTAATTTTATCCTATTCATCTGAGGCTTGTTTTTCAACTGATTTAAATTACTTTTTATTGTTTGAGAATTTTGTCCTCAGTCATGAGTATATTTTAATCAAGGGCTAGGTTTCAGCTGATTTGATTTTGTGCTGGCCATGAGCAGGGAGTCACAGTTAAAGTGAGTCATGACATTAAGCTTTCACTCTATACATTTGCCCCCTCTGGATCTTTCAGTCTCTTCCTTAATAATGTCTGAGCCTTAGGAAAGTGATGTCAATGGATGTTTCATTTGGAGCTTAGCACTCTGTAGTCTCTTATTCTATGCACATTGATGAGTCCCTGTGTTATTCACCATCTACTGTAAATGGAAATTTCTCTGGTGGGTGTTAAGTGATGTACTGATCTATGGTTATAAAGATAAGACCTTGAGGAGAATTTAATACCATGCTCACTTACAGAAAAATACTGTTAGATGAGCTGAGAAGTCCTGAGACCGCTCAAGCCTTGGATTCTGGGCTCATCTAATTGTAGAAGGAATGAGTTCCTTCAGGAGGACCTGACCTCAAATCCAGTCAGAATACAGCTTGTTATTCCCTTAGCTTTGTTCTTCTATTGCATCAGAGAGAATGCATTTCCAGATAGTCATTATCATAATTTGCAGGTTCAGAGCTGGGTTAGACTATACATTATTGTCATTCTCAAGTAGCAGAACAAAACCTTACAGTACTATGAAGGCTCACTAGTAGAAATGAGGATTCAGTTTTATTTATCCACATTCAGTCACACACACACACACACACACACACACACACACACACACACACATGAGTTTCTTTAGCAACTAGATTTTATCATCAAATTCTGCTAAGTAACCTGGCACAACTACAAAATATTTGAGGGGGCTCTAGGGGAATCCACTGACAATTTAATAAAGCTAACTGATAGTTGGCACTTAGACTGTAATTTCATATCTTCTGAAGTCTCTAAGAGGTAGTATCACCCTGCACTCACACCTTCCTTCTACATACAACATAATTTATCACTTCATGTTCCATTGTTCCATTTTCCCCTTCCTACCATTTCTGTTTTATCACTCTGCCATTGAATGTCCTTCATGAAGACCCTTATTATTTTTCTGATGTCTATGGGTACTCCAAGTCAAATACAGATAAATAAGATTCAGTAACTGACTACATCTCATAAGAGAGAATGTGTGATGTTTGTTTTTCTAAGTATGTTTTACATCATTTACAGTAATTATTTATGGCTATATTCATTTATCTTCAAAGTTTAGTATTTCATTTTTCCTTAAATCTGAATAAGGTCCCACCATGCACATATACTACATTTTCATTAATATTTTTTAATTGATGGACAATTAGGTCATTTCCATTTCCTAGATGTGGCAGGATATTTTCTGTCCAATTACATTAAAATATTAGTACAGCAGGAGGCCTGTGATTGGACAGGGAAAAAGGAGGCAGAGCTAAGAGTTGGGGAGAGAGATCATCTTTAGAGAGAAGGAGAATGAGCCAAGATGGAGGAGGACAGAGAGGATGATTGAGAACCAACATGTCTTTAAATAGCCACAGGTAGATACCTATAAGCCATCCTCAATTGAATGTTGTCCTTTATAAGAATTCTCTTGGTTGTAGTTTCTCTTCACAACATTGGAAACCTTAACTAAGACAGTGGTATAACTAGATCATATAGTATACATATATCTAGCTTTTTGAGGAATCTACAGACTGATTTTCATAGTGTTTCTATAAGAACACATTCCCATGCACAGTGAACAAGTGTCTCTATTTCCCTATAACTATGCTAGTGTTTTTTCATGGTTTTAGTTACTCTTACTGGTATAATATGAAACATAAAACATGATGAATTAATCTTTTATGATAGCTTAAGTTGTTGAATATATTTTAAAATATTGATAAATCATTTGAGAAAAAATTCCAGTAATTAATTTGTTTATTCACTTTACCTTCTGAACTCACCCACCTCTAGTCCTCCATTCATAGGGTTCTTTTTCCTACATCACCTCTTTTTCACCTCTGAAAAGGGGAAAGCCCCCTTAGGTGCTAACCCACTCTGGTACCTCAAGTAACTGCAGGACAAGGATGCTCTGTCTCACTGAGGTCAGACAAGGCAGCCTAGTTAGGGGAAGAGGATCCATAGGCAGGCAACAGAATCAGGATAAGCCCCCACTCCAGTTGTTGGGGACCCACATGAAGGGCAAGCTATAAATCTGGTATATATGTACAAGGTGCCTAGGTCCAGACCTTGTATGGTTATTGGTTGGTCTTTAGCTGAAACTCCCAGAAGTCAGGAAAACATATTCAAACAGCTACAGCCACTCATTGGCATATTTCTAAAGTCCTTGGTTCGGTCCTTAGGAACCACAAGGGTCCAGGTTTGTTGACTCTGTTAGCCTTTTTGTGGAGTCCTTCTCCCTTCCAGGTCCTACAGTCCTTCCCTCAAGTCTTTATCAAGAACTTCCTGAGCAACTTCTAATGTTTGTCTGTGGGTCTCTATATCTGTTTCAGTCAATTACTGGGTGGAGCCTTTCAGAGGACACCTGTCCTAGGATCCTGTCTACAGGCATAACAAAGTATCATTAAATAGTGTTAGTGTTTAGTTCTTGCCATGGGATGAATCTCATGTTGGTACAGCCCTTGGTTGCTTATTCCCTCAGTCTCTGCTCCATTATTGTCCTTGTACTTCTTTTAGGCAGGACAAATTTTGGACCAAAGTTTTGAGGGATATTGGTGTTCTTATTCCTCCACTGGGAGTTATGCCTGGCTATAGGAAGTGGCCACTTTAGTCTCCATTTCTCTGAATGTTAGGAGTCTCAGCTAAAGTAACCCATATAAATTCCCAAGAGAATTCCCCATTTCTGGTCTCTGATACATCCTAGAGATACCACCACCCAGCTTATTCCTATTCAATCTCCTGGCTCTCCCTATACCTGATATTCCTCTTATTTCCATCCCCATCCTCTTTCCCATCCAGTTCCCTGCCACCCACACTGTACAATGGAAAACTGAAAGCATCTTCAACAAATGGTGCTGGTCTAACTAGATATCTGCATGTAGAAGAATGCAACTAGACATTTATCACCATGCACAAAACAAGTACATGTGGATCAAAGACCTCAACATAAAACCAGATACACTAAATGTAATAGAAGAGAAAGAGAGGAGTAGCCATGAACATATTGCTATAATAGACAACTTATTGAACAGACCACAATTTGTTCCCACACTAAGATCAACAATTAATAAATGGGACCCTGCAGAACTGCACAATTTTTGTATGTCAAGGGACAGTTTCCATTGGGCAAAATGGCAGTCTGCAGATTGGAAAAAGATGCACTACCCTACATCTAACAGAGGTCTAATATCCAAAATCTATAACAAATTAAAGAAGTTAGACACTAACAAACCAAATAACCCAATTAAAAAGTAGGACATAGAACTAAATAGAGAATTATCAACAGAGGACTCTGAAATGACTGAGAAGCAACTAAAGAAATGTACAACATCCCTTGTCATTGGGGAAATGCAAATAAAAATGACCCTAAGATTCCACCTAATACCAGTCAGAATGGCATTATAAATAAAATAATAAAAAAACTCAAGGCACAGCAAGAATTTGGAGAAAGAGGAACAATGGTAGGCATGCAAACTGGTACAATGACTGACTGTAAATCAATGTGGTAGTTTCTTAGAAAATTGGAAACAGTTCTACCTGAAGAACTAGGTATATACTCCTGGGTATATACCCAAAAGACGCCCCACAATGCCACAGAGGCACATGTTCCACTATGTTCATAGCAACCCTATTCAGAATATCAAGAAACTTGAAAAAAAATCCAGGTATCCCTCTATCAGAGAATAGATGCAGAAAATGCAGGTCATTTACACAATGGAATGCTACTTATCCATTAAAAATAAGGACACCATGAATTTTGAAGGCAAGTGGATTGAACTAGAAAGTATCATCTGAAGTGAAGTAACCCAGACACAAAAGTACATACATGGGATAAATGAATATTAGCCAAGACAGTACTAGATAACCACACTAAGATACAGAGACCCAAAGAAGCCAAATAACAAAAAGGTCCCAAAGGAGGATATTGAATCTTACTCCAAAGGGAAAATAAAATATTCATTGGAAGAAGATAGAGAGAAGGAACTGAGTGGAGAGGGGACTAGGAGTAAACCTAGGAGGAAGAGCATAGGTCTGAAGACAGTGAGGGAAGGAGGGCCAGGAGAGTGAATGGAAATCATCAGCTAGTAGAGGGAGGAGACATTTCTAGTATGTGCCATATACATTGAATGGGGTCTATATGGTCCAGAATGTCTATATGGTGACTCTATCTAAGAATGCTAGCAGTGGAGGAGATGATTTCAGAAGTCACCTCCTGTATCCCAGTAGAGGAATAAGGAAAACAACTCACCCAGAAAACTTTCTGTTCTAAATTTGTCCTGCTTGCAGAAGTGTAGGAACAAAGGTGGAGCAGAAACAGAAGGAATGACCAACCAATAGTTAGTCCATCTTGAGATCCACCTCATGGGCAAGTACCAATCCCTAACACTATTAATGGTACTTTGTTGTGCTTACAGACTTGCACCTAGCATAACTGTCCTCTAAGAGAATCAGATAGCCATAGCTAAACACTGTATGGAGTTTGTGGAGTATTGAAGAAGAATTTGGGGGAAGAACTGAGGCACCTGGAGGAGATAGAAACTCGGTAGGATGTCCAATAGAGTCAATTAACCTGGCCCCTTGGGGGTTCTCATAAATTGAACCATCAGTCAAAGAAGCATGTGTGTGCTGGACCTAACCCTCCTTTCACCACCACTGCACAGATGCAGCAGATGTGCAGCTTGTTCTTCATGTGGTTCCCCAAGAACTGGAGTTGGGGCAGCCTCTGAATCTGTTGCCTGCCTGTTGTTCCTGTTTCCTTAGCTGTGCTGGCCTTGGCTGTGTATGGATCTGTCCAGTCCTTCTGTGACTTGATGGGACTGAGTGGGATAGACCCCAGGGTTAGCCTCCAACTTTTCTCAGGAAAACTGGAGGAAGTTGGGGAGAGGGTCTGTGTGAGGGAGGGGCTGGTGAGGAGAAAAATGTAAAGTGTATGCAAATTAATTAATGGAGAAAACAAAAGCAAACAACAACAACAAAAAAAACCAAAATAGAAACTCTTCTATAATTTGGTTCAGACACGGTTTTGAAAATATTTGATAGTCTTTTGTATGCTTTTTTGTGGTGCAACATCTGTTATTTGACATATGACTTTTATTTGAGGTTTCTTTTACTACCAGTTAATGTAATTATTTTGCTACTCTTTCAAAAAATCAAAAAAAAAAAAACCAACTCTTAATTTTTTAAAAATCTTTTGTGTTGATTTTCATTTCTACTTTATTAAATTCAAACCTGAGTTCATTATCACTTTCTCTCTACTGATTTCAGGAATGTTTCCTCATGTCTTTCCAAAGCTGTCTGGTATATCATTGAGTTGTTTAGTGGATATACCTCAAAACTTTTGAAATAGAGACTTAGTGATATAAGTTTTTCTCTCACGACTTCATTCACTGTTTTCCATATATTTTGCCTTTATTTGGTCTTTCTTTTCATTCGATTCTGGGAATTTCTAAATTTCTTCCTTGATTCATTCATAGCTAAAATTATCATTAGGTTGTATGTTGTTTATTTTCCATGAGTTTGTGAACTTCTTATAGTTTCTAAAGCCAGATATTTCCATCTTTATTGCAATATGGTCAGATAGACGTGAAATGTCATTTCAACATTCCTACATTTGCTCATACTGCTTTGTGTCCGTATAGAGATCTATTTTAGGAAACTTCCTATTGGTTGCTGCGAAAAAAAATTATTTAGATTTGCTGTAAAAAACACTGTGATTCAAAAATTAAACTTTATGAAATATCTTAGTGTCTTGTTACAGAAAAATAAGCATAACATATAAATTAGAAAGAACCAAAAAAAAACATTAGGTAAAAATGAAAATGAATATTTAACTTAAATCATCAGAAAAAAATTGTTTTCACTTTTGTTAATCTCCTAAACTAGTCATGAAAATTCTTTTCACAGTAAATAAGTTTCTGTGAGGATTTTTTATATTCTCGATAATATCCAAGTCTTTCATGAAGTGTGTGTGTGTGTGTGTGTGTGTGTGTGTGTGTGTGTGTGATGTTTTGAATCCATGGAGACATGCTCTACAAGCAAGTTAAGTTTTCTTGAAATACTGAAACCTAAAGGGACAGCACTTACTGAAAGTAAGACTGACATCACCAACCCATTCCACACACCATATGTCACCAAATAGCCTCTACTCCCTGCCAAAGTATAATTTAAAGCAGTGACCTAGAAATAAAAGGCTACATATACCATTACCAGTCAATCCCCAGAGTCATCCAGTCTCCACTCAGCAATATTTTAATAAATCATTTCCGTTTATATTGATGAGCTGTTAATGCAAATTGTAAGTAAAAGGACATTTGACTTTTATTAGCAAAGACATGAATATATAATATTATACTAAAAATAAAACCCCATACTTACTATGCTCACTATGAGTCTATATAACTGTTTCACAAAAGGAAAGGATAAAATACTAGAAATTTTTTTAAAACTTCATGAACATATTTGTAAACATTTTGTATATTATTTATATACATTCATGTAGGTTACTAGATAAACTTACATTCTTTATACATATTTATGTAGCTGCTCTTCTTAAAAACTCACCATAAATAGTTGGTGCTTTTCATATGATCTTGGGTGTGTACCCTTACACTGAGTCATGGGCACTATACCAGGATCTATTCTAAAACAAACAAACGAAAGAACAAACAAATGAACAAAGGACTCTAATCATTGCATTGGCTATTGTCAATAGATACCCAAGTAGGGTAAGATTTATCCCATCACCACTCTCCATTCTAGAATTGTCTGGCTTGTGTCTTGTACACATTCTCTCAACTGGTGTGAATTAATATGGGCAACTGCTTATTTTTGCCTGGAAAACAGTTCCTTTGTAATTACATAAGAACCCTGGATCTGACAACTTCTCTTCCCGCTTTGCCAAGGAAAATCCTGAGTGGTTCCTGAGAGAAGGGGTGTTTGAAAACAACGAAAAAAAATGATTCAAAATCAAATTGTGGGGTACAAGCTGATGGCCTGTGTTCTGCTCGAGACAGCTTTCACTGGAGATCTCTGAACATCTCATCCAGATCTTTCAGCTCTCACAGACCAAGGCCCAGTCTTTTATTTACTTATCAATTTGGTCATTTATTGCAGGTTCCCTTTTTATTATCCCACAAATCACCATTCCTTGACTCCAGCACCATGATTCGTAGAAAAAGACAGCAAGCACATTAAAAAATAAAATAACACTGCAAGTGAATTCAGAGATCTGCTTGCCATTGCAAGCATAGCCAATAAGTTTACCTGGATGGGATCCCATCCTGAAATTACCATTCTGTCTCAGGGTGAGTTTGAAATCAGGAATCTGCCTGACTTTGTATCTTTCTGACATGCTGGCTCACAGTGTAGGTGTCTCTGCTCTTCTAGGTCTGTGAATCTCCTTATATAATTTATATTTCATCCTTATATTTTGCATAGTTGAGAAAATATATATTTGTGAGCACAAGTTTTCAGAGTCCTTGGTCACAGTGTTTATCATTTTTGCTAAAGATATAGACATATTCTCACCTCTTGGACTCATGTTGTCTGCTTATCATGGAGTCACTAACCTTGGATAGGACAGAGAGGACATTCTCCAATAATCTTGGCAGGGAGAATGTGGGGCAGAAATCTCGCGGGCGGGGGGAAGGGAGGGAGTCCAGTGACAGAGTCTCAAGGCGGTCCCGGCACCAGAGCTTCCCGTGCCACCAGCGGAGGATCCCACATTCACTCAGCTGTCGGTGGGCGGGCCAGCAGCTGCATCGGCAAGGTTCCAGGGTTCCAAAAGGTGGGGATCAGGCGGAGAGACCATGGACACATGGGGTCCGGTTTTCCAAAGCTTTTATTGTTCATGGCATGGTGAATGGGCGCAACTGGTATGCTTCCCGCCCCAAAAGCCAGGGGAGACCAGTCTTATAGGGAAGGAAGAAAGGGGAGGGAATAACTTAATTAGCTACGCCCCTGCCCTTTTGATAATTCATTAATATTTAAATCTCTGGAGGTAGAGACTTGTTAATCACGCCCTCTACCTGTCCTATGTGACTAAAGGTAACAGGTTAAATGGAGTTACCTCGTCCAAGGCCCAACAGGAGAATACTTACTAATCACCTTGGCAAGGAGAATATTTTCTGAATGAGAAACATAAAGTAAGATATGTATTTTTATAAAAAAAAAAAAAAAAAAGCCTCCTACCCAACAACTGTCAACCCTGATGGAGTCACATGCCCTGATGGCTCTTTTCCATGGGCAGGAACAATGTCTTTCTGTCACTTGAATGGCCATGAAGGACTCAGCACCCCTTCTCTGCAATGATCCCTGAGCTTTTTGAGAAGGTGTAATATAGTTTTCTCAGGTATACATTAGCATTCTATAGTTTATTATGGTCTGCACTGTAACTTGTGTTAACTACCATCTACTAGAAAAAGAAACATATGATGAGGGTGAATGATGTACTAATCTGTGATTGTAAAGGCAAGTCAATAGGAATCAGTTTAATATGCCCTTTTACCAGAGTAATCTGAATAGGTTCTCCTAAGTCTCACGTTCTGTCTAACCATACCTATATTGGCCCTAATATAGGTTCCAGGTGTTGTGATTTATAAAAAAAAAAAAAAAAAAATAAGGAGAGAAAGAACATGCTTGGTGGATGTGTAGTCAGGTGTGGAGGAAGGGTGTGCCTCTGCCAGCCCATGCTGAGACATCCTTTCTCCGCTGATGGACGAGCCACAGGACAGTAAAGTATCGAAAAGAGTTTATTCAGGGCATGGGGAGGGGAGTTGAGGGAGTAGAGACACAGAGAGAAAGGCAGAGAGAAGCAGTAGAGGAAACTGGCTTTGAGCACATTGAGCGAAAGGAGGGAGAAGAGTGGGGGGGAGAAAGAGAGAGAGAGAGAAAGAAAGAGAGAGAGAGAGAGAGAGAGAGAGAGAGAGAGAGAGAGAGAATGTAAGGAGCATGAGCAAGAGCAAGAAAGAAAGAAGGAGAGAGAGGATTGGGTAGGCAGCCCCTTTTATACTGAGTCAGGCCCACCTGCCTTTTGCCAGGTAACCGTGGGGCAGATTCTAGACAAAATGCCAATACCTGATATGGATTTCAACTTGTGTGTTGGATCATGAATTCAATCAGAGAGTAGTTGGATACTCCCTGATGACTATGCCACTATGGCATCAATTCCCATGCCTTGGCAGGCTATTTGTTGCTGTGGCTCACAGCATTCATATCTGGCTAATACGCCTCAATTCTTTTAGCCAAGTCAGCACCTATTAGCACTTTGAAAAGTCCCCAATAAAAATGAAGCTTTCAGGTTAGTGCCAGCTTGATTTCTCTATTTTCCATAAATTACATATGTGATGTCTTTAACAACAGTGTGGAATCTACCTGAGAAACTGAGAACATTTTTAACATCCAATAATATTTTTGGGAACTATGGGGCCAAACTCTAAAAAGAGGTCATACCTCCCAGACTGGTGCAGGTCACTATTCCTGGGGAGAGGTAAACAAATATCTTCTCACTGAAGATATGGATCTGATAAACAAGTGTAGTGCAATTTGGTGAACTAATGAGTTTTATGGAGATACTTACAGGAATATCAATGACAGGTTACTTATAGGGGCAGAAATGACACAAAGACAACTGAACCCAACTCTATAGGTTGCATGGTGTCCGCTCCCAGGAACTCAGTTCAGCTGAGATACTTTCTGGAAGATCATTAGGTCTCTGTTTCTTCTAAAAAAACTTTGTCTGATCCTCTTCTGGACAGCTCAAGTTTAGATTGACAAACAATGGATGTTGGGCCTTGGACGAGGTAACTCCATTTAACCTGTTACCTTTAGTCACGTAAGGCACAGGTAGGGGGCGTGATTAACAAGTCTCTACCTCCAGAGATTTAAATATTAATGAATTATCAAAAGGCCAGGGGCGTAGCTAATTAAGTTATTCCCTCCCCTTTCTCCCTTCCCTATAAGACTGGTCTCCCCTGGCTTTTGGGGGGGGGGGGGAAGCGCATAACACCTGCATCCATTCACCATGCCATGAACAATAAAAGCTTTGGAAAACCGGACTCCACGTGTCCATGGTCTGATTCCCAGCTTTTGGAACCCTGGAACCTAGCCGATGCAGCCGCCGGCCAGCCCACCGACAGCTGCGTGAATGTGGGAACTTCTGCTGGCGGTGCGGGAAGCCCTGGTGTCAGACCGCCCTGAGACTCTGTCGCCGGGCTCCCTTCCCCCTGCCCGCGAGATTTCTTCCCCACAGATTCTTGAGAAGAGAGGTGCATAGTGAATCTGGTCAGTTTCAAGGACTTTCTGAAGTTATTTTGAATTGCTTACTTCCTGTCTGAAGGAGCTTCCCTGAGGGATAAAATGCATTATCTTTTACTAGAATATCCTATAGTTTTTTCTCTTAGGCATCCTGTATTTCAAGAACATTCCCCTGGGATGGAAGGAATAAATACAGTAATGGTACTGGGCTATACATACTGTTTATTTGTAATTCTGTGTGCTGTCAAGTAAGTGCACTGTGTCCTATTATAGGTAGCTCCATTTCAGTTCTTTTTATACATATGCCCCTTGTTTTTTTAAAAAAGAAAAATTAGAAAAATTAGGGTGTGGAGGATACAACACATGCAGAACTAGTCAATTGTCAACATACAAACCTTGTCAACAGAGATTTTGTATATAAATGTAAGTGCTTTCTTTCCTTACGGACAATCACATATGTCCGTCCTAATGTCTACTCTTTTTTCCATTCCTTAGCTTTTTCATTCTTTAAAAGGATATCCCACTTTGTATATTTGCATATTCCTGCTTTGCATGTACCTTGTCATTAGAAATGATGCATCACTCACACCATCAAGGAGACAAAAACCAACATCACTCTAACACACATCGTTTTACTTTTGAAGCTCTCTACTAAACTTCCATAAGGTGCCTGTGGTACAGATGTAATTTTGAGTCCCAGGAGATACTCCTCTTAAACATTCCAATGAGTGTAGGAAGCTGCTGTTAGCAGTGGCTATACAATTATCTGCGCAGTTGCTAGGCTGATAGGCGTGCCTTAGCCACTGCCAATCCCGAGGCATATTGGGTGGTGAGCGAACAGCCAATCAAAAAGTGAATACGTCACTCTAGGGTGTATTTAAGGGAGCCTCTTCCGGTTTCTTCCGTCTTTTCCGCTTTTGCTGTTACAAGAAGTAAAGCCTCGTCTGTAGTGATACCCGATTACTGCCTCCGTGTCCTTATTCGCGGGCGAAAAGGGATTTTGGGGGCGCGCGTTACAACTGGTGCCGAAACCCGGGAACGTCAAGGTGCCGCGGAAAGACCACCCAAGTTTTGGGTCGGGTTAACAAACTACAGGATAAGAGGTACACACTTTGGAAGTTATGTCTAAAATAGAAATCTTAACAAGCGGATTTAAATCCACTGTGGCCACTTCATTAATTAAACTCTTGCTCATATCGCAATTGTTTTGTGGCTACTCGGGCATATCAGAACTAAAGTGTGTTGGCAGGCTACAAAAAGGGCCTGGTGATAAAAGGGAGTGTTCAAAGGAAACACGGACTACTGCAGAGTCCATTAAGCTTGGAGACCCTCCGCCGGATGGCGGAGAGAGAACGGAGGTCAAAGGGACCCCCCTATACTTCATTAAGGAGCCTGACTCCATAGAACTGGGCAGCTCCGAAGAGGAAGCAGCCGCTTGTGCTAAAATCTTAAGTCACTCAGCCCAGCCCCACCGACCTCGGCCGGAGCCAGCGGCTCGCTCGGGCTCGAGGGTCCCCGGCCGTGCTTCTCGGCTCGGGCTGTGGGAACAGAGACGCTGCGACAGGGCCTGGGTCAGACGAGTTACAGAGGCGTCTGCGCGGCTTGCAGTCCAGCAGACAGAGGAAGCCGGGCAGTGGTGGCTCACGCCTTTAATCCCAGCACTTGGGAGGCACAAGTTAGAACAGATGCCAGTGATAGAACAAGGGATTTTTACTGAACCGCGCACCGCAGAGACGGAACCGCGCGCGACAGCTGCGAAACCGCTCGCGGCGGCAGCGGCGAAACGTGGGAACGGGAGACTGAAAAATTGCCTAGAAGCGTGCTGTGGCCCGGGGTGGGAAGCTGTTTGTGTTTATTCCACAGGTGGAAACAATTCAATTTGGGTCCCCACGTGGCTGCTACAGCCATAATGGCGGAGCGACGGCGGAGCACTGGCCCCCCGTGGTGCAGACGCAGCTGCAGAAGCGGGAATCTTCGGAAGACCACAAAGAAGGAAGCTAGATTACAAGATCTCGGCTGACTCTCCTGCCATTTTTGGCTGAGTATATCGATGTGGGATTTGGTAAAATCTTAAACTGTTCCAGAGGTTTTTAGTTCAAATTTAAGGTTTTAAATAAAGGCAAAATCTCTCAGTTCGAGACTGCACCTAAACTGGCAGGCAGGCAGGCAGAGGGAGGTTAAGTGCATTTACATTTGAATTAAGACAATGCAGACTGCCTGTAGAAGCCCGGGTGCAAAGCATTTCCTTTTGTTCTGGGTCTTCAGACCAGGCCCTAGAAATGTGCTTAAGGGAATTTGTCTTTTGTTCTCATTGTTTCTTGTGAGAGGAGGGGTAAACCTAAGACCCAAAGATTTTACAACAGTCTGTGGGCTAAAGGTTATGATTGTACTGCAGAAATTAAAATTATATCTGCTTCCCTCCATAAGTATAGCTGTGCCTGCTGATAGAGTATGGTTCAAATTATTTTAATTCCTCTATATTCAAAGTTGTTAAAAATAAGATTCCTTAGATTCCTTTAATATGTGTAACAATTATTAGAGAATAAAATTGGCTTTTATCCGATATTCTCATGGAACAAAAAAGATTGGTTATTAAATTAATCCAAAATAAAGTTCAAATTTAAGTTTTATACAGCATAACTTGTCTTATCCAGCTACCATTTCAATAAATGTTTACATAAAAAATATTTTTATACCATTCCTTTACATTTCTGGTAAAGGTAAAAGGTTTACAGATAATAAATTTATTCATAATGTTTAAGAGCCCATGAAACAATATTTGTTAAAAAATAATTGCTTTAAAAAATGGGTAATGTTTTATACTTTACATATATATACAAATTTTGTTGCTTTAATACAAAAGGGTAAGAGGTTAAATCCTTTGGTGTATATTATAGCTTATTAGTGGATTTCTCTAAAGAAAATTTTTTCTACAAACTATCGCTTCAATATAGCGAGCTTTTAAAATTTTTAAAATACTTGTTACTTCAAAAAAAGGTATTCAAAGACAGTGTCTTTCAATGTTTGAGTCAATTTGACTTTAGAAATAACTCAGCCATTAAGGCTGGACTTAATTTAAAATATAAAGGCTAAACTCCCAGCGGCCACGTGGTGTCTCACAACCATTTGTGATGAGGATCTAACGCCATCTTCTGGCCTATGAGTGTACATGCAAAGAAAAATAGTTTACTTTAATCTTGAATTACTCTCAATAATTTTTAAAGGTTGTTAAGAGATATTATTTGACTAAAACCTCATTTTAAGCTTACCATAAGAGGATTTAAAACCTCTGTTTAATGTTTTCAAAGGGATGTAAGTCCTAAATTAAATCATATATATATTTTCTTGAGTTTATCTTGCTTCAACACAATTTATGTGTTGTAGTCACTGTTTTAAATGTTAAAAAGGGGTATATCTGCCTTTGTCTTGTTAAATATGTTTCATAAAGTGCAAAATGTTTCGGCTACAAGATTTAATATCTCTAGCCATTTAAATAACATTAAAAAATTAATAAGGTATTTAAAAATACATCTGCACAACCGGTGTTGGTGTGTGTAGACCCTTCATTTTTCTTTATGTTATCCAACCTTCAGAATAATTCTGATATCTTGGATTATAAGAATGTTACATGCTTTTTAGCACAAGGCTAGAATGGATCACTAGACCTAGCCTTGGTTGTGCATGTGCCTACCTTTGTGCCCATCTCAATACATCATTATAGAGACTTAAAATATACTTTGGTCAATCAGAGAGTTGATTGGCTCTAGCCCATGTGAAGGGGCTCACAGATGTGGCTTAAATAAGCTGTGTCAACAGCCCCACATCCAGGTGTTACACCTCTAAGATTTGTGAATGATGCATTTACTTAAAGCCATGATCTTTCTGCTTATTTAAAAGGAAAGTGAAATGGGAAATTGGACCAGATACAGCAGCCATTGCAAATCCGGATTTCCAGCCTTGATGGAGTGTGGATGGAGCCTGTTTCCCGTGGAGATTTTACTTCTTAAAAATAAATTTCTTCTGCCTTTTCTTTCTTTCTTTCTTTCAAAGAGCGGGAATAGGCCTGCTTGATATACAGCTCTATGATGTGAATTAGTATTCATAAATGGTTGGTTTGTAAGCTCAGAGCCCAGCAAAATAAGTGACAAGGTAGCTAAAAGCCTAAGCACTCGCAAGCCTTGGAGCAAACATCCCTCCCTCAAATTTGACGATCTAGGCTAAAAAATAGCCTATGACAGAGACATTCTCAGTCTATGCACCCCAAGAGCTCGGCTCATTTGCACTGGGTAGATGAGAAGTCTTGTCCAGTCAGCTCTTGCCTAAATAATTGTGATACCAGATAATAGGTTGACAGCCCTCGCACCCCTGGGAGCTATATATATGCTCCATTGCACAGGGATGGGTGTCAATTCTCTTTATATTTCCTTAGCCCATGCACCCAGAGGACTCGTTTCCATGGCACCTGGAAGGGTAAGGAAAAAATCTTCGGGCTATAAGCTCTTGATCGCTTACTCCCCCCCAAGATGGAGTTTGCTTGATCGGGTTTGAGTTCGAATCTTATTTGGTACTACATTTAATAGGCAAAAGGCTGTTTCATATTAATAATTTAAACAGGGGGAGATGTAGGAAGCTGCTGTTAGCAGTGGCTATACAATTATCTGCGCAGTTGCTAGGCTGATAGGCGTGCCTTAGCCACTGCCAATCCCGAGGCATATTGGGTGGTGAGCGAACAGCCAATCAAAAAGTGAATACGTCACTCTAGGGTGTATTTAAGGGAGCCTCTTCCGGTTTCTTCCGTCTTTTCCGCTTTTGCTGTTACAAGAAGTAAAGCCTCGTCTGTAGTGATACCCGATTACTGCCTCCGTGTCCTTATTCGCGGGCGAAAAGGGATTTTGGGGGCGCGCGTTACAAATGAGTTTGTTTCATTTTCCTCATACTATTCATGCCACTCTTCTGAGTTTGGTAACTAACATGAAGGCGCTCGCTTCCAGCTTCTACCCCTTTGTTTTCTAATCCTGGGTGAGATATACATGATTACTGAAGAACTAATTTAACTCTTTGCTGAATCTGAAGAACATTTTTGAAGTTCTTTCACAACTAAGTAAATATGCTGCTAAGAAATGTGGCAAACTGATACATGCCAATGAAATGAATCCTTCTCAGAATCTGTTAAGTATCCAGTTAAGTGCTGCTCACTCCTTCCAGTGATGGTAAAGGGGGTTGTTTATGCACCTTCTGTTGGCCACTCCATGAACTAGTGTCACAGTCTGTGCTGTGTGCTTGGAATGAGAGATGCAGAGAACTGCTGGATTATCAGAAACTAGTGCATAAAGTGTAAAAGGAGTGGTTGGCTTATACAAAATCAAAACAATTTTAGGATCTGGAAATCACAGTGAGCAAACTGCTATCCAATCAATATGTGCATCAGAATGCATGTGTTACAGCAGTGCTGTCATTATATCGTCTGAGTTTGGTAACTAACAGGCAGGCTCTCGTTTCCAGCTTCTTCCCCTTTGTTTTCTAATCCTGAGTATGATGTGTACATCTATATTTCTTGTATTTCACTCTTCAGTGGTAATTTTTCATAGTAATAATGTTTTGATCAGGTTATTTTAAATCAACAACAGAAAGAAAATATGCCTCTATTTGAGATGTTCAAATACAAAATTTCAAGTGAAAGCACTTTAGCCAGAAATAAGTGACCAGTGGTTTGATGAATATTAAAAAAAAAAAAAAAACTATTTTATGTAAATATTTCCATACAGATTTCTCTGCCATGAACATGTGCTCATATCTTTTACATAAATACTGAGGAGCATATTTTTGCATATTATGATAAAACTGTTTATAAAAGAAACTGGTAATTTGTTTTCAAAAACAACATTGTTTCAATGAAATGATTTCAGTGAAGATTATATTTAAAAAGATACCTATTTATGTAATTTAAAACATGGTATTTATGAAACTAAGCACAGGTGACATGAATATTACCAAAACTGAATATTAACAAAAATATTAATCCTCAAAAGTGTGCAGATTAACAATTATAAAATTTCCATACATATATACTAAAATTAAGCTTACAACTAAATGGATAGAAACTGAGGGAATTAACCTTCTCATAGTTGGAATTGTAGGTTACAAACATCAAAGAGGAAATCGGACAGGTCTGTGCACTAATTTGTTGGAGGTGCTGCTGTCAATGGAAACTCTTAGCACAATATAAATACCCATAATTCCATTATAGTTATATGAACAGACACACAGATCACATTTCATTAGTGCCTAAGTGTAGCATGCATCACTGACAGCACAGTAATAAGGGTATACATCATTTTAGTTTCTTTTTCTTTTCTTTTTTTTTTTTTTAGGGCAGTATTTGCTTCTTTTTGTTTATGTATTTATTTGTTTTTAACTTTGTGTTTTTAATTTTGCTGTGATATTGAAATCATGCACCCAAGTCTGCTCATCTCCCCATGCCCGCATATCTATGCACCCTTTGCACTTGTAACTCCCCCACAAATAAACACACACACACACACACACCCAAGCATAGAAAATCATCTCATCGTGGAAGCTGTAGTATGTTATAATATATCTGATTATATTCCTCTTTCCACACATCTTTACTTGCAAATGTTCATTTCAATGAGTCTTTGGGATGGCTTGAGATCTTGATTTCTCTGACAGCATCAATATTGTGTCCTCATCAGACTCCTCGTGATTATTCTGTTGTTGACCAATGTCACAGAGATTCTACAGCTTCGGATCAGCAGGACTGGCCCCTTACAAGTCTCAACTATTGCAAATTATATAGAATTTGAAGGTGGGCCAACTAAGAGTAAGCTCTCCAACTCTGCTCTGGCAAGGCCATCCAATGCCCCAATGCCACCATTGGCAGAGTCAGCTCTATAGCTCTCTCATCTTTGGGGATGGCTCACCCATGCCTTTCACATGAGGGCCTGTTCCACTCTGCTATCAAGGGGAGGTTCAGTGTACACTCTCCTGAGTTCTAAAGCCAAGGTCGGGTCAGGGCTAGTTCTTCTGCTTTGATATCTTCAATTCCAGCTGTTCTGACTACCACAGCTGGCTGAGGTGAGGGGCAAACCATTCAAATGTTGAAGGACCAAGTTCTTTGTGAGCTGGCAGACAAGTACTATGTATTCAATCTAGTTTTGTTTAAACACTTGGTTTCAATAAATATTCACAGAATGAAGCAACGGACGATCCCAAAACACGTCTGGAAAAATAAGTCATAGGGACTAAGATTTGTGTTATTCCTAAATAAGTATTTTCTTCATTATCAGATTTTATTTCAATCTACTAAAAACACTCAAAGTGTGTTCAGTGACATTCTGATGTAACATTTATTAACTATGGTTATTTACTCAGCGCAGTTTCTTTCCACTGCTGCTTAACAATGCTTATACACTCTAGTTCCATTCTTTCCTACATCACATTCCAGCAAGCTTTTAACACATACTATAAAAACACTCATATTTCAAGCATTTCTAATGGAGTTATCCTAAGTAGAGCAATTTCTCTCTGGAGGATTATAACACTACTTGATTTAATTAAACAGATCAAATTAAAGTAAATGGTGGTGTAAGCCCTAGAGTCATGTATATTGCAGTTATAGAAACCTGCCAGGGCAGTGATTGTATACCACATTTGATATATTTTTAGAACCTACTTCATGGTAGGGTATTCAATTACATGAATAAAAGTAATGCTTGGATTCTAAGTCACTCGATTAACATAAAATATATTTATTTAAAGCTAAACCAAATTATTTACAATGACTATTTCCTGTTTTGACTGTATTATATAGCTAAATACATAAAATATAGAATTTCTACTAACTAAAATAAATTTTAAATATTTACTATCACTTCAAACTCCAATAAACTATGAGTTCTGATTTCAGCATGAGAATTAATAAATCATTATCACGAATGGAAAGTATATAGTAGTCCTTGTTACATATCATTAGATGATGATAAATCAATAAGCTTAAAAAATAGGGATCAAGATTCCTTCCGGTCTGGGCCAGAGCACTGAGCAGATCTTGGATGGCAGCTCTGCCTCTAATCTCCAAGAACCCAGAGGAAGTGGGGATCCCAGGCATTCTAACTCAGGCAGTATCCTAGGTAAGCAGACAGCAAGGCCCACCTCAACAGGGAGTAACTGAGACCCACAAGGACCCAGGAAGTCACTCCCAGCCCGGAACACTGGTTCCTTCCAGTCTGGGCCAGAGCACTTAGCAGATTTGGGGTGGCAGCTCTGACCCAAATTTCCAAGAACCCAGAGGAAGCAGGGATCCCAGGTGCTCTAACTTGGGCAGTTATCCTGTCAGAGCTCGAGCACTGAGCAGATTTTGGGCCCCAGCGCTTACCCCAGTAGTTACACCCACCCTACAAAGTTCTGATACAACCAAAATAATAGGAAAGACAGGCTCCAGTCAGGGACACGGCAGGTAGCACTAAGGAGATACAGATGGCAAAAGTCAAGTGCAAGAACATAAGCATCAATAACTCAGGGTACTTGGCATCATTAGAACCTAGTTCTGCCACAGAAGAAAGTCCTGAATTTCCCATATCAATAGGAAAGCAAGATTCAGATTTAAAATCACTTCTAATGATGATGGTAGAGGACTTCAAGAAGGACATAAATAACATTCTCAAAGAATTTGTGGAGAACACAGGTAAAAAGATAGAAGCCCTTAAAGTGGAAACACAAAAATCCCTCAAAGAATTACAAGAGAACACAACCAAACAGGTGAAGGAATTGAACAAAACCATCCAGGACATAAAAATGGAAGTAGAAACAATCAAGAAATAATAAAGGGAGACTACCCTGGAAATAGAAAACCTAGGAAAGAAATCAGGTGTCATAGATACATCACCAACAGAATACAGAATACAAGAGATAGAAGAGAGAATCGCAGGTGAAGAAGATATCATAGAAAATATTGACACAACTGTCAAAGAAAATGCAAAATGCAAAAGTTCTTAACACAAAACATCCAGGAAATTCAGGACACAATGAGAAGAACAAACCTAAGGATAAAAGGTATAGGTGAGAGTGAAGATTCCCAACTTAAAGGGCCAATAAATATCTTCAACAAAATTATAGAAGAAAACTTCCCTAATCTAAAGAATGAGATGCCCATAAATATACAAGAAGCCTATAGAACGCCAAATAGACTAGACCAGAAAAGAAATACATCCTGTCACATAATAATCAAAACACCAAGTGCATAAAACAAAGAAAGAATATTAAATGCAGTAAGGGAGAAAGGCCAATTAACATATAAAGGCAGACCTATCAGAATTACACCAGACTTCTCACCAGATACTATAAAAGATAGAAGATGCTGGACAGATGTCATGCAGACCCTAAGAGAACACAAATGCCAGCCCAGACTACTATACCCAACAAAACTTTCAATTATCATAGATGGAGAAACCAAGATATTCCACGACAAAACCAAATTTACACAATATCTTTCCACAAACCAAGCATTACAAAAGATAATAGCAGGAAAGCTCCAATACAAGGAGGGAAATTACACCCTAGAAAGAGCAAGAAAGTAACCCTCTTCCAACAAATCCAAAAGAAGATAGCCACACAAAGATAACTTTACCTCTAATAACAAAAATAACAGGAGACAACAATCACTGTTCCTTAATATCTCTTAACATTAATGGACTCAATTCCCAAATTAAAAGACATAGGCTAATGGACTGGATACATAAACAGGACCCAGCATTTTGCTGCATACAGGAAACCCACCTCCATACAAAGACAGACTCTATCTTAGAGTAAAAGGCTGGAAAACAATTTTTCAAGCAAATGGTCCTAAGAAACAAGCTGGAGTAGCCATTCTAAAATCTTTAGCCCAAGAACACAAATGGAGGGACTCATGGTTCCACCTGTATAGGTAGTTGAGGGTGGCCTTGCCAGGCATCAGTGGAAGTGGACAGGCTTGGTACCTGAAAGTTTAGATTCCCTAGTGTTGGGGAATTTCAAGAGCATGGAGGTGGGAATGAGAGGATGGTGGGAGCACACCCTCATAGTAATTGGAGGGGGGTTAAGGGGTTAGGCATCAGTGGAAGTGGAGGGCCTTGGTGCCTGAAAGTTTGGATTCCCTAGTGTTAGGAATTTGAGAGCAGAGAGGCGAAAATGGAAGGATGGTGGCAGCACACCTTCATATAAACGACTAGAATTATATGGATCAGACATGATAGAGGCAGACAGCCAAAAGACTAGATTCCAGAAGTCAAACAAACAATTATCTTGAAACTAAAATTTGTTTTGAGAATTGTATATTACAGAATACATAGCCTTGGTGTATCTACTCATCAGGTAAGCTGAGCACACCTGCTCGAACCTCTGATGTCCTGGAATTCCAGCCAGATGCAGTGAAGACAGTGTCAGAAGCTTATCAATTTATTCTTCCCCCAACCCCTCTTCTAATATCTCAACACCCATAATCAGCTTGAAGAAGTTAATGAAGAGTCGGTGCCCCTATTCCCTGGGCTTGGGGACTGAGGTGGTTAATATTGGGCTGTATTTCTAGGGAAAAGTAGTGGTTTTGGTGGAACAGGGAGGATTAGCTAGGATTTATTGCATAGCCATAACTTACTGGTAGAAATATGTATAATTGTTACTAAGATGAAGTTATAATTTCTTAAATGGTACAAAATTTACTTTG
This sequence comes from Arvicanthis niloticus, assembly GCF_011762505.2. Taxonomy (NCBI): domain Eukaryota; kingdom Metazoa; phylum Chordata; class Mammalia; order Rodentia; family Muridae; genus Arvicanthis; species Arvicanthis niloticus. The sequence continues at coordinate 61,989,576 of NC_047669.1, forward strand.
ATTTCAAATTTAAGGTTTTTATTGGTACAAGCTTCTTATTAATATAAGAAGCTTATATAAAGTCCTTCTTTATCTTTTTTAACTTATTTGAGATGGTTAGACTGTGAGTTAAGGGACTATAGCAAATTCATGGCTTTGAGTTTATTGTTAGGAAGTTTTCTGTATTTTCTTTAGAAATAGCTGAGAGAAGTTAACAGACAACAGTCCAGATTGCCTTACATGAATAGTTGGTTTTCAAAACATCAGAAATCCACAGAACGACGTTACAAACATTTCTGTATTAATGTTCATTTTGATTAGAGACCTGTCTGCTCCTGACAGCTTCCTGTCTTGGATTCTAAGAAGAAATTGAGCATCTTTGGTGTTATTCCAATTGTGGTGAGACAGCCACTAGGCAAGAATTGCCTCTTTCCATCTACAGACAAAATACTGTGAAAAAGGACACACTTGCTGAGTAGTCGACTGATTATATCTGCCTAGACAGAGTAATCAGCCCTTAATAATTCTGCATCACTAGGTCTGTCAGATGATCCTGGGCCAGAAGGCTGAAGATTGGATGCTGCAACATTCTGTAGTATAGGGACTGTCCAGGTATTCAGCGGTCTCTATAAATTGGCTATGTGTTAGAAGCTATGCTTTGTGCTTCCCATAATCTGTTAACTCAGTCATTCTGGATTTCTGATGGGGTTGAAAACTTATAGTCTCATAGCCAATCCTTGCTATTTACTTTCAGAGAAAAGATTTGAGAGGATGGTTTTCAGCTGACATTCATTCTAAAACCAAGAAAAAAAAAGCCAGGTTCAGAACTAAGATTTTATTTAGGAGAGATGACAGAGGTTCTGCTTAGTCAACAAAATGATGGACTGGGCATTAGGTCTATCTTACACTTTACTGACATAAATTAGTATAGTTATGCTCTAATTGTATTTTGAGAGAAAAATTTAATTTTAACAGGAAGGGTAATATGTAGAAGGAGCTAAGGTGGGAGGAATACAGAGAGGAGGAGTAAGGATAGGAGGAGAAGGAGAGGAGGAGCTAGGTGATGAGAGAGAAAGAGAGAGAGGGGCCAGACATGGAAGCAGATGTTCACATGTCTCTGCCAGTCAAAGATAGTTGATATATCTAGATTGAGTATTAGGTTATACTTCTGATTGATATTGAGCATTATCAAACTTATGAAGCCTTTGGTTGACATTAAAAAAATTGTATAAAAGCAAAAACGAGAAGGGGTTGTGGGATGGGGCTTTTCTAGGGAAGGGAAATGGGGAAAGGGGATGGCATTTGGAATGTAAATAAATAATATCCAGTAAAAATAAATTAAAAAAATAAGGATCAATCCAATAATCTTATATATTCTTACCTCATGTTCTTAAAGTCAGGCATATGTAATGATCATCATTATTATCGCATTAATGTTGAATAGACACTTTTCAGAGTACTCTCCAACATGTACAGTTGTGAAATTATTCCCTCCCATATATTAGGTATATATATATATATATATATATATATATATATATATATATATATATATATATTAACTTATCCATAAGTATTAACCAATAGTAATATGCTACCTGATCATTTTAAACTTTTTTTCTGTGTCAGGTGAGTACTACTGAGTGTGTGTGTGTGTGTGCGCATGTGTGTGTGTGTGTGTGTGCATGTTTGTGTATGAGGTGATGTATCTGTATGTGCATTTGGTATAGCTTTGTCCCTTTTTGTCCATGGTATGTGTGATGCATCTCTCTCTCTCTCTCTCTCTCTCTCTCTCTCTCTCTCTCTCTCTCTCTCTCCATGTGTGTCTCTCTGTGTGTGTGTCTCTGTGTGTGTGTATTTAATTCAGAAGATAAACATCTAAATTTTAATACAAACTCTTTTGCCCACTAACTGGCAAAGGGGATACTTGGTTATCGTAATTAAAATTTTAATACAAACTCTCTTTTGCCTACTAACTGGCAAAGGGGATACTTGGTTATCATAGTTAAGACAATTAAGTCTGCCTAACTTACCTGTCAGAAAGGTGTAATTTTAGATAGACTCTTGAGTAATCCGTTTGTGAAGTAACCACTTAGAACACAGGCAAAGCCATGGCTGCTGAGGCACTCACATAACTGTCACTTTTACCCTTTGTAACAGAACTATTTGAAGTGATGGGCCATGTATTAGGCTATATAGAAAGAAATTGACATCAAGAAGTTGTAAATAGACCAAAAGTTAAGGGACAGATTGAGAGCTTGGAAATCCCAATAAGACTATGAAGCAGTTATAGTGAAAATTGCAAAAAAGACGTGATAGCTCCCAAATAATGGGATATTGATCTTTAAGGCTCAGAAATGATCATAGTATCTTTCTGGGCCCACCCATTATACATGATGTGGTGATCACCTTGACCCAGGCTATGAGAAAAATTTCAATTAGCCTCTCTCTCTCTCTCTCTCTCTCTCTCTCTCTCTCTCTCTCTCTCTGTGTGTGTCTTTTAGTCTGTCTCTCTTTCTGTGTCTATCTCTGACTCTTTGTCTTTCTGTCTCTCTGTGTCTCTCCCTCTACATTTGTCTTTCTCTCTGTCTCTCTCTGTGTGTCTCTGTATTTCTTTCTCTCTGTCTCTTTGTGTCTCTATTTGTCTCTATGACTCTCTCCGTGTGTCTCTCTCTGTCTCTCTGTCTCTTTACCTTTGTCTCTCTGTCTCTTTCTCTGTCTCTCTGGTCTATTTTAAATTATTTGTTAAAACAAATTATGTGAAATCAAGATATACATGGAGTCTGGAAACAAATGTAATATGTGAGTGAGAATAGGTTGGTAGATAATTGAAATACATAGATTCCAGTAAGTTCCCAATACTTTCTTCTATGCGATAAACCAACATGGAAAATAAAGCCATCTACTTTATGGACCAGTCTTCTGGATTCCTATTTCTAAATAGACATGGATATGTTCATTTTTCTCAATTACAAAGTAAATTACTATTGACTCAACTTTCTTCCATTTACCTGCCTTGAGTCTGTCTTAACTCATCAACTTTGTGACTTAACTAACACCTTGTGTTAAAGCTGTTCATCAATCCTTTCTACTTAGTACAGATCCACAGGTTCATTTGCTTGGATTTACATGGTTCTCTGTTTCATCTTTCTTTATTATTGTTCTTCAAGTACTACTGTTGCATTTTTGTGCTGAATTAAACATTGGTTTTTCTTACTCCTGCAAGCCTCTCACCTTCCTCCTCTCTAGTTCACATGCTATTGTGCTGGAACAATGTTGCTAAGAGATACTTGCACTTCCAGCCATCCAGGAAGTGCATGCTTCTAAGGAGACATAGCTGTCTCCTTAGAGGTCTGCCAGAGACTGACACATTCAGAGGGATGCTCACAGCTAACCACTGATATGATCAAGGGTTGCCCAACAGAGAAGTTAGAGAGAAGACTGAAGGAGCAGAAAGGGTTTGTGACCCCATGAGGAGAGTAACAATACCAATCAACCAGAGCTCCCCAGGGTCTAAATCACCAGCCAGGGAGCACATAGGGAGGGACCCATGACTCCAGCTGTATATGTAGGGGAGGATGACCTTGTCAGGCATAGGTGGGAGAGGAGATTCTTGGTCCCATGAAGGACGAACACAGAGTGGGTGGGAATGTGAGGGTGGGAAGGGGGGGAGTGGGGCGGGGGAGTAGGTGGGGTACAGCCTCATAGAAGCATGAGGAGGGGGGATGGGATAAAAGGTTTTTGGGTGGTAGGGGGAAGTGGGGTAAGGGGATAAAATCTGAAATGTAAATATAATGCCCAATTTTAAAAAAGGAAAAAAAAAGAAAAGAAAAAAGACATGTTAGTGGTGTCTCACAAAAAAAAAAAAGAGAAAGATATTTGCAAAGGTTGAGATCTTTACAGAGCTTCATGAGTAACTGGACTGTTTGTTAAACTTTGATTTTTTTTCCATGTAATATTGACTTTTCCTTTTCAAAATGCTGATGTGAATTTTAAGACCAGGAAGTATTAAATATCAGAATTCATCTTGGTTTTGGTTAATTTAATCTTAGCTAGGTCTAGATTTTTCTTATCCAGAATATTATGTGTTTGTTTGTTCTGCAACATAGATTTTTATTTTGAAGCATATCATGGTATATTACACTTCTGTTTCTATATCACATTATAATAAGTCTAATACAATCATAATATTTTATTAGAATAAAATGTATCTGAATGCAATTAAACACCTTGGAAAAATCCCCATAGTATCATGTATTCATAATACAAGTCATGAATTTTAATTTACTATTGTATTTTATTCATCTATATTGGATTTTCATTATTTCAGGCATTGGTTCCACTATTGTTAATTAAATATATTTTTAAAATAAATATTGTTTTATACAGTTATGAATTGAGCTTCATAAAATGCATTTTTAGGTATATAAAATTTAACTATTGCATATACAACATGTTTTAAACATCTTTATTGTCACTGTATAAAAAATCAATTATCTTAATAAATGTTAATTCTATGTGTTAGGTAGAATACGTAACTACTTTCTAAAAGTAGAAAATGTACATCTTATTGTACACATGTGTGATTAAAAATGTTTGGTTGTTGTTTTACATTTTCTTTTTATTTTTTGTGATATAGAGATTTGCTTCTATATAGGTATGTGCACCACCTGTATTCCTGGAGCCCTGAAAAAAGGCCAGGAGAGGGCTTCAGATAATTTGGAATTAGGATTTCTAATGGTTGTTGTTGAACACATGGGTACTAAGAATTGAAGTTTGATTTTCCACAAGAACAACAGCCACTTTTAATCACTGAATTATCTCCCCAGCCCTGATCATTTAGCTTAAATTAAAATGTTACCTGAATAAATTAAAATAAATTGTCTAATTACAAATGTCTTCGACAAAACTCTGATGTTATTTTTACTTTCATATATTTTACCATTTAAAATATGTTTATATGCTTAGAAGTCTGGGATGGATATTTGTTTTTTAATAATTAGTGTAGTCAGGTATATTTTGTCTTCTACTGAAACAACCACACTGTTATGCTTTTTCTCACTGTGTTCTGAGATTAAAATAAGGTTCTGATAACTGACATTGAAATGATCTTGATGATTTATCCTTTAATCCTGCTTATTAAAGTATGTCACTCTTTATGCATATTTACGGCAACATTTCTATATTTTCATTGTGTTTATCACCTCATGATCAGACTGACCTTATGCAGTGAGTTCTGATTTTTAAGCTCAAAACAAAGCACAGACATGTTTAATACAAATATCACTTAACTCACTGAACACTAGAAATTTGTAGATCTAAATGTCCAGCTTCTATATTTTCACAACTAATATTCTGTGATATAGCAAACTGTTTTCTAAATCATTTATTTAGATAAAGTGAAAATGAAGATTAGAACACGATTCATCATCAAGCACTTTTGAATACCAATTAAGCTTAGTTCTTGTGGAAATTCATCCAGTGCTTGTGAGGTTCTTCTGTTGAAGATACATCCAGTCAACAATATAAGCATGTCCTTTCCAACTTTTGTCACTGTATTATGATTGCTGTTTGTGAAATCTGTTTTTCAGATGTCTTAAAAAAGAGAATGTTCTTTGGAAAAGTCTTGAAGGACAGTGTAATTAGTGAAATCTAATGAGTTAAGTTTTTTAGAAGTGTACTTTCCTGTGACATCCTATTGAAGCATCCAATTAAAAGATAATTAGGATAAATCATACTGAGAAAGGAGATAACCCCCACGAACAGACCTTCCTATTTCAGATGAAACTTTCAAGGTGACTCTGCAAAGGTATTTGAAATTATAGAAATGAAATAAAAGGTGAGATTCATTTTAATGTTAGCAGATTGAAATATTAAAAACTAATGAATATACTTCTTATGCTAATATGTACAACAAAGTTTTTCAAAAATTAATAGAAAATAGTCAATTGGTCGGTTTAATTTTATTCAGGTTCATAACTCATTTGCTCTTCATTCAGTTTTTCCTTCACTCACCTTTAAAGTGAATGTCATCAGAGAACTAAGGTCTGATCAAGAGCTAAGTGATAGGCTTGAATCATGCTTACAAGTCTTTAAAAAATGTCTTAAAGATTTAGTTTTGACATTTTCAAACTTTAGCAGTGAGAACAAATTACCTAAAAATAATTGCTATTTGAATGAGAAATCACATAGGAGTATAGTAAGTGTATATTTAAGTAAAGTTTATCTCAAATTTTTAAATAAAATTGAAAGGCACTTGTAGTTATCATGAATACACTACAAAACCAGTACAAGTATGAAAGAAATTTTTTTTTCAATTGATGTATATGGGTGCTGAAACATCTAGGATGCATATTATTTTATTAATAATTTAGATCATTAAAGAAAGTGACTAAATTAACATACCCATTTGTTAATATTCCCACCTGATAATTTGTCAGGCTATGGAAGGGTTTCCTGGTTCTTGGCTTGTGGATTCCAGGCTCCTGACAGGAGGTCTAATCTCCATTCAACCTGCACCCTTCAGTCACTTACACAGGTGGAGGGCATGATAAACAGGCCTCAGTCCCTAGAGAGAGTTACATACTAATGAGGTACCTGAAGGCCAGAGGCTGGAGTCAATTAAGCATTCCTCCACAGCCCCTCCCCCTTCTTCCCCTCCCTATTTAACTCAGGTTGGCCCTGGGTTTAGGAGGGTGCATCCAGATCCATCTACATCCTCCATGACATTAAAGCCTGTAAAAACCCATGGACTTCCTCGTGTGTGAGGAGCCATGGAGAGGCCTTTAGTGAGCAGCCAGGCCAAACTTCCAGCTGGAGGAACCCAGGGCATTCCCAGTCAATAGTACACAGCATGGAGTGAGGAACCCTGCAGTTCTCCAGCAATTTTTACCTATAATAATTGAGAAACACATAAAGATTGTTTTCTGACTGAAATTCTGAAGGCTTTATTTGGATCACTAATAGAAAGTCAGTTCAAGATACAATATGAATGTTTACTTTATTATTGATGGACAATCAGTTGTCCTTGATAGTATGCTGTCCAAAGTAAATTATCTCCCAAATAACTTTTAATAGAAGTGATTATAATTGTATAAAACAGGTTTTATAACTGCATGAAAATGAGTCTAGGACATATACTACAATGACTACTACTGTTTTCTAATCTCCTCCCCTGTCTGCTTCTTTAAGGTTTGAATGAACTTATTGACACTAAAATGTAAAGTCATCTTTTGATTCCTAAAATCTTCTATCAATTATTTCATGAAGTTCTTAGGGCTGGAATTTCTGTTTGCCTTCAAATACGAACAATTGTTTTATTCCACTGTATCAGGAGATTTCAGTCTGTGTATAGATATCCATAGTATTTTCAAAACATCTCTTGAATTCAACAGACTCTGTTGAACTAGAATCAGACTGATGATGTGTAATTGATCATCTGGCACTTGGCCACCTGGCAGACTTTGAAAGATGCTCTAATGAACTGGGTGATGTGCCCTTCTCACAAGCTTCATCCTTCTTGCTTCCAGACATACAGATATAAGAGCTGTCAACTTGGAGTCATGGGTAAATATCACAAAATAATTAACTGTGAATTGTATTTCTTTAGGGTAAAGTTATGTGAAACATACACACAAAACACACTCACACAAAAATACACAGATACAAATATACTAATATATTTATAAAATGTGGAAAGTTATTTTAATTAAAACAACAAGAAGTATCAGCCCATGTTGCTTTTATCTGTATTAGGAATATCTATTGTGTATATATTCCATGGCTAACTCTCACTAACATGATTACACATAAAGTTCTAACTTCCAGCTTGATACACACAATTCATCTAATTAATCTTATAATTACACGATGAGGAATATGCTTGAATAAGTTATATTAATTTTATGATTCAAATGCCACTGTATTTTAAGTTATAAGATATATATATATATATATATATATTTCAGTGATGTATTTTTCACGAGTATCACAGGATGTAAGACAGATGTGTCAATTACTGTATTTAAAAGCAGGTAGAAAAATAAAATAAGGAAAAATGAAAAAAATATATCCTAAAACAACAATATTTCAACTACAAATATGTTGTAGTAGGAACGAAATACAGGAAAAATGTAATAAACCGAATTCTCTCTCTCTCTCTCTCTCTCTCTTACACACACACACACACACACACACACACACAAACAGAAAATGCTAAGCACCTAGGCTTTGTAATTTCAAGATTTCAATTATCATTGGAGGTAATGTGATTGTGTTTAAAACCAGACAAATTTAAATTTATCTGTGGTTTGATAATTTCTTAAGTACTGAGTTAAAAACCAGAGGAAATGTGTCTAAGAAGGGAATGTTTTAGTCATGGGACTGATCCTATAATTTCAAACTACAGAGTCATGGAAGGAAGTTGTTATGGGAGAAGTAGAAATTATTTAGGACTGGGATATCTGAAATAATGAATTAAATCTTCTATTTTTTGAGACAGCTATGTCTAGAATGTGACTCTGAAATAAGTAAGTGGGAGTGGAGAAAGTGGAGAGGGCAAAATAGCAATGAAAAAGCAACATCATCTGAAAATATAGAGTCAATATTTGTTGAGTTGATACTAGACATGTAAGTGGCACAAACACTTACTAGAGAAAATCCAAGACAACAGTATTAGAAACAATGATACAGTCATTTAAATCAATGAACAATGTATTCAAATCCTAAATGCAACAAAAAACATATTTAAGTGTCTTTAAAAGAGATATTGCAGAAGAAAACCGGAATGATTGAACTTCTAATGACCATTTGATATTTTGATGAAACTTATGAATCATTTTGAGGTTTATATGATGTTATCACACTAAAACTTGGATGTTTTTAAAAGACAATGTAGATTAATGCTACAATAATATTTGTTTTAAAATAAGAAGTATCATCAGCATTAAAACATGTGGTGGCATGAAGATGATAAAAAAATAGCTTTCAATTTTTGAATGGCCTTCAGTATCTTGGAGAAAACAACTCAAGGACCAGGTAAGAAAAGCAGTACAATTGTGATCCAACATCAAATAAGCTTGAGACACTATTTCTCACTAGGAAAGTCATTCATCTTTAATTCAGTGTCAGTAGTTATATGTTTTACTACAGATATACATAACTGACTTTGAGAATTCACCCTTCATTAGTGACTTTCTTTGGAGACCATAGCTAGAACAAAATTTGGTTAAGTCTGTCACTTACAAAGTGACTCACATAACATTCAGCTAAAATGAGTTCTTGATGCCATACATGCTTTATTTTTAAAACCAATCTGTGAAAACTACACGATTCCCCTCAAACTTAGTTCATTAAGAAATGACGGAGCTAAGTCACCATCTTGAGAAAAGATGGTAAAACTATGGTTGAAAAGAAATTAGAACATGCCTAAGAAAGAACGTAGCCCAGCAAGTTAAAAACTCTCTGATTAGATCAAACTTCTATAGTTGAATGTTTTCTTTAGAAGAATATTTCAGGGTCATTCATTGGGATAGCTTACACCTCCCTATTCAGTTGCACATCACAAGTCCAAACCTTGAGTGCAGCATTTCCTCAGCTACAGGATGTGGCCAATGCTTTCACTCAATTTAATTAGGTTCCCCCCAATACAGTTTCATGGCACATTTAGCAGCTCCATTATCGTAGAACTGCAAATTGAAGTAGTGCTCAATTAAAAGTAACTAGTCTTTCTTACTCTTTCATGAACGTTTTAAATCTCTCCTCTCTGCCTTGATTTTTTTTTTCAAAGCAACTCAAGCATAAGCTTGAACTAAAACATTCTAAGCATTGTTTTGTACTGCAACGTATCTATTTGTAATATGTGAGGTATGGACTTGTGAATGACCAAAAGACTCATCTTGGCTATCATGTGTACTCTATGCATTGTTTGGGGTAGATTCAGTCCGAGTATGCAAAGTCACTATGACATTGACAGCATTAATTTATTTGTCACTCTTGATATAGATCCTTTTAAAATAGATACCATTACACTGAAACTATAATTACAGGTTATTGTGAATCATGATAAGAGTACTACAAAAAAAAACCTAAAGTCATCTGGCAATCACCCTGTGTCTGCTATAAGGCATTGGGCCACATTCCCCAACTCTTATTTCTGTATGAACTGTGAAACAAACATAATCTTAAGAGAAACTTAAATTTGACTACACCAAAGAAAAACTCCAACATGATGTAATAATCTCTGGCGATATGAATTTGCCATCTAATGACAAGTTGGCTAAGTAGAGATGAGTTAGAATATCAGTCCTTTTTTTTGGAGAAAGTGTGAATGTGATAAAAAATATTGCCACAATAATTAAAACATAAGTCAAAATATTAATTACTTTATAGATGTTAAAAACTTAAGTTTTTATTATCACCTTATATTATCTGAGAGACTCATGGTAAATATGATTACCTCTGTGTAAACTTCTGTCATTCACAATAAGCTGAAATAATCTGCATTTTTCAACCATCCTCAAAAACTAGTAATATAATCACATTTGTAACTACAATCAAATTAACTTCACCTACTCAATTTATAGCCGAATGACAGAGTTTAATCACCAGGATGTAAAATTGAGAATAGAATCTTAACACACTAAATGGAATAAAGCATCTTAGATCTCAATGTCTCTGAGAAATCAGAAAAGAAATGCTTTTCAATGACAACAACCATCATTTCGCGAAACTACTTTATACTGAGAAACAATAAGTGATATTTCCACAGGAAAATGGAGAATTCTCTACTGTCAATGTGTATGATTGTGAGACATTCATAAGTTGAGTTTGATATAAAGCACAGATTTAAGTAACAGGAAGTGTCTTTGAAACTAAAACACTATATTGTGAAAAATGTCCTGCAGTAAGTTAGCCAGAACATTGATTCTAATTTAACAAGTATTTAAGAAGTAAAGGTACAAATTACTTCACAACAAGTCAGTGGCAAAGGTTGATGAAGAAATATTTAAAATAGGTTAGGGTAGATAAGTGAGAGTTAGAAATTTCTGTGGACTTAACAAATACAGCCAAATAGGTTTTAAGTAGAGTTGGCACTATTGTGAAATGGTCCTGGATGACAGAGTAAAATAACAGTGTACCTCTGAGGACTTTTGTATATAGGCTCAAAGATTTAAGGAGCTTTGCAAATGATATCTGAGATTGTTCTCTAGAAAATCCACCATAATCATCTGTGAAGTGAGATTTATGATTCATATCCCCAGAGCTCAAGGATCCTTGACTTAGAACTTCGCTACCAACAGAAATCCATAGAGGTTAAATGCATGTTAAAAGTAGGTAACAAAACCCTTGCACATTGAGTCTCAATTAATGTGTTGTTTCACTGGGAAGGTAGATTGTGATTTCCTTCCTACCTTTCTTCCTTCCTTCCTTCCTTCCTTCCTTCCTTCCTTCCTTCCTTCCTTCCTTCCTATCTCCTTCCTTCCTTCCTTCCTTCCTTCCTTCCTTCCTTCCTTCCTTCCTTCCTATCTCTCTCCCTCTTTCTTTCCTTCCTTCCTTTCTTCCTTTTTTCCTTCCTTCCTTCCTTCCTTCCTTCCTTCCTTCCTTCCTTCCTTCCTTTCTTCCTTCCTTCCTTCTTTCCTTTCTTCCTCCTTGTCCTCCTTCCCCTCCTCCTCCTCCTCCTTCCTCTCTGTCTGTCTCTGTCTCTGTCTCTCTCTCTCTCTCTGTCTCTCTCTCTCTCTCTGAAAACATTTAATTGGGGCTAGTTTACAGTTCTGAAGTTTAGTCCATTATAAGCATTGTGGGAAGCATGACAGCACACAGGCAGACATGGTGCTAGAAATGAAATTGATAGTAAATTCTACATCCAGGCTACAGACAGCAAGAAGAAAAAGCTATTGGGATCAGTTTGAGCATTTGAAACCCCAAAGCCCATCCCCAGTAGCATAATAACAAGGTCACACCTACTCCAACAAGACTATATCTCCTAATCACTTTCAAGTAATGCCACTCTCTGATAACCAAACATTCAAATATATGAGCTTATAGGGGCTCTATATTCAAATTCTAAGAGATAAGTGCTGGTCATTGCTATAAGCTACTGAGTATAATTTTTATACAGAGACACATTAATATCCCAATGAGTTTATTGCCAAGTTTCAGGAATTCTCGGTATAAAGGTAAAGTAGACATCTGTTTTGCATTTTACAAATACCTTCTCTCAAACAACTTATGTGCAAAATCTATCTATAGAGATTATTTAATTTACTTTTTATTCAGTTTACATACTGAAAGACTCCCTCCCAATCCCCCACTCACATAGCCCCTCCCTCCCCTTCTCCTCTGAGAAGGGAGATGCCCCCACTGGGTATCACACCATCCTGGCTTCTCAAGTCACTGCAGGACTAGGTGCATTTTTTTTCATGAAGGCCAGACAAGCTAGCCCAATTTGGATAATAGAATCCACAAACAGGCAAGAAAGTAAGAGACAGACATGACTCCACTTGTTGGGAGACCTGAATGAAGACCAAGCTGCATGCCTGCTACATACATTCTGCAGGCCTAAATCCAGCCCATGCTCATACTTTGGTTGGTGGTTTGGTCTCTGGGAACCCCCAAATATCCAGGTTAGTGGACTCTATTGTTCTTCTTACAGATGCCCTATCCCCTTCAGGTCCGTCATCCTTTGCCCAATTCTTTCATAAGACTCCCCAGGTTCCATCTAATGTTTTGCTGTTGCTCAATAGCTGTTGGGTTGAGCCTCTCAGAGGACAGTTAGGCAATACTCTTGTATTCTAGCATAATAAAATATCATTGATAGTGTCAGGGATTGGTTCTTGCCCATGGAATGTGTCTCAAGTTGAGCCAGCCATTGGTTGGCCATTTCCTCAGTCTCTGTTCCATCTTTGTCACTGCACCTCTTTTAGGAAGAACGTGTTTTTGATCAAAGGTTTTATAGGTGAGTTTGTGTCCTTATCCCTCCATTGTCAGTCTTTTCTGACTAGAGGAGGTGTCCACTTCAGGATCCATATCTCTCACTACTAAGAGTCAGAGTGAGAATCACACCATAGACTTCTTAGGAGTTACCCCTTACAAGTCTCTGGCAAGTTCTAGAGACACCCTGCCCAACCTGCTGCCAATTTTTGTTCTCTACCCACTGCCTTTCCCACTCTTCATCCCCTGTCAGTTTCTCCCTCTATCCCCCTCTTCTACCTAAACCCTTCCCTCTATCTACCTCTGATGTCTACTTTATTTCCCCTTCTGAGTAAGACTGAAGCATCCTACTTTGGGCTCTTTTTGTTAATTTTACTTTTTGGGATATATGCACTATAGCATGATTATCCTGTACTTTATGGTTAACATCCAGTTATAAGTGAGTGCATACCATGCATGTCCTTTTGGGTCTGGGTTACCTCACTTAGGATGATATGATCTTCATTTTTTTTTTTTTGTCTGAACAATGCCTGCCTTTAGTACATTACATCCTTGTATGTGGCAAGCTGATTTGAGAAAGATATTTTTTAATGTAAATGCATATGATTTAGCTTAAAATGACTAATTTGAATCTTATAAATTTTCATTTGTGCAGAACCAATTAGTATTCATTATTTCATAAAAAGTAAATATATTATTTATTTATCTTTAAATTTTACTGTCATATATTTTAACCAATACATTCTAAATAGCTCAACTCCATTAGAGCATGGACAACAACAGTATGCTAGTATTTGATCCTCATCTTGTATCTCACACATTTCCTAAGCATTTTATGTGTCAAAGCACACTGTTGTTTCAAAAATATTCTATTACTTAAGTCTAGTGAGTCATTCCTTGGCTAAGTGTCCAGGTAGATCCAAACAGTATGCTATAAAAGGAATATCTTGCCCAATGCATCCAGTGTGACAAAACAAATATCTCTCCAAGAGATCAAAGTCTGCATGAGATGCAGCCGACACACTGATCTCTCAGCTTCTCTGTCTCTCTGTATGTGTTTCTTTGTTTGTGTGTGTGTATGTGTGTGTGTGTGTGTGTCTGTGTGTGTGAAAGGAGAGAAAGAGATTTACTTTTTAAGTAAAAAGTAGAGAAATTTTCAGATATTTTTGACTAACACTAGCCTACTTGTCATTGTGGTTGGTTACAAATAAAGTCTGGCATTAAGGTGTTGCAAAGATTGTCTGCAGTATTACATCAGAGGAATGCTTGGGTAGCAGTTATCCTCTCTCTTTTATTTTCTCTACCACCTAGAAAGGAGAACCTTCTTGTAGTAAGTGGTCTACTAGTACCAGTGATTCATTCCTTCTTCTGATGAGTTTCTAATCCTGACATACTTTTCAACTCTAACTAATGCCTCCTCTACTCAAGGTTGTCTCTTGCTCTAATCTATGTTGTGCTGTTGTAACACATGATTCACTGTGTGGTTATTACATTATACTTAATACATTCAGGACTGAATCTGAATTATACAAAGGACTGCTTTGTTCCATGCTTCCTTAAGTGTTTTAAAACATAGCACACTGAAATTGCAGTAACAGGTAGACACCGAATCCAAGAGAAAATGTTCCTAAAAGATTTGTTTTTAGATTCATGAATTTAAGTCTAAACTACAAATGTAACTAATCTGGGAAATGAATGATGTTTGTTTCATATTCTCCCTATAAATTACATGATATTATATTTGTGAGCATTATTGAAGTTTATTGGACTTTGGTGAAGTCATTATTAAGTGCTGGTACTAGTGTTAAAGTATGATGAGTCATGAATGAAATGAACAAGGACAGGAAAGTCTATATTGTTTAATAAAATCTGTTTAACATGTGTAAAATTAATAAAACCACATATATCATAGATGAGAGAAAACCTTTAAAAACAGAAGGTGATGTGCTGCAACAGATCAGAGGTGTGATATAACAAAGACATAAGAAGTAAGATCACTTCACTGAATTATGGAAGAAAGAATTACATGATATTTCATCAAAGAAAGCTAGAAAAATTTTGGAGCCTTAGGTTTGTGTTTGTTTTCTGAGATGTACACAAATGTGTATACTTTTTTTTTGTGGAACATATTAAGTTTACAAATAGGTCATCCCCAAGGAGAAGACCTAGTATCACACATTGCTTTATGACCTAAGAATTATTGAATTTAGTCAATTAATTGACTAGATTAACTAGAAAATATGTTTTTCAGGGTGTTGGGCTCCATTTGGGGTCTGTTTTGGGCCTTGGGACTAATCGGAACCTGGCTTGAGTTTCTGTGGCTTTGTGGGAGAACCTGAGCCTGGCTTGAGTTTTGAGACCTGTTATAGTCACTTCTGTATCAGGGTGACTCAGCAAGACCTGTTTGGCCCTGACTCTGCCCTGCCCCATTGCTGGTATAGAGCTTTGCCATTAGCCTTGTCAGTCACCCTGAACTCTCAGTCACTCTTCCCCACCTCCAATGTCATCTCACCCCACCAAAAATCCCCTTCCCTATGCTCCAAGTTTATACAAGTGAAAGGCTTATACAATAAAGTTGAGTTCCTGCTTCAACAAGACTCCTGACTCTGTGTTTCTTCTGGGCCATCAATACTTGCTATCCCTCTCAGCCCTGGAGAAGAGGCCTGGTGGGACTAGGACGTCTCTTCTTTCTCCTGGACCTGCCAGGAAGGAGCTGACACCAGGGAATGTGAATTATTCTAAGGAATAAACAACTCAAGAAAATAAACAATGATGGTTTTATACTATCTGTGCTAATACTTTCAATAATTGCACATGTTATTGTTAAAGATTGTACAATATTGAAATACTACTGTGAGATAGGAATATTATAGATATAAAATAACTATGTCAAAAATATATTATCACATAGTTTTATTGTAGATTAATGCAATGACATAACTGTTTGTAATAATGTGCATAAACAGATAATTGTGATCTACTCTCTAGTGAATGGTTTTGCTTTGAGTCTTTGCTAGAGTTACTAATAAAGAAATAGCTTAAAGAAAGTTATTCAAGAGTGACTGATATTTTCTTGTAACATACAGAAAAACATACATCTTTAACCCTATATATTTACTGAGATTCCAGTTTACTTTTCAATGCCCCTTCCATTTGGCAATTCTTTTCTTATGATGTGATTAGTTGACTTGACACAGACTTTCATATGGTTCTATGGCAATTCAATTTGGTCTACATGACTGGTTCTTGACTCCAGTAAGAGAAGTGTAGGGGAAGATTCAACCTCAAATATGTTAAAAATAATGGGTCCTCTTTTTTATTTTTTATTTTATTTTATTTTATTTTTGCTTGTTATACATAGGGTCTCTACAAGAATGTGTAGATTGGATTCAAGTCTTATCTTATTGGAACAACTATTTGTCACTACTGTAATAGACCTCCAAATACTCTATAGACCATTGGTTGTAAAAAGTCATAAAACCAGCCTAGATTCAAGATTAAATGAGTAGAGTAGTTAATTTATAAAGAGCCTAGAAAGTATTATTTAAGATGGGCTAAATTACATGGATATATAGAAATGCTTGATATTTATTTATTTAATATATTGTATTTAAAATCGGTAATGAATCTATAAGCACACAATAATTGTGTAAAATTATCTTTAGATTTTTGTTTTATGTTTTAAAAATTCACATTAATCAGATATTTTGTGGTGGCCTGATAGATACGTAGACATTGAGTAATACTCAAATCAGGCTAATGAACAAAAGCATCGTCATTTTATTTATGAATAAATTATTCAGAATCATTCCTTCTGTCAGGCAGAAACAGTATATAATTATTATCTGGCTATGCATTTGTTTTTAATTGCACTAAACTTTTTGGGTGATTAAACCTTTAAGAAGTATGTACATAAACTATGAAATCAGAAAACTGAAGCTTGAAAGTCGATTAATAATTCTGATCTAGAACACTAACATTAAGAGAAAACATCTTTTCTGTAGAAATGTCCTTCCAAACTGGAAAATGTAGAAATCTCTTGAGTCAACCAGCCAAATACATATGTATGTTTATGTACACACACATACTGTGGGAAGCCATTGCAAGGCCTTACTCTTGGCAGACACTTACCCTTGGCTCTCCTATCTACTATTCTTCTTTCTGCTTACCTTCCATTATTCACTTGTCAGTTCTCAGAACTTCAAACAAGGCCTCATAGCAGCCCACCTTAGTAACCCTTCCTCCTAATGTCTAGATTTAGCCAACATCCTGCTAGATAGATGTTTTTAGAACCCCTGGTAATACCAAGGCTTTGTAAGAATAACTTAGTTAGACCCCACAGCTTCCTCCACCTGCAAAGCCCTATTTCCTTTCCTACCCCTCCCCATATCCTATTTTCAGAGTATATAACCTGTGTGAACTATAAAATCTTTGCCAGCTTGACCAGACTTCTTGACTGTGAATTTTTATTTTCTCACACATATCAGTCCTCTCCACAGGGTCTAAAGGTTGTACTTGATTGTCCAGCTGGCCTGGACAAGTCATACAACACACAAACATAAGAGCACAGAAGATCAAAACATAGTATTATGTGAAGATTGAAGACTTATATTGTTCATGTTCAAGATCTAGGAACCCTTTCCCTATTATTGGGTTGCTTTGTCTAGCTCTGAGATGAGGGCTTTTGCTTTGTCTTATTGTATCCTGTTTTGTCATGTTTGCTGTTGATTATTGGAGATCTGCTTTTTTTAAAATAAGAAGTAGAGCAAGAG
Organism: Arvicanthis niloticus; assembly: GCF_011762505.2. Lineage (NCBI taxonomy): Eukaryota > Metazoa > Chordata > Mammalia > Rodentia > Muridae > Arvicanthis > Arvicanthis niloticus. Next base: position 62,007,257 of record NC_047669.1, read on the forward strand.
TAGATGTGGGGGATAGGGGAGGTGCCTGAGTAGATGGGAAGAGTGGAGGGAGGGCAAAGTGTGGTTAGGATGTATTATATGAGAGAAGAATCTATAAGTTTAATAAAGAATATTAAGGGCATCAAGAATTTCTTGAAGATAAAAATGTATTTACATATGTTTATGCTAATATTATATAAAATGTTATTTGAACAAATACATTTTTTCTTTTTAAGAAAATACTAATATTGAAGACTGGACAATAATTAGGAGGAAAGAGTAAACTGCTTTTAACTAATACCTCCAAGTAAAAAAATGTGCTTTAAACAGAAAAGCTTAGCAATAGACTAAATAATAGATAGAAAGAGTCACATTAATATGATAGAAAACAAAACAAGGGGAGACACCTCTGAGAAAAGAGAAGGCTTTCTATTCTTATATGTTATTTCTTACAAGCATGAAAAAGGATGAGTATTTCCAAATGATGTCAACTAAATCATGGCTTATATACAGTGCGAGGTAGTGTTATAGATGAATGTGTATCACTTCTACATTGAGGCAATAGCTTCACTAGTAAGAAGAAAAGCATGTCAGATTCAGGTTTGTTTGCTACACAATTGTTAGTCTTGTCTTCAAGGTAAGATATTAGATAAGACAGAGGACAACCCACTGAGCTAGCACTGAAACAGAAAGCAGAGAGCAAGACTGAGTTTTCTTTTCTTGAGGTCTGATGAAGGATGGAGTAGGTATGAAGAGAAAAATATGATCATCTTACGTTACCTAGTATCTTTAATACATGACTATAATGTGAAATATGTGAATGAAAAATAGTTTTATTCTATTTTGAATTTATTTCAAATATTTGTTAATAGTTTATTTTAATAGATATATAAAAACTGCATTATGTAGAACCAATCTTGCTTATTCCTAAAAAATCACTTTAAACTTTTCCAGATTAAATTAGAATACTACAATCACAGTAGTATTGATAAATATTTATGGATAGATTTTAGAATGCTTGATTATGCAGAGTGGGAATACTAGAGGGAGGAGGTAGACTTGCCTATAAAAGTTTTAGATATAAAAAAATATAATCGATAGCAAGAAGCAAATGTCCCAGACATTGTCAAAATTGATGAAACACTGAGTTTTCCTATTAAAGATTAAATGACTAAGGTTTTCTAATTCATATAACAATTCAATGTATATAAATTATTTTATGAAACTATGTAATACCATGAAGATTATCTTCCTGTGGGAAAATTTTCTGACTGTTATTAGCCAAAAAAAGGCCTAAGAGCAAATTTTTTTTTACTACATTGTCATCTTTAGAATTGACTATATTGACTTGTCAATACCCAGTTAATATAAACTGCATTAGTTTGTATTAGAGAAAATAGGGGTATATGGTAAAGTTTAAATGGAGAAACAGAAAAGGAGAAATAATAGAGTCATATTGTAATCTCAAAGGTAAAAGAAAAAGTAAAATATTTCAAAACAAAGGGATAATAAAAGTGTAGTGCACCTACTCACATGTAAGACAACAATCATATGCAAAATTGTATCAGTAAGCAGAATTTATTTCACAGGAAATTATTTTCATTTTATCCGTTTCTTATGCAATCAATTTAAAGGTACAGTCTTGGGGTTAATGCAAACTCAGAACTTTCTTTTATCATATAAGTGGCTGGCAAAAGAACTCAAAGTTTATTTACTATGTATCTGATAGCAATTCAGGGACTCTTGTGATAAAGCAAATAGAATTCTGCCCCAAAGGATAACATGCTAGATTATTAGTTTAGGAGCTACACAGCATTGATATATATATAGTCTCCTGTATTAAGAAAAGAAAGAACAAAAATCAGTTACTTCAATGTCTAATCATGAGGAAAAGACATTGCAGGTTTCCATAGCAACTAAGTCTTGAGTATTCTTCATTCATCTCTTTTCTACTGGAATTGGTCTCATTATGGTGAAAAGAAATTGGGAGTGACATCAATGAAAACTCTAATATTTATAGATCCCACTGTAGTTTTTCTGCCAAGAGTGGTAAAATGAAGATGCTGAAATCCAGCATTGGTGTGAACAAGAAAACTTAATTTAAATGTGAGAAGGACCAAGCCATCACTTGAATTTTACTTACGTATTCAGCATCTATTATTTGAGAATTGAGAGAGATTTTTTTTCATAGACTTTGACAGGCTCAGCTCTTTCGAGAGTTTATTTTATCTCCTCTTCTTGGAAGCTGATTTCAGTGGCACTTTTGGCTCAAACTTAAAAATCAAAATACAAAAGAAATAGCACATTTATTCTTGTCGGGCAAAAAAGAGATTTATTCTATACTGTGTAGAAACACCTGACAAGCTATCTATTTGGTACTGAACTTTCAAAATACTTCCAGACTATATTTTCTAGTGGGAAAATGTGTTATCATAATTGACTATGTATACTACCTCCTACAATTTTATATTAAAGATATATACATTTCTGTTAAAGTGATCTAATATAATTGGGTCACATTGCCTTTTTTCCTGACCCATATACTGATTTGTTGTTTACAAATTTAAAAAGCACTATTTTATTTTGTGAGCATGATTTGAACATCTTGACTTTGTCATAAATCAATTATAAAGTTAAAGTGTATGATTTTCCACAAAGGTATCTTACTTTCTCAACTTTTGAGAACATTATGTTTCAGTGACTCAGTTCCATTTTCTCCCTATTTTTGTACACTTATTGTGGTAGTTTTAATAGAGATGTCCTCATAAACTCATGTTTGAATGATTGGCCTATAGAAAGTGACACTACTTGGAGCAGTTGTAGCCTTTTGGGAGGAAGAATGTCACTGCTGAGGCAGGCTGTGTGTCTCATATGCTCAAGCTAAGACTAGAGTTGACTGACAGTCTGCTTTTGCTCTCTGTGGATCACAATGTAGAACTCTCAGCACTGAATCTGCCTATATGCTCTCATGCTTTTTGGCAAAGTGAAAACAGACGAACTATTAGTTAATCCCAATTAAATATTTTCTTTTATAAGAATTGCTGTGGTCATGGGCTATCTTCCCAGCAATAAAATTCTAAGAAACTGATATAAATATATTTAAGATGTTAATATCGATCATTTTAGTTTTCATGAGTATGTCTTTTGTTTCACACTTACCATGATTTAGATAAAGGTTTCTTAAAATGATCATATGTTGAAGGCTGAATTCCCAATGTAGAAAGAAATAAAAGTGAGTGAATACATACTTGATGGATGGAAGAAACAAAAAATGGAAAATAACAGTTTACTGTATCCATATCCAGTTCACAACATGGCCAGATTTTGGTAAGCATTTTGATATTTATTGCCTTTAGACAAAATATTAGGAAACAGATATACTTATATAAACAGTATAGTCCACTTATATTATGGTTTATTATTATTTACATTAAAGACAGGCAATATAGTAGGTTTTAAAACAAACGTTAAGTGAGATACCATAGGCACACAGTTTGGAACTGGGTATTCACTCCAAAACACTAATTATATGAGGAATACTTTCAAACTTATTTTGCTTGTGACAATAAATATTTCTATATTTTAGTAGGATTACAGAATACTCACAGTATAACTCACAGACCATAACAAGAAGGAAAGCCCAAGTGTGAACGCTTCAATTCTACATAGAGGGGGAAGAAAATAATCAAGGAAGCAGAGGAAGGAACCTGGGTGCAAGAAGAGAGGGAGAGGAGAAAAAGAGAGATGGCAGTTTCAGGTATGGGAAGAGATAGGAGAGAAGTCCAGAGGGCCAGCAGAATGAATAAAATTATATAGCTGTGGGGGCAGGAAATTGGGGAAGCCACTAGAAAGTCCTGGAACTTAATAGGGATTATGTTAGTCCAAATGTACAACCGTGAGGAGATAAAACCTGAAGAGACCACCCCCAGTAGATAAACATTGCTCCAAGTTGAGGGATGGAGGCACCTATCCATCTCAACATTTTTAACCCAGGAATTGTTCTGGTCTATAGGAAACACAGGGACAAAAATGGAGCACAGCCTGAAAGAAAGGCCACCAAGAGCACAGCTCCACCTCGGGATCCATCCTATCTACAGACACCAAACCCAGAGACTATTGGTGATGCCATGTTATGCTTGGAGACAGGAGTCTGGTATGGCTGTCCTCTGAGAGGCTTTGCCAGGACCTGACTAAAACAGATGCAGATACTCACAGCCAACCATTTCATGTCCAGCCTAAAACAAGACTCCAATGGAAGAGCTAGGGGAAAGTCCTGAAGTAGCTGATGAGGATTGCAACCCCATAGGAAGAACAATATCAACTAACCATATTGTTTTCAGAGTATTCAACCCATTTTTCATATTATTAGAAACATAAAATTTCTAGGTTCTACACAATTGTAACAATTGTGATATAACAATTGTAATATATAAGTTTATATTTGTTTATACTTCTGTGGTTCCAATTTCTTACCAAGATATCAGTAAATATTTAGTGCACTGCTGACTGCTTTTATTTCAACTTAACACAAGCTTAGGTCATTTGGAAAAAGGTAATCTTAATCAAGATTGTTTTTCTTAGTATTGACTTATAGAAAAGACTGCAATGCATTTTTTGTTTGATGATTGATGTCTGCATATCCAAATCACTATGGGTAATGCTATCCTTGGCCTGCTTGCCTACTTGGCTGTCATAAGAAAGCATGATGAATAAGTCATGGAGAACAAGCTGGTAAGCAGCACATGCCATGGGCTCTGATCAGCTCTTGCCTCAATGTTTCTGGTGTGTTTTAGTTTCTGTCCTGGCTTTCCTAATTGATTTGCTGTAACATGGAACTACCAGCTAAAACAAATTCTTTCTTTCTGGACCTCTCTTGGTTATGGTATTTTATCACAGCAATAGACCTAAAATACTTACATAGTGCTCTTAGCCAATGGTGAGACAGGAATTTCTGTTTATTAACAGTAAAGGTCTATATGTAAAGGTCAACAAACAAACAGACAGCAGGAACTAAGAGAGGGAAGATCTCGAGAGAATATATATTGGACTAATATGTAGGGATTTTGTGGAAATGGAGACAGGGAGAGTCCTTCATTAACAAGACTGAGCCTGTCTTAGGTCATTCTGACAAGAATGCCTTCCTTACCCATAATGGAATATGCATTATCCAAAGCAATGCACTTTTGTCTTAGGTTGATAAGGCTCTGTGCAGAATCTTACCTGTTTTTGGCATACCAGCATGTTAATTTAATAACTCTTTCTGGGGGTCCATTTTCAGGTTCAAGCCATGTACTTCGGCTGACAACATGTTGATGTTGTTAAAGACAAGCTTTAACATGATGGGCAGGAATAAAAATATACCCAGGACAAAAAGAACCAGCATGATCAAGCTATGTACACCATTCTTGAAGCTTGAATAAAATAAAAATACTGACCTCAGGCCATGGGTAATTTTATCAGCAGTTTCTACAGCAACAACGCTCAGCAGAGCAGCATTCTTGAAATTCATAAGCTCCCTATGCATCATTAAAACAGCCAGAGAGGTGTTAGAATTATGCCAAATACACGGCAAGTGCCTTTAAACTTTTTCCTAATTATAATGACTACCACTGTACATTTTAGAACTAACATGAATCTAATGGTATTTGGCATGACATTTGAGATAGCTCCTTATCCTTAAAATTCTGAACCTCCTGGTTAGTCAACAAAATGATGGACTGGGTATTAGGACTATCTTGTACCTCACTGGTACAATTAGGAATAAGTATGCTCTAACTGTATTTTGAGAGAATAGTTTTATTTTAACAGGAAGAGTGATATGTAGGAGGAGCTAAGTGGGAAGGAGTATTGAGAGGAAGAAATGGAGTAAGGAGAGAAGATGAAGGAGAGGAGAAGCTAGGTGATGAGAGAGAGAAAGAGAGAGGGGGCATGGAGGCAGATGTTCACAGGTCTCCACCAGTCAAAGATAGTTTTTATATCTAGGTTGGGTATTGGGTTACGCTTCTGATTGAGCATTACCAAACTTATAAATCCTTTGATTAACATTTTAAAAAATTGTATAAAAGCAAAAAGGAAAGGGGGGCATGGGACAGGGGTTTTCTAGGGAGGGGAAATGGGGAAAGGGGATGATATCTTAAATGTAAATAAAATATTAAATTAAATTTAAAAAAAACAAAAAAAAAAAAATCCTGAACCTCTTTCCAATATTTGAATAGAATAAAGAGTACCAATCCATTCTTCCAAATGCCTATCTAAATTCTCTTATATGTTCAAAATATTAGTAATATTTTTTGTTAAATGATTAACAAAAGTAGCTGTCTTAACTTCTTGTGTCACAGCAATTGCAGAAGCAGTGGTGCTAGCAATTAATGTAATTAAAGCTGTTATACCAGCAATAATCAAGCCCACTACCCTCTTGCTTCTGCTTAGAGCCTGACTCATTTCTTCCAGTACTTGCAAACTATTTTTAGAATACCAGGTTCTGTGATAATCAGGACACTAAAACAAAAGCTGGTTGATAGTCCTCTGTAACTGACCTGTGAGCTTGCTGAATGCCCTGACAGTGGTGACTGGGAAGCTGTATTGGACATATGTTCCTGACCCACCATTGCTTACCTATACCCCTGATGGAACAAGCTGCCTTGCCTCAAGTTTTTAGACTTTGTGGAACAGAGAATCAAAAAAGGAAGTTATAATGACTCTTGTATTGTTTTTAAATGTAACCAGTTATTCATACTCAATCATTTAGTCTAGAAACCAATCCAGTATTGGAAATAACAGTCTTCATTTGGAAGTCTGGTTCTGGACATTTTCAGAGACATATATAGAAATTAGCTGCAGTTCTCTATGATGTTATGTTAGCAAGAGATAAAGTTGGGGCAGGATCTGGATTTCAAACATGTGTTAACACATGTTAAGGCTCTTTTAATTGTCAAGTTAAAAATTCTTTTGTTTCTTCTACAGTATTTAATGTAAGTCTCATTGGTTGTACACCTTATAATTGTGTTAGTGTGTTGAAATCCAGCATGACAGGGAGAATCCTAACCTCATTGTTCTCTCACTTGAATCATCAGAGTGGTAGGACTTGAAGTAATATATGTATCCACGTAGTCTTCAATTTGACTTAATTTGTGTATTTGAAGTCATTCTTTGCTCTCTAAATGTTTTACAAAGACAATTTCAATTTTAATTTAAAAAAGGACTATTGAGATTTTTTATTACAATTTCATTATATAATTGATTGTCTACAAGAATTTCTTCATTTCATAAAACAGCAACACATATTATTTTCAAGGCCACCACAGGTAAGATTTCCTTCAATGTAAACTTAGCTCAAATTTATGGACACAAATAACAGACTCGTTAGTAGTGAACATAAGGAAAAAATGAGTGGCTGAAGGATTTGCAAGCATGTAGGGTGTGATAAGATACGTTTTTGCTTTTTCGTCTTGGTGGATATCCCTTACCTAGACAAGAAATTCACATGACAAGAGGGTTTTTTTTCAACTAGGTCAAACGTCTACAAAGTCATTGACTCATCCTCCCGTGGAAACTAGAAGTGGAACCTGGCACACACATGCTTGGAATATATTGCTCAGTTGTAGAAAATGAATATTTCAAGTGGGTAGAGACAAGATATCTTTATCATAAATTTTGTAACATAAATTCTCAAAGAGAAAAATGGTTTTGAGACAGAGAATTTGGCTGATGAAACAGGTTTTGTCAGTTAAGGATTTTCAGGGAAGCATTTTTAAGATGGGCCAAGATTTAGTCAAGCAAACAGAAGTAATATGAAAGATTGGTCCATCCTTTTAAAGATATGAACCAGGGCCAAAAATAAAATTTGTCTCACCAAGCAGAGCTATAATGGACAGTGACAATATGAAAGTCTTGTAGTTTATGTTTTGAGAGATTTATTATCACTATTTTAGATTTTCTTGTGTTCAAACATGGTATATTTCTAGAAACTTTTTTTCTTTTTCTAGCATGTATATTTAAATTTTAATTATTAGGTTTATTATGTTTTACTTGTATTTTGATTTATAATAGTTTTATTAAAATATTAAAATGTAATTATTTTTTCTTAGTATACTTCTGTTCTGAAAACATTTTGAGAAATTATTTATTGTATTCTTTTTTCATTTACTAATCACCAAAATGAACAAGCTAACAAACAGATCAACAAATTACTCAGTGAGATGGTAACTAATATTTGTCAATTTGATAGTAAAAACATATTCCCACATTTTTATTAATCATTTCGAGTCTGTCTATGTCATTGTTTTTCAATAATAGCGGTGTGCATATTAGTATGAATATGAATAGTATACCTATGTAAAGTATTGAAATAGTATATCTATGTAAAGTATATTGCAAAAGTCAGAATCTGGGACCTAATCTCATGCACTGAATTGTTAAATAAATGAAAAGAAGTAGCAAAATTACCTATTTACTGTCTACTAATATAGTTAAAACATTTCTCACATTATAACAACTTCAATTATTTCCTTAAATCTGAATTTTCATCTATTTTTGAAATAGGAACTGGGAAAGGAATAAATTTAAAGATGAGGGAAAGCACAATCTATTACAAATTGAAAAGAAGACTTTACCAAGACTGCTGTCCTGACAGCTCTTTCTTCTGCCTCAGTAGAAGCAATTTTTTTTTGTGGGAAAATAGTTTTTGTTCTCCAGTTGTTCTGAGCATCTAACTGCTGGTATAAATTATTTAAGAATTCACTTGTGTGCATGATGAGAATTGTGCCAGTCTGAATCATGTATTTGAAGTGTATTCTATGTATGTCAACTATTTTGTAAAATGAGATTTTTAAAAGATCAACATATATATTAAAAATAGACTTATCCTCCACAGGGGTCCCTGTTTGGCTACAGATGACTGCTTCAGGTTCCATATCCCCAATGTAGTAAGTCACAGCTAAGGTCACCCCATTGATTAATGGCAACACCTATATTCTAGGTCTCAGACTCCTTCTAGAGATGCCTCCACCTCTTCACCCCTGTCAATTGTAAATTCCCATTTATTTTCATGGTCAAATATCCATCTCTCCTGTCCTTTTCCACACCTGGTCCTGAATCTCATTCCTCTCTTCAACCCTGCTCCCTCCCACTTCCCAGCCTCCATTCCCCTCTTATTTTATCCCCCTTCAAAGTGAGATTCAAGCTTTCTCACTTGGGTCTTTCTCCTCATTTAGATTCTTTGGGTCTGTAGAGTGTAACAAGATACCTTTATTTTATGTCTAATATCCACTAATAAGTGAGTCCTTCTGAGACTACATTACCTCACTCATGATGGTATTCTCAAGTTCTATCCATTTGCTTCTAAAATGTATGATGTCTTAATTCAATGGTGTAGATGTACCACATTTTCTATGTCTATTCTTTAATTGAGGGACATCTATATTATTTCCAGTCTCTGGCTATTATGAATAAAGCTGCTACTAACCTGGACCCTTGGGGCTCTCATAGTCTGAACCACCAACCAAAGAACGTACACAGAATAGATTTAGGCCTCCCTGCTCATATGTTGCAGATGTGCAGCTTGGTCTTCATGGGGGTCACAAAACACTGGAACAGGGTCTATCCCAAAAGCTTTTTCCTGTAATTTTGAATCAGGAAGCTGTTGCCATGCTTGAAATGGATACCCTTGTTTATAAAGATAGATTCTGAAGATCAGTGAGTGATTTGTTGAAAGTAATTCTGCTAGACAAGTGGTCCAAACTAGTGATAGATTTCCGGCAGCAGCAGAAGGAAAAGGCACTTCCCAAGGGACTATTTGAATTTAAAACAAAGTCTGGTATTTATTTGTTAGTTGTATTCAACCATATTTTTTTGAGCCCATAGATTCTCACTTGTAAAATGAAAATTACATTGACCCAAAGTTTACAGTTTTGTGCCCTGTTAATGACCTTCTACTTAGTAAGCACTCATAAGTCTGTTTATATAATAATAATAATAATAATAATAATAATAATAATAATAATAATAAACATATATTCATAGGACATTTCTGAAAATGTTTTTACAAATAAATTTTAACATTCATTCATAGTACAAGTATGAGTTACATACAGGTATAATTGCCTACCTACAAAGTATGTTCATAGGTACAATAGTAGTTTAGATGTGAGAAGAGTAATAAGGCATATTTTTTATTATATTTAAGGTCCACTGCAAAAGATAAAACCCATTCCTAAACTTGACAATGAGGCTAACAATCTGAAACTAGATAGCTCATGGGCCCAAGGGAAAATCCCTTATTATTCTGCTAACTATATATAGTAATATAATGACTCACAATGACATATTGTTCTACTAATAGTGTTTTTTTTTGAAACCTCAGGAAAGCAGCTTATTTTTGTAGTAGATAAGAATTAACACAGAGACTCGTGCCTGGGCAATGTGAAGAGAGTGAATGCTATATCTTTATAATAGTACCTCCCTTCAAAATTCAGATCTCTATGCAGAAGAGAAGATGGAAAGTCCAAAGGTGCTGAACTATTTTAAGGATGCTGAACTATTTTAAGAAATTTTCAGACTCAAAATGGCAGACACATGCATGAACTCAGAGGGTCTGTGACAACAGGTGCAAACAAACTAGATAAAATACTCAGCATGGGTGAGTAGATGTCCTCAAGAATGAATGCAGAATCCTACACCTGGTCAATAATTTTAGCTGCTATGGTAAGTAAAATCAGTTTTTGTAATACAAGGAGACCAAATTTATCAATAACTCTTCACAGGCTCCCACGCTCATAGTTGTTGGCTGATACAACTCAGACTCTGTGTTACGTTGAGTGTTTTCATTTTTTATGATTAATAGATTTTGATCGCAATCATTCCATTTCTCCACTGTTACCAGATACTCACATTTAAATTTATCTTTCTCTTAAAAATATACAAGAGTAAATAAAAGGGCCTATGAAAAATACGTACAGTGCAGTAAATTTTGCATAATTACTCCTGAGCATAAGGCCTTTTTGGTAATGTAGTTGATATATCGAGTTTCACACCATTTAAGTAAATTAATTTTCCTTATCCTAGGGAATACAAAATCGGTTTCTGGCTGAGGGTGAGTCTTTGTGCCCGTTTCCTCTTGTCTGTGCTGAGGTGTTTCTTGCTTGAGCTTGTGTCTATTTTGTGTATGTGTCACAGTCTCTATGTGTTCATATTTCCATCATTTTACTCTGATCAGGAAACATTACCTTAATATTCTCTATCACCTCTTTCTCTTAAAATATGTTGCATTCATTAAAGTGAGAGAAAGAACATGAATTTTAATGTGTAGGGCAGGAGCATCTGGAATGAGTTAAAGGAAAAACAAAGCATGGGATTAAAATATACTGTATAATATAAAAATAAATTTTCAAATGAAAGAATCAGTATATGCTAACTGTCAGAATATTAGGAAAGAAGGGAGAAAAAAAGGAAGATTCAAAAAGTAAGATGAAAGAGAGAAAAAAAATGTATGTAAGAAGCTCCTAAATGTGTCAGATCACACACACACAAAAAAAAACACGAAAGTAGGAGTAGACCTGTTGGGAGGAAGAACAATTTCAGAAGGAAATGGGGGTATATGTGTAAGAGAAATGCATGCAATAAAAATGGCTAAAATTCATTACATACATGTTTAAAATTGGAAAATTATAAAGAGAAAAATCAGTTAGGCAACTAGAATAGCAAAATGCCATGTAGCTAATTAAAGAACATATATTTATTTTGACATTTTTGTCTGGAGTTAGACTGTGAGAAAAGATGCAATGTGAAGTTTTTTTTACCATATCATACTTGTTATATTAATGATGTGACTATAGAATAAACAGAAACACTCATATCCAAGAGGAAGGAAAGGATTGAAAACATTTTTGCAGTTCAGAGGATAGCCAGTAAAGAATAGAACAAACTAAAAAGGCGAACTAGGACTTGGCATGTCTACCAAATTTCTAAGTTGTGACAAATGTCTGAGTCTGAACTTTTCCTGAGATGTATTGGATAGTTTTTAATTTTTTACTTTCTACTACCCATTTATAGGTGAGCTCAATTATTACATCTACTCAAACTCATCTGTTAAATAAATAAAATCTATTCCAGACCCACTTACATTTTACAGTGCTTTACATAAAGTGTATGTCATATTTATAATTTTTTCCAGTTTTGTCTTTTCTTAGTATAATTTCTAGATATTATTTATTAATAAGTATCTTTGTGTATACCCTTTGACTTAGATAACCTAGTATTTAAAAGTCCCTTAGAACAGTGAAATAATGTTGTATATTTTAAAAGAAATAATAATTAGCTAAAAAATACAAAAAACAGAACTCTATTCTGTAAGCTTATAGACATTATAAATTATCCTTTTACACTTTAAGAAGCAAAATCACATTAACTTAAATCTCATGAATAAATTCCTGCAATACAAACTTCTGGAGAAACCATAAAAGGACATTTTGGACTGCTATGGCAATGATATATGTGATTTTTAAAATTCATGGCTCCCCTGTGAGTTATATTATTGCTCTAAAGAGTGTGTGGGCAACCATTTTGCTTCGTGGAGCATAGCAAGTGTTAGTTTTGATATGTGGCTTAGTTCTTTACTATCTCTAAGAACATTTTTCTTCACACATGCAGCTATAACCTTTGAGTATCTCTAAAGTGATTCTAATGTAATATTCCTTGAATTAAGGAGCTGAGAGCCGAATGAAAAAAGTATTCAAGGAGAAAGATGCTTAACATAATATGATTCTTAGCTCAAAAATTTGGTCATTCATAGCTATAAAGAGTCCCAAGACAACTGACCTGGAGGTCAGGGTAACAAGTCACATTTTATAGAGAAGGATGATTTGAAGCTATAAAAGAGTACCCTATAGGTCATCCTTTCTTTTAAAAAGTAGTTTTAAAGCAAAGTAATCATTGACCCATTTGACACTCTTTTTTTTTTTTTGGATGGTTTGACTATTACATGTTTTAAAAGGCCCAGAGAACATGAGAAAGTAGAGAGTTCACATCTCCTGTACTTTACCAGTGTATGATCTAGCAAGCTTATATTATATCCTTCTGCTAAAAATGAGCACTATGAGAATTTTCCATTGTTATAATAGATCAGAAGTATGAAAAGTCTCTTATTTTGTTTCCAGATGACACTTTGTTATTTGTAAGGCAAAATAAACAAAGTGGCAAATTTATAACTTTTTCTTTTTAATTGTGTATGATAACCAAATATTTAGGCCCTGAAGGAACATTAAAAGTGTGGAGTAGTATTCAGGTGTAGACAGAATTTTTATTTAAAGATGGGGATACTATTCTGATTTTATTCCTTTCAAGTGTATTTGATACTATTTTGCCACTTTGAAAAACACCTAGAAACTTCTTAAGGAAGTAGCTAATATTTCTGTTGAATTATCATTTTAGTCTATGGTATTTGGCCTGGAATGGAGACTGACTCAGTTTGAAGATTCTGAGAATGGAATGGGTTCCATGGAATAACAGTAGACCAGAAAGTAGAAAATATATCAAAGATCTGGGGAAGAATATAGGCTTCAGAAGTCTTGGTCTAAGGTTCTACTTCTGTATATATACTCCACATCCTGAACTTTTCATTGTCTAAAAACAATACCACAGGTATGGAAACAAGTATCATATATGGTACCCTACAAGAGGCATTTTAGACACAATCAGAAAATAAAACAATATTCAGATGCCACCTTTTGGATAAGTATGATAAGAACATTTGTGCAGACTTAAAATCTTGTCATATGATCCTTCTTTTAGCTTTAATAAGTTAAACCAAAGATATAGACATTGTCTCTAGAAAAGAAACACAAGGCAAAACTATTTGGTGTGGCTTAACTAATAGAGATAAATAATAACTCTTAGAAACTAGGCATCTAGTTTTCAGTTGCATCTACAATGCTACTTTGACTAGAGATTCAGTGGTATGAGATCTGGACTTTAAACTCCATCTCTGAAAGAGGTCTATCTACATAAATATTAGACATTATCAAGTCTACTCATCCTTCTCCATCAACATCTCTCCTATTGATCAGATCATGAAGCTAAGTTAGGTGTCTAGAATAAAAGGAGGGCTACAAACTAATTCTTTGACTTCTAGCTCTGGAAGGCATGACTACCCCAGTTTTATCAACTGTATTAACAGAAATTGTTATTATTTAAAAAGTACTTAGTTGAAGCAATAGGTATTGACGGACCTCCTTTATTTTGCTACCTTAAGTACAGACTGTATCAAGAAAATTAATAGAATTTGAGATATTTTTTAAAAGATTTACCTACCATATCTGAGTAATAGAAAGAATTGGATAGTGTGGAGTGAACTATGTAGACTAGCCTGGCCTAAAACTTATAGAAATGTATCTACCTCTGCATTCTGAATATTAAAATTAAAAACTTTCACTGCCATACCCAGATTACTACTTTAATAATAAGATAAATTGAAAGGTAGAAGCCAAATTTTTAAAAAATACCTCAAACCGCAGAGGTAAATAAATAACTAACCATCTCTTTTGAGAAGTGGGACATTAAATGTTTTATGCCTAGTTTTCAATCAATTTTTACTTGAAATTTTCTATTTAAATTTCTATATGAAATCTCACTATATGTTTATCCTGTTGTTATTGTGGATGAATGTATACTTATGAAATTATTGAGATGTGCAGTTTAGTGGTTCTCAACCTCTGGGTCATGAGCCCCTTGGGAGTTGAACAACCTTTTCACACGAGATACATAGCAAATATCCTACATATAAGATATTTATATTAAAATTTATAACAGTAGAAAAAGTATAGTTATGAAGTAGCAACAAAATAACTTTATGATTGGGTAACACCAACACCATGTGGAACTGTATTTAATGATCCCAGCATTTGGAAGGTTTGAGAACAATTGGACTGTATGAAAACAATAGAATTTCTTTTGATCCATTCCATAAATGTGTTTGTACAAAATGAATTTTAATAAACTTTTTGGATAACATCAGAATACTTGCTAGCCTTGTATATTGCTCAGTTTGTGATCAGTTTCAGCCTGTGGGTAGCCAGCTTTCCTTCTCTGCTTGTAAATCCTGCAGAGCAGATCTGAGAATAGAACTTTAAAACTAACATGAATCTCATATTAAGACCAATTCAAAGGTGTGTGTACTTCTTTCTGCCCTCTTTCTGGCATGTCATTCCAAAGATGCTAGATTTTTAATTTTAGATTAAATTTGTTAGATAACCCGAGCACAAAAATCAATCTCATAAACTTTATTCAGCTTCTGTATAAAGTCATAGTATGTTTAATATTTAGCTATTAATTTTACACAGTGGATTAATTGGATAACTTTACAAATTAACTATATTTAGTATTTGTGTTATAGGTAGCAGAACAATAAGTATATTGGTAATTATACTAAAGTCATGCCTTGCCTAGTTCCTATTTTAGCCATAATATTGACTGTAGTGTCATTCGATGAGTGGCAACTTTCAAATCTCACTGGCTTTTCAATATCATACCAATGAGAAAAGAGTATGCAGATGCTCAAGCTAAAAAAAGAATGGGGGTTGGAATTAGGAATATTTTTTCTATAAGTGTGAGGAACAGAGTGTGACAGAGTAGCTCTGAAGGAAAAAGCCAGATATGGTTTTGAGTGCCTATAACATCATTGAGTGGAATAGAGCCCAAGACATTGCTGGACAAGTAACCTAGCTAAAATAGATGTCAGTATTAATAAAGGAAATTTGTCTTGAGCCAATATGGTAGAAAGCAACACAAAAGACACCCGGCACTCTTTTCTGGTCTATGGTTATAGAAGAAGCAGAAACTTTGCCGTCACACCACACTTGCACACACAAACACACACACACACACACACACACACACACACACACACACACACATAAAGAGAAAGAAACATCTTTAAAAAAACACAAAGAACAGATAATCATTAATCCATGGATATTATTATTTATTTTTTTACTTATTCACGTTATATCCTGCTCAGTGCCCCGCCCCCCGTCAGCTCCTCCCGCAATATGTTCTCCATTTTCTCTTCTCTGAGCAGATGGGAGCATTCCTGGGTATCTCTCCACTCTGGTACATCAAGTCTCTGAGAGACTAGATGCTTCCTCTTCCACTGGGAACAGATAAGGTAGTCCAGCTAGAAGAACATATCCCATAGACAGGCTACAGCTTTTGAGATAGTCCCTACTCCAGTTGTTCAGATTCCACATGAGGACCAAGCTGGACATCTGCTACATGAGTGAGGGGAGATGTAGGTCCAACCCATGTATGTTCTTAGTTGGTGGTTCAGTCTCTGAGAGCCCCAAGGATGTTCAGGTTAGTTGACTCTATTCATCTTCCTGTGGAGTTCTCATTCTATTAAGGTCCACAACTCTTCCTCCTATTCTTCCAGAAGACTCCCAACCACTGTCCACTCTTTGGTTATGGCTAGATGTATCCGTCTGAATCAGCTTCTGGGTGGAGCCTATCAGAAGACAGCAGAGCTAGGCTCCTGTCTGCAAGCATAAAAGAGCTTGGTCATGGGATGGGTCTCAAACTAGACCAGTTATTGGTAGGCAATTCCCCCAGTCTTTGCTCCATCTCCAATCCCTGCCTTTCTTGTAGACAGAATTAGTTTTGGGTCAAGAGTTTTGTGGATGGGTTGGTGTGCCTATAGCTCCCCGGGAGCTTCTGCTTGGTCATAGGAGGGAGTCTTCCCAGGTTCCATATCTCCAATGCTGTGAGTCACAACTAAGGATGCCCCCATTGATTCTTGAGTGCTTTTCCTATCCCAGGTCTCCATCTCTTCCTGGAATTGTCCACTACCCACCCCCAGTCAGAGCAGATTTCCATTCATTCTCATGGCCATCTGGCCATTCCCCTGCCTCTCCCCCCACACAACTCTGAACCTTCCCTACTCCTCTTCCAATCACTTCTCTCACCCAGTTCCCTCCCTCCACCTGCCTTCCAAAACCTTTCCATTCCAACCTTCCAAGTGAGATTCAAGTATCTTTTTCTACCTTTCTTGCAGTCCATCATCCTAGGCTCTGTGGAGTGTAGCATGGGCATCCTGTACTTTAAGGAAAATAACTATGAAAATTAGTTTTTATTATCTAAGATTTTTATTCATATCAATGTTTGTTATATTTTATATTTCCAAATACTTATAAAGGTTCAACTGATCAAATCCAACATTTCATTTTCCTCTACCTCATTTCTAAGCACACGCTGCTCACTAAGATAAGACATGTCTAAGATTTTAGATACATTATGAGAGAAGACATCAGTCAGTCATCCTTTGGGCGGCTTTCTTCACCTAATATTATGCTTTGCAGTTTTATGTGTTTGGCTGAAAATGATCAAATTTTATTCTTGTGTCTGAATATTATTTAATTTTTTATTATATCATATATTTTTTCTACATTCATCTATTGATGGTATTCATCTGGTTTTAGATTCTTAGCTTTTGTGACTAGTACAGCAGGGAATAAGTACATGCAGATATCTGATATGCTAATTTAACACCATTTGGATAATTACCCAAGCACTGGATAGCTATATCACTCAGTAGTTCTGTTTTTAATATTTTGAGGTTTCTCCATACTGTTTTCCACAATAGCTGTACTAATTAAGATTTCACACAACAGATGTTAATCATTTTTCCTATAACTTAGTCACCAACTAGCAACATATTTTTCTTGATAATAGCCACTATTAATGGAGTGATATGAAAGTTCCACTTAGATTTACTCTACATCTACCAGGTAGCCAATAATTTTGAGGATTTTTTTCATATTTGTTGGCCACAAATATTTTAAATGTAATTAAATTGAAAAACCTGACAATAGATTTGAATCAATGCTTTCGGAATGAGGTTATCTTCTTTTTGGATAACCAATTGTAATATTTAATTATTCTTGTCACATTGTGTCATTAGTTGCCTACAGTTCTTAAAGGATTGGGACCCCATGGAGTTTCTGCCTTCCAAATTAGCATGTTTATTATCATTATTTTTATTATTAATTAATTTGTTATTTATTATTATTTAGTAAGTACTTATTTATTCTTAATATATTTATTATATATTGTATTAATACATATTAATTATTGTTATTATTTATTATTGCTGTTATCATTATTTATCTTTTAGGCAGACATCTTGTTGTGGTATTATGGGTGTGACTTTCCTATTATATCTAGGAGACAGAGTCTCACAGGAAACTCCCATGTTCTCTAGCACTTAAATCTTTCTTCCCTATCTCCTGCAATGTTTTCTGAGACTTAGGTACAGGCATTGTGCTGTAGATGGAAGCATTCATTCCCCATTCATTATCCTTTGTTCTCTGCATGTTGACTTTCCTTGGAATCATGTACACACAAGTGAAACTAAGTGGTCCTAACAGCTTGTGTTTAAATATTTATATGAATAGGTATGAAACAATAATAAGAGTAGAGAAATAATTCATTTGAGAGGGAGTAGAGGTATATGAGGAGCTAGAAGAAAGATAAGGAAGTTATATAACTTTATTTTAATTAAAAATAAATACAACTAATTGAAAATAATCCTATACTGCATTTGCTGATTGCCTTTTGCTGTGCTTCATGCATTTCAGGGAGACACTGGGATTTCTTCTTGAGGAGCATGAGACTGTGTCCTGCAATACAGTTGGTTAGCAATAAAACACTCAAAAATGAGACATAGCATAACACAATGTAACAACTTTAGGTTATGTGTTTAGGATCTGAAGTCAAAAGGAAGAGCAGTACAGGACAAGTTCCCTGAGCACAGGTTTGGATTACATACACCAGTCAGCTCTCATTTTCAGTTTTACAAAACAATAAAAATGTCTCATTTATAAGTATGTTCAAATATTAAAATGATAAAATTTTATAGAGGAAAAATTCTATAGAGGTCATAACCAAGAAAATTCTAAGCAAATGAACATTGCTCAAATCCCTTCCTTTGGCCTCAAAGACAGCAGTTTTTGTATTCAATTCAATAAGTGGGATTTTAAAATAGTTTAAAAAATCTTCTTTATTTTAGGGTTCTCATGAGAATTAAATTAAGTCTTTGTTTTCTTACTAAATTTTATATATAGTTTATGTTCTAAAAAACTTCTAGGAACCCTTAGAACATGTAGGAAGAGATATATATAGGAAGAAGTATGTTTCCTCTACAAAAATGTAAACTTATCATTTACTCACAGGAAAAGATGAGCTAGGTTTTAGTAAATTTGATTTTCTATCTCAGTTTTATTGTAATGTAAACATATAGTCTATAGAAATTCATGCTTTCTTGGGGGTATAGAAACCAAATATGAGATGAAAGATTAATGAAAGTCTATTAAATAAACAAACAAATTGCAATATTATGTGGAATATAAGTTATTAAATTATGTTGGAATTTTCATTATATTTCCCCTTTTCCAGTATATTCCTGCAGCATATAATAAGCACATATGTGAACTTTATCTTAAAATGATAAAATGATGATTATAATTGTTCTCTAAAATGATAAATCAATAACAAATTATTTTCAAATATCATACATAAGTAATAAATAGATTATAAATGAAAGTGTAAGTCACCAAAAATATTTTAATTAATAATTTAGAATAGCTAATTAGACTTACAAAGGGAAGAAAATAATTTTTGAAATAAAATCTAGGATTAAACTTATTTCATTCTTTTTATTTTTATGTGTTATTTTATTTATTATTTCTACTTAAAAATAACATTCTACAAATCTTGTTGAGTTTAATAAAAAGAAGCTCCTTACAGAGAAAAATAACTATTAGAATAATCACAATTTTCAGAGGAAAAGGAAACCATAACATTTGTAAAGAAACACATCATGCATTCCTCATATGATACTCTTTTGTTCTGTCTTTTCTTCATTATGTTTTGGGAAGTATGGTTTTTTCCTTCTCTCTCTCTCTCTCTCTCTCTCTCTCTCTCTCTCTCTCTCTCTCTCTCTCTTTCTCTCTCCCTCTCATTTTTAGTTATTCATTTTACATCCCTTTTGCTATCTTTCTTCCAGATCTTCTGCTCCCACATTTCTCTACCCACCCTCCCTGCCCTGAGAGAGTAGAAGCCAAAACTGGGAATCCATCAACCTTGGCACATCTAGTCTCTACAAAGCTAGTTGCTTGTCCCACTGAAGCCAGGCAAGACAGCCTAGTTAAGGGAACAAATTCCATAGATAGGCAAAAACTAGGGACAGCTCCAGCTCGGTGTTCTGGACCCTCAGGAAGACTAAGTTGCATATTTGCTGCATATGTATGGGGATCCTAAGACCAGCCTGTATATGATCTTTGCTTGGTGTTTCAGTCTCTAATAGCCCCCAGGGTCCAAATTAGTTGACTCTGTTGGTCTTCCTGTGGAGTTCCTATACCCTTCCAGGCCCTCAAAACTTCCCCCAACTTTTCCATAACAGTTTACAAGTTTCACGTACTGTTTGGCTGTGGGTCTCTGCACCTGTCTGATTCAGCTGTTGGATGGAGCATCTCAGAGGACAGTCATGCTCGGCTCTTGTCTGTAAGCATAACAGAGTATAGTATCAGGGTTTGGTGCTTGCCCATGAGATGGGTTTCTGGTTGAGCTAGTTATTGCTTGGCCATTTCCTCAGTCTCTGGTCTATGCCACTTCCTTGCATTTCCTGTAGAAAGGATAAATTTCGGGTTTAGAGTTTTGTAGGTTGGTTTGTGTCCCTATCACTCCACTGGGGTTCCTGCCTGGATACAGTAGGTAGCGTTTTCAGGATCTACATTCCCATTACTATGAGTCACCCCCATTACTAAGGTCACCCCCATTGAATTTTGGGAGGCTTCAATTTCCTAGGTCTCTCTACTAGTCATCGCTCCTGTTTCTTTCCCCACACCTATTCTGAACCACCCCATTCCCCTTCCCATCACCTCTCCCTTTCAATTCCCTCCCTGTATCTGCCTCCTATAACTATTTTACTCCCCCTTTCTGAGTGAGATTCAAGCATGCTTGCTTAGACCTTCTGTATTGTTTAGCTTCTTTGAATCTTTGGAGTGTAGCATAGGTGTCCTTTATTTTATGGCTAATATCTACTTATAAGTTAGTACATACCATGCATGTCCACTCAGAACACTCAGAATATTTTTTAGTTTCATTCATTTGCCTGCAAAATTAATGAAATCTTTGTTTTTAATAGCTGAATAGTATTCAGTTGTGTAGATGTACCACATTTTTTAAATCCATTCTTCATTTGGGCGACATCTAGGTGGTTTACAGTTTCTGGCTTTTATGAATAAAGCTGCTATGAACATAGTTGAGCAACTGTCCCTGTGGTAGAGTGGGAAATCTTTTAGGTAAATGTCCAGAAGTAGTATAGCTGGGTCTTGATGTAGAACTGTTCACACTTGTCTGAAAACAAGTCAAATTGATTTCCAAGGGGTTGTACAAGTTGATATTCCCACCAGCAATAGAAGAGTCTTTCCCATGCTCCACATCCTTGCCAGCATGTGCTATCCCTTGAGTTTCTGATTTTAGCCATTCTCACTAGTATAAGATGACATCTCAGAGTCATTTCTATTTGAGTTTCCCTGATGACTAAGGATGTTGAAGATTTCTTTAAATACTTCTAAACCATTCAAGATTCCTCTGTTGAGATTTCTCTGTTTACCTCTGTACCCCAATTTTAATTGGATTATTTGGATTGTTGGTGTCTAACTTCTTGAATTCCTTATAAATTTTAGATATTAGCCCTCTATCAAATGTAGAGTTTGTATAGATTCTTTCCTAGTTTGCGGGCTATGGTTCTGTTCTAATGACAGTGTCCTTTGCCTTTCAGAAGCTGTTTAGTTTCATGAGGTCCCATTTATCTGTTGTTGATTTTATAGCTTGAGTCATTGGTGTTCTGTTCAGGAAATTGTCTCCTGTACCAATTTCAAGGCTATACCCCACTTTGTGTTCTATTAGATTTAGTGTATCTTGTTTTCTGTTGAGGTCTTTGATCCTCTTGGATGTGAGTTTTGTGCAGGAAGATATATATGGACCTCCTTGAATTCTTGTACCTTCAAACATCCAGTTAAAACAACACCATTCGTTAAAGATAACTTTTTAAAAAGAGATTTGGAAAATGAGAAAAATTTTGGGAGTGAGAGATGTGAGTTAGGCACACTTTGAGAAGTTCTTTATCATCACCATCATCATCACCATCATCATCACCACCATCATCATCATCACCATCATAATCATCATCATCATCTTTAATCTTTTTTTACAGTCCAGTTCTTATTCCCCTCCAGTTATCTGCCTTCCAACCATTCCTCAGTTCCTCATCCCATTCCTCCTCCCCTGTATCCAAGAGGATGTCCCCATACCCATATAACCCCCCACACCCTGTCAGGCCTCCTCAGAAGATACTTTTGTTTTTAATTCATTGTATGGTTTTGCCTTCTATGTCAAAAACTAGTGTTGGTATGTGTATGGGTTTATTTCTGGGTCTTTCATTAGATTCCCTTAATCAAACTGTCTGTTCCTATACCAATACCATAAAATTCTTATCACTATTGCTTTGTAGTATAGCTTGAGGTCAGGTATGGTGATATCTCCAGAGGTATCCAGTTTTAGAATTATTTTAGCTTTTCAGTTTTTTTTCATATTAATTTGAGAATTGTTCTGTCAATGTGTATAAAGAATTACATTGCAATTTTGATCAAGATTGCTTTGAATCTCTGTACTGGTTAGTTTTGTGTGTCAACTTGACACAAGCTGGAGTTATCACAGAGAAAGAAGCTTCCTTTGAGGAAATGCCTCCTTTAAATCCAGCTGTAAGGCATTTTTTTAAATTAGTGATCAAGGGGTGGGGAGGGCCCAGGCCATTGTGGGTGGTACCATCCCAGGGTTGGTAGTGTTGGGTTCTATAAGAAAGCAAGCTAAGCAAGCCAGGAAGTAACATCCTTCCATGGCCTCTGCACCAGGTCTTGCTTCCTGACCTGCTTGAGTTGCAGTCCTGATATCCTTTGGTGATCAACAGCAATGTGGAAGTGTAAGCTGAATAAACCCTTTCCTCCCCAATTTGCTTCTTGGTCATCATGTTTGTGCAGAAATAGAAACCCTGACTAAGACAATCTGTAAATTGCTTTTAGTAAGATGGCCATTTTCACTATATTAATCCTACTGATCCATGAACATGAGAGATCTTTCCATCTTCTGATATCTTCCTCAATTTCTTTTCCAGCAACTTTAAATTATTTTCATAGAGGTTTTTCACTTGTTTAATAAGAGTTAACTCAAGATATTTTATATTATGTGTGGCTATTTTAAAGGGTATTCTTTCCCTAAATTTATTCTTGGTCTGTTTATCATTTGTATAATGATGGCTATTGCTTTTTTGTTGTTGTTATTTTCTTTTTATCCAGCCACTAGTTTGAAGGTGGTATGAGCTGAAGGAAGTCTTGGTAGAATTTTTGGAATTGCTTATGTATAGTATATCATCTGCAAATAGTTATGCTTTGACTTCTTCCTTCCCAGTTTGTATTCCCTTCATCTTTAGTTGCCTTATTGCTCTTGCTAGAACTTCAGGTACTGTAATGAATAGACAGGGAGAAAGTGGGCAGTCTTCTCTTGTCCCTGATTTTAATGGAATTTCTTTAAGTTTCTCTCCACTTAATTTGATGCTACTATTGGCTGGCAGTGTACAGTTGTTTATTATGTTTAGGTATGTGCCTTGTACCTTTGATCTCTCTAAGACTTTTAACATGAAGTGTTGTTGGATTTTTTTCAGCACCTAATGGGTTGATCATTTCATTTTATTTTTCTTATAGTTTGTTTACTTGCTGTATTACTTTGATGGATTTTTGTATATTGAATCATCCCTACTTTATCATGGTGGATAACGTTTTTTATGTTCCTGGATTCTGTTTGCCAGTATTTTATTATGTATTTTTGCATCAATATGAAGGAAAGACCATCCAAAGACTGCCCCACCTGAGGATCCGTCTCATATACAGTCACCAAACCCAGACACTATTGTGGATATCAAGAAGTACATGCTGACAGGAGCCTGATATAGCTGTCTCCTGAGAGGCTTTGCCAGAGCCTGACAAATACAGATGTAGATGCTCCCAGGGACTAAACCACTAACCAAGGAGTACACATAGAGGGACTCATGGATCCAGTCTCATATGTTGCAGAGAATGAACTTGTAGGTCATCAATAAGAGGAGAGGCCCTTGGTCCTGTGAAGGCTTAATTCCCCAGTGTAGGGGGATTTAAGGGCAGGAAGACAGGAGTGGGTGTGTGTCTGTGGGAACACCCTCATTGAATCAAGGGGAGGAGAGATGGGATAGGGGGGGTTCAGGAAGAAAACAAAAAAGAGAATAACATTTGAAATGTAAATAAAGAAAATATACAATAAAATAAAATAAAGAAAAATTAGTCTGAAGTTCTCTTTCTTTGTTGAGTCTATGTGTGATTTAGGTATCAGGGTAATGGTGGTTTCCTAGAATGAGTTTGGCAGTGTTCCTTCTATTTCTATTTTGTTAAACAGTTTATTGGCATTATTGCATCTTTGAAGGTCTGGTAGAATTCCACACTAAAAACACCTGGCCTTTGTTTTTGTTGATTGTGTGTTATTTCTAGGTTCTTTAGTCAGCTGCTTAACTTTGGCTCCTAGATGTTACTGTTGTAGTAGGTAATAGAAGGGTGGTTAAAATCAAGGATCCTGACTTGGCAGGCCTATGATGGTTATTCGTGACCTGTGTGGTTCTGGATCAGCAGGTCTGATGTAGGTGGGCTGAGAGGTAGTGGGAGAATGAGGGTCCAGAGGGCATAGCAGACTGCTCAGAGAAGCTCAGGGTCCCCTGGACAACTCAGCTGGCAGAAAAGATGGGTGTAAAAAGGGAATCTAAACTGTATGCTTTTGAATCCACACATCTGATGAAGGAGGGTGGAGAGGTGTACAAATAATGGTGGTCTGCCCAGTGTTGTAGGCAGCTTGACATGTTTTGTTCTTAATGTTCAATCGTAAAGTGTAAATTTAGTAATAATAATTTATTGTAGTATTTCTCTTTAATATGAGAGAAATAATTGGATTCAACATCATTGAAATTTTTTGTAATTTAAATAATTCAAGATTGTTAACGATATATATATATATATATAATATATATATATATATATATATATATATATATATATATATACTAAGAATAATACAAAACCATTCAAGCATTTTAACAATCTACTTTATTTATAGGTTCAAACAGTCTGTTACATGTGGACCACTACAATATAATCTCATAATATGTACTGGCTAGTGTTGTGTGTCAACTTGACACAAGATAGAGTTACCACAGAGAAGGAGTTTCCTTTGAGGAAATGAAATCCAGCTGTAAGGCATTTTCTTAATTGGTGATCAAGGGAGGAGGGCCCAGCCCATTGCAGGCAGTGCCATCCCTGGACTGGTACTCCTGTGTACTATAAGAAAGCAATTTAAGAAAAACAGGGTGGGGGTGAAGACAAGCCAGTAAGTAACATCCCTCCATGGCCTCTGAATCAAAAACTTGTATGCCAACTTTTACCTGGAAAGATACAATGAGTAATGTCAAGAAAACATTAAAAGATTGTAGGTGTATTCAATGGTCTTAAAGAATATATTATGGTCTTGGATAAAGTGTCAGGCTCACAAATCTGACAATTGTAAAAAATCCTAAAAGTAGAGGACTAGCTTATGACAATACTGTATCCAGGTCTGTTGACAGAGGTCAGTCATTCTGTTTGCCGTATAAAGTTACTCAAAGGAAGCATAGATAAGGATGAAAATGTATTTCTTCTATATAGGCCAGAATTCCAGCCACCTAAGGTCACCACAAAATTCCTCTTTCCTAAGCCTGAGTAGAAGAGGAGCAAGCAAGACAGAGTAAAATGAGTTATAATACTTCTGAGATTCTCAATTTTCTATTCATTTAAGTTGCTCAGTGTGCCGAGCAGATGGCATATTTGGGGATTGCCATTCTCTAAACAGCAATGGTATCAATAATGTGGACTGTGGGTCAGTTGTGGACTATTTTCAAATGACAGTTATTGGAATAAAATTTTTATGTGGAAAGAATACATCAGAGAATATATTCCCATTTGCTGAATTTTTGCTCACAATATATCTATCCATGTTCTAAAATCTAAATTACATGGCATGTCTTTGTGATATTCATATCAACTCACAAGATTGAACTGATTTTTGTAATTACCCAGGACGTCTCTGTTTTAATCTAAATGTATGAAATTTTTCTTGAGGTACTTGTAAACTATTGTTCCTTATGGAGAACAAAGCTACAATATTATCAATACAGTAGATCCTGTTGAGTTTTGAAGGTGTTCTACATGAATTAAAGACACAAAAGTAACTAACTAGATAAATAAATGTATAAAAATGCTTTATGTCTGTTTATTTATGTTGTGGTTTTTTTAGAGGAATAATAAAAAATAAGATTTTTAAGTTTTTAAACATTATATTCTCCTTTTTTAAAAAAGTAATTTCTCTAAGATTAATTTCTTTAACAATAGTATTAACATTTTACGTATCATTAATATTAGGTAAACAATTAGTATTCACATAAATTTCCTAGTTGTATTTCATATTTCATTGTAAAAATGCATCAGTTCCTGTTGTGATATTTTTTATGATGCTACCAAAATTATTTTTCATTAAATGAGAAAAAAAATTAGTACAGAAAGAGTTGTGTTTCATTAACAGAAGGAATATTGAATGTCTATGTTAAAATATTTTTCAAAGAGGTCTTAGTTTTAAGGTTAATTTACACTTCTATATTTTACTTTTAAAATGTGTGATATATAGAAAGAAAAGCAGATGTTAACTATATTTATAAAACAAAATAAATAATACAGTGTACTATATTATATATTTTATCAGTACATTTTTCTCTATAAAGCCTCTCAAAATTTAGTGGCTTAAAATGACTCTATTATTTAGGTTTTTAATTATTCAGGCCATCTGGAGAGCATAGTGTCCTATATGTGTTGAGTTATCTCCTGTAATGTTCTTAGTCTGTAAGACAGATGTTTAATGAATGGTGTAATTAATTGAATAAGTGAATGAGAGCAAGTACTTGGTCTAAGGAGTACAACCAAGATGTTTCATTTTTGCTCTATGCCATCCTTTACTAAATAAGAGATAAGGCTGATTCTGCCATAATTCACTTTATGAGTCAAATTGGCATTAGATTTTGAAGGCTTTAAACTGAGGGATTTTCCAGACCCTAATGGCTGGTGGCCATAAATTTGAAAGGTTGTGTTGACTTATGATTGATATGGGAAGGAAAGACCACTATAGGCTGGGGACTATTTAAATTTGTTACCCTATTAGGGTCATTCTCATTTAAATTACCACTTTTATGCATAAAGATGCCTAGGGGTTCCAAAGATTAAGAGTCCTAGTATGCAAGTTCTTTTTGAATGTCTGCTTTCATTACATTTATTATCATCTGCAATCAGTACTGTTCTCTACCAACTTGACTCGATTCAGAATCATATGGCCAAACAAACATATTACTCTGAAATAGAGGCATGTTAGCTAGCAAACATATATACATCTCACAAAGCAGAAATATGGCAACATTATCTCAGAGAGAAATAATCTGATAGAAGTTAGACACTTTTACAAACATATTCCAAGTTTGCCACATTCCTTACTTGTAATAATTCATTGGGTAGATATGAACAACCTAATGGCTCTTTCTTGTTGAGAAGAAAATAGTCTTTCTAGAAAACAAGAACATTTCAAGAAATTCAGGCATAAGATTTTTGGGGAAACAGAATGGCTACACGAATCCATCTGTCAACTTTTATACTAAGTAAATCCTCTGATTTCTGAGTAATTATCCTACTAATGTCAAGATTAAATTAAACACTGCTTATTTTCCAGATTTCCTCTGTCTCAACAAGAAGTGATTTTATCCAATTATGTATGTGATTTACACTTTACGGTTTTCTTGCTTCATTGTAAATTTTCACTCTTACATTTGCAGTCATTACCCCAAAATGCAGAAATCATCACTGAAGTCATCTCATCTCACCAAACATTTCCTCCTACCTTTATTGCAACATGACTATCCTCTGCCCATACAATTTTCTGTGTTATGCTTTTGCTAAAGGCCACCTTTCATTCTGTGTCCCAAAGAGGTAGAGTTTGGCAGCCATTTCAGTTTTCTTGAGTTTGAAAGTCCACCTTAATCTCAGAATTTTAAGAATAATGTAGGTTTCAGGCATTCATGCATCCAATTGCATTTCAGTTAACACTCCTGTCTTTATCACCATCCCTTGCTCATTAATTCTTTCACTTATTCACTCTCTTGTCACCTAGCATTGCCTCTGATATCAGTGCCATCATTCCAAATCTATTCAACGTCCAATAGAATTACCTGTTTCACTACCTTAAACTTTGTTTTCTGACATCTTCTACTTCAGAAATGTATTATTTGTCAGAATTGTACCATTTTTAGTCCTAGTTGCCATCAAAGACGGATTCTTATTCACAGTTTTGGCTTCTTAAGAAAACAAGTTTTACTTTAACCAAATATCAGACTCTTTTAAATCACGTTGGACTTTCTTGTTGGGTATGAGCTATGCCTATAGTCTGTACTATCTCCAAAGGGTTTATCAGGCCCAGTAGTTACCATTTTTCTACCACTGTAATCACCATGAACTTGTTTTCATATCACTAGTGTCTCGCAGCCCCTTTTCTTTCCTTTTGCTTCTTCTATCATATAGTATATTCTCAAAATAAGGACCACATATTTTCCTTAAAATAAATGTCTTATTAGATTTCTCTAGAGCATAACTTATAGAATATATGTTAAAATGTATTTACTACATTGACTCATGTGTTTTTCCTTCAGTATCCAACCATGCTTGCCATGATTTTCTCATATGTCATTCTGCAGTTCTCTTGTGTTTCCTTCTTCTTCTGTAACTATACGCCACCAACACTGATATGATACAAGCTTTAGAACCGAAGCTATGACAGTATTTGAAGTGTTTAATTTTTTGTTAACTTAAAATAGAAAAAGATTTTTTAATTTTAGATTAAGATTGTTAAATTTTAAATTATTATTAATTTTTAAGTTTTATCATTCTTTGTGAATTTTGTGCAGTGTATTTAAATGATATCCTTGCTTGTCCCCAAACTCTTGCCAGATCCTATTTTCCACTCAATCAGCTTCATGATGTTTCTCTCTCCCAAATGGATACACACACACACACATACACACACACCCAGAACCACACAGACACCCCATGCACATGCACCCACAGGTGCACATATATGCACTTATACAAAACAAAATATAAAGTCAATAAATATCATTGAAGTCTAATTTCTATTGACAAAAAAATTCTAGAAATGGAGCCTGCCCTGGACTGTGACTGACACTCCATTGAACAAAACTGATACTTCTTCACCCCATGGTTATTGTTTTTACATGGCTTGTTAGCTGGGGTTGGACTTGGTGCCCACATGTAAACCTCCATACTGGGATTTTGTCTATCTTGAGCTTATACAGGTCTTATGAGGCAGACAGAATCACCACAAATTCATATGTTCCTGCTATATTGTTTTGGAAAATAATGTTTGCTTAGACTCATCTCCCCTCACGTATTCTTAAAGACTTTCTGCCTCCTCTTCTACATAGAACCTTGAACTGTGAGAGTATGTAGAGTGTGATAAAGGCATTCCATTTGTGGGTGAGCTCTCACACTCCACATGTTATCCAGTTATGAATCTCTGTGTTATTTACCTTCCTCTGCAAGAAGAAGCTCCTCTGATGAAGTTTGAGTGATGTATTCATCTATGAGTCCAGCCTATATTATTAGGAATCATTCATTGCTACATTTTCTTATCAGAATAGTAGTAGATTTTCCCCTAAGCTTACAATCTAACTAGACCCAAGATTTCTGGCTTCATTTACAGCATCAGGTATGGGTTCTATTTTATGAGATGGCTCTTAAATCTGATCATAATGTAGTTAGTTACTATTTTACTATTTGTGACACTATTGCACCAAGTATGTGTCTTTCAGTCAAGTCATGATTAATATTCACAAGGTTCAAAGCTGGGATAGATTGATAATTACATAAATCCTAGAGCAATGTGTATAACACCTTCTAGCACTCTGTACGATAGCCAATAGGCAAAGCTTACTATTCTAGAAACTTCCTAAAACACAAACACGTAAGAAAGAGATTTAAATGAAGGTAACATAAAAGGGGGGTTAATACCCCAACTAAGCACCATATTCTATAAAATAAAAAGTAACAAGAACATCCAACAATCATGTCATCTCAGTTATCCTGGATTCTCTATTACAAGTGAAGCTTTATCTTCAACTATACAGTCTTTCTGCAGTCTATCATCCTAGCATAAGAAACTAAATTAGAGATGCAGATATACTCCATGATCCCTCCTGGATTTAGAACAGGTAGCATGTGTATTGTATGCTCAAGATAGCTTGCCCACCTTGAATTACAGCTGTATTAAATTCTATATACTGACCCTTCAGGTACATTTTCACTTATTCCCTTGTAGCACCAAAACATTCACCTCAGCATAAACATGTACAGCACACAGATTATTAACTGAAACATCATATAGATGACCCCTGGCCAAATAAAAGACAAACTCCTTCATTCTCTCTGAAACATGATCTGGGCCTCTACTGGCCAATTTTCTATCAACACTGCCATCTTTTATACTGTCACAAGAACACTCCATTAATCTTTGAATATTCAATGGATTTCCCATCCCAAAATTCGACTATCTTCCACATTAGTCTCCACCAAAGCTTACTGAGATTAATTCTAGCAATGACTTCTCTTCTTTGGTGACAATTTTTATTCTAGTCTCATTTATGCTTTAAGTATGTTCATTTACTTAAAGGAGAAAGGACTTATATATTCCAGGTCATTGTATACATTTTAAGTCAGGGCAAGAACTTAAGCAGCTAATTACATTCTACCCATATTTGTACATTTTTCTGAATGTGGCTCATGCTCCGCAGACTTTATTCACTCTAATGCAGTTCAGGGCCTGGTTCTAGAAATGGTGCTGTCCATATTCAGAGAATGTCTCCTCATCTCATCGAACAATAAAGATCTTCTCCACATATATTCCCTGATATTCTCATGATCTAGGTAATTTGTTAGTGAGATTCTGTATTCAGGTGATTCTAAGTTGTGCACAATTGATAGTTAAAATGAATCAAACCTTTATTTGAAATAACAAGTAAACACCTCCAGTGTTTACTATAAGTAAAACAGTATGAAAATTCTGAAATCATAGAATATACATATAATAACAGGTGGTAAAAATTAAAAGTTTATAGGTAATAGAGGAAGAATAATAGCTTCTATCACTACATCCAGTGTCTATAATGCAAACTGATATTTTAATAGTTCTTAGTGAGTGAGGAAAAGTTTAGGGTAGAACCAATATAGATAACATAAAAGCACATAGAATTTGAAAACACTAGTTGAAAGATATCCATCTGTAGTGGCCCGAGCTGCCCAATGCTTGGAGGCCAAAATGTTGAGAGCTGCTCTATCAATGTTGGAACCCACACTGCCAAAAGCCTTGGGGACTAAACTGTTAGAGCCTGCACTGCCCCAAGATGCTCCAGTCCTCAGGTCAGGGTTCAGCAAGAGAGAGAGTGAGGATGGATTTGAAGAATGGAGACCAGACAGAGTGTGATTCAATCCCATTTATTTTTCAGTCTCTCTTCTTCTCTCCAAGTCCCTAGTCCCTAGTTCCTAGTCCAAGTTCCAAGTCTCAAGTTCGTAGTCCCTAGTTCCTAGTCCTTAGTGCCTACAAGTTCCAAGCTTCTTTCTCCAATTGCTAAGTGCCCAATGTCTAGTTGCCTGTCTCGAGTCTCAAGTGCCTACTCCAAGTGCCTAATACTTAATAATAATTTCTTCTGAGTTCTCTAGTCTAAGTGTCTTCTTCCTCGATGCCTAATTCCTACTCCAAGTTGTACTGAACTCTTCTGTCTGCCTCTTGCCTTTTATATGTCTCACTTCTAAGCCACGCCCTTAAGTCACACCCTTAGGTCTTATCTCTAAATCTGATCTCTAAGTCGCACCCTTAAGTATTGGCTCTAAATCACAGCTTTAAGTCTCACACACCCAAAAGAAGACCCTGGGTATCTAAAACAAGATGTTATCAGAGTGTACTCAGCTGTTGCAGGCTATTGTAATCAAATCTCTTGTCAGGGTATATGGCTCAAGATGGCTGCAAGGATGATAGCTGCCTTCTGTTGGCTCCCCACATCCGTATCAAGCTATGATCCTTTTAAAAGTTTGCCTTGTAATACGTTGAGAATCCTTTCAACACTACAGAAGTTATCACTGAGAATCCACGTAAAGTGAGGAATAATTTAAAGAAGTCATTTGAATATGAGTTGAAAGATTGTGTTTTTCAAAAAAAAAAAAACCTCATCATTTTTGATGTTATAATCTAGAAGCTAAACATGAGTGAGTTTGTATGACAAGGTGTACAGTATAACGTGTATTTCACTTATCAGAAATAAACAAATATTATATTATTAATTTCCATATGACAGTGTGGAAACTGGTGGTAGTGCATATTACTGTGCTGATATATATGAAAGTGCTGATGTATATGGAAGTATGAAAGTTCATTAGACAACTCAGAGGAATGAAATACTTTGTGTTTTCTTTTCCTCTAAAGACAACCACTGCAATATATTACCTCCCTAGTTATTACAAGAGCACATTTCTATATCTATAATGAGAGTTATTGCCAACCTAAGTACATTAGAAGGTATTTAATAAATGATTGTAGTTTATGAATGCTCCTCTGATTAGGAGACCACATAAATACATGAAAGTTATTAACAGAAAAATATTGATGTAAGCATTATAATATCATCAGAGCCATTCACGAGGAACAAATATAATTATGAGACTTCTTCAGTGTTTATGCAGAGGTCTACCGATTCCTTACGTTTATTTATTATGTTTATGTTTATTTTACCATTGTATGATTTAAAATGCAACAATAGTGTTGCTGTAATGGCTCTGCCCAGCCATGCTTTTAGAAGCTTTCTCTGCCCATCCTATCTATTTTCCTTGCCAAGAAATAAGCAGTTCATGTTATGCATGGAGGTACCTGACTGTAAAATGATTAATATTTACTCATTCATTAACTCAGGTACAGTAATTAGAAAAGTATCAAGGTCAAAAAAATACATTAATCATTTGCATTTTTTACTCTGTAAAATGCTATACAATTTAGACCACACATATAAACTCAGAGAGCTAAGTTACCACAGATAACATGAAACCCTTGATCTTCCAAATGATATCTGCAAATGAACATGTATTAAATGAAATAAAGAACATTTTAGGTCTGTGAAATGAGAGTCTCGAGTTAGATTATACTACCTGTTATCTAATATTTTCCTAACCAATTAATTTTAAGCTAAAACTTCTATAATTTTAGGTGAAACTATAACAAATCACTGTATTTCACAGTAGCAACAATACTTTTATAAAGTAATAATAAAAGGACTCCATTTTTATGAGTTTTCTAGCAGCTAACTTCATTTATATATATCATGTGACAAAAATTATATAGACCTATCCTGAATAACAACACAGCAGCAGGACATTTAATAATATAACAGAGATTAGATTAGATTAGATTAGAGAAATAGTACTTTATGTATTCAGTGTGTCTATAACTTTATCCATCAACTTTTCCAATAATAGCTTAGCCAATGATTTTCAAATATGTACTCATTAAGTTTATGTGTATGGGTGTTTTGTGTGTATACATATATATATGTAATGCAGTATATATGTATTACATAATACAGCATTGTGGAGAATAGAAGAATGCCTCAAATTGTCTAGAACTGGAGTTACAGATTGCTGTAATCACTGCATAAGTCCTGGGACCCAGTCTACACTGGAAGAACAGCAAATGTTCTTGTAACTGCTGAGCCATCTTTCCTGCCTCATTAGGCTATGTTATTTAATTAAAATCTTATTTGAAAGGTTCTTAAACCTTAGTGTTTTATGGATGTGGTAAAGGATGATTATGTGAAAGAAATTAACTTTGAAAATATGGGCAGGGTTTACCATATGATCTTAAAAGGCTAAATTTGAGGCCTCCTAAGTAAAAATCTCAAGTCTAACATCCACTTCTCCTCCCTGGATGAATGACCTGCCCTACAGAATTCAGACCTGATTTTCCCTCAAAACTGTATGAGTGTATTACTTAAAGGAAAGTGGTTGATATTTTTATCTATATAACAGTTGAATTCTAAATTTTGATGTCTAAATCCATTTCTTATTGGTCCTGCTTCTCTAGAGCACTATAATTAATATTGATTTTGGCACTACTATGTGGTGTTCCAACAATAATAACTAAAATTGTATAAATGCCTAGGAGTTGAACAGTGGGGAAAGGCTAAGGGAAGTTTCAGATACATAAAGCAAAAAGTATATATGTATATATCTCAGATTTACTTGAAGTGACTATTTTAAGAAATTAGGATGCTAAAGTTGATATCATTAATGCCACAAGATTTGAATAAAAATTTCTAACGATTTAAGGAACATATGATAATAGACAGAGTATCATTATAAATATGAATATTAAAGATATTTTAAGTAAACAGTCCTTGACACTAGAGACAAAATATTCTTTGTTTACACGTGTGGTAATGTGAAAGAGAAATGTACCCTATAGGCTTATGTATTTGAACACTTTGTGGTCCCATTTGTGAAGATTATAGACCTTCAGGAGGAAGAATTTAACTAGAGAAAATACCCCCTTTGCACAAGCCTTGAGTTTTTATATAATGTCTACACTTGCTCTCTTTTTTTCCTTTCTTTTATGGCACTGATTTTACCTAGGTGTCTTATGTTCTTTTTGCTATGCCTTCCCCACTATGATGGATTGAATGGATAAAGAAAATCTGATACACAATAGAATGTTATTCAGCTATTATAAAATCCAAATAATAAAATTTGCAGAAAAGTAGGAGGGGCTATTCTCATCTCAAATGACTTAGCCCTGTTCAAGGAAGACAAACATTGTACATTTTTATGGGCAGATATTAGCATTTATGCTTTACCTATGTATTTTCGGTATAATGCCCATGGCTTTATGTAGCTAGTAGGAACCATGAGGGAGAGGAGAATCATTCAAGTAATAGGATATAGTTTTACTGAATAATAAGGAGAAAATTAGAGCAGGAGGAGCTAAAGAGGAGGGTGATGGAAGAGCAGGGTGGAGAAGAGCATACAGAAAGGAAAACTGACACTGAAGCTCCTTAGAAAGATATAGAAACCCATGGTCATAGAAGCATACTAAAATAAATACATACATAAAATAAATTTAAGTGAAACCATCATATAATGGGAAAGACAGAACTACAACTAGGCATTATATGCTATCAAACAAAACCTGCAGCATGAGGAATGAGCTACATCTTTTGACTCCTTGTCCAAAAGATGATCATAGACCTCCCAAATTCTGTGGGATATTGCTAAGGTATTTGTGATGCTCCACAATTTGATGATAAGAGCAGATTGCTGGAGACACAGCATACTTATGTTAAATAGCCTGGGTAGACCTAGCTGACTTGAACTGAAAGCTTGAACTGAATTTATAGGGCTAGAAAGCAGTGTACACACTGCTTGAGGAGAAACAAAATCATCACTTTTACCTGGATAAAATCCCTATGACCTATAATAATTACCTCTATGTAAGATATGCCTACTGGCACAAAAGTGGAAAGTGTGTTAGAGAACTACCCAACTACTTTTTGAATGGATTTAAGGTCCACTGCGTGAAATAAATTTCATATTTGATGTTATTTAATGAGACGAAGAACTTTTCACTAGTCCCAGCAGATCAACTATGACTTCTTTTGTTAAGAGCACTTGGCAATAAATGACTTATAGTCACTTATTGCTACACATAAAAGCAGCTTCTCCTTGTCACAAGTCCCAGTTAAATCAGAGACTAACAACTGAAAAACTATGCATAGTGAGAGCCTTTGGAGTTCTTAGACTTGAAGATGAAATTTTATTATCCACTTCTCCTCAAGGCTCCGGAATCTATGTAAAATAGGAAGCAAAAAGAATTGAGATGGTGGTCAGTCTTAAGGATACATCATTTTCCAGACACAACAAAGGAAGTGTACATATGTTAGCATGCACAAGATGTGAATAAATTCAAGTCAGAAAAAAATCCCAGTAAGAGTGATAGGAAGTAGGCAGAGTCCCCATTGCTGATTGAGAAGAAACGATAGGCACTGGTAGCAGAAAGATGCAATTCCTCAATGGAATGTCTATGGATATGTCAACCACACTGAGGAAGTTCCATGCTCAGGAGAGGATGGTCAACACAACTTGGATTCCATGTCTTTCAGTGTCAGCTATTTTGTTTTGTTTTGTTTGTTTGTGTTTCTTTTGTATTTGTTTTCAAGAGAGAGAAAGAACATGAACTAAGGGATCTAAGGTGTCTTGAAGAAATTAAGGGATGTGAAACAGTATGGTAAAATACACAGCATAAAAAATTTCAAAGAATAAAATATTTGTAAAGAAAAGTATGTACATTTACAGAATTAAAAGTCATAATCTATTTGGGACACTCATTTCAAAATAAGACGTTTTTTGGGGGGGTGAATAATCCTGAAGAATTTTCTATATTTTAAAGTAATAAATTGAGTGTGGCTAGTGAGCAAATCTTAACTGAAATAGCTATTAATTATAATATATTAGTTATGTTAATAATCACTGATATATGCATATCAAAATATAAAATACTTAATGTAAATTAAGTTTTTATTAATATCTTGATAGCTAAGATTACAAGGGGCCCATAGTTTCTATGAAAATGAATAAAATACATTCAAAATATGAGGCATAATAGTTTGTGATTGTCTCTGGGTAAAAACATTAGACACACTTTATTATTAAGCACTCTTTTATTTTTTCCAATTACCCTGCAGCATTAAGAAAACACATTTCTCCACATTTAATTAAAGTTACACATGATCAACTTTAACTGGTAAGCACAAATAAACCTTTATAACTTTCATGCTATTTAGTACATCTACAAATATCAGACTCCTCAAGAATATTTTAGTGCTAGTGATAAGTCATTAAAATGAATTAATTCATGATATTCAGTCATCAGTATCATTTCTTAGGTGGCTATTGGTACTGAACCTAGATCACTGTTGTTATATATAGTGTAACATTTACAACTTTTGATGCCACTTTTCAGAAAGCATATGGGTCATGTTTTATCCACATTTTAATAGTACAAAACTTTTATTTGAATGCCACATATAGCATCTTCATAGACAATGCTAAAAAATAAGTTTGCGTCACTTATTATACACCATACTTATATTTTCAGGTAACTGAATTTAAATCATGAAAATGCTCCAAGAAAATTATATAGATTAAATCATATCTATAACAAAAAAAATCTTGACATAAAATTTTATTTGGATGTTGGACTTAAAATTATACCAATGGTTTCAAAATAATTGCATAGGAAGAAACATTTAAATTCAGGTATGTGTGGTTATTAGCATAGGGATCATGTAAGGATGACCATTTGCAATATAAGAAGACA
Source organism: Arvicanthis niloticus (assembly GCF_011762505.2). NCBI lineage: Eukaryota > Metazoa > Chordata > Mammalia > Rodentia > Muridae > Arvicanthis > Arvicanthis niloticus. The sequence goes on from NC_047669.1 coordinate 62,044,907, forward strand.
ATGATTATAACCAGTGAGATGAGAACAGTTTTATTATGAATGTATCTTTCTATTTATATAACATGAAATGTTAGTGGGAGGCACATGTATTCCATTATTAACTACGATTTATTCATCCTCAAAAGTCCATCACTTTTTTTCTTTTATTTTTGACTGCTCTGAGGTTTATGTGTGAGGAGGGAGCTATGGAATGAACTTTGAACATATTCAGCTTAAAATACTTAAACATTTAAAATGAGACAGTGAATAAGCAGTGTGTTTATAAGTCAGAATATGAAGAAGATGCAAATTTAGTAGTTGTCAACCTTAAAATAGTGTTTTAGATTGTGTGATTGGATGAAATCAACAAATGTGAGATTCCAGTCAATGAAAATGTTGCTGACAGAGGGCAGGGTAGATTGGAAGCCTATTAGTTACATTTAAAGGATACTTACTTAGCAGCCAGCCTAATGTCTGTCTATATTAGCCAGCTGAACATCTTTGAAATAAATTACTTCACCAGATATCAACCATTGTTAGTAGAATGACACATAGAGGAAGTAGTTCAAATTTCAATGATATTAAACATTATTTTTCAATCACTAATTAATTTTAGAATATATTACTGTATTATTGAGGGTGTAGCCCAAAGTTCTGTTCTATGCTGTGCTTTAATAATTGGACAAGGCTAGTACATACTAAACATACAAAACGAAAAATATTTTTCACTAAGTCTACATATTTGAATATTATTTTTCTGTAAATTGTCATTTTAATAATAATAGCAGTAATGATAATAATAATAATGTTTTTATTTATCTATATGTGCACAATTTGATGCATTAAATTACAATCCCACTGTAAAATTAGCCTATGATAATGATACTGAGATTATAAATCAGATTATAAACCCTGAAATTTTCAATTCTTTAAATCATAACATTGTTGTGATATAGATTGTCATAATTGTTCATTTTGGAAAGAGTTTACTGAAGCAAAAAAGGACTGAAGGTTTGTAGACCCCACTAAAGAAAAGCTAGTAGAAGAATTATTCCTACTGTGTTCAGAGATAATGTGACGCACATGGTTAAATCAAAGTTGCATGAGCAAACAGGCATCAGATTAACAGAACAAGGCTTGAGTGCAAACGCATGAGTGTAAATCTTGAGCTTCCGTATCACTGAAGCTGTGCTCCAAAGAGAAATGTTTCTATAATTAGATTCAATCTGTAGGGTCAGAGCACTGAGTGACACTGAATTTAAGAAAAGCTTCATTCTTCATTAGAAAGCCAGCATGGGATGGAGAATTGATTAACTTATGGCTACTTTGAAGGTACCCAGAGGTATTCATGTCAGAAATGTACTATTTACCAGTCAGTACCCCCAATGTGATCTAATATGGGAATCTGTACTCTGAAAATAAGGATTATTTCATATTACATTGCAAAGAATGTAATTGTCTTTAAATTGCCACCCTTTTTTTCCCCCTCAGATCTGATCTCTGAAGCCTGAAATGAAACTTTAAACGTTTTCAATTAAATTCCAGCCTTCAAGGTTTGGTTGAAACTAAGAAAATGATTTGTAAAACTCTTTCTAAACTTCCCCGAACTAGCCTTCAAGCTAATAAAGTTCTTCTTAGAATTTCATCCAGTTCCCAAAAAGTTCTTCAATATTGAACTATGGTTATAATGTTTCAGTCATAAATATAAATGTATATTTTAATAAACTATAAATCTTGTTTTGTTCAAGTATCTGAAGTTTTCAAAAATAAGTAACAATTTTGTTGAATGTAATATGTAGAGGCAGAGATCATGAAAATAAATTTGAAATATACAATTATCTTGTCCTATATGATTTGACAGCTAAGAATTAGAAAAAAAATTACAATACACTATATACTTTTAATTTTATCCTAAATTTACTGAGCCTTTTTCAATGTTTCTAATCCTAATATTTAAATAACTTGACACATTTACTTCTTTGGCTCACTATTAACTGGTGATAGCAAGATATTATCACATTCAAATACAAAGTTTTCAGATATATATTTCAAGATGTACGACTATCACATAACCACATTTATAACTTATTACTAGAGTAAATTCAATTTTATGGTGATTTATTATAAATTTTAATGAATCTATGTAAATTAAAAGCATTTATAGATTTAAAAACATCTTTATATTCCAATAATTCAGTTATTACAATTGTAAATATTTTCCTATTAAGATGTGAAAAGATATATTAAAATACTGCAAGACCCCATTAAAAGCTAACCTCTAACACAGTTCTGTATGCATTCCTGAGTTCTATCTTCATCGGGGAAAAGTGCATAAGACTATACACCCCAATTCCTTGCCTGGAAAGTCCCCCTAAAGTAAACCCAACAGTGGTAAAATGCACCCTGAGGTTTTTTTTTTTTCTGGACAACAACTCTGCATTTATTTCCTGAGGCCCACTGGCACCTGGGACACCAGATGGCTAAAGGTAAGCATAAGAACAAAATTGACAAGAACCAGGGCAACATGGTACCGCCAGAGCCCAACTGTTCCACTAGTGGATGTCCTAGATAACCTAACAGCTAAAGTACAAGGAATGATCTTAAATCCAATCTGATGAAGAAAACAGAGTCCTTTAAAGAGAAAATGAATAAATACCTTAAATATATACACGAAAATAAAATCAAACTTGTGGAAGAAATTAATAAAATGGTTGAGTACCTAAAAAGTGGAAATAGAAGCAATAAAGGAAATAAATAAGATAAAAATAAATAAAATGAGAGAATACTAAAGATGGACAACATATGTAAAACAAAAAAGAAACTATGGGCACAGCTATGACCAACAGTATTCAAGAGATGGAAGACAGAATCTCAGACATAGAAGACACAATAGAATAACTTGATGCATCAGTTAAAGATAATGGTAAATCTAAAACTGCTCAGACAAAAAAACATCAGGAAATCTGGAACACTATGCAAAGACCAAGCTAGACAGTAGTAGGAATGAAAGAAGAGGATTCCCAGCTCAAAGACCCAGACAATATCATTAACAAAATCATAGGAGAAAATTTCACTAACCCAAAAAAACAATTCCCAAACCCATAAATATAAGTTTTCAAAACACCAAATAGATTGGGACAAACAGAAAATCCTCACATCACATAATAATAAAAACATTAAATGTACAGAACAACAACAACAAAAAAGAATATTAGAAGCCACAGAGAGATATTAGAAGCTGCAAGAAAGAAAGACCAAGTAACATAAAAAGGAAGACCTATTAAATTTATACCTGACTAATCAGCAGTTACTTTAAAAGCCTGAAAGGACTGGTAGATGTCTTACAGTCTCTAAGAGACCACAGATTTCAGCACAAGACTACTATATCATTGTTAACCACTACAGAGGGAGAAAACAAGACAATTTATGAGAAAAAAAAAAAAACAGATTTAAACAATATTTATCCTCAAATTCAGCTCTACAGAAGGTACTAGAAGGAAAACTCCAACTCAAGGAGGTTAACTACACCCAAGGAATCCTAGGAAATAATTTTTTTGATACTTGCAAAAACAAATGAGGGGAGCTCATGCACGCGCGCGCGCGTGCACACACACACACACACACACACACACGCGCACACACACACACACACTATTACTACTACTACACTACTATTACCACTACTACTATTACAACTACTACTACTGCTGTTGCTGCTGCTGCTACTACTGCCATCACCAACATCAAAATAATAAGAATTAACAATCTGGTCTTTAATATTTCTCAATACCAATAATCTTAATTCCCCCAAAAGAACACAGAATAACAGCATTGATGCATAAACCATTATTTTGAGGGTCCATGATTTTGAGGCACTCAAAAACCACATCTCAACATCAAAGAAAGACCTTTAAAAGGTTTTCTAAGAAATAATCTAGAATAACCATTCTAATATCTAATAAAATAGACTTCCAATCAAAATTAATCAAAAGAGATGAAGGACACTTCATACCAAACAAAGAAAATATCCTCCAAAATTATGTCTTAATTCTAAATATTTTTACCCCAAATGCAAGAACAATCCAATTCATAAAAGGAACATTACTAAATTTTAAATCACAGATCAAATCACACATTTAATAGTTGGAGATTTCAGCACCCCACTCTCACCAATGGACAGGTCATTCAGACAGAAAATAAACAAAGAAATTAGTGAGATCTCATGCTCATGACTTAACAGCACATCTGAAAGTTCTAGAACAAAAGGAAGCAAATACACACAAGAGGTGAAGACTGCCAAAAATAGTCCCACTCAGAGCTGAAATCATTAAATTAGAAACAAAGAGAACAATAAAAAAAAATCAACGGATCAAAAAGTTGGTTATTTGAGAAAATCAACAAGGCTGGCAAACACTTAACCAATCTAACTTATAAGCAGAGAGAGAGAGAGAGAGAGAGAGACAGAGAGAGAGAGACAGAGCGAGACAGAGAGAGAACCCTAATTAGCAAAATCAGTAATGAAAATAACAAGTGACACAGAGGAAATTTAAAAAAACCACCAGTTCTTACTTCATAAACCTTGCAGTGGTTTAAATAGATTTTGTACCCATAGATTCATGGCTTTGAATGCTTGACCATAGGGAGTGGCTTTATTAAAGGTGTGGCCCTATTGGAGGATGTGTGTCTTTGTTAGAGAAAGTGTGTCACTGTGTAGGTGGGCTTTGAGGCCTCTAAAGCTCAAGTTTCCCTGTGTGGAAGATTGTCTTCTCCTGGCTGCCTATGCATGAATGTCCCCTTTTGGTGCCAGCAGATCAAGATACAGAACTCTTGGCACATCAAGCCCCGTGTCTGCCTGCAGGCTGCATGATTCTAACCATAATAATGAACTGAACCTTGGAAACTGTAAGGTAGGCCCAATTAAATGTTTTACTTTATAAGAATTGCCTTGGTCATGGTATCTCTTCACAGCAATAAAACCCTAAGACAGAAGTTGGTACCAGGACTGGAAAAATGTTGTGATAGGTCTGAGCATGTTTGTGTTTGGAGGAATGTAGATTTTGGAACTTTGGATTAGGAAAGAAGTAGAACACATTAAGTTGGGCTTAATGGGCCATGTTAGTAGGAAGATAGAAGACATTGCTGCTTAGGTGATTTTCACTATAGGGGGCTGGCTCAAGTGATTTCAGAAGAGAATTTTAGGATATTACCTAGAGATTGTTCGTGTGATATTTTGGTGAATAATGTGGCCTCATTTTGCTGTAGACCAAAGAGTCTGCCTGAAGTCAAAATAAAGGAATTTATATTGATTGAACTGACAAAGGAAATCTAAAAATAAAATAAAATAATAAAATAACAACAAAAAACATCCAACAAACAAACCAAAAACTAGCATGGACTTTGTCCTGTGTTTGACTCTTAAGAACAGCAATTTTATGAGCTATAGCAACCTGAGAAAGAAAAATTACAAAAGGAAATGTATGGTTCAAGGATGAAAGGGGCACTAGGAAGTAGAATGAAGCTAAATTCTTGGTTCAAGAAAAAACAGATTAGAGAAATGAGACTTCTGGGCAAGATTCCATCTAGCCAGGCTTATTGTCTATGTGTTTGCAGTTGATCAACAGATAGTTATATCATATTCGGCATTATTATGACCTGGTTATTGTTTTCATTTAACATAAGGAGATATAGTTGAGTGTCAGATTTACAGGAGATAGAGTGTTATTGCTATTCTTGGTTTTCAACTTGACTATATATTGATGGAAATACAATCCAGAATGGAAGGCACACCTATGCCAGTGTGCTTATAAAGATCCCATGAAAAAGAATGAAAGTAAACTTAGGTACAGACATGTTGGTACATGTCTTTAATCCCAGGTGTTGGAGAGATGCAAGTCTCTGAATAAGATGTAATTGAAGAAAGGGGCCATGTATCAGCCACAATAAGCAACAGAACTTGACAGCTTTGGCCACATAGCTCTGGCTTTAGAGTCAAGCACAGAAGAAGTTATTGGGTAATTGATTCTTGTTAGCTGGAGCTAAGAAGTTAGCAATGATTAAAAAGAGACTAGAATCCCTGAGGAGAAGTCTGAGAAGTGTTTTCTGAGAACATAAAGAAGTTGTGTTCCAGGGACAGACTTCATGCTGGTGGGAAGACTTGGTAATGGTAAAAGTCACCCAGATGGGCTGGTTTTGATGAGGTCATGGAGAGCAGCTGAGGTTTGGTACTGGGAGAGAACAAGAAAGGCCATTAGTGAAAGTGCCACTGAAGGGCCAAGACTGATACGGTCATTCAAAGAGGTTGAAGTTTGGCACCATGGAAAGGGCTTATAAGAGACAATTGGTGAAAATGCAACTTGGTTGTAGCAGAAAGGTGTAGCACAAATACATTGGGGACACCAGAACTAATGACCACAAAGAACAGTAGTAGCAGTGAAATGGAATCAGCCAGCACCTAGAGTGCTACAGAGGGCAGAGCTTGGACAAGTAACACAAGGACTTTGGAAGAGCCCAAAAGATCATGTGAATTCTAGATATTAGGACAAGAAACTATCAAGTTAAAGTTGCCTTGGAGACCCCAAGATCTTAGAGATGCTAGAGCCATGGTATACCTAGACTAAAGCTACTAACAAGGAATGGAAACAACTCAAGAGAAAGAATTGTGTTGCAATCAACAAAGCTGAAAGAAGATGTACATCAAACATGGAGATGGAGTGACTGGAGTTTGCCCAGTTGGTTTTTGATCTTGCTTTGATCCAATTTTTCCACAGTATGACATTTTGAAATGATAATGTATATTCTATGATGCAGGAAGTATGTTATCTGCTTTTTTATTTTGATTTTATAGGGCCATTTTTACATTAATCTTAGCAATCCATGAGCATAGGAGATGTTTCTATCTTCTGATAGCTCCTTTAATATCTTTCTTCAAAGATTTGAACTTCTTGTCATATAGGTCTTTCATTAGCTTCATTAGAGCTATGCCAAGGTATCCAGCTACTTCAATAAAGGCGTTTATCTTCTGTAGGAGTTCCCTGGTAAAATTATGGTGGTCATTTATTTCTATATATTATCATATCACCTGTGAATAACTTGAATGATACTTTAAATTCCTTTCCAATTTGTATCCCCTTGATCTCCTTTTGCTATTTTAGTTCTCTCTCTCTCTCTCTCTCTCTCTCTCTCTCTCTCTCTCTCTCTGTGTGTGTGTGTGTGCATGTGTGTGTGTGTGTCTGTCTCTATGCCTCTCTGTGTGTCTCTCTGAGAGTCTCTGTGTGTCTCTCTCTGTGTGTGTCTCTCTCTCCCTCTCTCCACTGTTCTCTTAATTTTTCTCTTTCCTCTGTTTTCCTAGAATTTGAGTATGTCCTATCTCATTCTTTTAAATATTTCTTTGATTCATCACATTATGTTATCTGCCCCTCAATTAAACCTCACTTTCAGAGTTACTTCATTCTACAACTCAAGTTTACCTTTATTGTCTTAGACTAAAGGTATTTACTAAGGATGTGTACATGTTGCACTCAGAGGGATTAAAGATGTGCCATTGCAGCTGGATTACAAAGTGTCAAGAATTTCACTGCTCCACGTTGGGGGCCAAAATGTTGTGGGTGAGCTACCCCACATTTGGGGGGTGCAAAATATCATGGACCACTCTGTCAATGTTGGAACCCACACTGCCAAAAGCCTTGGGGGCTAAATTGTTAGAGCCCGCACTGCCCCAGGCTTCTCTGGTCCACAGGTCAGGGTTCAGCAAGAGAGAGAGTGAGGATGGACAAGAGGAATGGAGACCAGACAGAGTGTGATTCAATCTCGTTTATTCTTCAGTCTCTCTTCCTAGTCCAAGTCCCAAGTCTTGAGTTCCTAGTCCCTAGTACCTCCAAGTGTCTCAGGTGCCTACTCTCTAATCCCAAATTCTTCCTCCAAGTGCCAAGTGCCTAATAACTAATAATAATTTCTTCTGTCTGACTCTTGCCTTTTATATGTCTTACTTCTAAGCCATGCCATTAAGTCATGCCCTTAGGTCTTGTCTCTAAATCTGATCTCTAAGTCACACCCTTAAGTCACACACCTTTAAGTCTCACACACCCAAGGGAAAATCCTGGGTATCTAAAACAAGATGTTATCAGAGTGTGCTCAGCTGTTGTAGGCTATTGTAATCAAGTCTCTTGTCAATGTATATGGCTCAAGATGGCTGCAAGGATGATAGCCGCCTTCTGTCGGCTCCCCACAAAAAAGACCTAGAAGGCCTATGGATGCAACCCCTTGACAGAGAAAATATGATGATGGGTAAAATTTCCATTATACCTTGGGCAATGGAAGATACAAGGAGTCTGTGATAAGATTCTTAGCACTGGGGGACATGAAGTCTGAACCAGACTTTTGGGTTCTGGGAATCATGATAGAAACCATTTAGATACTTATCTCAGTCAAACTGGGCTGGTTTATTGAAAGTACACCCCATGATGGATTAATCAAGGATGCAGTCCAGACTGTAGAGCTGAACTCTGATGACCAGCAATAAGACTACAGAGTAAGCTTGAAATTCACAAATCTGTCCCAAGTTATTCCAGCAATCAGGTAGGGAACTTCTTAAGAATATGTCTTTGTTGTACACTTCTGCTGTTCTCATTGGTTGGGTATTCATCTGTAGTGAGAAATTTCTCTTGCCTAATATTCATGTCTGAACATGACAACTAGAATATACATGAATCTTTCTATGAAGTAGGATGTCAACTCCCGGGAAGTCTTGGGAACTTAAACTTTATTCGACATCTATTCAAAGTAAAAGTGTTATTCCAAATGGCTTCTTATATTGGTGAAAGTGTCTCACTTATGTTGGGGTCCATTTCAGGGGCATCTTCTAAAGGCAAGAAACTATTAAAGCTCACCATAGGTGAAGGAAGTACTGCTGGGTGGTTGATTCACATTCAAGCTTATTAAATCTAACTATACAAAGCAGTTCAAAATGACTTCTATTGTGATTGGTTTCCAAGAACACCAAAGTACAGAACATAACTCAAGATGCAACCAATTTAGGCATGACAAAGCTTCCTAGTAACAGTATATGAGAAAGTTTCCTTGTACTGTTCATAATAGCATAAAATGGCTGTCTAGACAGGCAACAATTACCAAGGCCCTAACATAGATATCTTCTGTAACCAGGCAAGACTTTCAATGGAGAGATTGAGACACTAACTCATCCACAAAATATTAAACTCATAATTACCAGACCTACATGATACCAGACCTGCTATGCTTGTTAACAGGAACTGTGGTAGTTAGGATATGCCTTGCCCAGGGAGTGGCACTATTAGGAGGGATGGTATTGTTTGAATAAGTGTGGCCTTGTTGGTGTAGGTGTGTTCTTGTTGGGGTAAGTGGGCTTTAAGACCCTTGTTCTAGCTGTCTGGAAGCCAGTCTTCCTCTAGCAGCTTTCAGATAAAGATGTAGAACTCTCGGCTTCCCCTGTACCATACCTGCCTGAATGCTGCTATGCTTCCTTGATGATGGACTGAACCTCTGAACATGTAAGGCAGCCCCAATTAAATGCTGTTCTTAAAAGAGTTACCTTGGTCATGGTGCCTGTTGACCCTAACTAAGATAGGATTCTAGCATAAATATTGTCAGAGAGGCTTTACCCAGAAACTATTGGAAACTGATGTAGAGACCCACAGCCAAAGATTGAGTGAATCTTGAGGAATCCTGTGGTTGAGGACACTACAAGAAAATCTACTGTGTCAACTAACCTGAGCCCATGGGGGCTAATGGAGACTGACCTGCTAACCAGGAAGCATGAATGCCATGGGCCCAGGCCTTCTGCATATGTGTAACAATCATGCAGCTGGCTCTTCATGTGGGACTCCTAAAGCAGGAGCAAGGGCTGTCTCTGACAATATTGCCTGCCTTTAGACCCCTTTCCCCTAAATAGGGTGCCTTATCTAACTTCTTTGAAAGAGTATGGGCCTAGTCTTGCTGTGTCTTTATACATTGAGACTAGTTCATGTCCATAGGAAGTATCCCCTTTTCTGCGAGAAGGAGATGAGGGGTGACAGGAGTAATGGTAAGTAAGAGGGAGGGATTGGGAGGAGAGTAGAGAGAGCAAGCTGTGAGTGGATGTGAAGTGAGTAAATAATTTAGTTGTCAAAAGTAAAAATAATAATCAAACACTGATATCTGAGATCAGTGTATAATACCCAAAGTCTGGGTTTTCAACTTTTAAAATTTTTAAGTTTTTAAAAGTTTTCTCACTTATTGTCATTCTTCCAAAATGTCTTTTATATTATCCTTCATTCTATAAACATGCTGCAAAGATATCTCAACTCTTTCCATTTGCACATCTGGATACAAGAGAGAGAAAGTCCATAGTCCATGTCATGCTATCATATACATATAAACACACACACACACACACACACACACACACACACACACACACACATCTTCCATGTGACTTGGAAAGTTGTTTCTTTAGATTACAAACAAAATTATCTTTATACCCTTTGTACATTAGCATTCAAAGAAGTATTTTCAAATTCTGAAGCACTTGAAAATTGAATATTTATCAATCAATAATTGATTAATGTAAGAGAAAAGAGGATTTTCTGATATTGTTATTAAGATGCCACCATAGCCAAAGAGCAACCTGGGAATAAAAGTGCTTTATCTCATCTTACCATTGACACCAATCATGAGGGGAACAGAACTCAAGGCAGGAACCTACCTCATTCACTTGCCTGGATTGTTAACCTTTCTGAATGGCTCATCTGGCTAGTTTGCTCATCTCCCTGGCTTTCTCAGTTTGCTCTTTTATGTATGCTATGATCACCTTCAAAGTGTGGTATTGCCCACAGTGATTTGTTCCCTTTCACATTAATGACCGGTAAGAAAGTTTTTCACAGAATTGACCACAGGGTAGACTATTGGGAACACTTTTTAACTCTACCATCTATAATGACTGCATATGTTGTTGGGACTTTCAAAATTATATTTAATTATATATAAAACTCAAGGCTTTGTGCAAACTAAGCAATAATTCTTCCAATGAACTATAACCTAGGCACTTATGAACAAATATTTAATATCTAATATTTTACTAGAAAAAATGCTAATCTTTGCAAATTTCAAATCATAATTTAACATGTCTTTTACAGTAACCTTCAGTATCACCAAGTTATATTTGTAGGTAATTGTATTTATTGCACAGGTCAGTCAGTGTGTAGTTTAAAATGGGAAAGTACTGGGTGCCAGAGTGAAGTTTCCTAGGGGTGTGATACAGGTTCTCTGTCACACATCTGAGACATCTTTGCAGGCAATTTTGGCAAGATTCCTGGATGCTTATCTAATATTTAGTTTTTCTCTTTTCTTGGAATTAGTTTTGAAGACTTTTCCTGTAGCAGAAATATGGTTGCTAAGAATCACAAACTTGTTCAAAGTCTGCAACAAATGACCCTTTGACACATTTATGGACAGTGACATATTAGCATGGATAATGATGATCGTACTTCTAAAACGTGCCTATTTTCATTTTTTGTTGTTTCTTGATATATGGAGAATGGTTATAATGTGCAGAAGTACAGGAACTATCTTGTAATGGTTGTATAGATTCAACTTCCAAGGTCTTAAGGCTGCCATACTTTTTGTCTCCTATAAAAGGGCTAGATGACAATGGTAAGAACAAGACACAGACAACAGGCACATTTCAACCTAGAAGAAAGTGTATGAAACCAGGGTCAGGGTATCTCTTTTGAGGTCATGTCACTAGTATTCTCTAAGTTGATATGTTCTAGCTGTGAGACCCACTGGTCAAATGATGATTTGACATTATCACTGATAGTAAATCATATATAATATTAATTAATCACAAGGAATAGTGCAATTTTCCTGGAGAATCTCATGAATAATAATTTTGGATTAAAATTGGAAAGTAGTGATGGTACACATCTCAGCCCGCAGGAATCAGAAACAGGAGGATCTTAATGAGTGCGAGGCTAGCCTGCTCTCCTAAGGATGTTTCAGGACAACCAAAACTACACAGAGAAACCCCATCTCGAATAACAACAATAATAGCAGCCACAGCAGCAGCAGCAACAACAACAAGAAAATGATCATTAATTAAATGCTTCTATATGTGTTCAAGTGTAGGTAATAATGGAAAAACAATATAACTAACTATTGCAAGGAGATACTTGTATATGAATGTGGGGAGCCAACAGAAGGCGGCTATCATCCTTGCAGCCATCTTGAGCCATATACCCTGATAAGAGACTTGATTACATTAGCCTGCAACAGCTGAGCACACTCTGATAACATCTTGCTTTAGATACTTAGGATTTTCCATTGGGTGTATGAGACTTAAAAGTGTGTGACTTAGAAGCATGACTTAGAAGTGAGACATATAAAAGGGGAGAGGCAGACAGGAGAGTTCAGAACAATTTGGACTAACAGAGAATCCGACACTTCAGAGAGTACAACTTGGAGAACAACTTGGAGTTAGTTATTAGGCATTAGGAGAGTACAACTTGGAACTAGGAATTAGGTTAGAGAGTACAACTTGCAATACAACTTGGAACTAGGAATTAGGTTAGCAGTACAACTTGGAGTAGGAATTAGGCACTTGAGTCTTGGCACTTGGAGGAAGAGCTTGGAATTAGACATTAGGCACTTAGCGCTTGGAAGAAGGAACTTGGAACTTGGAGGCACTAGGGACTAGGAACTGGGGACTAGGAACTCAAGACTTGGGACTTGGACTAGGAAGAGAAACAGAAGAATAAACAGGATTGAATCACACTCTGTCTGGTCTCCATTTTTTGAGTTCGTCCTCACTCTCTCTCTTGCTGAATCCCGACCCGCCTACTGGAGCAGTTTGGGGCAGTGCAGGCTCTAACAATTTAGCCCTCAAGGCTGGGGCAGTGCGGGTTCCAACATTGATAGAGCGGTCCCCGACATTTTGGCCCCCAAACGTGGGCAGCTCGGGCCGCAACATATGGAAAAATATAATAAAATGTGAGTGAAATTATCATGTAAAGTGTAGGTGTCACTGTTTTGGAAGGGTATAACAGATGCATCATTTGCAGTCACACAACAACAACAAAAAAATGGCAGTGTAGCCGTAAACTGACTGTACTGACTGGTTTTGTGTGCCAACTTGACACAAAATGGAGTTATCACAGAGAAAGGAGCCCCTCTTGAAGCTCCATGAGATCCAGCTGTAAGGCATTTTCTCAATTAGTAATCAAGGGTGGGAGGACTCATTTTGAGTGGTGCTATCCCTGGGCTGGTAGTCCTGGATTCTATAGGAAGGCAGACTGAGCAAGCCAGGGGAAGCAAGGCAGTAAGTCACCTTCCTCCATGGACTCTGCATGAGCTCCTGCTCCCTGACCTGCTTGAGTTCCAGTTCTGACTTCCTTTGGTGATGAACAGCAATGTGAAAGTGTAATCTGAGTAAACTTTTCCTCCCCAACTTGCTTCCTTGGTCCTAATGTTTGTGCAGGAAGGCACTAACCTTAAACTGCACAAACTGACCTTGACAGAACAGTAAAGGAACACATATTTGAGTCTGTGTCTTCTGCTTTTCTAACATTTCAGCTCTAGCTAGGAAGAAAATCTCAACTTTTTTATATCTTTACTACTTATCAAGAGACCCACGTTCTTCTATATGTTTATTTGATTATTCCTTTAACAGATAGAATTCTGCTCCCAGGGTCTCCTCAGAGTCAACATAGATGCACAGTTATTTGGTTCATTCTTTGTAATAGAAGAAATAGAAAACTAATAATCAGGAAGAGGAGAAAAGCAGCACAAATATTCTCATGTAATCTCATATTCACTGTAGTAGTGACTCTTCCACTTTCTTAATAATTGAAGACTGGAGCTAATTCTCTGATCTTGATGGACTGCTGGGGGTTGGGGTAGGGTTCTTGTTCTCTAGACTAGAGACAAGACCAGGGCTACAATGCAAGTATACACCCAATATTTACACTGGCAATTTAGAGACTTATATTTTACTATGAAGAAAGAATGGCTCCATGTTTAGAGGACTGTAAAACTGGAAATAATAAGAAAACCCCTTTTTAAAATGATGTCTATGAGAATCAAAACAGAAGAATGTGCCTGGCCAATTCAACAGATGGCTCACTCAGCAGATCTCCTTTTTGCATACACTGCCCTGATGACCTTTTTCTCTCTGTTCTCTAGTCACAGATTTGAATTTAGGTTTTCTTGGTATTTTACAAAATCTTTGCATCTACTAGCCAGTGAGCTTAGATTATCAAGGCAGAAAATTACCTAAAATTCTCGTGGATTCCTCTACTCACTTCTGAAATAATAAAAATTTTTCTGTATAAACAAAATTACATTTTAGTATATAATAGATATCAGAGTTCCCTTAAAAATTCTAACAGGTATGAAGATCAGTTTTAATAAATGTGTATTACAAAGACAACTCAAAAATAGTTTGCAGTCTGTATTTTGAGATTTGGGGAAATAAGCCCTATGAAAATTTAGAGACTTCATGATTATTATAGTTAATTTTCCTATATATCTTGACTGGATTTCTAATCACATAAGGTACACCTCTCTTTGTATGTGTTTAGCCATGTTTCCAGGAAAATTTAACTAGGTGGCAAGACTGAACATAATGCAAGCAGTTGCATATCAATGAGTGTACCCCTTTAATGAATACAATAAAACAAATGGGAGGAGAAGAAAACAAGCTAAATGTCAGCACACTTCTATTTGTTCTTCACAATTTGCTCAGATAGGGGAAAACATCATACTCCAGTTGCGATGCTGTACTTGTTAATTTTACATCAACTTTACAAAAGTTAGAGTCATAAGAACCACCAACTAAAAAGCATACATGGATAAGACCTAGGCCCCCACTCATATGTAGCAGATGTACAGCTTGGTCTTTCTTCATGTTGCTCCCCCAACAACTGAAGTGGGAGCTGTCCAAGACTCAGTTTCCTGCCGGTGGATGTTGTTCCCCTAACTGGTTGCTTTTTCTGGCCTCAGTGGTAGGCAATAACTTGATGTGCCAGGGTGGGTTGGTACCCAGGGTTTGCCTCTTCCTTCCCAGAGAGGGCAGGAGTAGATGAGGGGAGGGACTGAGTGAGGTGGGAATAAGGAGTATAAAGGCTACAATCTGGATGTAAAGTGAATACACATATTAATAGAAAACAGGAGGAATCCTCAATTGAGAAAATATCTCGGTAAGATTCAACTGTAAGGAATTTTCTAAATTAGTGATCATTAGAAGAGGACTCAGCCTATTGTGACTGTTGCCATCCTTGGTCTAATGGTTCTCAGCTATATAATAAAGCAATCTGATTGAGCCATGAGGAGTAAGTCAGTAAGAAGCATTCCTCCATGGCCTCTGTTTCAGTGCCTGCCTCGAGGTTCCTGCCTTGCTGAGTTCCTCCCCTCATGAATTTGATGATAATTTGTATGGAACTGTGATCAAAATTTATGTGATTATAAAAAGATAAAGAGAGGAGGAGTATGTGTTTTGGTGGATATGTGGTGAGGTATGGGGGAAGGGGTGCCTCAGTAAGCCCGTGCTGACACATTTCATCACCTTGAGGGACCAGCCACACAACACTATAATATAGAATAGAGTTTATTCAGGGCATGGGGAGAGGAGTTAACAGGGTAGTAGTGGCAGAGAAAGGGAGGGATGGAGGGAGGGAGGGAGGGAGGGAGGGAGGGAGGGAGAGAGAGAGAGAGAGAGAGAGAGAGAGAGAGAGAGAGAGAGAGAAAAAAGAAGAAGGAGAAGGAGAAGGAGGAGAAGGAGAAGGAGAAGGAGAAGAAGAACAAGAAGAAGAACAAGAAGAAGAACAAGAAGAAGAACAAGAAGAAGAACAAGAAGAAGAACAAGAAGAAGAACAAGAAGAAGAACAAGAAGAAGAACAAGAAAAAGAACAAGAAGAACAAGAAGAAGAACAAGAAGAAGAACAAGAAGAAAAACAAGAAGAAGAACAAGAAGAACAAGAAGAAGTCACACACCATGAGCATGTATATAGAGAGAGGATAAGGGAATGGAGAGAGAATGAGAGCAGGAAGGCAAGAACAGGAGCAAGAGAGAGAGGAGGGGACAAACAGTCCTTTGTAGTGATTCAGGCATACCTGGTTGTTGCCAGGTAACTGTGGGGCAGAGCTTAGACTAAAAAAAAAAAAAAAAAAGCTAACAAAAATAAACTCCTTTCCAAGTTGCTTCTGGTCATGGTACTTCATCATATTAACAGTAACTCTAAATTATACAATTGCCTTCCTCTCATGATATATTCTTAAGCTATAAAAGAAAGCAAATATTTATTCTTTTAGGGTTTTTTTTTTTTTTGGTCCAGTATTAAATAATAGCAATGAGGAAAGTAACCAATGTAAGCATCAATGGTTTTAATAAACATCAATAATGATCTAGAATCTGTTAATACATCACTACAAAATATTGATCTGCAGAAAGACAAAAGTGGAAGGGAATGTTTTTCCACCTGAAGACATGTGAAAATATATGGAGATATTTTACTGTGGTTGCAAGTAGGAACATGGACTACTGCAATCAAGGGCACTGAGTCCAGAGATTCTGGTAAGTCCATAATACATAGAGCTGACCTTGAAATCAAACTCTTATCTCATCTGAAATGTTACTAGTTCTGGTATTCAGAAGCGCTAGTCGAAAGATATTTAGTTTTGCTTTCCATAATTTACATTATTTATAGGCAATATTATGTTCTCTCAATTCAGAACCAACCTGAGTATATATGCCTGTCTCTGAATGTCTACTATCATAAACTCATACATCACTCTAGCCAAGGTGCTCGATCAAGTCTCTTTACTTTTATTAAATAAAACATGTTTCATATGATATGCTATCAAATGTCTGCTCAACTTTTTTAGGTCTTTCCTCCAGAAAGACCAAACACATCAAAATAGACACTCAAAGATCAACGCTGGTTTACTTTCTCAGTAGCAGCATGTCAATGGGGCTAAGACGTCTCTTGCTTCTTCTCTTCAAGAGGTGGCTGACTTACACAACAGAAAAGTGAAAATTGTAAAACCAGGTTAAAAATCTTTCCCTAAGCAAGGGACAAAATATAACTGTTGATAGCTGAAACAAACAACCTCCAAAACCTTACTAGGCTTAAAAACAAAAAACCTCATTAGTGACTTTATATGTGTGTGTTTGTCCAGGCGGGTGTTGTTAGGGAAATGTCTGGGCCGTATAGCAGCTGTCAGAATAGAACATGCTGGGGTCAATTCTGGCCTTCTATCATGTGATCCTAGTGATGGAACTCAGATTATCAGCCTGATAGTAAGTGTGAAAGCCTGATAGAAGTGATAGAAAGTGATACCTCTTGCTTGCCTTATTATAATAAAATATAGTGTACATTTTAATCAAATGGCACCCTGATATTTACATAAATTAGCACCTCACCTAAATTACCTAAATCAGAAAATTCTTTGTGAAACTGGAAGTCTCTAGTAAAGCTTAGCTTTCAGATTTTTTCATTTTAGGATGAAAGTGACAATTGCATTGTTTTTCAGAAAACAGAGTTGAAGTGGGTTTCTTTTGCAGTTTAAGACTTCAACAAAAGGCTCTTATAAAGAAAGAAATCACAAGCAATAACTTATGATAAACTTTAAAGTTAGTTAACTCTGAAATTTACAAATAGTTATGTAGATTTGTAGTTATAGAGATTTTAATTCTACTGATTATTAAATTAATTTGATTTCAGGAATAATTTTGCTACATTTAAATGTAAATATTCTGGAATTATCAGAAACTTAAAATTTGCAAATAGTGCTATTTAATAAAGGTTATATTATGTACAAACTAGAATCCAAATAATTTAACATAAATAAAAAGTATTATTTTAAGATTTTTTTTTATGTATTTGAGTGCACTGTAGCTGTCTTCAAACACATTAGAAGAGGACATTGGATCCCACTGCAGATGGCTGTGAGTTATCTGGTTGGTGGGAATTGAACTCAGGATATCTGGAAGAGCTGTCAATACTTTCAGCTTCTGAACCCTATCTCTACCCCAATCAATGACTCTTATTTAGAGGGAAAATAAAGTTAGAAATAAAGTGAGTAGTTACAGTTTCCCTATTTTATTTTATTATTTTATTTATTTAAATTCCAAATGTTGCCCCCTTCTTGGTCCCCCTTCCATAATTTTTCACCCCCTATCCTCTCCTCTTTGTTTTTGAGTTGGTGTTTGCCCAGCTACCCACCCACTCCCACCTCACTTAGCTCACATACACCTTCTCTGGGGCATCAAATTTCTACAGGATTAAGCACATCCCTTCCCACTGATGCCAGAAAAGGCAGTCCTCTGCTACATCTGTAGCAGGAGCTACAGACCACCCCATGTGGTCTTTGGTTGAAAGCTTAACCTCTGGAAGATATGTGGGTCCCTGTTAGTTGATACTGTTGTTTTTCCTTTGTGGTTGCAATTACCCTCAGCTCCTCCAGTCTTTCTCCTAACTCTTCCATAGGAGTCCCCATTTCAATTCAATGGTTGGCTGTGAATATATGCATCTGTCTTAGTCAGCTGCTGGTAGAGCCCCTTAGAGGATAGACATGCTAGGCTCCTATCTGCAAGTACAACATGGTATCAGTAATAGTGTCTGTCGGGTTTTGCTCGTGTGCATAGGACAGGTCCCAAGTTGTGCTGGTTTCTAGATGGCCTTTCGTTTAGTCTCTGCTTTATTTTTGTCCCTGAATTTCCTTTTGACAAGAATAATTCTGGGTCGCAAATTTTCACCATAGGTGGGTGGTCCCATGTCTCAAATGGGAGACCTGTCTATCTATTAGAGGTGGTCTCTTTAGGTTCCATCTCTAAATTGTTGGGATTTTGGCTAAGGTCAACCCCATTGGGTCCTAGGTACCTCTCACATCCCTGGTGTCTTGGATTTTCTACAGGATCACCCAACACTGCTGCATATTTCTATTTATTCTCTGGCACTCTGGTTTCTTTCCTGTCTCCCCACCCCACACCCCATACCTGATCCTGACTCTCTTTTCCCTTTCTTCTCACTTTTGCACTCACATCTCTACCTCTCTTTGCCTCTGGTGACTATTTTGTTTCCCTTACTATGTGGGTTAGAAGTACTACACTTGGGATTTCCTTCATGTTTAGTTTCATATGGTATGTGAGTTGTAGCATGGGTATTCTGAAAGTTTTGGCTAATATCCACTTATCAGTGAGTACTACAAGGCATGTCCTTTTGGGTTTGAGTTACATCACTCAGGATTATATGTTCTAGTTCCATCCATTTTCTACAAATTTCATGATATCTTAATTTTTAATAGCTGAATAGTATTCCATTGTGAAAATGAACCACATTTTATATACCCATTCTTCAGTTGAGGGACATCTGGGTTGTTTCCAGCTTCTGGCTATTATAAATAAGGCTGCTATAAACATAGTGGAGCACGTATCCTTGTGATATGGTAGAGCATCTTTTGGGTATATGCCCAGGAGTGATACATCTGGGTCTCCAAGTAGAACTACTTCTTATTTTCTGAGGAACCATCAGATTGATTTCCAGAGTGGTTGTACCAGCTTGCAATGGCAGCAGCAATGGAGGAGTGTTCCTTTCTCCACATCCTCACCAGAATGTAATGTCACTTGAGTTTTTGATCTTAGCTATTCTGGTTGGTATAATTTGAAATCTCTGGGTCATTTGAGTTGCATTTCCCTGGTGACTAAGAATGTTGAGCATTTCTTTATGTGCTTTTTAGTTATTTGAGATTCATCAGTTAAGAATGCTGTGTTTAGTTTCGTATCCTATTTTTTCATAGGGTTATTTGTGTTTTTGGAGTCTATCTTCTTGAATTCTTTGTATATTTTAGATACAAGCCCTCTATTGGATGTAGGCTTTTCCCAGTCTGTAGGTTGCTGTTCTGTCTTATTGACAGTGTCCTTTACCTTTTCAGTTTTATGAAGTCCCATATAGTGGAAAAGAGTTAACCTGGTCTGAGCTCCAGGCAGGTCACAAGTGCTTTACCTACCCAAGAGCTCCCTGGAGTCTTTAAAGAAACACACACACACACACACACACACACACACACACACACACACACACACAATCACACACAATCACACACAATCACACATCAGTTAGGTTTGATATGCCTTGACTGGTTTAATGGTTGTGAATTTCTAATCCTCCCTGCGGTTAGCATGTATTTCCTTTAGTTACTCCTGGCTTAATACCCTCTATTTCTATGTTTTATCTTTGCTGCCCTGTAACATTCTGTGCATCTCCCCCTAAAGGGTAGCTTTCCCTTTCCACTTACATTTTGGATAATTTCTCCATAGCTCCGAAACCTACTCCCTCTCCCTGTAAATCATGGCATTTACCCTCTCATCTCTCATTTATTCCTCTAGAGACTTAGAATTCCTGCCTCTTTCATCATGCTCTACTATTGACAATTGGCTCTCTATTGATCAATCAAAAACCTGTTGATGACAGGGTCCTTCAGCATGTGTATATGCAGATTCCAGATTTTGGAAGGCTGAATTAAGACAGAGCAATAGAAACAATTCCCAACAGTCCCATTTGTCAATTGATGATCTTTGAGCCTGAGCCATTGTTGATCTATTCCCGAAAATTTCCCCTGTGCTAATGTATTCCAGGCTATTTTTCACTTTCTTTTCTATTAGATTCAGTGAACCCAGTTTTATGTGTAGATTCTTGATTCACTTAGACTTGAGTTTTCTACAAGGTGTTAAATATGTATCAATTTACATTCTTCTACATGAGGACTGCCAGTTAGACTAGCACCATTTATTGAAAATGCTGTCTTTTTTTCTACTGTATGTTTTTGGCTCCTTTGTCAAAGATCAAGTGTCCATAGGTGTGTGGGTTTATTTCTGGGTCTTCAATTCTATTCTGTTGATCAACCTGTCTGCCTCTGTACCAATACCATGCAGTTTTTTATTACTATTGCTTGTAATACAACTTGAAGTCAGGGATGGTGATTCTTGAAATTGTTTAATTGTTGAGAATTGTTTTCGCTATCCTGGGTTTTTTGTTATGCCAGTTGAGAATTTGAGTTGAGAAGTTGAGAATTGCTCTTTCCATGTCTGTGGTGAATTGAGTTCAAATTTTAATAGGGACCATGTTGAATCTGTAGATTGCTTTTGGAAAGATTGTCATTTTTACTGTGTTAATCCTACTGATCCATATGCATGGGAGATATGAGATCTTCTTTGATTTCTTTCTTCGGAGACTTGATATTCTTATCATACAGATCTTTCACTTGCTTGGTTAGAGTTACCCCACAATATTTTATAATATTTGTGCCTATTGTGAAGGGTGTTATTTCCCTAATTTTTTTCTTGGCCCATTTATTCTTTGTATAAAGGAAAGCTACTGATGTCCAGGCACATTGTTGAAAGTTGCTTATCAGCCTTAGGACTTCTCTGGTAGAATTTTTGAGCTCCTCTATATATACTATCATAGCACCTGCAAATAGTGATACCTTGACTTCTTCCTTTCGAATTTGACTTCCTTGTTGTCTAATTGCTCTAGCTAGAACATCAAGTACTATACGGAATAAATAGGGAGTGAGAAAGCTTGTCTTGTCCTTGATTTTAATGTGATTTCTTATGAGACTCCCAAGTGTGTGAATAAACAGGTCTCTGGTTCTCATGCCTTCTTGGGCATTTTTTCACTTCTGTTAATTTGCTTTGTCAACTTTGTGATGGTCTTTGTTTAACTTATTATATTTTATTTTGTGATATGTTGTTATTACACCTGAGAAGCCTGTTTCTTTTTAATAAGATAGCAAGGGAGTAGATCCAGATAGAAGAGGAGGTAGGGAGAAACTGGGAGAAGAGACTGTAATCAGGATATATTGTATAAGAATAGAATCTACTTTCAGTAAAAAGAAAATAGGAGAAAATACAAATGATTTATAGGGTTTTTTTATATTACACAACATAATTATTACATTTATGTATGCATTTTTAACCAAAGAAGATGAACAAAGAAATGTCATGAGCCAGGAACAGATAAAGACAGGAAAGATCAGTAATACTGAGTGAAATGTACACAGAGGATAGACATTTCATAAATATTGTGCACATTTGTCTCATTGTATAAGGAGAGTAAAAGAATTTGAAGTTAAACAGCAGAGTTGGCAGGGAGTTGCAGTAAATTCAAAAATCAAATCAAACACTGGGTATCAAATATTACTTACCAGATACATACACATTTCTCATTTAATAACTATTTTCACTAGTAATAATTACAAAATATAGACTTTAAATATCACAATCAATAGAGCTGAGGCTTAAAGAACTCACTAACTTCCTTTGTGACAGTAGATTTTCTGCTTTAGACTTAAACCCATCTGATAAATAGCCTGTGCTTTCTGGATAAGACTGACTTTTTCATTTACCTCTTTCTATTTATTTTACAAATACAATTAGCTATTTTAAAATCGTTGTTTGAAACTAGCTGGCTGCTGAGTATGTAAGTTATAAGAATGAAAGACACAGTTGTATCATTGATCCACTCCCTTGGGCAAGATCTGAGCTTTAGTAAGGTTACTGTGTTAACACTATTGACCTGTCCAGAATCTGAACAGTATCTGTTTAAATAAGTTACCATGAAAGAAATCTTTAGCCTTTTTGTTTTCCTTGTGGCAGGTAAATTGGTTGTTTGTTTATTTGGTACAAAATAGAGCCTCTTCTTTCATCAATATTGTCATCACGATTGTCACTGGCATCAGTGTTATTCTTTAAATCTCATGATGTTTACATTTGAAATAATCTTTTTTCTTATGCCTTGCCTGTTTTGTAGACATGGATATCTTTTTATATGATTTCCTTCATAGTGGAATTCAATCTCAGGGTAAGTAGAGGCTGAGCTTCATATCTCTCACAAAATAAGGCAGACCTGGAATACAAGGAGGATGCAACCACAAACCAAAAGCTAAGATCTTTGTATTATTTTCTTGCTAGAACCTCCACAATATATAATAGTATATAATACCATTCATTTTGTGGAGAAAATAAACGGAGAAAATATCAATACCTAAGTAAGACCTGTCATCCAGCATTTTGTAGATGTAATTTAATGGTGATTAAAAAATGTTCCATATCAGTGAAGAGAGCTTCTCAGTTCATGGAAAACTACCCTTCATCTCTTAGCTCACTGAATGTAATTTTAAGTCTGTTACACATAAGCTCCAATCCTTTACCAGATTTCCAAATTTCATAATCCAAACCATGAATCCATAAAGATACAACTCAAGCTTGTGGCTGTGGCAGAAACATAGCTGATCTGCTTCTCTGAAGACACCATATCCTGATATATCCTAGAAGAGCCACTGCACTCAGAGCAATGGGTAAAAACACTCTCCAACTACCCTACGCTCCAGAGCTACAACTGGGAACAGGGGGTGCTCAGGACCCACCAGGCACTCATACCTCCTTCCTGCAGAATATCACTCTCCTTCTGCCCCTCTCTTGGTTCTTGTAGCTGGGGCAGACACCTAGCTGGTCTGCTCCTGTGAAGACACCATATCTTGAGACATCCTAGAGAAGCCACTGCACTCAGAGCAGCAGACATCTAGCTTGTCTGTGACCATAGAGACATCATATCCTGAGACATCCTAAAGGAGCCACTGTACTCAGAGCAGCTGGAGCTCAGGATCACAGGATCACAGGATCACAGGATCACAGGATCACAGGATCACAGGATCACAGGATCACAGGATCACAGGATCACAGGATCACAGAGACATCTGGATTCTGAGAAGTTCTGATAAAAGCAAGATAACTGGATAGACAGGCTCCAGTCAGAGACAGTGACTGCAGGTAGCACTAGAGTTAACCAGATGGTGAAAGGCAAGCACAAGAACATAAGCAACATTCATATTCCTGCCAAGCAGCCCCTTTCCTTGTCCTTGGCCCATGTCTGCTTCTTGCCAAGCAGCCCCAAAACCTCTCATCCTCTCCCCCTTTTCTATTTCATTAACAAGACTGAGCATATCTTAAGTCACTCAAACAAGAATGCCTTCCTTACCCATAATGGAATACACATTATCAAAAGCAATGTACTTATGTCTTAGGTTGGTAAGGCTCAGTGCTGAATCTACCTGTCCTTGGCTTGCCAGACTGTTAAATTAATAACTTTGTCTAGAGGTCCATTATCAGTTTCAAGTCATGTACTTTGGCTGCCAGCCTGATGATGTAGTTAGAGGTAAGTTTTAACATGATTGCCAGGAATAAAAGTATTCCCAGGACAAGAAGGGCTAGCCTGATCAAGCTATATATGCCATTCCTGAGGTTTGTCCAAAATGGAAATACTAACCTCAGGCCATGGATAATTTTATTGGCATTATCTGCAGCATCAAAGCTCAACAGAGCAGCATTCTTTAAATTCATAATCTTACTATGCAAAGTTAACACACCCAGAAAGGTGTTAGGATTATGTCAAATATCCTACAGGTGTCTTTAAACTTTTTCTAATTATAATCACAATCACTGTGAATTTCAAAAGTAATACTACTCCAATGATATTTGTAGTGACACTTGGGATGGCTTCTAACTCTTGATAACTGAACATCCTTCAGATAATTTGAAAGGGTTATAGAACATCATCTGTTGTTCCAGATACCTATATAAATTCTTTTGTATACTCAACACATTAGTAACTTTTTGGCTAGTTGGTTAACAAAAATAGTTGTCTTAACTCCTTGTGTCAATGCTATTGCAGAAGCATTGGTGCTAGCTATTAATGAAATTAAAGCTGTTATACCAGCAATAATCAAGCCTGCTAAGCTCTTGCTTCCCCTTAAAGCTTAACTCACTTCTTCCAGCACTTTTAAGCTTTTTTCAACAAATCAAGGTTTTCTAACCTTGTAAGATAAAAGCTGGTTGAATAAACCCCCATAACAGACATGCCAGGTTTCAACACATTAACACAATTGAAAATTATACAGTCAATGCCACTTACAAAAAATACTGTAGAAGAGACAAAACTAAATTTAGCTTGACAGTTAAAAGAGTCTTAAAACATGCACTAACCCTTGTTTGAAATCCAGATCCTGTCCAAACTTTATCTCTTGATATTGTAACATCATAGTGAGCTAGAGCTAACTTCCAATATGTCTCTGAAAATGTCCAGATCCAGTCTTCCAAAAGTAAACTGTTATTTTAAATATTGGATTGATTTCTAGACCAGTATATAATGGAGTCCTAATAGCTGGTCACATTTAAGAAGAATATAAGAGAGATTATAATTTCTGTTTTTGATTCTCTATTCTACAATGTCTAAAAACTTGAGGCAAGGCAGTTTGTCCCATCTGGGATATAGTCAAGCAAAGGTGGGTCAGGAAATTATGTCCAATACATCTCCCCAGTCACACTTGTCAGGGCACTCAGCAAGCTCATGGGTCAGCATCATTCTTTGTCTCAAAACAGTAAGTCTCACCAGTCTTTTTAGAGTTCCATGGGCCTCTTCCATAATACCTTGTCTTTGAGGATTATAAGAAATTCCTGTAATGAATTGTTGACCAAAAAAAAATCTTGACTGCTTGACTACAATTGCCAGACCTATTATCTGTTTTTATTGGATATTTTATTTATTACATTTCAATGATATCCCCTCTCCCAGCCCCCCCTCCCAAGTACCCTTATCCCACCACCCCTCCTCCTAATTCTCTGAGGGTGTGCCCGAATCATCCACCCATTCCTGCTTCCCTGCTCCTGAATTCCCCAACACTAGGGAATCCAAACTTTCAGGAACCCAGGCTCTCATCTTCCACAGATGCCTGACAAGGCCATCCTCAACTACCTATATAGGTAGAGCCAAGAGTCCCTCCTTTTGTGTTCACAGGCTGGAGGTTTAGACCCTGGGAGCTCTGGTTGAGTATTTTGATACTCCTTCTAAGAAGGACCAAATTATCCACATTTTGGTCTTTTTTTCTTCTTGAGTTTCATGTGGTCTATGCATTATGTCTTAGATACTGTGAACTTTTGGGTTAATATCCACTTATCAGTGACTGAATACCATGTGTGTTCTTTTGTAATTGGGTTATGTCACTCAGGATGATATTTTCCAGTTCCATTGCCTAAGAATTTCATGAACTCATTGTTTTTAATAGCTTAGTAGTACTCCTTTGTGTACTGTATCCATTCCTTTGTTGAAGGATATATGGGTTCTTTCCCACTTCTGACTATTATAAATAAGGCTGCTATGAACAGGAAGCATATGTCCCTGTTATATGTTGAAACATCTTTTGGGTATATGCCCAGGAGTGATATAGCTGGGTCCTTAGGTAATATTATGTTAAAATTTCTGAGTAACTGCCAGAATGCTTTCTATAGTGCTTCTACCAGCTTACAATCCCATCAACAATGGAGGAGTGTTTCTTTTTCTCCACATCCTTGCCAGCATGTGCTATCACCCGAGTTTTTGAAATTGGACATTCTGACTGGTGTGAGGTAGAATCTCAGGGTTTTTTTGATTTGCATTTCCTTGATGACTAAGGATGTTGATCATTTCTTAAGGTGCTTCTCAGCCATTTGAGTTTCCTCAGTTGAGAATTCTTTGTTTAGCTCTGTACCCCATTTTAACAGGGTTATTTGATTGTCTAGAACTGATTTCTTCAGTTCTTAGTATACCTTGGATATTAGCCTCTATGAGATGTAGAATTGGTAAAGGTCTTTCCCCAATCTGTTAGTTGCTGCTTTGACTTATTGATGGTGTTCTTTGCTTTACAGAAGCTTTGCAGTTTTTTTGAGATCCCATTAGTCAATTCTTGATTTTTTTATTGGATGTTATATTTACATTTCAAAATTTATCCCCTTACCCCATTCCCCCCACCACCCAAGAACCCCTTATCCCATCCCCCTCCTCCTGCTTCTATGAGGGTTTGCCCCGACCTACCCCCCACTCCCACCTCCCCACCCTCAAATTCCCACCCACTCAGTGTTCAGTCTTCATGGGACCAAGGATCTCCTCTCCCACCTATGCCCAACAAGGCCATCCTCTGCTACATGTACAGATGGAGTCATGGGTCCCTCCCTATGTGCTCCCAGGCTGGTGGTTTAGACCCTGGGGAGCTCTGGTTGGTTGGTATTGTTGCTCTCATCATGGGGCCACTGACCCTTTCAGCTCCTTCAGTCTTCTTTCTAACTTCTCCATTGGGAAACCCTTGATCAGATCAGTGGTTAGCTGTGAGCATCTGCCTCTGAATGTGTCAGACTCTGGCAGACCTCTAAGGAGACAGCTATATCAGGCTCTTGTCAGCATGCACTTCCTGCCATCCACATGAGTGTTTACCTTTGGTGGCTGCACATGGGCTGGATACCCAGGTGGAATGGTCTCCAGACAGCCCCTCTTTCAGTTTCTGTCCCACACTTTGTCTCCATATTTGCTCTCTTGAGGATTTTTGTTAATCCTTCTAAGTAGGACCAAGACGTCCACAGTTGGTCTTCTTTCTTCATGAGCTTCATGTGGTCTGTGAGTTGAGTCTTGGCTATTCCAAGCTTTTGGGCTAATATCCACTTATCAGTGAGTAAACACCATGTGTGCTGGCTCTTTTGTGATTTGGTTATCTCACTCAGGATGATATTATGTAGTTCCATCCATTTATCTAAGAATTTCTCAACTTCATAATTTTTAATAGCCGAGTAATACTTCATTGTGTAAACGTATCCATTCCTCTGTTAAAGGACATCTGGGCTCTTTCCAGCTTCTGGCTATTATAAATAAGGCTTCTATGAACATAGTGGAGCATATGTCCTTGTTACATGTTGGAGCATCTTCTGGGTATATGCCCAGGAGTTGTATAGCTGGATCCCCAGGTAATGTTATTGGTCAGATTGATCGGCCAGACTGATTTTCAGAGTGGTTGTACCAGCTTGCCATCCCACCAACAATGGAGAAGTGTTCTTCTTTCTCCACATCCTCGCCAGCATCTACTATCACCTGAGTTTTTGATCTTAGCCATTCTGACTGGTGTGAGGTGGTATCTCAGCGTTGTTTTGATTTGCATTTCCCTGATGACTAAGGATGTTGAGCATTTCTTAAGGTGCTTCTCAGCCATTCGAGTTTCCTCAGTTGAGAATTCTTTGTTTAGCTTTGTACCCCATTTTTTAATAGGGTTATTTGGTTGTCTGGAGTCTAATTTCTTGGGTTCTTTGTATATATTGGATATTAGCCCTCTATCAGATTAGGATTGGTAATAATCTTTTCCCAATCTGTTTCTGTTTTATCTTATTGACAATGTCCTTTGCCTTATAGAAGCTTTGCAATTTTATGAGGTCCCATTTGTCAATTCTTGATCTTAGAGCATAAGCCATTGGTGTTCTGTTCAGGAAGTATTCCCCTGTGCCCATGTGTTTAAAGCTTTCTCCATTTTCTCTTCTATTAATTTCAGTGTATCTGGATTTATGTGAAGGTTCTTTATCCACTTGTACTTGAGCTTTGTACAAGGAGATAAGTATGGATCAATTTGCATTCTTCTACATGTTGTTCTCCAATTGAACCAGCACTATTTTTTGAAAATGCTGTCCTTTTTCCACTAGATGTTTTTACCTCCTTTGCCAAAGATCAAGTGAAAGTGATCATAGGTATAGGGATTCATTTCTGGGTCTTATATTCTATTCCATTGATCTTCCTGCCTGTCTCTGTACCAATACCATGCAGTTTTATCACTACTGCAGGTGTTGCTGTCTCCTCACCTAAAATACTGCCTGGGTTAGAGATCCTGGAAGCCTCGCCTACTCTGGGTTTTGTGAGATTGGGTGCAGAGCTGAAGCCCAGGATCTGCTCAGTGCACAGGTGCAGACCAGGAAACAATTTTAATTTTAACATTGAAACAGCTTAGATATGTAGGTAGTTGATGTTTTACTCTGTAGCGTATACAATAAAATAGTATATAGAGAATTATCAGATCACTCACTTCTAAAGTTCAGGACAGAAAATTACTAATTCTTTTGAATTCCAAATATCTTACACAGAATATCATGGTAATTTCACAGATCCAGACATGTTTCTGAATTTGTCTCTGCAGAATTATCATACTGGTTATTCATATTTTATCATGTGACAGAAGCACTTGTAGAAATGCCTTCATAATTCATTTTTCTAATATATCTAGTCAGAATGCAACAAACTGTTGTTTTCATATTTGTTGGGAAATTTTCTCATGTACAAATGTGAGTGTACATGTTGTGTGTTTATACATTTCATATATGTTGGCACACTTGCATCCATGTGCGTACAAAGGGCATAGGGGTCTTGTTATATTCCTCTTCACTTAATCCACTGAGGCAGTGTCCTGCTTTGTTGTGTCAGCTAGTCTCACATCCAGGTTGCTACAGAATCCTCTGTCCAGTACTCACATCGGTACAGAAAACAGTTACTTGAGCAATCTTTATGGCTTCCATACTTTGTTTTCTAATTATCAGTTCCAAACAACTTGGATCTCATAATAGAATGAATGTCTTAGGTATGGATATAAAATAAACCAAATGACTTTAAGGGCAGTGAAACTGGTAACATTTTAGCCTGCCTTATTCTTCTGCTTTCTTTTTTGTAGAGACTTTTATTAAAATTAAGTTTTATATAATATACTTTGATCAAGCTTTCCCTTCCTCAATCTACCCTAAGATCCTCCCAACCACCAATCTACCCAACTCCTTGACTTTTTCCTCCCTGTTTAGAAAACAAACAGGCATATGGACAAATTTCAATACACTAAACACACACACACACACACACACACACACACACACACACAGAGAGAGAGAGAGAGAGAGAGAGAGAGAGAGAGAGAGAGAGAGAGAGAGAGAAAAGAAATTATCCCAAAACAATATGAGACAAAAAGTCCACAATAATCATACCATTGAGATCATTTTGTGTTGATCACCTACTACTAATCATGGGACCCATATTATAAGAGAAGCTTGCTCTTCCTTTAGATGTTAACACAGAAATGTACAACTGAACAAAATACAGACTGAGAGACACTGGGACACCCAGTCCTAAATGATATGTCTTCACCAAACCACTCCTATCATGCCTCAGGAAAGTGTGGAAATTAGGGAAATACAGGCCTAAGCAGCCAACATAGAAAATCATAGTAATGAGATGAAAATGAGGAACCACAAAAACTAATCCATGTGACTAATGATCTAAAACCACCTTGTTATGTAGATCTACACTGAAGCAAATTTTATAATTGTTGCAACTAGTTGGTATTATGCCAAAACATTGTGCTCAGCTTAAGGGATTCAGAGACACTTCTATAAAATCTAACAAAATGAAACTTTAAATTAAAACAAAAGATATTCTGTTAAAATTTAAGAGACAGGGTGCATAAAAATGAACAAGAACAAAATTATATTAAAAGCAAAGCAAAAAACGGTAGAATCTAGGATGACTTGGTCACTAATTTTTTAAATGTGGATGTATTATTTTCCCTAATAATATTATAAGTATTGAATCAATTGATTGATTTTTAAAAATTTTTCATTGAAAAAATTTCAGTACAATATACTCTGATTTTTAAACAAATCCTAACAGTTCATAAAATATATATTTGCAAGATATAATTCTTAATTCAAAGGCATTAAACAGGATCAAATAGTAAAGAAATTTCCTGAAGTAGAAGTGAAGTCCCTATTCCTAAACACATCATGGACTGTAGAAAGAAGAGTCATATGCCTCTAAACTAAAATTGAATGTCACCACCCTGAGGACTACCTTTCTTGTTATCCCACAGCCTTCCAAATAATGGAAACTACTAAAAGTCTCATCCAGGTAAGATGTCTACAAACCACTTCAATGACTAATTTAGCTACATAATCCTACACGTTAAGTAGTGGCAATTATATCTTGGCAGCAACCAATTGCTCTTTAATTGACTTAAGACGCACTCAACAAAAGTAACAGCAATCTTGTTACTGGAAACCTAGCTAATTACTCAGTACTAGTGAAATCACAGTTATTAGAAGAAAATCTACCACTAATATACTAAAACAACACAATCTTTACATTTTTCTTTTTACCCATAGATAAGTGTGTGTACCTTTTCCTCTTATTAAAGAATCTTTTCACTGAAGCAGGGTGGGACCACTATAAAGTAACCACAACCAACTAATATTCTGAGTGGCTGAGCTCAGTACCAATATACACCCTCAAAATACTCTCACAGTCAAAGCTCAGGGGAAAAGTGAAGAAGATGTGGAAAGACTGTAAGGTCCAGATGACCAGGGACTTTGTTGTGAGGTTGTGTCTCGTAGTAACAAGAAAAGCTACACCTTTAAAATTTCACCAGGATGATGTTACAAATGACAGGTGAATGAAGAGGACACCAAGAAACACTGTAACTGCACAGGGACTAGGTCACAAGATCTCAACCTGACAAAAGAGAACCACATACAAGAGAGGAAAAATTGGGATATGGAGTGATGGTCCTTCCCAGGGAAGTGTACACCACTGGTTTGTCTAGTGCTAAATGGTTAACTCTGAAATCACACATAAAAGTAACATTATATGGGTTAACAAGTTATACTTAAAGAATATATATATATGCAAAATAATACACACATATATATTTTAAAAATATAGAAATATAGAAATAAATATAGAATATAGAAAATAGAAAAATATAGAATATAGAAAAAATATAGAAATAAAAAACACCATTTTAAAAATAAAGAAATATACCACTACAGTGGGTCCAATTGATTTTGACAAGAGATTTATGAAAATTTAATAAACTAATAATCATTCCAAAATTAGCCATTTCAGTAACCATATAACCATATTTTAAGCAATGTGGTTGGGACCCTTTTCACAAAATTATTGTTTTATTTCAGAAATTGAAATTGACTTAACATAAAATGAAAAATTGAAATGTTTATAAATAGTAATAACTAAGTCAAATATGAAATTTTATCTGTCTTTGACATGTTTTAGTCTTTCAGCATGCCTAAGATTTTACTGAGTACCAACAATGAGATGTTCTCCTGAAAATTGACTTCTTTCTTCTGTAGATTAGGGGATTGTGCCATCACTGTGCCAGAGTCTGCATGCTGTCACTATTTTAGACATAATCCGTTGTTGTTTCTGTGCAGTAAGAAAGCACTCTATAATAATTTTTGAACAAGTCTTTTAAGAGTCTATGTTTTTTTTGCACTGTTATTGTCAAATAATTTTTTTGTGTCTTGTTTATTGCTTTTCTTTAAAGCAGAACATCCAGAAGTACTTGAATGATGGAAATGTGCCATCCTAGGGGATGGGTTAGTTCATTATTTTCCTGCATATTAGATACTCTGAATATCATATATTTACATCACGATTCAGACTAGTACCAAAATAAAAGTTATGAAGTAACAAGTAAATAACCTTATGGCTGAGGGGTGGGTGTCACTACATGAGAAACTGTACCAAAGTTTGCAGGAGTTTGAGACCTAGACACTATTCTCTTCTTTCCCTCTTACCAGTACTATTAAGAGTACTCTCTGACATTCTTTTTTATAATTACTATTTTCTTTACATCCCAATCATAACTGCCCTCACTCCACTCTTCCCAGTTCCACCCTTCTTTATTGTGGGTTTCTAGAGAGAAAGCAAATAAAATATTGTTCCTACCCACAAAGCTGCAGTGTCAATTAGTCATTGTTATGGTGGCCCACTCTGAATCCAACAGTACACTGGAGGTATCTTCTGCCTTTGTGATGTGTTTCTTCTCTGTTTTGGCTATAGAAGTCACCTGTTAGTACACAGATCTCAACTTTACTTCATGATATCCCTGTGAATGCCAGATTCTAGGGTAGCAGATTGCCCAGAAATACTAGATTTCTTTTAGGCCAAGCCATATTCTTGGGGTTCAGTTCGTATACCACTTTTTGTTAAAAGACAAAAGTGATAATATATAATACTTCCAATATGGCAGTTAAAGTGAGAAGCTCTTTAATGAACACTAATCTATATTGGGCATTTCCTTGTGTTTCTGGGAACAGTGATTTTGTCCAATAATTGATATTTTTTTTCCTACTGGTAACTTTGGAGTTGTTGAAGAAAATGTTTTACAATTTCAATCATCTAAATTTTGTTCTTTACAGTAAACTCTCATGGTTCCTATATCCTAAGAGTCAACTACAAGTTTGTTCAGTTTACACGTGTCAGAAATCTTTCAATAGCAAACCTTACCATCTAAGATTCTTCATTTGCCCATCAAGTGTGAAATTGCACTTTTGTTATAATTTACTGAAACCACATAAGAGGAATAATAGAGTATCTGCTTCGGCCACTGTGGCACACAGTAACATGCATAACAATCGACTACCATAAAATGAATAACCACCATGTGCAGTAATATCATATCGAAACTTGCTTAAATATCTTTATTAAATTATTAATATTTCCTATTTATTTTTACACAGAAAAGTAGATTTTACTCTTAAAAGTGTCCAATTTAAAAGTTTCCTGGTTTTCTAATGACAAAGAATGCAATCTTCAAACCGTGATTTTTGAGCAACAAGGCAGAATAAAGTCCAAGAAATATCTCATCCCAGTCTGTCGATTTTTAATGTGGTTCTATTGTAGAGAGGACACGGAGTCCTCAAAGTAAAGTGAGTAGCACAGATTGACCATCTACCAATTTATAGACAGGAGCTCATGCCTTATATCATTCTGCCTCTGAAACCTCTAAGTAATTTGCTAGTTGTAGACAGACAAATGGAGGTTCTGTACTGCTACAGTTCTTAGGCAGGGCAGACTCACCCAATAATGTTACCAACAACATCCCCCACAGACATATTTATTATCACGATTCGTTTTGCTCTGCATCAGCAGGTCCATCTGGCAGTAAAAAAATGACCAGGTGTTCTGAGGAAAGTTGGCACACAGATGGCTTGCATATTGTGACACTAACAGGAGGAAGAGATTTTTTTAAATGAGAGAAAATTAAATTATTCTTGGTATTTGTGAGGTTACAAGACATTTTTAGGTGGTAAAAATTATGGAACATCTTTTTGCCTTATTTGTTGCTGGTTTTTGGCTTGGTCTGAATTATCAGAATGAGGAATAAATATCCAAAGGTAATTGAGTGTACATGCATTTGTGGAGTGAATAAACAAAATAGTGTATAAACCTCCTAAGAATTTTGCAGTGAAGCAAATCAAAAGACTGGCCCCATAAACCATTTGCTAAGTCAAAAATATTAATAAAACCTCTTTCTTGATTACTCTTGAGTAGCTGGTATCTGACTCCTGTTTCTCAATCAGATGCCAAGCGTATAGTTTATAAATGGCCTTTCCTCTACTAAGTTGAATTTTGTGGCCAGAATTATTTAATCTTTTCCCCGGGGTGAACAATTTCCTGTGTATTTTAGTTTATCAAAGCAATGAGTATATTAGAAGACCAGATCTCATTCTGGTGAGGCAGAACTTTCATTGAATAATAACTGCAGTACATGTTCATATAGGCTATCCATATTCTCTCAAAAGCTTAGGAAGGACGATGAAGTGTTGTTTGTGTAGGTATGTCTGCTTTTGTGCACAGTAATGAAAAGCCTCTAGTGCCAGTATACTGGACTACTAATTTTGTCACATAGGATCAATATCAGCTTTCCCTTAATTCACCCACAGGGGGCGCCAGCTTCTGTCCATTGGTTGAGTGTAAATATCTGCATCTGACTCTTTCAGCTGCTTGTTGGGCCTTTTGGAGGGCAGTTATGCTAGGACCTGTTTGTAAGTATACCATAGCATCAGTAATAGTGTCAGGCCTTGGGGACTCTCCTGAGCTGGATCCCACTTTGGGCTGTCACTGGACCTTTTTTTTTCTTGGGCTCTTTTCCATTTCTGTTCCTGCAGTTCTTTCAGACAGGAACAATACAGGGTCAGAGATTTTGACTGTAGGATGGCAACCCTATCCCTCCACTTGATGCCCTGTCTTTCTACTGGAGGTGGGCTCTACAAGTTCCCTCTCCCCACTGTAGGGCATTTCCTCTAAGGTTTCTCCCTTTTAGTCCTGAGAGTTTCTCACCTCCCAGGTCTGTGGTACATCTAGAGGGTCTCCACTTCTTACCTCCCTAGGTTGCCTGTTTCTACTCTTTCTGCTGACCCTCAGGTCTGGAAGAAACTGAGGAGGAGGGTGACCCTGTAGGAGGACCGGCAGTCCCAACTAATCTGGACCCCAGAGGATCTCTCAAACATTTTACCACCAACCAGGCACCATACAGCAGCTGATATGAGGCCTTTAACACATATCTGCTGGGTCTGGCCTCAGTGAAAGAAGATGCACCTAACACTTGAGAGACCTGAGGCCCCAGGGAGTGGGAAAGTCTGTGGCGAGAAGGAGTGGAAACATCCTCTTTACAGGGGGCAGTGGGAGGTATGTAGGATGCAGAACAGCTGGGAGGGTGGACCAGGAAGGAGATTAGGTCTAGACTGTAAAAAATGATTAAAGAAAAAAATCAATATCAGACTAAGCATCTAAAGTATCTTAAACATGTATATTCTATATTTTAAAATATCCAAGTATACATATTATATATACATATATAATACATATATGTATGTGTGTATATATACATATATATGTATATATATGTATGTGTATATATATGTATGTATATACTTCTACACATTCATACACTGTTCCAAGATATCCCTACCCTAGGTAGAATCCCTACCAATGTCTCATCAATTTTAACTAATTTTAATTAGTTTAATTAATTTTAATTAATATGTAGAACATATTACTAGGATTTTTAAAGATGACATGGTAATGGTTGTTTAATATTTATGAATATTAACCTATCACAATATGCTTAATTTGCCTTTGATAGCTAGATATTAAAGATAAATCTTTATACTCCCCATTGTAATCTAACATATTGTTTTTCACAGAATAAATGCATAGAAAGTATATTTTCTGCCTATGAGTTTGCTTGGTTTTGTGCTCTGTTTTTGAGGCAGTGTCTCCATTATGTAGCATTGGCTTGTTGGAATTCACTCTGTAGACCAGGATGATATTGAATTAGCTGAAGTCATCTTGCCTCAGGCCTTTGCGAGCCAGAATTAAAGTCATGAGCCATTGTGCTGGCAACCTTCTAGTCCTGTATTGATCTAAAGATGCAAATAGAATTAAATGTATTGAGATTTGATAAAGCAAAAAGATTATACAATTACATCACATTGCTTCATAGCTTTAACCTCTGGATTTAGGCATTGGGTGATAAAAGGACTAGACTACAGTACAGAGTTTTGGAAAGGAGGAATTGGTTGCTAGCTGCTAGCCTATCATATCTCTACAGCAGGAGGGAAGCAAGTGACAGGGACTCCCAGTGATATTTCCCTTCTGAAGACACAGCAGGAGGTTCACTTGAAAGAGTTGAAAGTTATTTTCCATTTTACAATGTTCTGAAATGTCTCTATTTTAGCAAGAAAAATTGAGTACAAAACTATATTACCTTTAAAAAAATTTAATACTGCCTCAAGCTTAATTCATAAAAACACTGTTTTCTTCTAGTGGGACATAATAAACCACATGTATTTGTTCAAAACAATACAGTGAGGGGCTTCTGAGAATTTCAATCACTTTATTTGTAATATATATATATATATATATATATATATATATATATATATATATATGAGAAAATATCTCTTACAAGGAAAAGGGTTAAAAGTTACCATTGTTGGGTTGAGCTGTTGAGCTTATCACCTGACAGGAAAAAAGCATTTGACTAGGTTTAAAATTTTCAGTGAAATAGTGAGTATACATCTGACAAATCTATGTGGTAAGCCCGAGTCTATCATATAATATTCCTTAACATAAGTGATAGGATTCTGAGCTGTCACATTGTGGTAAAAACTCTAAAGATCATCAGTTTTCCTATTGTCTATTGTCAATATGCAACTAGTCATTTGCACGAACTTTAAAAGTTACAACTTACTTTAGTCTACCTTGTTTCTAAGGCAGACTCTACCTACCCTGAACTCCTACAAACTCTTTTTCTGTTTTGTTGTTTGTTTGTTTGCTTATTTTTTTACAAAAGTAAGTTGAGTATAGATCATGATCTTCACATATGTCTTTGACACTCAGGTGTTAAGAAACTCCAGTGATTCTCACACTTCCATATCACATCCTGTAGATGGGATAGGATTCTGTTAAAAGGTCATGATAAATGGGAAAATATCTGGAGTTGTAAAAAAAAAAAATCCTTGCATAAACTTTGAGTTCATCGCCAGGGTCATTTTTCTTAGTGGCTCAGATGCTACTGAAAACTTTAAAAACCCTTTGTTGTTGCATTTAAGAAGAAAACTTATTGTATACTGGGGAAGCGGCTTGTGGATGCTGAGGGCGGTCCTCTTCCTTGGAAATTTTGATGGGATGAGAATTGCTGAAAACAAGAATATTGGAAACAGATTATTCTTTAGTTTACTCTCTGATGATGCTATAACCACACCCAAACAGAATTTGAATACACT
Organism: Arvicanthis niloticus; assembly: GCF_011762505.2. Taxonomy (NCBI): domain Eukaryota; kingdom Metazoa; phylum Chordata; class Mammalia; order Rodentia; family Muridae; genus Arvicanthis; species Arvicanthis niloticus. The sequence continues at coordinate 62,082,360 of NC_047669.1, forward strand.
AATACAGGAAAACAGAGTACACAGCTGGCTGATGACCAGATTCTCTCCTGAGAGATATCTTTACATAGCCAATGTATACTGTCTTAAGCCATAAGCGTATATAATTGATTATTACATTGTTATTAAAACACATGTCCCTCTAGTATCTGAGGAAGTTTGGTTTTGGTGTGAACGAAGAGTTTCCTAATTCCATGAGTGTTAAAATCCCTTACATATAATGATGTAAAATTTACATTTAATAAATAAAAGTATTTCAATACACATCATATTATTTACAAATACTTTTAATACCCTAAATGTAAGTGTAATGAAAACCTTTGACACATTGTATTGCTCAATGGATAATAACAAGAAGATAGCTGTGCAGAGGCAATATAGACATCATTTTAGTATGTGCAGTCTGCATTTTGGTGTATTACTGTATGCAGATGTAGAATCTGCAACTCTAGGGGTTAACAGGAACCTATTGCTTTTATCCTGTCATATTTATGTCTCCTAATAACATTCATTATTTTGATTCAACTGTCCTTTGAAGGTTGTATTTCATTCAAAATTCTGTTAATAAGTCTCACAATCAAATAATTCAAACAGAACAGAATTCATCCTTCACTTTCCCGAATCTAATTATTTCCTTACATTTAACCAAGATAGGGGTACTGATTATTAAGTATATCTGCCCGTGAAGTTTTAATTTGTAGACACTTTTATTATATATACTTGATAAATTTGAAGCTGTTGTGCTATATATGGTATGTTGACAGAAAAATAGATTTGGTAAGCATTTATTGAAAAATGCTCATCAATTTTTTTTTTGCAGAATTTCTTGTTTAATTCTTTTTTATATTCAGGTTAATAAAAAGTATCAAGCTAAGTGTATCTTTGAGATAAATGACATTTAATGATCCCATATGCACAAGTGCAATTATCTGCAAGTTCTGTTGTATGGAATTTCTAGATATTATGTTAGCCATCCCTGACATTTCACTGTTATTTTTATAGGTTACTTATGCTTGTTCATTTCAAGGCTTGTTTAAAGCATAGACAACTTTATTTTTCAGTCAAAGTTATTATACTATAGTATGAAAATAATATGATCTCTATTAATAGAGCTGCAATAAAATTAATTAAAGATTTTAATAGCTAATAAAAACATATATCGAAAGTTTAAACTAGATTTTGTTTAAAATGACAGCTTCTTCAGAAATTCATAATGCTATAATAAAATGCCATAGAGTGAATCATTTGGATTCAATTTCCTATCTGATAGGAACTAATCATTCTATATAGCTGAATAAAAACTACATTATAGTTTTTCTTTTACTTTAATTATATTGAGAACTACATTTTAGACTGAAATGATCCAAGGGTCATGTTCAGAGCGAATCATTATCTCTTACTAGTCATAGCAGCCAAAATATTCACTGGGATTTACTATAGTTTTATGAGTTTTATTAACATCATTGATGATACTGGAGAAAAAAATTACTAATTGAATTACTTTTTGCCATACTAGAAGTTTTTGAACAAAAATGATTGCTCTTGGAGTGTTAGTAATTGTTCCTTGGGCTGAGGCTAGTAAGATTTGTTCGTCGAATTAATAAGGCAGTCCCTATGGACTGTTCCAAATGATGTTTGTAGCTAAAATTTTTGAATTAGTGAACAAAAAATTTGTAATGACATGACAAATAGTGAAATATATCACTCTTATTTCACTTGCATCATAGCGTAAATATTATTAACATATGAAATTGGTGCTGCTATTTGAGAATTCAGTGAATCATAAGAAGAGAATCAATTAGGAAATAATATTTTGCCTGTGCTTTGGTGAGATATTCAACTGAATTCTGAGCTAACATATCTTGGAGACATCAGTCCAAAGATTTTTTTTTTTGTCTAAATTTCTTTATTATGTTTAGACCTTTGAAAAACATATATCATATCTCACTAACACTATTCAGTAAACATTTATTCTAGATTTTAGGGAACACATGACACATACTTTCTTGTTTCTAGTCTTTAAGACCTAAAGTTCTTATCAAAATGGTAGGTTCATCTCTGATCTATGGGTTCTCGAGCCTTGAGGTTTTCATCACTGTGAAGTATACTCAAGCAGATGAATGTATTTTCTATTTTATTTTTGGAATGGGCCAATCACTTTGAAGTCTGTAGTCCATTATAAGAATATTCCATCCCATAAGCTCTGCGATCTAGCATGTCTTTGGTAAACCAATATGATTTTCTTCTTTTTTTTTTAAAAAAAAAAGTATTTCCTTTTCCCTGTACAATAAGGGATGAATTTCCCAGAACACATATCATATTAACTACACTGTAAAGCACCAGAGATGCTCACATGTAGTGCTCACCTAATGAGAAATCCACAACCGTAAGTACTCCACTCTGGAGATGTCTCTCCACAGTCTGATCTGCGTATCATTAGTTTCAGGCTATACCCTACCCTGCAAGACAAGTTCTAGTGTCTGACATCAAAATAAAAAGGGCAAGTGAACAGACATCCTCATGTTTTCAAGAGGGTACTCTGTATAAGTCCACATGACAGGGTACTTGGAAAGCTCTAGACGGACTGGGAGGGTCTAAAGTTACAGCTTTGATGAGCACCCAAGCAAGCTGAATAAAGCATTTGTAAGAGTTGATTCTGTAGCATCCAAGGTAGTTCTCCAAAACAGATGGGTGTCTTCTTGATTAATATCAGTTCTGCGGCTTTAAAAGAGTCTTAATACCTTGCAACTAAACTTTATAGATCACGTGAATCCATGTAGCATGATTTAAGAGAGAAGATGCACCTAACCTTTGAGACTTGAGGCCCCAGGGAGTGGAGAGATCTGGTGGGATGGGGGTGGGGAGGTGGAAACATCCTCTTGGAGAGGAGCGTGGGAGGAGGTATAGGGTGAGGAACAGTCAGAGGAAGGACCACCGAGAGGAGAATAACAAATGGACTGTAAAAATGATCAAAGATTAAAAAATAAATAATTAAAATCTTATTTTTGTTTTTAGTTGTTTGTGTGTGTGCATGTGTGCGCGTGTGTGTATGTGTGTGTGTGTGTGTGTGTGTGTGTGTGTGTGTGTGTGCAGGTACAGAATGAGTTTAGAAAAAAAGGATGTTGTATCCCCTGAAATGGCATTATCATTGTCCATGATCTATTGAAGCAGAGGCACTCAGATCCACTGCAGTGGAGTACATGTTCCCAACATTCAAATGTTTTCTGCAACAGTAACAATTTTCTTTACCTAACACAAATACTTGTTTAACATCACCATCATTGACGTTTTACATTGATTATCCTATGTAACATATTCATAAAGTTTTAAAATAAAACGCCATTAATATTAAGAATCAGGGGAGCTGTTACATGACTGTTACCCCAGGTTACAGGAAGTAGAAGCAGGTGTTAAAGAGCACATTCTAATTGTAACAAGTTGAAGCCAACATGGGGGATAGGAGGCTTAGTCTCAAAACAAACATACAAAAAATAATCATCTTTATCAGATATTTACTCAAAAAACATGCTGTGTAGAGAAGACAAGAATTAAGAAGATTCTACTAAGAATAGGAAAATTCAGTGAGGTTATATAAGATAGAGAACATCTCCATGTAACTCATCATTTTAGGTTTCATGGACCTGCTATATTTCCTGCATCTCATAAATTTATTGTTTTATTTTTAATATGAGAAGTGTAATTTTCTCTCTTTATTTAATGAATGATTGCACTAATAATTGACTTAAATATTGTTATTGGAAATGAACTCATTTCTTAATCAAATTCCTGAATAAATGAGCTAAGTTTTCATTATGGCTATGAAATAAATATAATTTATCATAATCTTTGCAAAATTAAAAATTCCTGGCCAAGCCCATCTGCCTTGTTAATTTTAAATGATTTTGGGCTCAGGACCTTTAAATTTATTTAGGAAGGTTTTTTTAAAAAATGAAAACTTTGGAGCCTTTCCTATAGTGAATAACAACTTTCTTTCCTAAAATTTCATATTTTTAATTCTACTTTACTCCATCTTCTAAACAAATCATTAGTCTTTGCATATTTTCCAGTAAGTATCCTATAGGAACTTTGAAATCTACTCAGGGTTTCCATAAGTTATAGGGAAAATCAGGGTTCACTATGGATTTCATTACTATCTTAAAAAAAAAAGTTTAAGAATAAACTCAAAACGTTCCTGAAATTTAACAATTTCATTAAAATTTCAGAATTAAGTCCCAGCACAAGCTAACTGTAAATCTTGAGTGACTGAGAGGAGTAAAAAAAGACATCTGGTATAGCTGGGATGGATGTCAGACACATGTCAGACAGACAGCAGTAAGGAAGGCATTTGAAAAAGAGAAAGGAATCCCAAAAGGTTGCTGCAGCTCAAGGAATTAGAAAAAGCATATTCAGACAATAGGTAAAAATAAGAATGTATACTTTTCTGAATAACTTAGTAATGTGTGGATTATGAAGATGCTTGCTTATATTCTGGAAAGCTAATACACTCTTTGCTAACTACCGGGGTGGACATTATTTGTGAAAGAAAAGTAGAATATCTTATTAAATGCCTAATTACTGTACCTATCTCTTTATCATGGCCTAAGATGAGCCTATGTTGTGGAAAGGGAGACTGTCTCTTAGGCAAGCAATTGGCCCTCTCCAATTGAAATGTCATGTCTCCACCCAGGCTGGAGATTCAATTTTCTTGGCCATAAGGAGATTTTTCTACTCTGAAAATGAGCTATGTCATCTTAAGAATAAGTGTAGTTTCTAGCCTACTGTGAACATGGCCCAATGGTAATGGGAGAATGATCTGAAATCTAGATTAGGTATGTTAGTATACATCCAGTAAATCCTCAATTACTCATCAGCCTAATAGGAAAAGCAATGAGCATTGATAGCTTTTATCATTTCCAAATCGATGTGGTAAAATCACTCATTGCTCATAGATTTTGTGAAAACCAGTAAAACACCTGAAAGTGGTTATTGTCATACCTGTGATTTGAGCTGTGATAAGGTAATTAACATTCACCGTTTCATTATCATGCTGATTGAAAAATGAACATTATATGCACGTGAGCAGTTAATAAACAATTATAGAGATCACAATTTTGTGAATATAATATGGTCTGTAGGGGAATTTGAGGGTGAGAGGTGGGAGTAGTTGGGTGGGTGGCGGAATACCCTCATCGAAGCAGGGGAGAGGAGATGGCATAGGGAGCTTCAGGGGGTACCAGAAAAGGAAATAACATTTGAAATGTAAATAAAGAAAATATCCAATAAATATCAATTAATATTCCATTACAATGTGTTTTTAAAATTTACATATCTTATTAAAGTGTAACAATCATCATTAGATAGAATTGCCCTAAAATATTAAACATCTTACATATTCTATAAAAATACTATTGCTGATCTTGAATGCTTAGCTACCCTATTATTGGCTAGGATCACAAAGATTGAATTGTTGGTATAGATTAATGGTCTGTTCTGATTACTTTTGTGTAGACAAATAGTGACTTGTTAGAACCTAAGGCATGATTATATACAAACAATCACTAGTTTTTCAGAATATAGAGATGTAGATGGTGATGTTGATAAGCTTTTCTGTTTTGGACAGTATTAAATTATAAAAGTAAGTAATTCTAAATTTGGTATACATGGAAATTTTCAGGTATGATAGATGACTCAGACAAAATTAATTCCATGAGGTTCTAGAGAGATTAGGGGTTCTGCAGCAAGGAGCAGAATGGAGGTTAGTGGATGAAAAAATACTAAGAGACCATGTCAGGATAATAAAATTATGATTTAGCCTAACTAACTAGATTTTCAGTTAAAATAGACTGGGGTGTTAAGACTTCACTTGGAGGAGAGAAGCAGACAAATTGTCTGACCAGATACTGAAAGGATTAAATGTCAGTGATGGAGATGCTACTGGTGTAGTCCTTTTGTTAAAGTGATGTAGTGTCCTTGCTATTTGGGTTTATAATGATGCACACAAATGCGCCTAGGAGACTATTCAATAGTCTGATTATTCTGCCATTGGCATAAACATCTAAAGTGTATTTGCTGCTAATGTTAGTTGAAAGAAATGATGGCTGGTGTCCTTTTTCTTGACAGCACCCCTCTAGGGTAGCAAAACTCAGTATCTACTTGCTGAATATGTTAGTTTGCAAGGTTTATCTGGCTTTTGATATTGAAGTTTCTTAGTTTTGTATTCAAGTAACAGAGCCTTGAGAAGTAAGCAGATTGTGACTGCTCTGTATCTGCTTCTTTTTTGGTAAGAGAGCCAAGTTGCTTATCAGTTATTTCAACAGCTGTTCCTTTAGATTTGTGTGTCTATAAGCTGAAGTATCCAAAGAAGCTAGACATGTAGAAAGAGACCAGAAGGATATAGTTGTCAGAAGGGGTTCTAGAGGGATAGAGTAGGGCATGGGCTCTATGAAGGAGGTAATAGGAAAATCAAAGGAATTTAAGCAAGAGAGGTAAGAAAGGGTAACAACATGAAGGATGTTTATAAAGGCCAGAACTACTCAACAGTCAACATACTAGTTTATAAGCATATATGATTATATATGTGCTATATAATACATGAATTGCATATTTAATAAACTTGTTAAATATATACAATATAAAATCATATAAAATATAAAACAATAGTTGCTCAGTGTTAGATGCTTGTTGCTTGTTTAAAAGCAACGCAGACCCACTATGGTGGGACTTGCCAATAATTACAGTACTTTGGAAGTTTCAGCTTTTGAGTTTTCAGTGAATCTGGGGTAGCTTGTATGAACCTTTCTCAAGTTTGTCCCTACAGTATCCACTTTTTACCCAAGTGTCTACCAAGCCACACCACACTGGGCATAGTACTCACCCAATCTGGACAATGAATACATATAGGCTGTTGTTTTATGTGCTTGCTCTGTTTGCCATAACTCGCCATTTAGCCCTGATCCATCCGTACCACTTACTGGTCTCTATTAGGTAGTTATTTATGGTACTGAGGCAAGCCAACTGACTTTCAGGCTCAGTTGTATCCTTCGTTTTCTTGAGCTTTGATACCCAGCAGGAATTTGAGGTATATCCTGACAATTCTTCTCATTTTCCCTGTGTATAATAAGCATTTTTCCATTCTTTTCTCCATCTTTTCATTCCTCCCTCTACCCTTCCCTCCCTCATATTCCTTCCTTCATTCTCTTCTTTCTTTTTTCATATTTTAAATGGTTTTGTTCTATTCTTACATAATAAACTATGGTTATTCTGTATCTGATTTAATCTGTCAAAATATTAGTTTTATGAAATTATTTATAGCAAGGTGTTGGGGAGATGACTTGGTGTATAAAGATTTTGCTGTGAAAGCAAGACAATAAGAGTTCGGCTCCCAAGCACCTCTGTGAAAAGCCAGTTCAGGCAGCACAAACCTATAGTGGCATTGTGGGAGGTTAGTGACTAAAGGAGAATCTTTAGGCCAAACTAGTCATTTAGCTTTAACAAATCAGTTAAAGCTAAATCTCTAAAGTTCAGGTAGAGATCCCATTTCAAAAAGTAACCTAAAAAGCAAGAGAGAAAGATACTCCAATTTGACTTCTAAATACCACATGTATGTGTGCATACACATGATAATATACGCACATCTATGTTTGCACATACATACACACAGTCATAAATAGTGACATGCAATACTATTAAAATTGGTTTTAAACATAGTATTGTGCTGTCAGAGGATTCATAGGGCCTGCAAGTTAAAGGAAGATATGACTCTTCTTCAAATGATAGAGGGAAATGTGAAAAAAATCTTCTTGCTGTTAACTAATCTGTGATTTGTTAATATATTCAATTTAAAGATAGTTTAAACATGAAAGATTATATATGTCTTGGTATGTAGCTAACACATGCCAGTCACCATGTTGTGTAGCACACCATGAACAGTAGGTTAGCACTCAACATAGAGCCCAAGATTTTTATGATCTTTTGAAGTAAATTAAAAAAAAGTTTTGTAAATTCCAAGCTCTTTAAATATGAATATTAACATTTTCTGCTCTGCAACTAATTGGCACAGAGTTACCAGATAGGCATACTTAAGTGTTCGCAATATACTCATTAATCATACCAATCTTAGAGTTCTTGGTCATAGCTTCTCATCAAATAAGAGAATGTATTTGTAGTGTACATGGCAAAGCAAACTGCACAGTAATTACTAGAGGGTTAAAGGAAAGAATGTTATATGACTATGTAATGGGAATATCCAAGTGCTTGTGATTTTGCTATATTAAATGTTTTCTGTGGATACTTTCTTAATTCTTGAAATTATAATTACATAATTTCTCCCTTCTCTTCTCTCCCTCTACTATATCCAAAACCTCCCCTTGCTTTCTTTCAAACAAATGGACTCTTTTTTCTTTACTTGTTAGATATAATTTTGAATTCTGAAATATATAAACACAGCCTCTTCAGTATGTATGATTTAGAGAAGGCTGGTCATTGGATATTGGAAAGACAATTCCTGAGCTCTTTACTGGGAAATACCAATTCTCTGACACTCTATATTCTTTAGTTCCCTGTCATACTTTGCCTAGTGCTAAGGTTTTTTTTGAGGTGTCTTCCTTCTGTGTTTGTTTGTCTGTTGGTAGTATCCTTGTTCAAGTCTTGTTTTGACAGCTATTTTAGTAAGAGTTCATGCATATATCTTCTCTGACATCTCTAAGAGGGAGAATTTCAATGCAACTCCTGTTTCTCTGAATTTTGCATGCTTCTGTCTTGTCTTCTGTAGTTTCTATACACATGTACAATATGTTTCTTTATGGTTCTCCTTTGGTCTAGAACAGAAGTTTCTACCATATTCTTATAATTTAATAGTTCAGTACAATAAATTGCTTGAAGTTGAAATAAAAAAATAAAGAAAGACACTCTGTTTTTCTTTTTCTTTTTCTTTTCCTTAGCAGTATCTAAGATGGGTTAGTGTGACATTATTGTCATGAAACTATTATACAGGGATCTCCTGAGTTTCTATATCTTGTCAGCCAAAATGCTAAGTGATTTGTTGTCATCTGTCTTTCAAGAATCTGTCTTTGTTGACAGAGACATTGTGTTCTACTCTGTGCCTTCCTGACAGAAAAAAACTCAGGTTTGCAAACAGCTTTAAATGATAATATTACTTATATATATACAATCATGTATGGACTTGTGAAGGATAGCAAACACATATTCCAAAATGTTTCACTGTAAAACTTATTTTCACTTAGTAATACTTTTAAAGAGGAAAGCATAAACCATTGTCCTTTTTTCTTTCTTTAGTTCTTCTACTTTATTTACTTTCCAATTGCCTCTATTTGTTAAACATAAAACAAAAATATTCATCTTCGTATTCTGAGGGTTTCTCCAGGTAATTTCTTTAGTAAAGCTATCATAGCATACCAACATATGCTGGATTTTTGTACATCACATTTTGTTTACTGCTGTACCGATTTAATTCTGAAGGTAACTTACAACTCTAAGAAAATAGAAGGAATTTTTCTTCCTTATGCAAATATTAGAGATTTAAAATTTATAAACCTACATTTCTTCTTCCTATAAGAAAGGACACTATACAGAAAGATGTCAGTTGATTTTGTACTTTTAAAACTCATTGCAATTGGAGTCATAGCCAGTGTTTAAATGGAAACTCTAGGATACTAGTATTTTGGTGAATAATAAGCAGTTTTATATTAACATAGAAACTATGGCCTCTTCTCAAAGTCTGGTTGGTAGATTGATTTGAACTTGGATAAAACTTAGATATTTCAGAGATCTTCTCAATCATATCAGGGCCATGAGATATGGATATATATATATGTGTATACATATATATAAAAATATATATACGTATATATATTCTATATATACTTATATACGTATATATATTCTTCATATATAGAAAGATATAGTTATTTCTATACATATATATTCTTCATATATAGAAAGATATAGTTATATAGATGTTATGTTATATAAAATCATACATATGATGTGGTAGTAACATCTCATTGTGGATGATGCCACCCTTAGATAGGCATTTTTGGCTAATTTAAGAATGTAGTTTGAGCAAGCATAAGACGTAAGCTAGTAAACATAGTCTCTCTATGATTCTTGCTACAATTCTTGCTTCTTGATCGTTACCTTGAGCTTTTGCTCAACCGCTCCTAGCAGATAGGTAGTAAACTGGATGTTAAAATAAACCTGTTTTCTCTATGTTGCTTTTGGTTATGTTATTTTTTATCACAGTATCATAAAAATAGGCAAGAACTGTTAATAGAAAAGAATATGAAATTGGACTGAGACTGTATTGGTGGATACAATGGGAATTTAGTGGGTTAAAAGGGACAGATGTAGCCTTGATACATTGTAGACATATAAAATTAAAATAATATAGAAAAAGTTAACAAAATAATTACTGAATATTCTATTCATCATAGAATTTATTTTGCCATTTTAGGTACCTGTGAAAGCAACTGCACTGATAGGATGTTGACCTGTTTATTAAAGGCTGGGTGAGTGGATGAAAACTTGGCATGGCAAAATAGCTATCCTATATTTAGGGAGATATATAGAAATAAAATGTATGTATATATTATATTCTTATTTAATATATAAATATATGATATTAATATAATTAATTGTATTAATATTGTTATATTGTTATATTATAATATATTATATATAATAAAGCAATGAGCTTATAATGAAGCTGCAGTAAAGATAGAATAAAGATAGACAAGAGAAATTGCTCTTTCTCATTTTATATATATATATACATATCAAGATGTACAAAGGTTATAAAGATTTTTAAAAATTGTATCTGGCTCTTGTTTGTGTGTGCTTGTTTCTCATTTTCAATGGAAAAAAATGTATGTAGCTCAGGCTGAAATTAAGCTTAAAATCTTTGGCCTCCTTAAGTACTTCGCGTATATGTTTGCACTGCCATTTCTGGCTGGTAATATAAACATTGGAGAACAACATCAACCCTGTTTACAGTAATTAAATGAGATGATTGCTGGTGACAATCAAATAAGCTTAAGTGCTTTGTCTTTTATCTGTCTTCTACATTAAATATTGTTTAATTATACTTTGGCTATTATGTAATATAAAGCACCTTATTTTATTTATATGCATTTAGCTTTGTAATGAGGATATTAATAAAAATTTCTAGTAATTTTGGTAAAATACAAAGTTTTGAATTCAGTAAAATTTAAAAGCTACACTGTTTCAAAATAAACTACAATGTCTTGTACCCACATTTCTAGTGATAATGAGAAATTGATCCTTGTTTCATTTATGGCTTATTAAAGTCTCATGGATTCTCTCCATGTTGATTATGCAAATGAAAATAAGAATTGAGTATTGTGGTGGTAAATGAAACAGGTGTTAACATTTCTAAAGTGAGCACAAATGTCACAAAATGTCTGTGTTTAGTGGGTTTTTTATGGAAGTTTCACATGCTTGGAAAAAATACAGTAAAGAAATATTATGAGATAATAGAGCACTGTGCTCCTAATGAAGGTGGAGTAAAGAGAGAACGAAGATAAACAAGAGAAATTGCTGATAACATTATAAATCAGAGGTTATTGGATTTTGATTATGGTTGTCTTTAACAATGCTCAGTAAATGCCAATAAAGTCTTAAAAACCAATCAAGTGTACCAGTGTGGTTGACAGTCATATAGTTCACTTGCCTTTTGTTTCATAAAATAACGTCAGTGGAATTATTAACTCATGAAAATTAGTCCTTCAAGAAATCAGTTTCCATCCAGTAGAATTATACTATAGAATTGAAAATATACTGCTAGTGTGGAGAAAAGACTGCACTTTTGCTGTCCTTTATGAGCTCAGCTCCCCAGAGAGACTTCCTATAACGTAAGAAGATAGACATCTGAATCAAACTCACGTCTCTTTTTGTCTTTGATCTCTCTTTAGGGATTTTGACTCTGCCACATGATGTCAAGAATCAGCTCCACTCCATGACACCTTCAATGTTGGGGCTTCACTTCAGCCAAGACTTCACCTCCATGAATCCTTCTTCTTTTTTTTTTTTTTCTTTTCTTTAGGAACACTCTAACACTGCTATACAGGGTCAAGTCTCAGGTCTCCAAGATGCCTTGATGCTTTCCAACCATCTACAGTGTGGAAGACTCTTAAGGACATCCAAGTTGAGCTTTTAGGTTGAGATGCAGCTTTGGTCCTGTCTTGGCTACAGCCTCAGCTGACCCTAAAAAAATACTCCCCAAAAGAGTATTTTGACTCAGCTGCACTAGTCTCTTATTAATCACAGCTGTGGTTTCAATTTCAGCTAACTGGTAATCCTTATGCAGGTAAAACAAGGTTTTATTTTTACAGATTTTCTTTATAAGAGTCTTCTCTTTATTTTTTTTTAACTTTTGATATTATATTGTAATTACATCATTTCTCCCGGCTCTTGTATTCCTCCAACCCTCTCTGTATACATTTCTTTGCTCTGTTTCACATCATATTCATGGAATCTTTCTTTATTAATTGTTATTACATGTTTATACATATATAATAAACACATATATACCTATTTAAAACATACTATACATATATAAATATAACTACATAATTATCATATGCATAAAAATAATTTACATGTACATGTAATCTAAAATATAACTTGCTCCAATATTAGTCTTACACATGTTTTCAAGGCTATTTGGTTTTGAATCTATAAATGCTTATCAAAGATATATATCACAAATTCAACCATGATAAAATTGTTGGATAAATTCTCAAACATTTTTCATGAATTTTAGAGGGTAGACCTCTATTACCAGCATTTCTTGCAACACTCTTGTGCTATGAGCTCCAATAACACTTTAATAAGATCAGAACACTTATATTTCAAAGTCCCAAAATGTTTTCACTATCGTCCCTGCTTAAAAAAAAAAAAAAAATCCTAAAAACAAAGCAGAAAATACTCCTCCTTCAAGTTAAAAAGAAAGAAAGAAACCAAACCAGCACACAAAAAGGAAAACAAAACCATGGTCAGGTCATTCAATGTGCACACTACCAAATGTAAATGATAAACACCAATCCTTGATCTAGAATGGTACCTGGTGCAATAGTGACAGAAAGCTTGTAAGAGTAACTAACCAAGATATAATCTGAGTTAAGGTCTACTCCATGAGATGGAACCCATGACCAATGCTCCCTGGGTAGCCAAAAATCTGAGACTAAAAGAACAGAGTTGACACATTTTTTGGTAATACTGTAATGTGTGCTGTCTTCCACGTACTGTGAAACAATTTCTGGTACTGATGTCTATTTACAGGTCCCAATCATCTGTTAAGTTGAAATAAACTAAAACTCACTATTGCTGTATCTTGGTTGTGTTGATAATATAATTGTTTGGGAAAGTACTATAAATGAAATATTTTTTCTTTTTCTGGATAAAGTAGATTCAGAATCTGTCCTAGCTGAATTGTCAACATGACACAGCCTACAGCTATTTAGGAGAAAAGTCTCAACTGAGAAATTGCTTAGATCAAAGTGACTTTCAGGCATGTTTGGAAGTCTGTCTTGAGTATTGATTGATATAAGAGGGCTGAGCTTACCGTGAGCGGTACCATCCTTGGACATGTGGTTAAGGATCATCTAATGAAGCTCATTGTGAGAAAGAGAGCAAGCCAGGCAGTGAGCCAGAAAGCAGTCCCCTCATCTTTTCTGCCTTCAGGTTCCTCTCTTGAGTTCCTGCACTGACTTTCCTCAGTTCTGGATTGTGATCCAAAATACAAGCCAAATAATGACCTTTATTTCTATGATGTTTTTGGATTTGGGGTCTGTTTTGTCATAGCAACAAAATGGAACTAGGAAAAAAAGATCCTCTTTTTCCTTTAGCACAATAGCCTTTTCTCTACTGATCAGGGAACCAGTATGCACATTCATTCCATGACTGTGATGCATAAAGATTTCAACTGTGAATTCAGAAGTGAAGAGAAAATTTCTGACTAACTGCAGATTTACCCTGTCTATCTATAAATGGTTTTAGGCCAACATCCACTTTTCAGCTGACCTTTTAAAGCCTATACTCAGAAAAGTATTGCAGTGGCCTTTTGGGTTATAAAAAATTCATGCCAATTGAAAGCTAGCATAATGAACAGTGTTTAAAATGTGGATATTTTCCCTCTTTCCAAACAAGATTGTCTTGTATATGTTCACAAATCCCTTTGAAAACCACCTGGAAAAAGCATTTCTATTACATAACTACCATAATTTCTATTGCATATTGTTATATTGAATGCACTGTATTTTGATTATGTCAAGAGCCTACTTTCCATGTTACACAAACTTTCTTTCATCTCTGGTTCATACCTTGGAAGCACTTTAGAGGCTCTTGATTGTCTCAGATGTTTTTTTTTTTTCCCAGTGTGTGTGTATCCTGCCTGTGTGTATTTTATTTTCCAACTTCAATGTACATTGAAGACTTATTGCTTGATTTATTTTATTTTCATCAAGGTTATACCAGAGGTGGTTGTGACCTCAGGGCATTTATTATAAGGTACTGCTTATTGAGTTGTGTAGATTACAAGTCAGTCTTCCCAGGAGTGTTTTACTGTGTAATGTCAGGTCAAAGTCCACAGGCAAACAAACAGAAAGAAAAGATAACAAGAATGCTGAAATCATGGGAGAATAAACTGACTCTCTCCGGTCTTCTGTTGTCTCTAAAAGTAATGGACAGAGCATCCTATAAAATTATGAAACTTAGCATTCATTTCCTTTCTATTGGTTGCTAAATATTTGGGGAAAATAAATGAAGATCAAAGCAAACAATTGAGGACTTTTTTTTTTTTTGACAATGTCAACTGATTATCTATTATCTTTCAAAATATTTACTTCTTCCTTCTATTTACCCTAAGTAGTAAGCCGTAATTAAAGGGAATTCTGGTGGGGAATAGGGATGTTGACCCTTGCTACAGTACAATCAGAGACAGGAGAATCACAGGTTATGGCAGCTCAGGGCTACAGAGTAAGTTTAAAGCCACCGTAGACAGTTTAGAGGGATCCCAACACAAAAACTTTATAGAATAAAATAATAAATAAATAAATAAAGCTTTGGGAATGTAGTCCAAAGGAAGAGATTAGAATGATGGAGGCCCATGGTTTAATCCAAGTATTAGGACTTGTAGAAAGTGCTGTTAAACTTAGCCAGGTGGCACATAACAAACGTATTAGTATATTCTCATTACTGAGAGCACCTCAAACTATGTTAAGACTTCATGGGTCAAAGTTTAGACAATCCTGCTCTAAAATTGCTCTGGACCTTGAAGACCATAACCATTTCACTTACAAGTTAAGTGTTGCTAATTCACCTATACACATACTCAACTGTCAACCCTGGAAATGAAGGATGCCAAATGGATAATGACTATATTGCCAGCCTGTGGCTTCTAGGCATTCCACCCTAAGTATACCAGTGATGATTTTACTTTTTGTTTCACATTTAATCATATGAGAATAAACTTCTCCCCACATTAATACTCACTCATGAGGAGAATATTCTTCAATCTCTTAAAATTTAATTTGCTTGGATCAATGAATAATGTATTACAGAACCATTGTCGGTAGTGTCTGTATCTAAACACTTTGGTTTTTTTACCTACTGTAGAAACTAGAATTAGGTTCATATCTCAACTTCTGTGAATTAGGTTCACATTGAAGCTGCCAAGCACATCATTGGAGCTACTCATCCTTGTCAAGTTATTACCTACATTAGTAATTTAACATCATATCATGCTATGATGCTTTTCTTTTCCTTAAAATACATTTATAATTTTTCCCCATATCTATCCAAGTTTCTTTTTGACTGTCTTTTGTAGAAGAGCTCATGCAGAGAAGGTAACTGGAGGCAGTCACTGAGGCAGAGACTATGAAGGAAGCTATTTATTGGTTCATACCTAGGGGTAGCACAGCCCATGGTGTGGCAGAACCTTCCACATCAAACACTGATCAAGAAAATGCCCTACAGACTTGTTTATAAGCCAGTGTAATGGAGACACTTGCTTAGTTGAGGTTTCCTCTTCCTGGATGATGAAATCTTGTACAAGATGACAATAAATAAATAAATAAATAAATAAATAAATAAATAAATTTGTATGTATGTAAATAAATATATAATATTTTCTATTCAAATTATAGAAATCATTTATCATTATATATTTCTCAAATAATTGTGATCATATCCACATTTATATTCTCAGTTTCTCCCTTGAACCCATTTAAGTAATAACTGAATAATTGATTGAGGAAAAAAGTCTAGGTTATTATCAGCACCAAGAACAGTTAAATATAAAATATTTTCATTTTTCTGGCCAATGGTTAGAATTTTCTAGCCTTTAAACAGTTGATTTAATATTTCTGAATGTATCTACCCATCCACCCTTTCTTTGCAAACCCTACTTAACACTTTAAAATTTAGTACAGGGAAGTGTTTTTACTCCTTCTCCAGCAATACTATTGCCATTTCTTGCATAATCATTTACTGTGTGACCTTCCCTTCTGAAATCTCTCGAGCTTTGTCTAATTAACTGTTCTTTGGTGTTTTGGGATAGAAACAGGTACTGCCACTGCAACAAAGCCACATTCCTGTTCTTGTATCTGTCTTGCTTCATGGTAATTATCCATGTCTATATTTCTTAAAATAAAAGACAACTTTAGGTTTGATTTCAGGATATTTAATAGTTTCCATTAATGTAAAAAGACATTAAATATGTATTGATTAAATAAATACAACACAAACATATTTATCTTATTTTTCAAAAGAAATGGAGGTTCCAATGAGAATTTTTAAAAATGTGGTCCTCTTTTTGAAGTTTACTAGACAATCTAAAATCTGGGCTAATAGCAGTACACTCTGTGTTCAACTTTACCAATCTCTTACAGTATTCTTTTCTTCATTAAATGCTAATAACTATATTTATTATGCTATTTCAAAACCAGAAACAGAAATATCACATTGTATTGCACTTATTTGCATGTTTTCATGTTCAATAAATGATTATAGTTTTGTCAGCTGTGCCTGAAAATAAAAGTATCCCACTTTCACATATTATATTAAAATGTAAGCATTTTAATGGATTGAAAAAAATAGTCCTCATTTATTAATGAGCAAAATAATTTCTTCATCTTTTTGTCAAATGCTATAAAAAATTGTCTCTTGTATATACATATAAGTATGTACACACATATGTTTCCCTTGAAACATAATATGTACTGCTTAAGAATCATGCATTTGATTTCTAATGTGATTAAAAGTTAAATAGAAAGGACAGGGATCACGGATATATCATGAGAAAAATAAAATTTTACTCTAAAAATAGTGACAAAATTGTAGATAAAACGTAAAATGGTTGATCTTCAGCATTTTAAGTTCTCTGGTAAAATAATATCTAATATCAAGAAATAAATAATGACCAGATTCTGTAGAGTTGTACACAAACAGTACTACCTTTATCTTGTTAATAACAACTCAATGCATGTACTGTTATTGTGGAGTTGTGTCGACAACGTAAGGAAGCTCTGCACGATCAAAGGAACAGAATACTGAATATTCTTAAAGGCATTGCTAGTATGAGATCTGAGCATAATTTATCCGGTATTTTAAAAACACATCCCATTGTCTCTATACCTGTCAGAATCTGCCAGCTGGAGATAAACCTTTAATTTTAGTTTCAGAGATGAAACATTTGCTTAATTTAATCTTATTTCCTTTTAAATTGTAGTTAGCCTAAGTGACATCCTCCATAATATTTTCAGTTTGTGTTAGAAACTGGAAAATACAAGGATGACTGGAAACCAATGATATAATCAGAACTGACAGTTTCCTAATGCTGGTAATATTTTTATGCTTTTTTTCTTTTATATTTATGTCATACTATTATCTCCAACTGAACCAACCAGCCGAGAATCTTACAGTTGAAGTTTAAATTCTTACCAGAAACACTTAAATATAAACCTAAATTTACAAATTAATTACTGTTGCATAAGGAATGCCCCTTGAGATGTATGAAAAACTAAAACAAATTCTCATTTATTTTATATATTTTAGTGACTTTTTCCAAGCTCAAATCTCTCCTTTGCCATATAAATATTTCTACAAATGATTTTATTTTTGCCATTGAACGTTTTTATACTAAGATCTTTGTTGTCATGAATATTTAGTCCCAGGCTTGTATTATGTACACTTTAATTGACAATTAAAAAATGACCTGTGACCTACTTGCCTTTGCTGTGATTTATGAATGTTCCCATAATATTTGTGTGTTGAGAATATTACCTATAAGGCTACAGATTGGTGAAGTGGGATTTTTTTTTTAAGATTATGTGGCTATTAATAGATAAATACCACTGTGAATAAGACACGCATGGTTTGTCTTCTGTCTTTCTTTCATGTGTTCACACAGCATTCCTTGTGTCTGTAGAACATTGCTTCAAGACATCAGAGACACTAATAATGGAACAAATGTGCCTTATTCTTGTATCTCCAGGGTCTAAACTAATAAATGAATTTTAGTTTTGAAATATTCAAGAGGCTGGAGAAATTGCTTAGTGGTTAATAAGGCTTTCTCCTCTTGAAGAGGACCTAGGTGTACCAGCCTCAACCTCAAGGATCAAAGCCATCTGTCACTGTAGTTGCAGGACAGCTAATTCTTTCTTTGGGCAGCCTCAGCACCAGACACACATGCTTTGTGCATACATGCATGCAGTCAAAATCTCACAGTCATGAAACAAAAATAAAATAAAACTTAAAAGATAATAAAATTAACTCAATCTCGGGTGTTTTCTCATGGGAGTATTTATATAAAAGCCTCATTTGCAACAGTATCTGGATTTCTGTAACACAGATTTCAACATCCTTGTTACAGATACTAAAATTTACTCGTTGACAGATTTGGTAAGAGATTAAAATTTTCTATACTATATTATTACATTTATAAGGCAATAAACACCACAGAGTTCATTAGTGCTCTGCATAATTTGCTTCTGAACCTCTCACTTTGATTGTTAGCCTTCCTTGGGTAATCAGGTAAACCTTTGTTGCCTCTGCTCTGACACACAACTAACAGAAACATGTACACAATGTTTCAGTACACTTAAATCTTTTTATGTTGTATGAAAAAACTATTATATTAGTGTATACATATGTATCTTAATAAATAAATGATTGGATGCTTGATTAAATACAAGGTAACTCTCCTATCAGCAATTAATTTGTACAGGTTTATTAGTAGTGTATCTGCATCCTTTAAGAAATACGTTATGAGTCTCTTTCATATTTCTCTAGACCTCCAGAATTAGAATGAATGTGTTATCAACAGCTTTACCTCATAAGCTATGGTGGGATTTTTGTGGGTTTTTTGATAAGGTGTATATCTTTATATTCCTTAGATGAGATACTAATATCTGTATACATGTGCATGCTAAGGCAAAGGGAATGGTGTGCAGCTACATGCCATCAACATGTAATTATTCTGGTTCAATTTCCTGGAAAGTGAGTTATGGTTGAATTAGAATGGAATCTTTTTATTGTTTATGATTATGGAATTATTATTAATATTTTTATTTTTCTCAAAAGTTCTGAATGTGATATAAAATTCCATTACACATATAATTAATAAAATAAAGGAAAAACAATTCAGTAGGTTAACAGTGCAGAAGTCTTCACAATCTTGGTGGATTAACAACTGTCAAGGATTAAAGCTACGAGGTCACTGCTTTAAATATTATACACCATAGCATTAAGCATAACAGAACATTGCCAATAAATTTCTAATATTTAATCAATTTCAACAGGTGACACGATTTAGAGGCACATAATAGTGAATGCACATCTTAAAATCAATGGAGCAATTTATAGTTGATCTCAATTTGTTAAATAATTTAGTGTTAGCATATTTTTAAAATAGTTGAGCTTGCCCTAAGAGAATTATATTTCAAAGATACCAATTAATATATACGGTCTCTATCCACAGCTGAATATAAAAGCAGTTTAATATAAAAATTAGTCAATCCTTCCCATTATTTAAAAATAAGCCATAGACAGGCATTGAAGCATCGCATGAATTGTTTGTTTTCTAACTTACAGTCTCTACTCCTGACTTACAAATGTAAAGTTAGTGAGTTTTACAAGCCTTGTTTGTCCCTGACTTTCACAGAGTCCTTTCTTCTAAAGGTAACATTTCATTCTGTCCTCCTTGTACCAGTCATGGGTCAAATGATTGTTCTGTGGTACTCTAAGTGCAGTCAAATGGCCTTACAAGTAAACATCTTTTACAAGTCAAGCCGCTGGGTAGTCTATAATTCTTCTACCTTGTTGAACTTATGTGACAGAGTGAGAAATACTGCTTTGAAGAACTGTAGCCAACAGCACTTTACATTCACAGGCTGACTTCCACTTAGCTTCCCAGGAACACTCACATTCTTTCAAGAGGTAGCTTCTCCTCTTAAGAGCTTTACTCTCTCTGTTTCAGAAGATAGGTTCTGAGAAATGCTTGTGTGTAATAATCAGAAAAAGGTGACTAATGGCACCAGGAAGTACTGCATAGTAAACAACAGTGATCCAAAAGAGACAGCTAACTTATCAATATAAGCGTCTAACAAACCAATATAAGCTTAAATAAAGGCAGGTAAGAACAGACTGGTTTTCCCCTTCAAGCAAGTGTTTAAATTCTAAAAGCAAAACGTACAATTTCTCCTTTTAATTTGGCCATTGCAATAATTACTTTACTTCATTATTATACCCAAACATCTGAGAAGAACTGCTTCTAAAGAGGGGAGGATTATTTTACCTCACTTTTTGAGAGCATGTGGTACATCACAATTGGAATGTACATGAGTTTGGAATGTGACACAGCTCAAAGCTCGGGGACCCAAGAAGCAGCGACTACTCTTCATCCATATTCATTCAGAGAGAGAGAGAGAGAGAGAGAGAGAGAGAGAGAGAGAGAGAGAGAGAGAGACAGAGAGAGACAGAGATAGAGAGACAGAGAAAGCATGTGTATACGAGTTCACACATGTGTGGGTACCGGTGGGCTCACCTGTGAGTACATGTATAAAGGACACCCTCCATCTTAATTTTGAGATCATGTCTCTAACTGTACATGGGACTCATCATTTCAAATAGACCGACTGGCCATTTAGCTCCAGAGATCCATGAGTCTGCTTTCCTTGCACTGAGCTTACTAATGCATGCCACCATGTCGGGTTTTTTTTTTAATACATCCTGAACATGTCCTCATTATTTTTCCTTTTTCACATCAAGCACTATGACACAGAGGCTTCTCTCTAACCATTTGTTCCCACTCCCTCCATTCTTTAAAGTAAATTGAGTTTTAATATGAGTCACAGTTGGAAGAATTTGACCTGTTACAGCACTGAAGACATGGCCATGTTTGATGCTGGGGGAGGGTGGGGGTGGAAGGCAACTGATGGCTCACATCTCATCCTGGCATAACAGAAAACTAAGGACAGGAAGAGGGGAAGAGCTATGAATTATAAAAGACAGTCACCCTCCACGTCACATAAATGTCAATTGTTAAATTTCTTTACACCTTCCCAAAATAATACCACCAGATAGGTCCAAATATTCAAAAACATGAGGCAGTTCATACTCAAACCAAGACAGATGGCAAGAATACTTGACACAAAAATAACATTGTGTCCTCTTAGAACGTGTTTTATTAATACAGCAGTATCTGATTCATTCATTAGTCTCTCTTTTTATCCATATCCTGGAGCACAGCCCACATTTCATTATGGAATCTACTTCCATTCACCTACGCTGAAAATTCCCTCACAGCCAATTCAAGATACAAGGTTCAATAATACCATTGAGTCTTTTAATCAAATCGAGTTGACAATCGGAATTAACAAGGGCATTTATGTTTAGTTTGAAATGTGTTCTGACAAATTGTAAGCTTCTATACATAAAACATGTATACCCCAACCACGAAAGACTGCTACCCCTGCCTTGTTCCCCATCAGAGCTGAGCGGTAAAACCCTGTTGCTGAATATATTATATATTTTCATTGCTGTACATGGAGAAATCACAGTAGTACTGACAAGAAAGCTTACTTGTGGATGGCTAGTCTTCATAGTGCCAGATGATGCTATGTAGGCTGGTAAAAAGAACAAAGTTATCAGCCATCTTACTCAGCTGTGGACAAGATATAACCATTAGTGCAATATCATGAATGCTTTGGGAGTCACCAATTGCTTTCTAATTGGATTTAATGTCTGTCCCATAGAAGAAACTACATACCTGATACTATAAATCTAGTCATAAACCAATATATAAGTATAATATATTTAGCAATAGGGTCTGACCACTAAGCTTGGTGTAGGCCTCTGATGGGTATTCTTGGCCTGTATTGTTCAGGATCTGCAGGTCTGTGTGGTTTAGGAGCCACAGGTCTGATGAAGGTTGGCAGGTAGGTGGTGGAAGAATGGAGGTACTGAGAGGATATCAGACTACTCAGAGAAGCTCAGTGAGCAGCAGAGATGGGTCAGCGAGGAGAGTTAACCAGTATGGTTCAGGATCTGCAGGTCTGGTGAAGGGAGATGAGAGGTGGATTGAAATAGGAGGTCCAAGGGGAAAACAGACTACTCAGGGCAGCTTGGGGTTCCCCAGAAGACTCTTGGAGCAGGAAGATGGGTCAGGGAAGGGAAGCTTAACTGTAAGTCTCATTTATTTCAACAGTTATAGAATGCTAAAAGGTGTTTACAAATTTTGAATCATAAAATTAACAAAACAGGACAGGCAGAATATTCTCAAGTGTATATAAGTTTGCTTGTGTAAGTCTTGAGTGTGGCTTCATAGAGCAAAAATAAATGAAAATTATTCCATAGATTAGGACTGAGGGCCCTGTTAAATAACTATTAAAGATATGAAACTTTTCATTTAAACTGTATATTTTAAAAATAAGTATTAAATTTGATAAAATGTATTTAACAATATTAAAAATAATTTTTCTTATATTACGGTTCCCTAAATTTTCTCTTTCCATAAATTTGTAAGTATATTTTATGCTGTATTATTCTCATAAAAATTCACAAACATATATGCAGGTAATGAAATCACAGTAAATTGTTTCTTTTTCCACCAGAAATCATTCTAATTAATTTTTACTTTTCTTCCTGGTAAAGCGTGACACTGACTTTGTCATCATCCCTCTACACTTGTTCAGCCTCACTGACATCTCTTCTTAGTTTAAAGCAATGATAAACCTAGTAAATTATTAAACTGCTAAAATCCTTTTATTAATAAGTAATATTTAAACATAAAATGTATCTCCAGTGCTAATTGTAGACATTAGCATAGAACACAGTTGCACACAAGAAAACAAGT
Organism: Arvicanthis niloticus; assembly: GCF_011762505.2. Taxonomy (NCBI): domain Eukaryota; kingdom Metazoa; phylum Chordata; class Mammalia; order Rodentia; family Muridae; genus Arvicanthis; species Arvicanthis niloticus. Next base: position 62,105,746 of record NC_047669.1, read on the forward strand.
AGGCCTGAAAATACAGGGGCTGTGCATTTTTTCTTACATTTCATCATTTTTAAACAAAGGACACTGAAAATGATTGAAATATGTTCATAGACTTTACTAATTTATTTTGTATTGTTTCAGTTTTATAGTTTTTTTCATATCCTTTGAAATGGACGAGGAAAAAAACGATCAACAGAGCTAAGTCAGAATGCACAAAGGGAAATGCTCTGTTGAACTTCTGACTCTGTTTTCATCCACTTGTTACAAAGATGAAAAGCACCGATCAGTCAAGTCTTCAAGGTACTCAGAGCTTTATTCTCTTATTATTCTGCCTACTCTTGGGAATTAATCATGTGTATTGACTAAGGTTGCTAGGATACATTTTATCAAACAGTAGTAACAATTTACTTAATTGGGAAAATCTAATTTCAGGGTAAAAAATCAAAGCTGTTCCACTCTAATTTTTCTGAAATTACTGTTGTTAAGAGGTCAACTACTTGCTTGATAGGAATACAATAGTGTCCACTTATTCAAAGTTTTACTTTCTTATGTTCAGCTAAGAATGGCCAACCCAAGGTCTAGAGATATTAACTGGAAAATTCCCAAAATAAATAATTCATTTTTAAAAAATAACTTTTATCACAGGATATTTATAATTGTCCCATTCTGTTATTGTACCTAAATCATCTGACACTATGACTAACTTATAAGTTTAACATTATTATAGGCTCTAAATACATACATACATATAAAACATATAAAATATTATAAAAAATTAGACCTGAAGGTTTACCACATTTTCTGGTTTCTAGGGATTCTGGAGGCTTATAACAGATTTTAATGGAACATTGTTCTAACATAGTATTTTTTTCCCCATGTTTATTCTTCAGTTATAAAATTAAAATTTAAGACAAAAATCCAAAAATCCGTACAGTTTCAGTCATGAAATGAATGGGGTTCTCGTCAAAGCTAAACTAAGAATAAATTTGTTCTTTTGAAAACTGAAATCTACATAATTAATAAAATGTTTCTTGATTCGTCTTATGTTTCATCATGCATTTCTTCCAAGCTCTCCAACACAAACTAGATTCCTCTTGGAATGGCCTATTCTTTTTGAAAAACCAAATGTAACAAAGTACTTTATGATACAAAGGACTGTGCAGAGTAGGCAGACATTCTTCCATGTTAAGGAAGTGGAGCCAAATACAGAGTATGATGTTTACATATGTTCAGTCTCTACTATATCTACTTATAAAAGCCAACTTGCCTCAAATAATAAGGAAGTTATTTGAAGCCCTCCTGTCAAAACCTGATGATGGAGTTTTTTGAGATGTGATTTACACTGCAGTTATAAGGTGACCCAACAGTATACATTTCATGTTCTAATTATGCTGGCCTCTACCTTGTCAGTTAATATGACTGTTAAATTTTAAAAGGCCCATTCAAATGCAGCCAAGATCGAGAACATTCAAGGGAAGAGGAGATTTACAATATAACATTGAAAACTTTGAGAGTAAAATGAATGCAGTATCTCTGTGATAACACAGAAGTGGAGATGGTTTAAATTTTAGCAAAGAAGAGAAGGAAGCCATAGAAGTGAAAATGGGCTGACTTTAAACCCACAGTGACTTCTAGAAGGTGTGGTATATACTAGGATTTGATGCAAGTTTTTATGATGAGTAAATTCAATATAATAATTAATGTGCTTGTTCTGTTCTCTGAAGAAATTTATCAATTCTAGTCACAAGAATAAGTAGGCAAGGTATTAGTATGCTCTGGGTGTCTTTTTTGGAGTACACTACCACCTTACCCATTATTTTTTACTCATTTTGAAGAGGCTCTCAGAAAAAAAAAAAAGAGAGAGAGACAGAGTAAGCAGAGAGCAGAGAGAAAAAAGTTACAAACACCAAACACATCTTCACGTTCAGTTCAAAGTGTAGGCTGGCTCCTGAGTTACTTTTTTTCCCACTGAACTGTCAGTAGTGAAGTAGAAATAGCTTTAAGTCTTTTCTCCCTTCCTCTCCTTGTTATCTGCTGTGAGTGTCTCCGTTAGCCTGTCAGAAAGCAGGCAGAAATCAAACCTCGGGGACCTGAGCCTTCCAAAACCCAGATGATGTCCCGTCAATACACAAAGCATAAGAGAGACCAGCACCATAATCAAGGGCTATGTCTAAGAGGTGTCAATGCAGATAAACTACTGAGTTGTCTAAGAAACAAAATATTCACTTCACAAAACTACAGTTGTATGAACAATGGCCAATGGCATTGCTTCATTTAATTTGGCTTTCTGAGAGGTGAATCCTGACAGAGATCTGAATTCCTAGTCAAACAGTTGTTGAATTCATGCACTCAAGATGGATAAATGTAGCAGGAAAAGGGAAGAGAATGAGGCTCAAAAGGAGACTTCAAAAGGGAATTATTTGAGCACAAAAGACAGCTCCTGAACTAGAAGAGGTAGGTAAAAAATGGAGAGGAAAAAATGTGATTAGAGAACATCAGTTTTGAAAGGGTCATGTGAGGAAAGTGAGAAGTTCACATAAACTCACAGACAATATCAATGAGACCTTAATCATTTGCTAACATATCAGCTAAGTTCTGTGCGATTTCTCTTTGCTACCAATCAGTCATTAGCCAGGATGACTTCACTCAGAATACATTCCCAGTTCTATGATAGATGAACTAATTCAAAATTAATGAAAGATGCACTTTTACCAGTGCGCTAGATAGATATTGATTTGTGAGACATTAATTTATGGGGTTCCATTTAATAGCTCATAGAAAGCACACAAACCATGAAAGGGATACTTATCCACTTAACCTTAAGTCGAATATTAATCAGAATCTATGAAGTTAGAAAGATTTATTTTTATTTCTTTTAAAGAAAATGAATTAAAGAATAATTCTAAAAAGATGTTATTTGAATTATCAAAATAGAGTAAGAATCACTTGTGTGCCAATTGCAATGATACCTACCTTACTTGTATTCTATGCATTTGGAAAATAGGGAGGAGAATCCCAAATTTAAGGCCATCTAGGATACGTAGGTGACCCTGTCTCCAGGCAAAGCCATCATAGCAACACATAATTGCTGGTTTGGGAATGAAATGTAAAAGCATATGTTTACTGTTATTTTTGTTATACGTTGTATTATATGTAGATACCTTTACTCTCTCTAATTAATGATTTTGTCACAATAACACTCCTCTTCACAACAAGTAGAACTTTGAAATGAAAACTTAAGGGTTATTTGGAAAGTTAGTTGAATGGTGTTTTGCTGGGGCAAACACGTGAAGGAACGTTTCCTTAAAATGGACACAGGTATGAAATGGTAAGGCAGACTCGTGAAGGAATGTTTTGCTGAAGCAGACCCAGGAGAGAGGATGTTCTGCTATAAAGGACATATCTGTACTGCAGTTTCCTCTCTCTCCACTCCTTCCAGTCCCTCCCTCTCTATCCCTCTCCCCAAGATCTGTTCCTCCCTTTTAATCCCCTTCAGAAATGAGCAAAACTCCTGAAGATATCAGACCAACATGGCACAACAGTTTAAAATAAGAATAGGCACATACTCCCCTACTAATGCTGGTCAAGGCAACTCACTAGGAGTAAAAAGGTCCCAAGCTCAGGCAGAGTCAGACAACCCTTATTCCCACTGTTAGAAATCACACAAGCTAACGTAAACATAAATTACATGCAGAGAAACTAGAGGAGACCCATGAAGGCTCTGTGACTGCCACTTCATTCTCTGAATCCCTGTGAACCCTGCTTGCTCCTACAATCCTTCATCCCTCTCTTCCACAAGATTTGCTGAGCTCAGCATAGTGTTTGAGCCTTTGTGAGTCTCTGTTATCTGCTCCCATCAGATGCTGGATGAAGCCTCTCAGATTGAGCCAGGCTCTAGTCTATAGGAATGATTTCATTTTATTTACTTTTTTTTCTAGTAATGTTTGGTGCTATCCTAGATCTCTGGTCTATTCAGTGTCTAGTTACTGTCCAGGCAGACAGTATCAGTCAGACCTTGTCTATTTTTCCATCTCAGTGATATCCACACCCGTATTCTTTGAACTCTCCTAGTTAGTCTCTCTGAGTCTGTGAATTGTAGCATGATTATCATTTGCTATTTTGTCATTAGAGGAAGTATTAACTATGGTCATAGCATCCTCTATTAAGGAAAATATAATTATTTTAGCAACAGCATAAAGGGATAAGCATTTAAATTTAAGGTTTTAATTTGAAATATCTCCTAAAACAGCAGCAGTTATAGAAACTGTAAGAATGGTGTGTGTTTGTGTGTATTTGACTTTTTAACTGGTTCAAAAAATTAATATTTATATACCAATAGAATATTTATTGCATAGAATTTAAAGAAAGAAGCAACAAGCAAGAAAAAAGCAGGCCACAAAGGCACAGAGGAAATGAATCCTATGTGAGTTAGTGTAAGACTCATTTACATGAAAGCACAAGATCTAAACCAGCTTCTTATTGCTGAAGCAGATAGGGATAGCGTGGTATTGACTCCCAGTATTGATTTAATGTTTTTCCTAAATAAAATGAAAATAAATCTTCACTTGACTGGAGTGAAATACTCAAAAGAAATTGAATGCTCATATCTGATAAGCTATGTCTCAGTATACATTTCCTTTCTTTTCTATAGTCGTTTGCTTCATGGATTTCTATGATGAACTTCCTCACAGATTTTAGTTTTCATCTCTGAAACTCCATATTCAGTGGTATATAGCCTCATACTTCTCACTCCTTTCTAACTTATAGATAATAAGCCTTTACTAAAAGTCTTTTTTTAATAGAAGTTAATGTTACAGAAGTCTATTGCACTTCAATTTTATTTATCTCACCTTTATTTTTAGGTCACTTTTGCCTATACTGAATCTATTTCAGTATTGATCTGGCCTTTCCATAATAGTCTTCAGAGATTCAAGTGACTATTTTGTCTCTTATAGTGTCTTATAATGCTTCAAAATTTTGATATATGTTTAATGAAACTTTAACTTTTTTTCTGTGTGAAATATAGGTAGAACAGAGTTGAAACAAATACCATGCTGGGCCGCTGATCAGGAAGAGATTCAAAGAGTAAATTAAAGTCTTTTATATCACATAGTAGACAGTACCAGAGAGAAGACAGGAAGTAGGAAAACCTCTATAATAAGGCCTATGCCTAACACAGCTCAGAACACAAAAGTGTAATGAGACATTTGGCAAGGGTACATTTAAATTTATCAACTCAACACTGACATTTTTTTTTCATCTGTGTATTTTGTATTCCCTTTATCTATATTTTAATTTGAATGGATATGGAATTATTGATTTTAATATTAACAAAAAACCTATCCTATGTTGTTGGTTACAATAACTTTTACTGTGATTATATTGTTAGAATTTATAGAGAATACCTTTGGAAATATTTTAAACAGAAATTCAGATGAGGATGCATCTGTAATATGATTTAGTGTGCAAGTGATCAGAGCAATTTCTTACGAAAATCCAACTGTCTCAACAGTTGGCCAATCACAGGAGCCTTGCTTCACCCAACCTGAGGCTATCATTTGATTAGACAAATCCACATGAAGCAAATGCCCAGTACTACCTGGCCAGACGAGACAAAATGAAACTGTAAGAAAGACCACATTGTGTTTCAATCTGAAGAAAATAAAAACTTTGTGGAGTTTGTAGACTGAATCCCACCTAATTAACAAACCTTTTCTCCAAATAAAAAAAAGTTTGATTTCATCCAAAACCAAAGTTTTTTGAGGCGTGATCTGGTGTGTCTTTGTGTGTGTGTGTGTGTGTGTGTGTGCACCCCTACATATCAAGCACAAGATTAATGGCTGCAGCCATGTGAGGATCATATGTCAGCTCACATTTTGAATTACTTGCAATAACATAAATTTTTCTTTTATTTCTTTCCTAGAATTCTTTATCTGACTTTTCGTATTTTTCTTCTGACACTTATGTTTTCTTCATCTTTCTGTACATCCTCTCTTGCTGCCACGTGAATGCTAGCTGGTCACATGTCTGACATACAGAACAACTCTGGTCATGTGCTTTCCCCTCCCACCTTCATTTGCCTGCTCCAGACAACTGAGGTTCCCAGCTTGCTTGTCCTGGGATTTTTCTTTTAAAGTTTAATAAAATTGTCCTTGTGCTTCTATTTGAGCCCATTCTTAAGTCATACTTTAACGGGACAAGAAACTTTTGAGAGGGTTCCTTAGTTTCCTGTTTCATCACATCAACTGATCCTCTTGTGTTTTATACTTTTATGTTCTTTCTGGCCTATGCCTTCAGCTGGGACAGAACATCAACTTTCTACTCCTCTGAAGACCCCACAGACCTCCCAGGAGATCAGCTGCATGCAGGACAACAGGTAAGGGACTCTCCCAAACAACCACAGCAGCTGGGAACTCTAAGGAACCCAGCAGACTTGGGACCCAATCTCTGCCCTGAACTGTGGCATAGATACTCTCCTGGATATAAAGTTGGACTAATTCCAAAAAATCATCGCATGTGTTTCTTTTAGGGATCATTAAACTTCATGCCTTGTTATCCAACATCTTAAAAACCATTATTTCATGTAATTTTGTATTTTTATATGAAAAGATAAATCTACTTCAGGTAACATCAATTTGACATTAAAAGATATAGCTTGCAGTTTTTATTCTTTTCTTATTGATATATTCTTTGTAGATTGATGCCATGCAGAAATGAGTTGATGTCTTTTATTCTTGTAAAGTAAATAAATATAGACAGCTTTTGAACCCAAAATACATGGCTTCAATTATGTTTGAAAACAAACCACTTTTACTTTCAAATTTTTGGATTCTTTGGTTAAATGATCCAGATTTTATTACAGCTGCAATAATAACTACCATTACTAATGTGATTATAAGCTTCTTCTGTGTTAATCTTCAATTTCCTACTGGGTGATGGTACTTTGGCTTACTGTGAAGTGATTCTAGCTTAGCATTTGACATTGCTGGATAATAACTCTGCAGCTTGTTGAGTTTGCTGTATTTTGTTCCCAGCAAGAACATGGCAACATTCCTATTTTGCTATATGTTCCTTATCTTAAAAAGTACTGAAGAGGTTGTATCTTAGTCTACATACAATCATTACATATATAGGGTGTCACCTACAGTTTTCTCTCTCTTCATACTCAGGAAGCAGTTTCTTCAAATGGATATATGTAGTTTTTCATGCTATGTATATATGTAGATCATTGTCAAATAGACAAGAGATGGTGTCATACCTCCTCAGAGAAATACCCTTAATTTTCTCTGATTTAATTAGAGGAAGAATATAGATTGAAGAATTTCTGGTGTACATCTTGCTTCTAAACGGTAAGCCAGGAATAAGAATACCCCTATTTATATTGAAAGTGGCCCGTGTGACTCTTGTGACTGACTAACTTTGTTTAAATATGTATAGTAAGAGAGAAAATAGCCATAAATTCCTAAGAGAGAGAATAAAAATTTTAACATAAAGCTGGGATCTCACCAGAGTCAGTCAGGTATGCTCTGGAGCATAACGACATTTTTTCTTTTGGGGGAGATTTGCAGCCTGCAATTTGTGAGGTCTAATGGTTATTCTAGAAAAATAGAAGTATGTGCTTTCTAATTATGTTGAGTCAGTAGACATTTGTTTCTGGAGCAGCTCATCAGCCAGCTAATACCCAGCATTCAAGGATGATATACTCCTATATGGGAGGCCATATGTCTATCACCTCAAAAATGTTGCAGGCTGAAGGCTAACTCCTGTTGCTGTTGTCCCTCCCAGAAATAAAATACAGCACTATATTCACAACAGAGAACAATGTGTTCTTTCTCTGTTTGGGAGATATAGTTTTTAAAAAGTGTTGTATATCTTTAAATGCAGACAACAGATCACCAGTGTGTTTACATTCTGTCGGTGATTATATATAGTCTGCCAAAATTCTTGTCTCCAAAATGTTGGTAGATTTTATCACATACCTCAGAGGAGCCCTGGAATTTTAAGTAGAAAGATGGAGATTGTTGCTTCTATCTTGAAAGCTACTGAAAGATCAACATCAGTACCAGAGCAGACCCTCGCTCCTTACATATCTTCCATGACCAGATTTATCCCATGAAATTCAACCATATACTCTGTCAATTTCTACTTTTGATCCAGGCATAGAAAGAGTAAACATTACACCAAATTTTCCCAAAGAATTCTTCAACATATGACGAGATCAGGCCTTCCTCTTTTCTAAGGTGACCTACATGTCAGTATCCCTGGTTTGTAGTCACCTTAAGGATTGTTGAGAACAAAGAGGTTCTATGATGTTGTCTACTTGCCTGGATTTTGCTAGAGTGTGGTGCTCTGGGTCAGAGATGAATAATATTGTTTATAATAGGACATTAAAAAAATGAGATTTATGTTGCTTTTGGCTCCCTTTGGTTCATAAATCTCATGCAAAAGTTACAACAATGGGAGAGAACACATTTTGGATTTGTGCAGTAGCTCTCAGTTTTATAAAGCAAAGAAACTATTGCATGTTGTAGAGTACTCTGTTTTGATCCAATCAGACAACACTCTGTCTTTTGTTCCTCAATCCACTGAGATGTATTATAAGAATATTTTTGATGATAATAATCTTGAACAAAACTATCTAGAAACGTGTATAAGCATTACAGAAAACTACTCTCCTGAGAATGCTCTCTGAACCCTTGTCCTAGTGAGTGAATCAAGGAAAGATTCACAAAAATAGGCTAGACCTTTAGGCACAGTTTGGAGTGTACATTCCTCACTTCAAACAAGAGTCTTGATATACCTATAAAAAAGCCCTGTTTGTTTCCTTTGTGGATCATTACATAAGAGAGAGTTAGAAAGAAGCAGAGGAATGGGAAGTTTTCTGTGAGATAGTGACCTTAAATGTCAGAGAAGCTATGGCCTTGAAGTCTCACCAACATTCCTGCCTAGACCTGACCTCCTGAAAAAGTATGATTCCAGTAGACATACCAATGATCAAAATGGGGACTGGGACTGTCACCAAAGAGAGATAAAATACTTAATTTGAAAAAAAGAGACAAAAAGACATAGTAGAAAGTTTATTTGTATCTGTAAATGTCTTAAAATTGGGTGAGAAGCAAATATGGAAAAATTGGAAGGCTGTGTGTGTGTGTGTGTGTATGTGTGTGTGTGTGATATATATATATATACATCATCTCAAGTTTTCATGTCTCGCATGCACACACATATATATTCTAAAGCTTTCCTATACTTCATATATATGATTTTATCAATTTGATGTTCTTTCTGTTCTTTCTGTTTGCTTTTTATCTTTAATGAATATTGCTAATAATGTAAATAATAAAAAGATGAGGAAGTCAAGACATGCAAACAGATCCCATCACTAAATAATCATTAATGGAATAAGGAAAACTAATGATATAAAACATTAATTGGCTTCTCTTTTATCATGAGAGTATGAACTTGTAGAGTCTCTTTCAAAACTACAAGAGGCATAGGCTCTAAAGAAAATTCTACCACCTTTGATGACCAAGATGTGAAGAACAGAAATCTTTTAACTTTTGGCAACTTCAGTTCCTGCTTTATTGTAAAATCTCAAAGGCTGAAAGTGAGAGACAGACATGTACTTGAACTTTGTAGCTGATAAACACTTTATAGAGAAAAAAAATCTTGTGTTCTGCCTGTGAAGCCTGACACCTTAACATGGTCATGACAAACTCTCTCATTCTTTCCCAGCATCCAGAATAACTGTCAGTAACTTTGCCTCAGTGCCAAAGATATGTCAAGAAATAGAAGATTTATCATTTCTTTCTCTTCCCACTACATAATTATCTTGCCTGGTTTTGTATTTCCCATCATCCTCAACCCTATCAGAACATGAAAGATAGAAGTGCCAGAAATAGTGAGGGGAGCAGTTTTTCTCCTTCAATAGACACAGAGAAATAAAGATAAGTATCTCTGCAGATTTCATGGGCATCTGAATATGGATGTGTATAGTTGGATCTGGTTATTTAAAACTATACAAAGCATTTCAAATGTTTCTGAATTTCCAGATAGTAATATCACAACAATAAATTATAGAAACAGTTAAGATAAATGTAAACACTTTTTTATATAAACAAATATAAATTAATGTTGAAAATCTTCAGAAAATTCCCGAGGATATTCATCTATGCCTGTAGTTGGATAGAAAGATAGTTATGATACTAGGTATGAAGGAATAATCTGTGAGTAGGTAAGCAAATATTTAGATAATAAGAGTTTAAATTCTTTTTTCTATTCATTTAAATTTATTCGAGGTTCTAAACAAATCAAAAAACAGAGAGACAGTATCCAAACTAAAAAAAATCAGAAATGAAAAGGTATACTTAACAACAGACACAGTAGAAATTCAAAGAATCATTGGGTCTTATCTTAAAAGCCTATACTCTCCAAAATTGGAAAATCTTAATGAAATAAACAATTTTCTAGACATATATCACCTTAAAAAGTTAAATCAAGATCATTAAGATCATGTAAAAAATATTTCCCAATCTGCTTTTGTGCTATTTTAATTACATGCATGTATTAAGGTCAGTTCTATGTTGAGCAACTAGCAATACAATGCAAATAGTCAAGGAACGAGCAAGACAATAAATACAAATAGTCAAACAAGAAGCAAGGCAATATTATCCTGATAAGCCCTTAGAAACTATGATCATGGGAGTGATCACTGAACTTTGTTTAGTTAAGATTTCTATTCCTGTGAAGAGAGACCATGACCACAGCAATTCTTATGAAGACAACATTAAATTGGTGCTGGTTTACAGATTCAAAGGTTCAGTCCATTATCATCAAGGTAGGAGAATGGCACATTCAGGCCGGCATGAGACTGGAGGAGCTGGGAGTTTTACATGTTCTTCTGAAGGCCACTAGAAGACTGGCATTTAGGCAGTTAGGACAAGGTCTTAAAGCCAATGCCCACAGTGTCCCACTTTCTCAAACAAGGACATGCCTCCAAATAGTACCACTCCCTGGGCCAAACATATACAAACTACTACATTCTGCTCTCTGGTCCCCATAGGCTTCTTTAAACACATGATTCTATGGGGGCCATACCTAGCCATAGCATAATAAAAAATACATATACTCCAACTTTCAAAGTCCCCATAGTCTATAGCAGTCTCAACATTAAGAGTCCAAAGTTCAAAAGCTCTTCTGAGATTTATGTAATCACTTAACTATAACCCCCAAAGCACGACAGGAAACTAGCTAGCCAATTTGAAACTTTTCATCTCCATGTCCGATGTCAAAGTAGTCTTCAGATCTCCTATGCCCTGTTCATCTTTGTTGAGCACAATAAACTTCTTTCTCAAGGCTGGTTCTATTCTCTGTTAGCAGCTTCCCTAGGCACTTATCACATGTCTCTGGTATCTTTAATATATCAGGGTCTTTAAGTTAACTTCAACATTACAGCTTCTTGTTCCAGTGTCTGGGATTCACACATGATCTTCTGGGCTCTTCCAAATGTCTTGTGTGGAGACTTGTGTCAGGTCTCCAGCTCTCCTTCTAGTACTCTAGGTTCTGGTTGACTCCACTCCACTGCTGCTGCTCTCCTCAGTGGTCATTCCACAGTTCTGGCATCTCTAATACTCTGTGTCCTTCTGTTGCAACTATGCTTCACCAATACCCTTTCATGTTTTCTTCATGGTGCCAAGCCTCAACTTCTTTGCATGACCACTTCAGTCCTGGACCATCAATTGCAACTGAGACTACACCTTCACCAATGGCCTTCCCTACCATCCCACAGTGACAAGCCTCAGCTGCTTTTCATGATTCTTTTATACCTTCAAATTCAGTACCACCTAGGTGACTCTTATACATTACTAAATAAAGCTGCAACATGGGTACAACTTTGGCTATCTCTGGAACATAGCGTCTTTGTGATCTCAGAAAACATGTCTCAGAAGATTTCACCTCAGTGATGCTGGTCTCTTCTTAATCATCACTAATTTCTTAGCTTCACCTAACCAGCATCAATTGCCCCAGTAGTCTCCTGTCTTGACTATAAAGCCAGAGCCAAATGGGTGAAGTTACTGAGTTCTGCTACTTGCCGGGCCTGGAACATGCCCCCCTTGTTCTATTATATTATCACCAGCTTTCTGTTTTCAGTGATTTTATTCTCTGTCTAAGCTTGATTATCATATTACTGGCACTATAAGCTGACTTTGAACTCAGAGAACTGAATGCCTATCTCCTGAATGCTAGAATCAAAATGGTGGACCACCATCCCTGGACTTTATCATTTCTCTACTTGGAACTTGCTCTATACCAGGCTGGCCTTGAACTCAGTGATCTGCTTGCCTTTTGTCTTTCAGGATTAAAGGTTTGTACCACCATACATTTACATAAGCTAAGCTGGGTAGTATCTTGTTCCAGAGTCACCACTACCTTAGTCTTTTTATTTTCTTGAACATTGGATTCAGCATCATTTCACTTCCTGGTGCTGCTTTAATACTTGAACCATATATTGTGTATTTTTCCTTTCTCAGGTTGCTTCTTTCATTAAAACGTTCATTATAAGAGTGAGTTATAGCAACCGCACAACAGAATTTATACCAGGTTGTTTTAAGACTTCCTTTTTAAAACAATTAATCTAAATCTTTCCACCTTAGCCTCAGGCAGACTTTGGAAGCAATGGCAATAAACAGCCAAATTCTTCACCAAAACACCACTAAGTCATTCTCTATGATCACAGAAACTCTTGTGAGCACAACATTTACTTGGGACTGGCTTACAGATTCAGAGAATCAGTTTATTATCATCAAGGTGGGAACATGGTAGCATCTAAGCAGGCATGGGGCTGGAGGAGGTGAGAGTTTTATATCCTCATTGGAAGGCTGCTAGGAGAAGATTGGCTTCTAGGAAACTAGAAGAAGGGTCTTAATATCAATGCCTACTGTTGGGGGCCGACTTTTAGCAGAAAGCGGCTATCAGCTTTGCAGCCATCTTGAGCCATATACCCTGACATGAGACTTGAATTACAATAGCCTACAACAGCTGAGAACACTCAAGATACCTTGAGATTAAAGGTGCGTGAGATTAAAGGTGTGTGACTTAGAAGTATAGAGATCAGAGTTAGAGACAAGACCTAAGGACATGATTAAAGGTGTAACTTAGAGGCGTGGCTTAGAATCAGACTATAGAAGACAGAACCAGACATCAGACCAGAGAGAAAGATTCATACACATCAGACATTAGGTAGAATCTGCCCTCACCCTCGCTCTTGCTGAAACCCGACCTCCAGACCGGAGCAGCAGCTTGGGCCGGGATACAGTGGCTGCCCAAACGTGGGTCGGCCCAGGCCTCAACATTTTACCTGGGCTGCAACATTTATTTTGGCCGCCCCAACGTGGGGCTAGTGTGGACCCCAACATTATTTTGACGCCCGAACAGGGACTCAAGCTTGGGCCTCAACAGCCTACAGTGACTCACTTCTTCCAAAAGGACCAAACCTCCAAATAGTGCCATTCTCTGGGCCAAACATACACAAACTACCACAATAACTTATGTTCTATGATGTTCATTCTTTTCAAAGATATGTGTATTTTCCTACTCAATGGTTTATAATTCATCCCCAAATTCTGATGTTAATACATTTGTTACTACACAAAGAGATCCAAGTTTATTCTCTTCAGCTCCTGTCACACTCTATGGCAGTGGTTCTCAACAGTTCTAATGCTGTAAGTCTTTAATATAGTTCTTCATATTGTGGTGACTACCCCAACATAATATTATTTTATTGCTACTTCATAACTGTATTTTAGCTATAATGTATATAACTGATATGTAGGATATTTGATATGCAATCCCCATAAATTAAAGGGTTATTTTGCCCATAAAGGGATCATGAACCACAGCTTAAGAGCCACTATTTTATGGAGTAGATGTTTTTCAATTAATTTTCTACTTTCATTTGTTTCCCTATTTTGTATATTTTATATAATTACGGTACGTATATCATTGCTCCCTTACGATTTCTAACTAATAACTTAAGCAATGAAGAATTATCTTGGTTAGTGTTCCTAAAGACAGTCCATTGTTGCTGGAAGAGTGTGAACTAGGCTTATCCCATTCCTTCCACATGGCCTACATTTAGGAAGCACAGAGAGCTGTAATTGTTCACACTCACATTGTTTCACATTTGGATACAGTCTGAGATCCCAGCTCAGACTGGTACTGTGCACATTTACCATATATCTTCTTAACATCATCAACATAATCTAGAAAATTCTCCACAGACATGTGCAGAGTTGTTTGCATCATAATTTTCAGTCCTGTCAAGTCAACATTCAAGATCAAGTGTCAATGTCATGTACTCTGTAGAATTTCAGTCTTGCTTCTTTTACTTCTAAGTAATTCTTAAAATATTAAGAAATATTAACTCAAAGTTAATAAAGTGCTATTACCCAGTGATGGTGCCAGACACTTCTAGTTCCTGAAGGCGAGGAGGTGAACCAGGAATAATAATTGAAAGTTCCAGATAAGACTGAGAATTAAAGTTAGACTTTGTCTCAAATTTAACAAAGAAAATAAAATTATATGTCATAGAATTGACATGGAAATTTATATATAATAATGTTTAAAATACCTAAGAATATATATTAAGGAGATATATATATATATATATATATATATGTGTGTGTGTGTGTGTGTGTGTGTGTATGTATATGTATGTGTGTGAGAGTGTTTATGTGTGTGCATATTATCTAATATAATTATATGTATGATATAGGTAGGGCCTTAATTTTCAAAAGTCTTATTGTAGTTCTATAAAGTTATATGTGTATTTCTCAAGATGCCAAATTTAAAAAAAAATCCTAAATCCTCTATGGACAACATGATTGTGCTCTACATTGCACATTCAAATAAAGCTAAGAGCATTTCAGAATGTATGAGTGTCTGCATCATTCAGAATAATTGCTTATGGTAGCAGAGATGCTTGAACTCTCTCTGTGCTTTGTAATATTTGATCCTACTCTTTAGCCCACTCTTCTAATAGCACACATATTACTACAATATGCAATATAGTATTGGAATCAAAAGATGAACATAGTAATAATATTTCATGTCAGAGATTTTTTAGTTAAAATTTTCCCAATTATTCTTCACCAGAGAAACTCAAGTTCACAGTAGCTGGAGAAGCATAAGATGAACAAATTCGATTTGAAGTTTACAAACTGAGGATAGACATGCCCAACCATAGCTAAACTTAAAAAGAAAGATTTTTTTAAAGTATAACTACTATGCTGAATGAATTAGTATAACTACTATGCTGAAAAAATTATTGAATGAAAATAATCAAGGCTTATTCTTTAACTCAGCATCATTAGATGCTTTGCAGCAGGCAACTCAGGCTTGGCACTGAAGTTTGGAGATGTTTTTTAATGTTTGTTTTGTTTGGTTTTGTTAGTTTATTATTTTTTCTTTTGTCTTGCAAAATATTCACATTCACATAGAAATGTCCATTGTAAAGGATTTTTGTCCAATTCATAAAATTTTTCTGAATGTAGATTCATTATCTAAACTGAAAAATGGTATTATTGGTAGAACAATGTTTAATTTTAGTTGTACTTATTAATTTCTCCAATCTTGGAATTAATGGCCGAAAAAGACTAGAAATTATCTTATTTAATGTGTTGCTCACCAAGAAAAAATTGTAGATGTGCTCATAAGTAGAAAATTTGAATTGAGAATAAATAAGGTATTTCTGTACATATAGTTTTCCTTTACCTTTGGGATTATAATAATATTACATTATTTCCCTTTCCCTTTCCTCCTTCTAAACCTTTCCATATATCCCTCATTATTTTTTTTCAAATATTTGGCATCTTTTTTACTAATTGTTTTTATATGCATATATGTATATGTACATACAAATTCATATTCTTAAATATATAAATATATGTATATGTACACCAACATATATATTTTTGAATATATATTTAAATACACATTCTTAATTATAACTATTTACTCTGTATAATGTTAGCTGCATATATATTTTGGGCTAGTCAATTATTAAAAATATACATTTAAAAATTAAAATGTGAAGTGAAGAAGACTGAAAGAAGAGACTTTATAATATTTATAAGTGTCTATTTAGAAAATAGAAAAAGGTCAATTGCCTGATAATTTACTTAGCAAAGCAAAGCAGAGCTTAATCTCCCGAGTGAAGGAAGTCAGAAAGAACAAGCAAGCTGTTCTTTCAGGAGTAAAAGACTCAGGGATGGGAGGAAGAATACACAAGGGGATGCTGAGAGGAAGTGGAGCAAGATCAGGCAGAAAGCAGTAAAGGAGCAATTGAGTGTGTGCGTACAGAAGACTTAGAATCTCAGCTCTTCCTGCTTTGCCAAGCTAGCATATATTTCCAACACTAGAAAAAGGTTGGCGTAAAGATGTTCTGGAAAATTTGAATGTAGGCCTTACCTTTATGTCAGAGTTAGTCTTCATGGTAGTACCTCGTAAACCACAGTAGATATATGAAATTATTTGTAGCCATGAATACTATACATATTATTATTATTCTCTTCATATCAACTATGTATGATATACATAGTATATTATTCTCTTCATATCAACTATGCTAAAACATGGGGTATGTTATACTTAATGAGGAAACATATTCTATTTTACATTGATTTTTATATACAGCTGAATAAAAGATTTGGAGAAATGATATTTATGAAAATGATTGATTATATATGTATGTGTTAACTTGACAAAAACTTGAATTATTACAGAGAAATGAGCCTCCCTTGAGGAAATGCCTCCATGAGATACAGCTGTAAGGCTTTTTCTCAATTAGTGATCATGGGTAGGAGGGTCCATTGTGGGTGGTGCCATACCTAGGCTGGTAGTCCTGGGATCTCTAAGAAGCAAATCAGTAAGTAACATCTCACCCTGGTCTCTGTATCAGCTCCTGCTTCCTGACCTGCTCGAGTTCCAGTCCTGACTTCCTGTGGTGACGAACTGCAATGTGGAAGTGTAAGATGAATAAATCCTTTCCTCCCCAACTTGCCTCTAGGTCATGATATTTGTGCAGGAATAGAAACCCTGACTAAGACAGTGTGTATCCAAGGCTTTATTACCTACCAAATCACCACAAAGTTCAGTAAAAATCAAGAGTTAAATAATCAAGGCTTGTCCCACAAAGGGGGGTGATAGTAGCTAGCTTTTAAACTTACAAGTGTACAATGTGAGTCAGAATATAACACCTGAAACAATTTCACGCCAGGACGTAGCTTTTTGCACAGAATTATTATCACAGGTATGTAAGTTATCTTCCATGTCATCTTTTCTCTCTATGTGACATTACAAGTAATGCAGTCTCCTGAATAATCCAAAAATGTATAGTGTGGCCAGCTCCAGGGAGTCACTGTAGACAGTTGTTTCCCACCCACACCCAGCATTCTCAGAAATCTTTCATTCCTTTCCTCCAAAAGTTTGTATTTCTGGCACTTATTGTTGTATTATAGAACTGAAAGATGCTAGACTATGAAAAAATTAATAACTCAGATTTAAAGTTATGTTGTCAAATTTATCATTCAACATTACACACTCTAAGGGAAAGGCTCTGCTCCTGTGTTTTGAACTACAGCAATCACTTTCAAATATAGTGGTGTCTTGAGATACAGATCATAAGGGATTGTGAAAAGTATGAAGAAGAAGTTTGGGGGATGTTTCTTTTATTTTGCTCATCTTTTCTCCTGTCATTTACTTTAGGTACAGATTTTTGCTTTGAAGGAAAACTGCCATTGCAACTTTATCCTGCTGTATTTGTTTATTAGTAGTAGAAGATTTCTTCAATAATTACTTATTTTCTTTCAATAATTTCAGAGTTTATGTCACTTAAGGGGCTTTAGGTCAATTGGTCAATTTCCTTTAATTAGATAACATTACTTGAAATCTGAATTATTAATTTTTTTCATAGTCTAGCATCTTTTGGTTTTATAATTATTCACTAGCATTTTCAGTATTATATTATTTTGGATACCATAGAACTTATTATACACATGTTTCCACTTCCTTATGATTTTTCAGCACTGGGTAACTTCTAATGTTCATACTGTAGAAAGCATGCAAAACTAAACTAAAAGAGAACATGCAGAAAATTAATCATTCCCCAAATAAGTCCACCTTGATAATATTTTACACACTTAAAACAGCAGTTCCAAAATGATGGACCTTCACACTGACTCTCTCTAACATTTTCCCTCTCAACGATAGTTGCATATACTTATCTCCAATTAAAAGTTGAGATCCGCAACAAAATTAAATGTGAGGAGCCGCATTCGCCATTAAAAGATGGCACGGGCTTCTGCTTCCTGGTTCTTCGCAGAAGCTTTACTTGAGAATGCGCCTGCGCATGGCTCGAAAACCGAGTATGACAATTGGATGAAAGATTTGAGCCAATGAGGGATCTGCACTTCTCCCAAAGCTCTATTTAAGCATCGGGCTTTCTGAGCTCGGCTTCCTTCCCTTCACCTCACCATCATGAGAGCTATTCAATAAATGCTGTCAGAAGAATCCTGAGTGTGGCGTGCTCCTTATCGGCGAGGTAGCGCGCTACAAGTGGAACCAAAACCCGGGATGAAGCCAAACATCTTGGGGTTTTGACCAGTCACGAAGGACCCTGTTGGCTCGCAGAGGATTCAGAACTGGCAGCGTGGAGAGTCTAGACGCTTTTCTGCAAGGTATGGTGGATCTTGTTTGGCTTAACAACAAGATAGCCTATCAGAAGCAGAAAAGGGAGAGAGCCATAATAAAATAGAAAAGAAAACTAGGATAGAGAAGAAAACTAAGAAGGAAAGGCTAATTTGAACAGAGTCTCAACGTTAGAGCTCCAGTAAGCGGGATACAGTGAAGGACACCACGGGAATTGGAAGCGGTCATCCTCACTCCTGCGCTGGAGAACTAGTCGACTGATGGAGCTGGCTGAATTCAGAAGTGAAACAAAGGTGATTGCATAGTAACAAAAACGGGGCAAGGAAAAAAATAAGCAGAAACAGATGAAAAAGGATTTAAAGAAGCAAGGAGTAAAAATTCGGAAGTGAAACAAAGGTAATTGCATAGTAACAAAAAATAAGCAGAAACAGATGAAAAAAGGTTTTAAAGATGCAAGGAGTAAATTGCAGGCTGCTCTGAGTCGAGAGCCAAACAGATAAATAAAGGTTATAGTAACGAAAATGGGGCAAGAAATAAGTGAGTAAAAACAGATGAAAAAGGCTTTAAAGACTCGAGGAATAAATAGAAGGCTTCTCTAGACAGAGAGCTAAGCAGAATGATAATGTTAATTGATTTAACTTTCAAAATGGGTGTGATTCTGAGTTATATAATTATATTTTTCTGGATAAAAACTCAATGTAAAGGTTTTTCTGGTTACTGGCTTAAGGAAAGGCTAATTTGGAAAAGGTTTTTCTATGAGTTTTCTGATGATGTCATTAAGGTAGTAGTTATGTCTTCCAGAATTATATGGATCAGACATGACAGAGGTAGGCCTCCAGAACACTAGATTTCAGAGAATCAAAATAATTATCTAGATACTAAACCTTGTTTTGAGATTTGTATATTGCAGAATACACAGCTTTGGAGAATGAATCTTATCACCTGCATGTTCACTAATGCCCTGGACTTCAGCTGGATGCAGTTAAGACAGACTTCAGATGCTTTCAATTTACCCTTCCCCTCATTCCTCTTCTAAAAGTCAACGCCCATGTTCAGCTTGAAGAAGTTAATGAGGAGTCAGCGCCCCAATTCCCTGGACTTGGGGACTGAGGTGGGGGTAGGGTTATTTGGCTGCATAATCTTTGGGGGAGTGCTGCTAACCCTCTGGTTGCTCTGCAAATTCAAACAACAACATCAAAAGGATAAGGTGGTGATCATGCAAGCATTGCTTGCCTTGGAGCAGGGAACATCCCCTCAAGCCTGGTTGAATCTGCTTAAACAATGAGACACCATCACTTAACAGGATATCCTGAGGGCTCGTGTTCCCATTGCACCAGGTATCCTAGTGGTGGTCCTCCACACTTCTCGGGGCTCAGGTTCCCATTGCACGGGATAAAAGGTGTGGAGGGTCTCGTACTGTTTAACAGCCTTGAACGCCTATCGGTAGAATGGTGGGCTAGATCGGCAACCTAACAACCCTCAATTGTTGTTGCAGTTTAATAAGGAAGGGGGAGATGTGAGGAGCCGCATTTGCCATTAAAAGATGGCGCAGGCTTCTGCTTCCTGGTTCTTCACGGAAGCTTTACTTGAGAATGCGCCTGTGCCTGCACATGGCGCAAAAACCGAGTATGACAATTGGATGAAAGATTTGAGCCAATGAGGGATCTGCACGTCTCCCAAAGCTCTATTTAAGCAGCGGGCTTTCTGAGCTAGGCGTCCTTCCCCTTTTCTCCATCTTGAAGAGCTGTTCAATAAATGCTGTCAGAAGAATCCTGAGTGTGGCGTGCTCCTTATCGGCAAGGCTGTGCGCAACAATTAAAACTTGAAAAGCAATTTAAATCATGTCCTATTTTCACTCAAACATCTATTACATACATGCAATTCTCCATAATCACTTAATATACCTTTCATTTTCTTTCAAAAATGTGTACCATTCAAACATATGCATGCATTTTTGAAGGAGAATATATTTTCTTTCTGAGAGTATATGACTTTATATAATGTTATGCACTATAATTCTATCTACACTATTACAAATTTTGTACTTTCATTTTTCTGTAGAGATGAAATATTTTGAATAATTTACAAGTAGAAATATTCTATGTAACCTGCAATATAGGAATGTATTCATTTTTGTTCATCATTTTTGATGTCTTCTTAATATGATTCCTTTGTATTTGCCTAAGATTGAAAGTTCTGTAGTTAGAAGTTCTAAAAATCATACCTTCTAGATTTAAGAATATGTTGTCCAAATAGAAGTTTACATTAAATTTTTGCCTTCTATATTGTATCATTTACTAAATATTTTCAAATTATTAAATTGTGAATTAATCTAATATCTCTGAAAAACATTCTTAATTTTTCACTATTCTATGCATTAATAAGTATTGATTGTGACTCCGTAGCAAACCTTTATCAAAGTTTGGCATTTCTTTCAATTTTTAAATCAATATTAGATTTAGTTCATGGTCTTAAGTAATAGAATTATAGAAGATAAAAAAATTCTAGTATTAAGTTTGAGTATCTGGAAGCTCTCTCTCTACAGCATCTCAGGACACTGAGTAATGGCCAGTTTGACAAGCTATAACTTGTCTTTTTGCAAAATTCTATAACACATGGTGACAAACTGCCATAGCTGAAGCCTGTATATCATCATGTATAATGTAATTTCAACACAATATGTTTTATTAGGTATTTGCCATGCTTATGTTACTGATACTTTATTTATACTCTTTGATGATACTCTTTGATGCTACTACAGTTTCAAGAAGTCACAATAACTATAAATTGTGTATAAATTAAGCTGGGCTAAAAATATCTGGAGATAAGAGATAAAACATTATTTCCTGACATTGCTGTAGGATCTTTCTGGTATTGTACAGTTTGATTTAGTAGATTGAATAAAGTAAACCCAACCTTACAAACATCATTATTATCTAATGTTTGGGGAGCTAGGGTAGACCAAGGAATGAAAAGTCTCTCTTTTCTTCCTCTTTCCCTCCTTCCTTCCTTCCCTCCCTCAATCCCTCACTCCCTCCTTCCCTCCATCCTTCACCCCCTTTTTCCTTCCCTTCCCCTCTTAGTCCCTCTCTCCTAAAACTGTGTAAACTGGCACACTTAATCTCCACCCTAAAAGTCCATTGCTCTGTCTCAGGACCGTGTGATTTATAACTGTATATGTTTCCAGATGAGCATGAAAGCATAAGTTTATGTTTGTCACCTTAATTTTTTGTTAAAAATTATTTGAGGTAACTTTCCATATTTCATTTTGGAAGGACGAGAAGACATCTAAGGCAACTATAAGATAAACTTATTTTGAGCTAGGAGAGAGAAATGCATGTGTGATAATGAACAATTCACAACAAAATGCTTTATGCCTCAAACAGCTTCTAGGGAACAGATTTTTCCTTTTGCTTGCTAATGATATTTTCCTCTCATTAAACACTGGTAACTCCACATTTTGGTTTCTACTGCCCAGAGCCAAATGAATAATCCTAATTGTCTTACTATCTCCATTTAACTCATGAGGATTTTTGCCAAAGTTCTAGCAATACCCACAACTCATTTTATGGCATTATACCTAAAGGCAGTGTTATAATAAACAGGCAGTAATTTGTATAAGTGTTTCAGGATGCTCATTTAAGAAGCCAGTGTGTGTAATCTAGCCTCTTCTGGAATGTTGGAGTGATGTTGGAGTGTGTGTGTGTGTGTGTGTGTGTGTATGTGTGTGTGTGTGTGTGATATCATTCTATGGGTTCACTTAGTGAGATAGCTTACTGCTAAAGATGCTTTTCTCAAGTGCCAAATATGTAGCAAATTAGTGTTTACAAAACGAGAGAAGTATAAATCACTAAGGAACTAAAGTATAAAAAGAGAGATGACGTTTCTGCTATCAAGACTGGAAGAAAGTGTCACATTGAAGATTTGAACTCACATACTATGATCAGAAAGCTGAATATGTCAGTATTTAAAAACATTCCATCTCCAATGAAATCAGTGAGAAAAAGCAAAGCTCTTTGTAGCAAAGTGTCACCAACAGAATTTTTCATAACATGTGGTCTCTTTCTGAATGGTGATAAAGGTTTACCATAAGGACGAGAAGAACAAGAATTAGAAAAACTTGTTGAGAGGAGGTAGTAAAGTACCCAGATCAGAGTGTTACAGAAGACAAGACTCTACATGGGGGCAGCTGCAGCTTCTAAGGTAAGGGTGAAGTAGAGGAGCATGAGACATTTGCCTGGCAAGATCACAATAGATGTTTCTAATGTATTATAATATTCGGTTTTCTTTGTTGTTTTTATTTTTTTTAAAAAATTAAAATTATTGCCAGCATAACTACAGTGAATACTATACCTTCCTTTCCTCCTTCCTTTCTCCTCCAAATTCATTCACATTCCATTGTCTCTTGGACTAATGCCCTCTTTTTCTGAAGTGTGTGTGTGTTATTGTGTGCACACATGCATGTATGTATGCGCATGTGTGTGTTTAAGATGTCATAAATTAGTGAAATCCTGATACTTCCTCTCTGAGCCAACCTCGAATTTGCTAGTATTTCTAATGACGCCTGACACTGGATCAGGGAATGGAATGAGCCAATGAGAAAGCGATTACGACACTTGGCTACTTGAGAACAAATGAGATGCTGGGCGGTGGGTATAAATGTTTGTTCTGTTTCTGCAAAAAAAAAAAAAAAAAAAAAAAAAAAAAAAAAAAAAAGTCTGCTTTTGCCACTTCTCTGACTCCCAGAGTCTGTGTCATTGGCTCATTCCATTCCCTGATCCAGTGTCAGTGGTCTTTGGCAATGCTGTCAAATTCTAGGTTGGCTCAGGGAAAAAGTATCAGCAGTACATGCCCTGACAGCATTGCAGCTGGACTTGCTTTGATATAAGTTACTCTTATAGGTTACTATGGTGGTTTTTATGAACTAGTGCCCCATAGTCTCATAGGGCAGTATTTGAAGGAATTAGGACACGTGGCCATGTTGCACTAGCTATGGCCACATTCAAGAAAGTGTGTCACTGGGGCTGGACTTTGGGATAGCAGAAGCCAAGCTAGGCCTTGTGTCTATTTCTTCCTGCTCCTTGGCAATTCAGATGTAGAACTCTCAAGCTAACTCTCCAGCAGCAAGTCTGCCTGTATGATTCCGTAATGATAATGGATTAAACTTCTGAAACTGTAAACTACCCCCAACTAAATGCTTTCCTATATCAGGGCTGCTGTGGTCATAGTGTTTCTTTGAATTAATAAAAGACAGATTAAGTGGGTATCAATATGTGAGTGCCTCTATTTCTCCTTTACAGCCATGGTGATCATTATTAAGTTACCTTCAAACTCTGAAAGGTATCCAAACACAGTAGCAATAGGCTATGTTGTTTGGAGAGTTACTTGGATTACACTGAACAAAAGCTTAAATGGAAGCTTCTCATGACTCGTGCTGGGGTTTCTGTGAGTCTATGGTTCTTATAGAGAGTGCTGTCAGCTCAAATTGCAAACTTCATCTAAGATGTATACATACATATAATATATATATATGTGTATGTATGGATATATATATATATATATATATATATATATATATATATGTGTGTGTGTGTGTGTGTGTGTGTGTATCCACACACCTTACAATCAGTATATATATGACTTATGACTGATTCCTTATGACTTTATCAATCTACATGTTCTTTGTTCCTCCTTAATCTTTTTACTTCTATATTAAACTCCCTCCCTCTCACAGTTAGGATGTCAAACGACACTTTCAAGTTATATTTTAAAAGACTGATAGAATTTTCTAGGCTTAGAAAGCATATTTTGAATGTGGGGTCTTTTGTAGTACAGGGTGATTTTGAAAACACTGTATAGCCAAGGATTACCTTGAACATCTGATCCTCTTATTTCGACCTCTTAAATGCTAGGATTAAAGGGGTTATCCATCATGTTTTATTTATGGAATGGTAGAGATCAAAAACTGCACCTTGTGCATGCTGGGCAAGCATTCTACAAACTGAGCTTCATTTCCAACCCCCAAAGATTTGTTTTGGGTTTGTTGAACTGTTAAACTAAATTTTGAGGCATATTCTACATTTTGTTATTTTCTTTAAACTATTTCTTTAAAAATGTATATACTTTATTGAAGTACTTGACACCTATCTTAAAGTATCTCTGATAGGCATAGAGTCTTCATTTTACATAAAATCAGATATTGCTCATTTACGGCTTATTTCTAGGCACTGACTGAAAATTATAAGTAAATTACTAGAGTATGTTTTGGATATCCTTGCAGTATGTAAATTTTTTCCAGCACCTCTAGAAAGTCTAAATGAAAAAGTCTTTTACAATATGATACAGTAAGCTGAACCTCTATATGATAGGATGTCACTTTCCCATTACTAAAATCATTTTCTGAGGCTCTCTTTTGTAACTCTTCACCTAGGTTAGTGACATCACTTTTCCACACATTTTCAGCTTTTCAAAAGTACCCCTATTCTATCTTTTCCTTCTAAATTGGACCTTAGTCTCTCAAGTTCTCATGTTACAGTGAGCCATTGGTAAATGTTGGTGTCTGCTTCTTCAAAGTGCAATTCAAAGTAGATTGTATTTTCGTTGTACCTTGGAGCTTTGAGAGTTCAATGGTTCCTTTTTTCTTTTTTAGCAAACAAAAAACATGACCTGTCTCATGGACATTCACCTGAAGCACTCAAACTCATTTCAAAAAGATAAAAGCCTTCTCTACAGTTCCTGAAATCCCAGAAAGCCAAATCCATGTAGTTAAATCACCACTCTGCCTTGAAGAATGTTTCTATCATTTTGAATTTCATATGTCAGATTTTTAGGCCAACATATTAATATCGCACAAAATATCCATACAAAGAATAACAAGAAACACTGAATAAAAAAATTATCGACTGTAGTATTCACAACTTCAGAGTGTAGTGGCAATAAATGAGTTTGCTTATGACAGCCACATAATAAAATGAAAAAATAACAGATACGAGGCAGAAAAACACATGTGTAAGCATGCTCAAGTAAAGTTTAGGGAAATCATATCTTCCCTGGGGACAATGCTTAACAATACAGAAAACTACTGAACAATAGAGGAGAAACATGAAGCGAAATATTGTGAACATTGAATTATGTGAATCAGAGGATAATTTTCAATTAATTTTAATTTTTAGAGTTGTATCCTCTGGCTCCTGTTGATAATGTATCTGATAAAACTTGACTTTAAAATAGGAAGAAGGAAACACGATTTCTAAATGCTCACACCAAATTGCTTTAAGGATGATAAAATACAGTTATAAGCCTCCTTCATTAGGATACTGTTTTCAGCCAAGGCAGTGTTTAAATTATTGTGAATCAATATGAAGTTACTTAAACAATTGTTGTGACCTAATTAAAAAAAAAACCTGCCTGAAATAACCTCTATAATTTATGTCTGGAGAATTTTTAAATAAAAAAATTTCATGACCTAATTACTCTCTGTATAATAATACATCTTTTAGAGCCATGCTACTTGGTAACAGAAAATTAAATTTACTTTAAAATACATACTGTTTGGGAGGTGCGAGAATCATTGTTATAGCTTGATATCATTAAAGTTTGAATATAATTATTAAGAAGAATTTAGTCAAAAAATCTTTAAAATCCTAAATCTTACAGATTTGTTTTTTAATTTGAAGAAAAGAGTTTTGCTACCTTGCCTAGAGTAGCTTTGATCTTATTCAAAAGTCTAGGAGACCCTCAAACATGCAATCCCACTGCCTCAGCCTCCTGAGGAGGTATACTTACACTGGTTTCACAACTACCTTTTAGGACATAAAGTACTTTAAAAAATAATTATAAAAATGATTCATGGGGTTGTTTTTAATAATAAGAGGTATTGACTGTAGCAAGTCATGAGAGTTAATACAATTCATAAAATTCAGACATAATCCCTGAGATGAGGATAAATAACATTTCACATATTGTATTTTAATTTTTTAATTCTTTTAATTAGATTTAAAACCTGAGAAAAAATAATGGCATGATAATATTAGGCTGTAATGTAAAATATTAGCGTCATATTTTCTGTCACCTGAAAGTTTATTTAATAAATGACAGATATATTTTCAGAACTAATTGCCATTGAACAAAAGATCAAAAGTATTGTTGCTTTACTTGTATTTATACCCAGATGGTCTCACAAGGAAAACCCATTTCTCAGCCTTCGTTACAATGAAATTGGTGAGTGACTAATTCTAGCCATTTGTATCAGAGTGACTATTTCTAACCCAATTACAGCTAAATCCACTCCTACCCTCACACTGCCTCCACAAAACTATGGATTCCCTACATCTGCCCTAAAAAGCTAAAGTGACAGAGGTCACAAGCACAATCACACATTTGATGTCACCATTTAGAAAATCAAGAGTGCATTTTAAGCAACTTCTCTGGGATTAATATGTGAAATGAAATGTTTCCACACAAGAAACAGGGAACCCAGTTACAGATCTGAAATATGAGGTTATTCATTTTATCACAAGGCAGATAGATATTCTCCTACCAAACAAGTTTTTTTTCCCCCAGAATTAAGCAGCAGTGAGTATGTCCCATGTGATCTGGTATCAAAGGTCAACACATGAGGCTAACTTACACACACCCTGCACTCCAGACCATTTGTATTCATCAATAACCATCCACTAGGCTTTTTGTAAATGATAATTTCATTCTTCCTGGAAGTGTGTACTAAGAAATGATTGACTATGTGGTCCTTGTTATATAATCAGTTTTTAATCATACTTTTATTGTCAAGGTGAAATAGGAAAGTTTTTATCTTCGCACTTTCAACTAAATGATTAAACACCACCAGTGTCATAATGTCTTAGAAGTGACAGAGTCATCACAATATGCACTGACAGTACATCCATTTCAGGATCATATTTCTATCACTCTAACAAGTAAGTGGAAAGCCATGAGAAAATTCACATTGTGCTTTCAACTAATAAGTATGGGGACTCCATAAGGATTTCATTAATGCAGCTGGCTTCCAAGAAGCACAGAAGATATGAATATGCATAATCATATATGGGCCTCACCATGCAAATATGTTAGATATATTTTAAATATAAACAGCTAAATCAGATTGAATTTCAACATATCCCTTAGCAATAATTGGATACATTTACAAAGATTGGTAAGTGAGGCATTATCAAAATAAATAACTCAGTTTAACTTAATCTTTCTAAATAATAAACTATGATATAAAATGCTAGGATAATTCTACTTATTAAACTATCAGCATTAATGTTTCTGTTTGGTTATGCTTTGAAACATTTGGTTGTATCTTTACTATTTTCTTAGCATAAACTGAAATAATATTTTCTGACAGAATTCGCATGCTCTATTTTAACCCATCTTGCATTTAGTGTGAAATGAACCAATTAAAGTAAAGGCAGAGGATTCATGGAGCCTATAATTTGCAATTTGGAGGATGAAACTGAAGAAGAGTGACACCATCAGTTTGGACCACAGTAGAAGGTGGCACATCTTAGTGAAAGCACATCTTATCAGGCTCAAAGGTCAAGTTGTCTTACAGAAAATGGGGGGAAAGTAAATGGCTCTGGTGAAGTTCTTTTATCTTTTAGGGTGTGGTGAATGGAAGGAGGAGACCAGGATTAGTTTGTAAGACAGATTCCCCCTACACAGCTAACAAAGCATTTACAAAATGAATAAAAAACACTGACAAAGATTTTTAAAGACTCCATACTTATTTTCTCTATGTTTAAACTTACAAAATATTTAGACATAATTTATTGTAAAATAGTAGAAAAATTTAAATAACTATGAACTTGTTTTTCTGAATATTAAAAACACTAAATTGGACATATTTAGATGGTTCAGTAGAAAAAGGTGCTTGTTACCAAGTTGAGGTCCAGAGTTCCATCTTCAGAAAACCCCAAATAATAGAGAGAAACAACTCCTTCTTATTGTCCCCTGTTCTACTCACCTGTGTGATGATGTGCATATATGCCCAAACATGTCTTTCCCTCCACATGTTTATGCACCCCCATACACAAGTTATTAAATAAATATTAAAAACTTTAATAACAAATCAGTTTACACAATGCAGGCATTATCCATGCTTTGTGGGACTAAGGGAGATGCAGATTGGACCTTGGTGTCTGTAGTGGTTCATTCAAGCCCTTTCCCTTCTTCATCTCTCCTGTGAACCTGAAATGACTAATGGTTTAGGCAGAAAGTGAGACAAGGAATATGTTACAGATTGAAGGAAATGGAGCAAAACTAAGGATGCATAAACTAGCTTATGAAAACCTATCTACTGTTGGGTTTTTCAAAGTATAATTGTTTTTGTTTTTGTTAAATTTCTTCTTTTTAATTGGTTATTATATTTATTTACATTTGAAATATCCCCCTTCCGGATCTCCCTTCAACAACTCTCATCCCTTTCCCTTACCTACTCCTTGCCTCTAAGAGGGTGCTCCTCACCCACCCTCACCTCACCTCTCTAGCATCCCCCTACACTGGGGCATCAAGCCTCCACAGGACCAAGGGCCTCCCCTCCCCATTGAAAAAGACACTACATAAGGTAGTTTTTATAGCCAAACAATGTTGCTCTTAGAAGACTTTGGTTTTAATGAAATGTTTC
Organism: Arvicanthis niloticus; assembly: GCF_011762505.2. Classification (NCBI taxonomy): domain Eukaryota; kingdom Metazoa; phylum Chordata; class Mammalia; order Rodentia; family Muridae; genus Arvicanthis; species Arvicanthis niloticus. The sequence continues at coordinate 62,135,072 of NC_047669.1, forward strand.
AGTGTTGGGCTTATAATACCTCCTTATGGGTATGAGTAGAGGATAAGAATCAGTCAGAACAATATAGATGATTACCATTGCTGTGTGTGGCCACCATTAACCCAAGGCTGACTCTAGAGCTAAAGACATCACACACTTTGGTTGCTGGATATAGACAAATCAATCTCCAGCAGATCAGGAAATACTTTGCTGGCTAGCTTTCACAGTGCTGGTAGGTTCCCTGTGGGCTATTGAGACAGAAAAGAAATCCACAAAAATTACCAGCCCTGGACTTTGCATGCTACCATAGCAGAATGACTCTTTGTGGGCGTAAGCAATTACTCCCTTGATTGGATTGGAAGTATGATTCACAAGAAAATTTCACATGTAGTCCTAAGAATTTGCATAAAATCCCTAGATCAGGGAGAACATAGGTCCTAGCGAGAATGGTTCTATGAGTTCCAGAACAGTCACACTGAACCACCCTGCTTCAAACAAACATTCAAAAAAAAAAATAAACAAAAAGAAAAGAAAACTACAACAAAAAACAAAAAAGAGGGAAAGTTCTATAGCTTTTCTGTTAAATGGTGATGCAGTCAAAATGTTTCCTAAATGGTTATATTTATTCCTATAGATTTATGCTGCTTTCAACCCTTCATTGCAGTGGAATACTGGTTAATGCAGGAACTTAGAATAGTTCACAGTGCCGTGAATAAGCACCTATGAACTTAGAATAGTTCACAGTGCCGTGAATAAGCACCTATGAGTGCTCAGATCTCCTTGTCTACTTCTAAAGCTCATGGAACATGAAGAAAGAAGGGTCAAAAAGAAAATAAGAAATCTTCTTAGTGTTTCCATTGCAACTCTTACATAGTACATCATTTAATCGGGGCTGGCTTATAGGTTCAGAGGTTCAGTCCAGTATCATCAAGGCAGAAACATGGGCAAGCATAGCTCTAGAGGAGGTGAGAGGTCTACATCTTCATTCAACGAAAGCCAGGATCAGACTGTCCTCAGGCAGCTAAGAGGACTGTCTCAAAGATCATCCCTACAGTGACACACTTCCTCCAACAAGGCCACACCTCCTCCAACAAGGTCATACCTTTTAATATTGCCACTCTCTAGGCCAAGTTCATTCAAACCACACGGAATTGAAAGATGGGCAGGACAGATGTGTAATGGCTGTTGCATAAATCTCACACAGCAGCTGTTGTTACCTGCACAAGATCTTGGAAAGATTAACTAGTTACAAATTCTAGCATGACCAGAAAGTGTTTGACTAAAGCCTCACTCCTAGCTGCAAGAGTCACTGGTACCCAATAATTGCTGAGGAAGGGGGAATAATTTTTCTTTTTGGGAGAGTTGAGTTGCAAATGCCCATGTGGGTGATCCCACAACTATTTTCATATTGGAAGCACTAGTTGGACTCGTTAGGTGAGAATGAATACGGCATGAAGTTGGGAAAGATAAGTATTTGATGAATTCAAAGGGGTAGAGGACAGGTTGAGTGGGAGGTAGATATCATTAGGATACCTTTATACATTTATAAAATTTTCAAAAACTAAATGAACCATTCTATTAAATAACAATGGTTGAAAATGCCAAAGTCAAAACTTCATTGAAAATATTAATAATAATAATAATGACTTACTTAGTTTTACATTAATGTATATAAAAGCACTCATAACTTCACAATCATCCACGAAGTTTTATAAAAAGCATAGATCTGCAATAATTAGATACAGTGTTTGCACTTGGATGCATGTACTTACATGTGGGAACAGGACCAATGATTGGGGTGAGAAGTGATGGAGTCACGTGACGAATCCTGGGAAATCTGACTCCAGAGACCAGCAGAGGATTCAGATTTGAGTTTATTGCCCGGCTCATAAGCTTAAATACTATGTTTGTAGTCAATCCCAAGCCCCTAAATCCTTATCCAATCGTATCTTGCCACAACATCACAAACTCCAGTGAAAGCTGTGCCTAATGAGCCCTGCCTCAGAAGGAATTGAGGGAAAATCATCCCCTGTGGAGACTTTCCTGAAGATGACGGAATTGGCCACAACTCTCTCCTTGGTTACTGTCTCACTTCTGTGCCAGGAGCTATCTTAGATCTAATGCTATGTACGGCAGATCAGGACTCTCTGAGGAGTTTCCGGAGCCTATGGCTCGCTCTCCATCCCATTGCTTCCTTCACAGGGTTGACCTTCACATTCCCTCACTTATCTATGGCTAGTATCTCAGAAACTGAGAAACACTGGGAATTCAGATAAGTAAGTCAGCTCTTTGTGGAGCTGAAAACAACAGAGCAACGATTTACACAAGGAAAGTGCAAGCAAAAAATCATAATGCCTGCGTGACCAGAGCAGGTAAATAGACCAACATCCAATTTTCTGATGAGGAAGGAAAACAAGCATTTCTCTGTAACTGAAATTCACACTTTGAGTATGAGTAAGTCTAGTTTAACCTTTATAAAGTGTTGCCTTTATAATTCTTGTCTGTTTTACTACAGTAAGAGAAAAAAAAGATGCACTTTCTTTCCTTAGCTTTCATAAAGACAGAGCTGACACTCCAACAAATAGAGATGGATTAATGAGAGAAAAGCATAACAAACTCTCATAGTCAAAATCTAATGCTATGCTAGAATTCAGGGATGAAGAACAATGGACTCAGGGAAAAGGTGATATATCTATATCTCCATCTCCTCCCTCTCGTTCCCTCCCTCCCTCCTTCTCTCTCTTGCTCTCTCTTTCTCACTGTATATATACATACATACATACATACATACACACACACACACATATATATGTGTATATGTACATATATATATATGTATACACACACACACATATATCTATATAGATATATATAGATATATGCTTAGTATTGACAAAGAATGGTCACCCAAATAAATGTGCCTACATAAGAGGGTTTGACATAATAACACTGAGGCTTGGAGAAGAAGATCCTACAAGGATTGCCATGGTTTTCATGGTGTCTCTGTATTATGCCTTGGTGTAGTATGCCTTCCTCTCAGTCAGGATACTCTGGAGAGAGTACCCAAAGGATAAAGAAGAGAGGTGGTGACCTTTTTGTTTTGTGGTTTGCTTTTTGCAAAAAGAAGTTTCAGTTTCTGTGATCTATTTAAAGAAGAAAACTTTGGCTTCTGTGTCTCACTGTAAGGGGTGAAGAAGGGAAAAAATGAGTGTGAAGAAAGGAGGATGCCAAAAGACCTGGTTTGTAAGGTTTTCACAATCCTTAATTCAAATAACTTAGAATGACATAACATCATAGGTTAGAATATCATGTCCTGATTTACATGATATTACCCATATATATTAATTAGCACATAACTGGTGAATAAATAAGAAATAAGACATGATTCAACTTCAAATAACTAAAATCACTCCAAGATATCAGACACACACAATCATGTAGATTTCTCTTGTTCTCCAATGTCTTTTGTTCACTTATGGACGGTTTGGGTTTACTTCTATTGATTGAAGTAAATTACCAAAAATTTGAATAAAAGGAAAATAGTATAGTTTCCTACACTGGAAGGTTAAGTTTACCCAGATAGCCTCTACATTTAACACTTTTGATAAACATAAAACTTGAACATAATCGAGATTTCCTAATACTTCTAATTTTATATATTGTAAGAAGAAAAAAAAAAGATTATAGCTAGAATCTCTCTTGGATTCCTCTCTGACTCCAAGTCCTTGTTATCTCCTTTGAATGAATTAAGATGACACATGGTGATTAGGTATAGAAGACTGGTATGCACAGACTTGGCTGGTTCACTCTGAAGTGGTGAGTGTAAACAGGGAACAAAGGGACCATTGTGAAGAAATGTCAATTTTCTGATAGTGAGAATGCACAAGGACCAGAGAATCCATTGAACTGATCTGTACTTTACATGTTCTTTGTACTACTTCTGAAGTCTCTGAGACAGGCCGCTTTCCCTGAGAGCATTACTTTGTTGAGGTGTTTGACATACTTATTTGGATTACTTACTACAGGAGAGAACAATGGCATGTCCTTGATCTTTTGCAGAAAACGTTCAGCTAAATTGAGATCTGATATTCATGGCTAATTTGAATATGTTTTCATCTACTGCTAGTGATTCTCAAGTTTCCTAATTCTGTGACCATTAAAATAGTACTTCAAGTTATGGTGACCTCAACTGTAAACTTATTTTGTTGCTACTTTATAACTGTAACATTGCTACTGTTATAAATTGTAATTTAAATTTCTGATATGCAGGATAACTAGAGGGAAGTCTCAGATAATGTTCTTTGGTCTGGTAATCAGATTCCCATAGTTTCAGTTTCTGGTTTTAGAAACTGTGTGTATGTGTGTGTGTGTGTGTGTGTATGTGTGTGTGTCTGTATGTGTGTCTGTGTGTGTCTGTGTATCTGTGTGTGTCTGTGTGTGCATATGTGTGTTTGTGTATGAAGGGGTGGGTTCTTCTTCAATAATCTTAAAGATGATTAATATATTCTTAGTAACCTGATACAAAATATTTAGAATATTTTGAAGATAGCTCAGATAATGGAGAATGATTCTGCATGTCACCAAGCCCTATAACCTGAGTTCAAGCTCTGTGCTTTGCATACTCCCCAAATAAATCTATGTATAAAGACATTATCTACATCTTAAACTTGCTAATATTAATTTTATCTTTATGTAGATATAATTAGATCTTCTGTTTTGATAAAAATTGCCAATGTAATATTATATCATGACTGCTTTTCCTATGTGTTTTTCTAGGAACATGAAAAGTTTTATCTAATTGATACAATAAATTGTGTTTATGATATAATTTTGTTCCTTCCTATGTTAAAGCATGAAATAACACTTGGACCTAATTACTATTATAATACCCTCAAAATAATCAGAAACAAAAAATTGAGCTCCATAACATTTCCATGTGTTTTCCTAGGAATCTCAGCTTGGTCATGCAGTTACATGTGTCTTCAGTCATCTTCTTGTACTAAGGAATTAATTATAACTATTTGGCTAAATCCATATGAAGGGGTAAGATCTGTGATTTCCTTTGATGTCTTCCTTAAGTGAATGCAATTTCAATGGCAGCTGATATTCCCTACTTTGCTGTTGTAAATGGTTATTACATTTGAACTCTGACGACTTCAGAAGCAATTTATATTCTCTGACTGGATTTTGCCTTTGAAACGCCCTTCTCTTTGTGGTCTAAATGGAATGGCAATGTTGAATCGCCATGTCACTCTTACTGAAAAAAAACTTACAGAACAAATAAACACATATCAGTAAAAAGTACAGAAATGTTAGGGATAATTTCCTGATTTTCTCCTGTAACTTATATTGCTGTCCAGTATTATCTATCTTTCTCTGTTGCTTTATATATTCTTCTTTTATTTTCACCGTATAGCTCTACTTTTATAATTATAAACAAAGGCCAAGTAATCATAAATAAATATAGAAAAGAAAATATACACTTGTGATCAATCCCTGAATAAATATGTAGGCTTGCCATGGGTATTGCAAAGTCACATCAGATCTATTATATGCAAACTGTCTACACAAAATCAAGCCTGGTGTTATGAATGAGGGAAGAGCTCATGGTACCAAAAACTTTCATTAAGAACTATTAGAGATTCACAGCTGCCAGAAAAACAGAATCATTCTATTTAAAGCATTTGCCATTTGTCACTGGTGGACTGCCCATGTTCCAGTGGATGGTCCCACATCAATAGAAATATGCCTGGGCAGCACTAACAGAAGCTTAGTGGATTACTCTGTGTGTGTGTGTGTGTGTGTGTGTGTGTGTGTGTGTGTGTGTGTGGTGTGTCTCTCTCTGTGTGTGTGTGTGTGTGTGAGAGAGAGAGAGAGAGAGAGAGAGAGAGAGCACATGAATTATGAATTTGTGAGTGAAAGGTTAAAAGACCCCCATTTAAACACCGAATATTTTCAAACACCAACTACTATTTTATATTTGAAGCTAAAACATTCATATTTAAAAGAAACATAAGCGTATTAATGGAGAAGCTTCAGGTCAGTCTAGAGTATAATACCTTTTCTCCTTTAACTCATCCTGTAATTTTGTTTAATTACCTGAACTAAAGAAAACCATTGTTAATTCAATGATTTCTCTAAGATAATAGAATTTCTTATAGAGAAATATATTGATTAAAAATTTAAAATTAAAAACACTATAAAATCATGAAGATAATAACTTTGATAACACTTTATAGTGATAAACTTTTTTGCATATTTTTGTGCATTTGATATGGTGTTTTGTAAGAGAAGTGATAATACAAGTATCTCATCTGTAAAATTTCAAGAACTTAGCTTCCACCATGCAGCATCCACCATCCATGACGGCAACTATTAAATTCTTCTGTAAATGTTGAGAGCTATCACACTTTTTACCCATTTACTCCTGAGAACAACTTTAGTGATTGCAATACAGTGCTGATATAAGAAAAAAAATTTTGCCTTTATATCTTCAAAAACTTCACTCATTCCTTGAAGTTAGTGAGTTTGTTTTCTGCAGTTATTTTCATATACTGCTTTCTATTGTTGTGATTGCCTAAATAAGTTTTTGTAAAACAAAAATGTAGTATTTGGAAGGCTGTATATTCAGCTAAATGGTAAAATGGGAACAAAGTTTTTGGTTTGGTCTCAATCATCAATTACATTATGGTTCTTTATTTTTACTTTGAATTTCTGTGCAGCTTGTTTATTAACCAGTACTGTCTTTTTAAAATACATGTTATTTTGCTCTCTAGAGTGTCATGTAAATAAAATTGACTCATAGCCATGTGAGATTGGCTTCTTCGGCTTATACACTTAAGATTGATCCACCAACTAATTTTTCTTGTTTCAGTTATTCTTTTCCTTTCATCACAGAATAATAACCCTATAGGTACAGATAGATTTCAGCTTGTTAAGGTTACTGAAGCACATTGTAGCTGTCTCCAGTTTTGCTAAGTATGAATGAGTAGTTATAAACCTTCATTTATGAAAGAGAGTATGGTTTAAATTTTACTAATGGAACACAACTGAGCAATATCACTGTCAAGCTATGAATATAAGTTCGAAAATATAGAGGTGTAACTCCCAACTACTTTCTGAGCATCCTATAACTGGTTTCTTTTCAAATGTAGTATACAGGAGACTAATTTAATGGTAGAGAAATCTGAGAGAAACCACTTCAATAAGGCAGGCTTAGTGATTAGTGACTATAAATCATGTTCATTGTATGATGATATATGCCAATAATATAACATTATATCATGTAAATGATCTAACTGCTCTGTGACTATTGTTCAATGACAATTAATATAATCCAATTATGAGAAAATCAGACAGAAAATACCAACTAAAATGTTTTAAAATATCTTCATGAAATGGCTCTTTGTCACTCTGTAGTCTGCCTTTGGGACCCCTTCACCTCACTAGGTTCTCTTTTGTTCTCAATAAAAGAAGATGCACCTAGTCTAATTGCAACTTGATATGGCAAGGCTGCTTTATACCCATGGGAGACCTTCCTATTTCTGAAGGAGTGGATAGGGAGTGTGAGGGGGAAGGACAGCAAGGACAGGATGGAGGGGAAACTGTGGTTGGGATTTAAAATTAATTAAATAAAAATAAAATGAATGCTTGATGCTGTCAATACTTTTATATAATAAACAGTAAAGGAGTCTAGATAAATATTATAGCTAATAGGAGCCTAAGGTCAAATGATAATTTAAGAAAAGGTAATATTCTATATATAGCTGCAATAGAAAAAATGGGCATAGTATAAAATAAAGAACATCTAAGAGATTTTTATACTTTATATACTTATGCATCAAATTTGGCTCATTAATTTTAGCATTTCATAGTATTAGTAACACATTAATAATAAAGTCTACTGTATGAGGAGTTTACAGAAATTCTATATACCACCATTACCATATTTTAATTAACAAATTTAAAACATGGCATTTTAAATAGTCTCTGATAAAAATTAGTGACATGCAGGAAAAACCAAGGGTCTCATGTAAGACAAAGCCACATTTCTCTTGCACTTCTGATTTATGTCAGAAGACATATCTTACATATCAGAAAGGATATGATCTTACATATCAGAAAGGATATGTAAGAGCATATCTGCTGAAGTTGAGATTCACTATTTACCAAGTCATATCTGGCTATGCAATAAGTATGATCAAATCGAAAATGCAGTACAGAGGAACAACTAAATAGAAGCCAATAAAATCTCAGAGCAAAAATAGTAGTATGTTCCTACTAAATAATTCTAAATAATTTTATTGCAAACTTTGATCAGCCTTACAACCATAAATAACATACCTATTAGCATCTGATATAACATTGTCAAATTTTCGTTGGGTGACATAGTTAGGGTTTCTGTGATGAAACATCATGAACAAAAACAACTTGGGGAGGAAATGATTTATTTTCTCTTAAAATTCCATGTAACACTCTATAAATGCTTGAACACAGGGCACAAATTCAATCAGTTAAGGAACCTGCAAATAGGAATTGAACTTATGCAGAGACCATGGAGAAATAATGTACTACACATCTGCTCCCTTACCCTCTGCACTTTCCTCCCCATCAATCCCTCCTCCATTACCCTTCAGAAAAGGGTAGACTTCCCAGGGATGTCAGACAAATATGGGTTATTAAGTTAGAGTGATATTAGGCACCTCCCATGATATTAAGGCTAGATGAGGCCACCCAAAAGGACAAGGGTCCTCAAAGCATGCAAAATCATCAGAAACACCAAGCTATAAAACACTGACATATAGACAGATAGCATAAGTTAGACCCATGCAGGCTCCCTGATTGTTGGTTCAAACTCAGTGAGCCTCTATGAGTCAAAATTTGTTGATTTTTTGTGTTTTTTTTGCATTGTCCTTTATTCCCCTGTCTCCTACAATGCTTACCTCTTTTCATCAATATTCTCAAAATTCCTCCTAATGTTTGGCTGGGGGCGGGGGGTGCTCTGCATCTGTTTCCATCAGTTGAGGGGTAAAGCCTCTCTATTACCAATTGAGTTAGGCACTGATCTATTAGTATTGCAGAATACCATTGGGCATTGTTTCATTGACTTATTTTTTTTTTAATTATTTTTTTTCTGCCAGTTGTGTTTGCTTCTATCCTAGGGCTCTGACCTATCCAGCCTGTGGTTTCTGGTCTACCATGTAGGGTAGGGTTCCCTATCATGCCATGTCTCAGGCTAATCATTGGTTAGCTACTCCCACAATCTCTGGACCTTTACTCCAGCGCATCTTGCTAGCATGATCCATTTTAGGCTGAAGGTTTTGTGGCTGGGTTGGTGTTCCAAGCCCTTTACTGGAAGTCTTTGACTGGTTATATGATATGTTAGCTTCAGGTTCTGTATTCTCCATGACTCTGTGTCTTAGCTAGGGTCACCCTAACATATTACTGAGAGTTGATATATACTCACTTGTAAGTGGATATTAACTACAAAGTAAAGGATAATCATGATAAAATCAGGAACTGCTGTTTAAAAGAGATGCTTTCTTGGGATCAATGGAGGCACGGGTGGAGGGTATTAAAGGAGCTTACAGCTGTGCTTAGATGAGCTTGCTGAGGCATTTCTCACCTGTTCTTGGAGTTTATGTTACTGACTCTGCACCACCTCACCTCCAACCCCCATGGGCAGGTAGTGTCAGGCAGCAAACAGTCAAGGACACAGGCAACAGAAGAGCTCAAGGGAGAATACATGGGTCTCCTTGAGAAGGGGGTCATAGAGTAAATAGATATTGCGGATGGACTAGGGTTGGAAAAAGTTTGGGACAGAAACAGGAGGGATCAGGTGGGGATAGAAGGGAGAAAGTACTGGGAGAAACAATTGAGGGCATTCAGGGACAAGGTAGAAACATAGTTTATTCTCTTACACATTCCTGGATCACCTGTCCTTAGAGATCTGGGCCAATCCTGATCAATTCCTACTTCAGAAATTGCACTACAGACTTGCCTACAGGAAAATATTTTATAGAACTTTCTTCTAAACTGAGTTCTTTTTCCCATATGACCATAACCTTATATCTAGTTGACATAAAACTAGCCAGGATAGTAGTAGTTAATTAATCTACTTTCTCCAAAGGAATGTTTTCTCTTTTGTTTTTGATGTATAATTATTTACTTATATTATAATCTATTCACTAACATATATTCTGCACGTTTAAAAGTTGGTTTATTAATTTTTGATGATGTATGTGTTGAGGGAGAATTGCGCAGGAGTACAAGTGTTAACAGAGACCAAAGGTATATTAGATTCCCTGAGATTTGAGTAACATGGAGTTTGCGCACCACCCCACACATAGGTGCTGGGAACTGATCTAAATTCTTCTACAAGAGAAACATGTGTTGTCACTTAGTAGGATAAATTTTTCATTTGATAAATATTTCTCTAAGGCAAGAAGAAGGTGTACTGTGCCCAGTTTTCCCTCTAAAATACATATTTTGAAACACTTAATACCATTGATTTGCTCTTTACTCACGACAATTCATCTTCTCCAATGGAAGGTATAGTACCTCAGTGTCCATGCGTTTTCTCACTTGAGAGTAAGTTTATGAGTAGCAAAGTTTCCAGAATCTTCAATAACAATATACAAGAATGAAATTTGCTAAATTATTTTAAAACAATACATGATTTTAATTACTTATACAGATAATTAAGGAAACACTTCTAAATATTATTATTCAAAACTAAATAACTGGAATAATCAGCTATGGTGTTAATGACTGGACTAGACAATTAGGATTAATCCTTTAGTATAATTTTTTATTGTACAGACAAAAGAATACAAACCCTGGATATGGCCACTGTTGTGACTAGGAAGATCTGTAACAGATGATTTATGGACTCTCTCTACAAGAAGGTAAATGAAACCCATTGTGTGTAAATGAACACATTACTTAATGTAAATAGAAGACAGCAATACATATTGAGTTTGGGGATCACTCTGTTGCTGAGAGGTATCTTTGAGATGATACTGTTTGCATCCCAATTGTGATTATCTTTTAAATTGTAGAAAATAAAGCTGTGACATCTGTTAATTTGCTTAGCCTTTTCAAACGTTATCCCAAAAATAATTTTTTTTTCTGTATTCATGTGGTGACTTTGTGTGTATGTTGTATGGGTTTTGCTCGGAGTACTCCTCATTGATGCTTCTCCTATTCCTGTCTCATCTAAAGCAGTTCTGCATGACATCACTTCATTAACAGAGCTTGATGAATCATGAACTGCTCTTTACCATTTCTTGTCTCATTACAAATGTGAAAGAGACAAGATTGGACCCAAGTTAGTCTTCGACACGCCCTAAGAATGAATAAGCTTGGTAAGTCTCACAGCAGTCTTAAAGAACAGACAAAACCTATACTGGATGACAAATTGAATGGACACAACTCAGAAATACCGTTAATAGCCTTGATGCCATTGTATCATCTGTCAGACATATTTTATCCATGAAGATTTTTGTCTACAATAATCCCATTTCACATCACCTTCTATTTTTCTCTGTATTCAGGGTACTTCAACCCAAATGCTGAAAAAAGGATGGATTAAAAGATTATTTCAGTTACAAATACAAAAGCATTTTATTTAAACAGTAATTGCAACAGTTTAATACATAATCAATTCTAATCCCATCAAAAGGTCAAGTTGAATGGAGATTGTCTAACTTCATTAACATCATCAGCATAATTACTGCCAGATTCACCTCATTTCTGGTGAGACCATTTCTTATTGATTGATTAGGAAATGGAGCAGGTAGAGGCTTTCCTCTAATTATGTAAACCCATCTTCACTTACCTCATAAAATATTGACATTTTTTTAAACTAATGATGTTCATTATATTATTATAAATGTTACCATGTACGATTAAGCTATAAAGAAAATACAGAGATTTCTTTAAATTATTACATTATAAAAAGCTACTCAGCTACTAAAAACAATGACTTCACAAATTTTGCAGGCAAACGAATGGAACTAGAAATTATCATCCTGAGTGAGGTAACTGAGACCCAAACCCTGTGATATGTACTCACTTATTAGTTGATATTAGCCCCAAAGCTCAGAAAACCCACGATACAACTATCAGACCATATGAAGCTTAACAAAAAGGAAGGGCAATGTATAGATCTTTCACTTCCACTTAGAAGGGAGAACAAAATAATCACGGGAGGCAGACAGAGGGCGGGGTCTGGGTAGAAGAGGGTAGGAGAGGAATAAAGGGGGTACAGTACCAGCTATTGAAAGAGACAGGAGAGAATTTCAGAGGACTGGAAGGCTGGGCAACAAAGGAGCCAATAGAAAGTCCCAGAAGCCAATAATGTAAGAGGCTCCCAGGGCCCAGAGGGGATGATATTTGCCGAAATACCTAGCAGAGGGGAGATAGAACATGAAGAGACCACCTCCAGTAGAAAGTTATGGCCCCCAGTTGAGGAAAGAGGCCGCATACTCATCTCAAAAGTTTTAACTCAGAATTGTTTCTGTCTAGAAGAAAACATGGGCAAAAAATTGGAGCAGAGTCTGCATCCGGAGACCACTCCATCTTGTTATTCATCCCATCTGCAAACATCAACCCCCCACACTATTGCTGATGCCAAGAACTGCTTGCAGACAGGAGTTTGGTATATGTATCCTCTGAAAAACTCTGCAAGCACATGACTAAGACAGATGCAAACACAGCCAACCATTGGACTGAGCCAGGGGACTCCAATGGAAGAGATAAGGAAGAAACAAATTCGGAAGGTGCAGAGAATTGCAACCTCATAGGAAGAACAGCAATACCAACCAATCAGACACCTCAGAGCTCCCAGGGATTAAACCATCAACCAAAGAGTATGCATGGGTGGGTCCATGGCTTCTGCTACATATGTAGCAGAAGATTGCCTTATCTGGCATCAATTGGAGAGGAGGAGCTTGGTCTTGTGAAGCCTGTTGTTCTAGCCAAGTGGGTACTAGAGGGGAGAGGTGGGAGTGGGTGGTTGGGAGAGTAACCTGTTAGAAGTACAGGGGTTGAGGGGTTTGCAGAGGGGAGAATGGAAAGGGGGACAGCATTTAAAATGTAAATTAATAAAATAATCAATAAATAAAAGGAAATATACTGACTTGTAAATTAGTATTCTAACAGAGTTTAGTTTATGAATAATTCTCTTTTCTTCATTTCATTATTTTTTATTTATTTTTTCCCAATCTGCTTTTATACTCTTCTAATTACATGCAAGTATTAAGGTCAGTTCTAGGTTGAGGAACTAGCAATATAATAGATGCAAATAGTAAGGGAACAAGCAAGACAATAAACACAAATATTCAAAGAACAAGCAAGGCAATAAACAAAGTCCTGTAATCACTTCCATGATTACCCCAGCGATCACTGTTTCTACGGGCTTCTCAGGATGACCAAAATACCTGAGCCTACTTCTCTGTCCTAGCCAAACGTCATTTTCATGTCTGATGCCTACTTCTTTTTATTAACCTAAGATTTAGATTCCTGCCTGAAATTACTTCTTTGTTCTAGCCTAATGTCCTATTCCTTCCTGAAGCCTACTGCCTTGTTCTTGGCTAGTGTCATATTCCTGCCAAGCAGCCCATTTCCTTGTCCTTGGCCCCTATCAGATCCTGCCAAGCAGCCCCCAAAGCTCTCTGCCTCTCCCCACTTTTTAATTCATAAACAAGACTGGACCTGTCTTAGGTCATTCCTACAAGAATGTCTTCCATACCCATCATGTAATATGCATTACTGAAGGCAATATTAATATAGAATAGAAAATATATTAAAGCTGAGTTCTATAAGCATTTGATAGCACGGTATTTTGGGGGAAATAATAATAATTCATGGTACATGAAATGAAAATGTTATTCTTATGAAAATTAAACATTTTAGATTATTAAGAGGTTATATTGTATGTAATTGTAATCCTTATGTAGTTACAATTTAATTTATATTGATAATTTTATGATCACTTTAAAGGTGTAAAAATTGATGAATTTTAAGATGTTTTTTGATAAAATATAATGTATACCATAAAATTAAAATGACAACAAAATGAGATATTCTTTAGTAAATGAGTTCAGTGTGAATGAATCAGTGTAGGTAGCTGCTAATATTTGGGGAGAATTAAACAACTTTATGAATGGTAATTTTAAATGAATTAAAGATTTCAACCATGTAAACATAAGAAAAAATCATTCTGTTTAATTGTAAAACATCAAAAAGTCATTGTTAAAGAAATATTAAAATCAAATCTAATTATATATAAACAAGAATATTGGTTAAATTATATATGATATAGGTATACATATATATCATATATATAACATATATACATATATACACACATATATATATATACTCACATACATATGTATACATATATATATATATATACACATATATATATATATATACATATAGTCATACATACATATACCCATATATTCATATATCTATATATCCATCCATACATATACATATATCCAACCATGTATATACATCTATATTCATATATTCATATATCCACATATATATCCATCCATATATATATATCCATATATCCATCCTTATATATCCTTATATATGCATATATCCATATATTTATATATACATGTATACATATTTTTAGTACTGAAAATATATACAGTTAGCAGTTTATGAACTGAACAAGTTATATTTAGAACTATATATGTATATATAAACTATCTTCTTGAAACAACAACTAGTAAAATAAAAAGCCATGAATTTTCGTAAGAGTGGTGAGAAATTTATGGGTGTGTGTGAAATGAAGAAAGGAAAGGGATATATTTTTTAATATAACCTCAAAACTAAAATAAAAAAGCAACATTAAAATAAATCCAATTACATTCAAATAAAAATTTTAGTCAAACCAAACTATACATAATTGGATTATATACATATACATACACATATACAAACACATACACATATACATACATATGTATGTGTTTTGTGTGTTACATTTCTTTTGTCCAACATAAAGATTTCAGTTTATATAAAGTTAATGTCAAGTTTTAAACATGAGTTTGGTATTGGTTTATATTAGGGTATTATTAATTTTAATAGACACTTTTCCTCCTTTATAACTGTGTGATTAACTAGTTTTCTACAATTATTAGAAAGGAAGCTTCTTGGTCAAAAATGTAACTTCTATGATTGTTAGCTTAATTTTTGTTTTATGACAGTTTTTATTTAATATGACTGTATCTAATGAAGCATTCATAAAATTACTGTTTTGGAGAGGACCTTGGAAATGCAATTAGTCTTTCTCTCCCTGAAAGCTTTAAGACACTATTATTTTTCTTCATCCTAAGAACTCCAGGAAATACAATGCTATAATTTATTCCAGTGCAAAAGCTTTCATTTTTTTAAAGCAACATGACAATTCTCTTTTATAGCAAGTGCAGCTTTAGGTATATTCTTTTTAAAGCAATTTAGAAAGATAATTGTATCTACCTAAGTGATATTTCACCTTGTTTGTCATGCTTATTTACCTCTTGCCTTTGCTTTTTGTGATTAAATTATTCATTCTGGGAGAATTCTCTCATCTTGATTATTAACTCCTCTTACCCTAATGCCAGTGATGTTATATTTCAAGTAATTCATCTACTACTTAATAATTTGTCAATTTTAATGTATGTGTATATGTGTGTTGTAATATACACACATACGCATATTTTTTTGTCCAACACAGAGATTTCAGTTTATATAAAGTTAATGTCAAGTTGATGTCAATATGTGTGTGTGTATATGTGTGTTCATCCACTTAGAGATGTGTTTACACATACTTACATATACCAGAAGTCAATATAAAGTTCTTCCCTCAGCCACTCTCCACATTAGTTTTTGAAATAGGAAATTTGACTGAACATAGAACTATAAATAAATTTTGTCATACAAGCTGTCCAATGAGCATGAGGCATATGCCTATTCACTCAATTGTAAAATTGGAGGTGCATAGTACAACATCTCCAATGTTGTAAGGACTGCAAAGCAAACATAGGCCCTCATGCTTGTGAAGCAAATAGAATTTTGACTGACCACTCCACTATTTGATTTTTACAACTATAGCTAGGTTTTTCTTAAAAACTTTCAGTGGATATCAAGCCTGAAGAAATCTTGCTCCAATTATTATTTTATGTTTTACACCCTTCTTAGTATGAGCTGTTGAAGGAAGCATCACAAGGGGAACTTATGATGCTCAGAATTTGATGGTTGAGTGTTCTATGAGCCACTTTCACAGGAAGGAAATAACAACAAAACACACATACACAGAGAGAAAGAGAGGGGGGAGGGAGGGAAAAATAGAGAAAGATCTACTCAAGTTAAAAAAAATAGCAAAAGAATCCAAAATAGACCAAAATGATGACTACACCAAAATCCAGTTTAGTGAGGCACTGATACTTTATTGGCGTTGCTAATTGTATAGGCCACAGGAGTTTAAGGGAGGGCTTAATATCAGTAACAATAAGTTGCAAAGACAATAGCTATATCACTTCATCACTCAACATTGGTGATGACATAAGAAAGGTGCATTGTTACAGCTCTCAGCATTATTTGAAGAATGTTCAACATGTCCCAGAATCTTCCCTCTGCAGCTTCACTGGTAAGAATATGCTTCCAGCAAGTACTTTCTGCTTCTATGTCCTTAGGAAAGGCCATTTGGACTCTTGAGGTTTCAAAGTTTTCCATGCCACATTTGTTTAAATGTTGAGTCTCAGTCGTAAACCTCTGCCTACCTCCTGGAATGAATATTTCAGTTCAGAATCTTCCATGCAACAAGAATAAACACCCTGTAAATTCAGGGGAAGTTAGTGTTTTATAAGGATCTGGAGGAAATCTTTGATTGTTAATGCTAGCAGTCACAGTTTAAGGTAAAGCCTATGCAGATAAATTTACAATTTTTTTAAAAAATTATTTTTATTTGTCATTTTCTTATTTACAATTCAAATATTATCCCTTCTCCATTCACCCCCAAACCCCTAGCCTTCCCCCCTCCTCTGCTTCTATGAGGGTGTTTCTCTACCCACCCAATTCTAGGCATAGACTGTCATTACCTGGTGTCCTAAAATGTCTAGTTGGGTCAGGATGTTCTCTATTATTTCTTGACTCCATTTAGTTTCTTTTCATATTTGTAAAAGTTGCTTTTATTGACAGGATGAAATGGTTGTCTCAGAGGCTTATTGCTGAATAAACTCACCATTTCTAGCTATTTATGAAATCTGGTTGGCTGGATCAATTATGCTGTTTGGCACAAACTCCTCTTCAAGCTTACTGATTCAAATTAAATTGGCTTCTCTTGACTTCTGACTGAATTACTCTTCTTGGCTTTAAATTATCTCTTGTAATCTGGTCTAATCTTCTTCCTCCTTCTCATTCTGTGGCTCATTCTATCTTTACTTGTGCCTTACTTGTTTTCTCTGCAACCTATCTCTGTAAAATGGCTGTGATCTCTCTCTCTCTCTCTCTCTCTCTCTCTCTCTCTCTCTCTCTCTCTCTCTCCTTCTACTTCATCTTAAGTCCTCTTTTTCTATCTTTTCTTACAAGTGTTGGGCATATCCTATCTCTGACTCATTCTGTCAAATTTTTCTCTGATTCATCACTTTGTCAGTCCTGCAATTACAAGTCACTTTCAAACATAGCTACTTTCTTCTATAAACTAACTTTACTTTCATTTTTGGGATAATATGGCCTGTATTATAATCTTGGTTATGTCTGTGTTCAAGCCAGACCACACAGACCTAGGAGATCTTTCTATGTGATCCCTTTTAAGATCAGCCATGTTGCTGGATTAAAATTCTTCTATAATATATGAATATTTTTGAACCTTTTACAATAGTAGGCTTTTTAAATTAGTATTTTAACTTTTAAAATGTAATATCCATATTGATTCCATAATGATGTAATAATATATGTTCTGAGCATCAGTTTGCATGGATCTTGGTCTTTACAGCAGCAATAGCCCTAGCTTTCCCTTGAAAGTTTGATAATTACTACATGATTTCTTTGATGATGTTTAATACTCTTTGATGTTCCTATTGTTCTATAATATCTACTCAAGGCTTTTGTGTACTTTGAATTGTGTATGAAAAGAGAGAGTTCATCAGTAGATAGATAAGATGATTGATATAATATGAATCTTCTTTCAGACATAAGTCTTGGATTACTTTTTTTCTATTTCATTGCTTGATTTTTTTTCATTAGAAGCCTTTCAATCTAGTTTACTTTCACATGATTTTGCTTTGGTTCTTGAGGTTTTTTTATGTCATTACAAACTGTCATTATCAAGACTAATTTCAAGGAAACTTTTTCTAAGAGTTTTATGATCAGCCCTAAGTAAGTATTTCATGCAATTCAAATGAAAACCTAATATGTGAAACAGAGATCACTTTTGTATTTCTACAAGTGAATATTTTCATTTATTAATACTATTTAACCAAAAACTATGCAGAACACCAAAGAAATATTGCAGGTTTAAAAACAGATTAGGAAATGGATGAATTTCTAAATTACCCTTTACTATCAAGTACAATCAAGTATATCTCCAGCAAAGTAGAATTCTATATTTCACAAAGTCTCTTACAGAGATATGTTTAAAGGAACATTTAGATAGACAAATATTAGGAAAATGTCAAACAGTGAAAGGGGACAAAACATATACAAAAATCATCAATTATCAAATAAGCCCATATGCTTTTAAATCTGCTTCTAGTTTACTATAATTTCTACTAAGTGTTCGAATGAGATAACTATCCTATAAATCCCATAAAAATTGTAATGTTATGTTTATAAATTACTTTAAAATATTTTATACATGTACTTACAATATTTCTGTTTTGTGAAATTCTACATATAAGGTAAATTTAGTTACTTTAGCATAAAACTCAAAGGCTCTAGGCCATGGTATGATAAAAACATTACTTGATATTCATGGGTATTGATATACATTCTGTAATAATATTCAGGTTCACTTTAAAACAGTGAGCTAAATATCTTTCAACATGTCCTATATATAACGTATGCAATTTTCAGCAACAATACTTTTTAACTATGCAAATTCAAAATGTGCTCAAGTATGAATGCAAGTTATTCATACATATTAAATAGTAGCCCTTAAGTGTCTGAATTTATAACTTTGGTAAAATGTTTTGTTTTTGAATGAAGCCATTTTAGAACTTGAAAGCAGAATGTATTAACCTGAAATGACAAAGTGCTAATTTTCATGAAATGTAATCACTTTCTCTTATAATGAACTAGAAGTTCTAACTCTGGATGTTTGAAGCATATTTGTTTTAATTTTCTATGCCATTTTAACCTATTTGATACTCAAAATGATCTCAGAGAAATTCAGTTCACAGCATAACATTCGTGACCAATTTCTTCTTTGTAATCAACGGCAATACCCGAGAATGCATACCTAACAAAGTCCGATAAATTCACTATAGTATTTGAATGGCATTCCACAAGCTTGGTCATTCTCCAGGTGGTGACCCACAGGCTGAAGGTCCCTAATAGATAATAGATGAATTAAA
The DNA here is from genome assembly GCF_011762505.2 of Arvicanthis niloticus. Classification (NCBI taxonomy): domain Eukaryota; kingdom Metazoa; phylum Chordata; class Mammalia; order Rodentia; family Muridae; genus Arvicanthis; species Arvicanthis niloticus. The sequence continues at coordinate 62,154,631 of NC_047669.1, forward strand.
TCTCATCAGTGAAGATAAAAACAGAGAAGTTGTAAGCAATTCCTGAGAGTATAATAAATTACCCATCACCAAGAATCTGAATATAATATATAAAGGAATTTTCATCAAGTCACCTGTCTGCTCTAATCTATCCAAAGACCTTCTAAGTCTTTGGGATCTGGCTGAATACAGACACACCTTTAGTATACACCTTTAATACCTCTATCTAGACTCCTTTCATACATATCTTTATTCTAAAACAATTGTGTCGTGAGGGGCCGACAAAATGATGAATCAGAGAAAGACTTGACAGAATGAGTCAGAGATAAAACATGCACAACTCTCAAAAAGAATTCTCTTTCAAAAGAAGAGAGAGTTGAGTTCAGTCAGTACAATGAGTACGGTGTAGTTTTAGCTTCATTTATTCATGAGTTCATGAAGATCAGTGCAGGTCAGCAGAGGCAGTTGAAGCCAGAGAATAAGAAAACTAAGCTAGATGAACATGAAGACAGGACAGCCTTGATGGGCATCAATTGGAGGAAAGGCCCTTGAGCCTGTGAAGGCTCCATGAACCAGTATAGGGGAATGCCAGGGCAGGGAGGCAGGAGTAGATGGATGGGTGGGGGAGCACCCTTACAGAAGCAGAGGGAAGGGGATGGGATAGAGGGTTTCCAGAGGGAAAAACGAGATAGGGGATAACATTTGAAATATAATGTAAATTTAAAAATAAATCCAATGGGGAGAAAAAAAAAGACAGAATAAGCCAGATAACAAAAAAGAGCCAGAGGATTAGAACAGATTTCCAGAATTTGAGGCCAATCAGAGTAATTCAGTCAGAAGCTAAGGGAAGCCAGTTTGAATCATTCAGCTTGGAGAAGAGTTTGGGCCAGAAGAGCTCAGATGAACCAGCCAGCTAGAGTTCAGAAGAAGCAAAAAGAGGTTGTTTATTCCTCTGTATGCTTCCAAGGTGACAATTACATCTGATAAATAATAGATTAAAATGTATGTAGTTTACTTTATTAGTAGATCTCAGTTTCATAACTCTTAGATTATAGAAAATAGAATAGAGAGGCAGAACATTTTCATAGACCATTTTACTACCCTCCCCCTACTAGTACTAGCCCAGGGTATTTTCTGAAATTGAGGAGATAATGTTGTTGCCTTGATTTAAAAGACCATAGGTTTTTTTTTAGTATCAATTATTTTATTTATGTATTTTAATATGGTTTTAATTAAAACAGATTTGACATTATTTTTTTCTATACTACTTTCCTCTAGTCCCTCAATATTATTTTCCCTCAAACAAGTACAATGTCCCTTACTCTCAAATTGGAAAACTTTTTCTTTTATTATTGTTACACACACACACACACACACACACACACACATATGTATATATATATGTATATATATATATATATACATATATATATACATAAATACAACCCTTTGAGTATTTTTCTTATTTGTGTCTATCATTTAAGGATAATTACTCTTTAGTGAACAACCAACAGTGAGCTCATTTGTTGAAAAGGCGAATTGATCCTTCTCCTCCAAGCAGTCATTAGTTGCCTACAATTCTTTGTTTAGTACTGGAACCCTACACAAATTCTCCCTTCCATATTAAAGTGCTCATTAATATTCTATTTTTCTTGGTCTCTTTATGCAGCCATTTCTAGGAGATATTGTTCACAGTAGACATCCTTGTATTTTGGATCTTTCAATTATTTTACCTCTTCTTTTGTGATGTTCCTTGTTTAACAAATGCAGAAACTATGAAGTAGATGTATCTGCTGGGTCTGAACTCCTCACAGTCTCCTGCTCTATCTTTTGTGTCTAGTGATTTTCAGATGATAACTAACTGCTGTAAATAGAGTCTTCTTTGAAGAAAGTTTGTAGATACACTAATTTTGGGTATAAGAATAAAAGTTAACATGTAGTAAGTATTTATAATAGTCTAGAAAAGTGATTTAGTAGTGTTTTGTTTGTTTGGTTGGTTGGTTTGGTTTGTTTCATATGGTTTTTCCCTAAGGCTCATGACCTCATACATTAGCAAATACTTACTAAATTCCAGGTATTCTTTGTAATGGTTGGTTAAGATATTTCCAGTAATTCTAAAATTATCATTGTAGCCCTTGCTTGTTTTATGACTGAAATTTTATTTTATTTATTCCTCATTCTGTGCAAAATTAGCCTCTTACTATGTCTGTATTTTCTTGCATGTTATATCTGCTAAGGCAAGGTGTCCACACTAAAATCAGAGAAATTATCATAAAACTCCAAGTAGCTTACAAGAAAATAAACAAGAGAAGGGACAGCAACAGAAATTACAGGTGCATTCTTACAACTGAGAGAAAAAAAAACAAAAATGAATTTCTACCAAATTGTTTACTACTGCAACATTAAGGGAGATTGGGACTTAAATTCGAGAAGAAAAATACAGTGTAGATCACTGCCCTGGATTCCTTGACACAGAATAGTTTGCACTTCCACTGCTCACTATATACCACTCTATTTCCCTGTTTTCAAAAAGTTAAATGTAATGACACAGACCCATTGAAACAGATTATGAGGGTGAGCATCTCATCTGGGAGCATTCTATTCCTTATATTCTTTCATACACATATACATTTTCAAAGAAGGTAGATCATACTCAGAAAATCACCTTATTTTTAAAAGCCAATTCTGCTACCCTGAAAATAAATTTTGTGGAAAAAAATAATTGTACACATGATAATTTTGGTAAATAATTATGTCTTAAAAATGAGTTTGCTCTTTGGTAATAAGTTTGATTTGGGATTTTAATAATGTGACATTAATAAACACTTAGGTCTACCTCTACGGTATACCTCAGTAGTTGAGATAACATCAAAATTTCTATTTTAGTAGATTGAATATTCCTTTCTAAAGATATAATATATGATGTATTTGTTTACTGAGTTGTGTGTACTTTTGCAAGTGTCTTGGGACTTGAGTGTTGATGAAGGCCAGAAGAGTTTTTGGACTCACCTTGAAATGGAATTAAGAGATTTCTGGGTAATGAACGCAGTTTTTCTGTAAGAGCAGTGAACTCTATTAACCACTGAGTCATCTCATCATTTAAGAGCTGATATTTAAGGTATATAATTTTTGTTTTTAAAATAAAAAAATAAAATTAAAAGTTATTTTTTTCTTGTTATATCAGAATTTACCACCAAAATATAGAAAAAAAAAACGAAACAAACAAACAAACAAAAAACCAAGCTATTCCTCAGAGGGCTTCATGAGGAAATTTCACCACCAGAGAATCTTATTGTTTAGCATTGCTTATAGGTATTCTATATTTTGTTTCATTAATCAAACCAAAAAAGCATTTTCAGGAAATGCTGAAAGTAAAATACAGTCATTAGGGTGAAAAAGAAAGACATTGAATATCCATCCATAGAATCTTTAGGCATTTAGGCTATTTATAATTTAACCACTTTTCAATGCCATTGTTGATGTTTTTAATGATTTTATTTACTTTTAAATTTCAAAATTAAGTATGAAGATATATATATATATATATATATATATGCACACACACACACAAACACACACACACACACACACACACACACACACGTGGATGTATATTTGATGCATAATAGCACCCAATTATAGTAATGTAATTATGCAGAAGTAAAGGAGAGAATAATACATTAAAATAGGCAAATCATTGTTAGATACTCTCAAAGAGCCTCATATACATAACTAAAATATCTTTTTACTTCATGACCATGTAAGTAGTTGAACTGCAAATATTGATTAAACATAATCATATTGTAAATTAGAACAAGTAAACTAGTATTGTAATATTGTCTCATTGTAAATATTTCAATTAGATTTTAAATTTAGTTGTAAATTTAAAATATTAAATAATTTTATATAAATTTAAATTTATATTTTTCTCTCGAATATATTTATGAAATTATTTTTATTAGAAATCAATATTCTAAACCGATAAGTAAAAGGTAAAATAACTCCTATCAAAACAAATATGTTAGGTAAATGTGGCAGGAGGTATTTAAAAAGATGCATCCAGCTTGGATGCCAGCTCAGCAGGTATGTTCCTGCATTAATGTAGTCACTGTCAGACTGCATGGCCCCAGCCAGGTGTCCTCATCTCGGCAGGCTCTCCTTGGGGGGATGGGGGTTTGGGGGGCAGAGCTCCCAGGTTCCCTTCTTGACCATGCCAGACCCATGCAAGGACCATCCACCCCATGATCAGCCACAACATTACCCATCACCAAGCAAAATCAAAAATCTTAAGGCTTATAATTAGCCAGTAAGATTTATATATCAGTAAAATCTCAATACACAAGATGTCCACACAATTTAGACAAGTTATCTCAATTATCCTAACCTTTAGATTTCATATCTACCTATGCTACTTAAAGCCATGCGAGTTCAGGTCTTCCATTTTCTGTAGCCTTTCCGCTCCCTCTTCCTGTGTCTTTCCTTGTCCCCTCTTAACTCCGCCTCCCTTTCTCCTGTCCAATCACAGGCCTCCTGCTGCACTAATATTTAAAATAGATTGGGCAGAGAAATTTATGCAAAAGGTAAATATTAATATTTTTTGTATTTGAGCAGAAAATATGAAAATTTTCAAATATTAAAGTCTAATTATATTGCATTCAAGTTTCTCATTCAAACACACCCATACTTTATAGCTACATGAAGTTTAAATTTTGAGCTATGTTGAAAGACAGGCAAAATTGAATTTGTAGTAATACTAAATCAGGCATGAACATCATCTTCAATGGAGAAAAATATCCCAGATGAATAAAGATTCAATATAACTCAGTTGATTAATTTTATTAATTTATTTATATTAACTTGAACCCAGAATAATGCTACTGAGACTGTAGATGAGTTAATTACCAGTGCACCTAGGGAGCAGTGTCTTACTTAATTGTTTGAAATAAGCCTTAGGATATGTTATTTTAATTGTCATTTTGTACTAGATATGATTGATCTATATTAAATATGGCTGTCAATTCTATATAAATTAATTATAATTAAATCATTTTTGCAATACCTTAGAATTAAGTGTAAATCTCTATAAGTAGAGAGAAAAGGAGTACAGCCTGACCATGTCTAACACTGGTTTTTCTTCATTATTTATATTATTTTAATGTGATTTTTCTCTTTAGGAACAAGCTGTCTTCACACATCCATGAAATACTCAGCCCCACCCCTGTATTCAGAATAGATATTTATTCTCTCTGCTTTTCTATGGCTAATCAAGTTTGGAATTCTGATCCAAACAGTCTAATAAAGTTGAACATGTTTATACATAGAGAATTGGTACCTAAAGAGTTTTTCAGGCCTCCTGAGGACTCACAAAGCCTGAAGAAGTAATCCTGTAGTCTATGGGGGTCTGTGTTATATCTTCTGCATATATATTGTGGTTGTATAATTTGATACATTAGTATCACTCATATCCGAGAAAGTGGATGTGTCTCTCACTCTTTGCTCCTCAAAGCCTTTTCCTCTTACTGGGTTTCCTTGTCCAGCCTTCACATAAGAGGGTTTGTGCACGATCTTATTGTAACTTGTTATGCTGTGCTCAGATATCTTTCGGAAGCCTGCTCTTTTCTGAAAGGAAGTAGAGGAGTGGATCTGGGGGAGAGTGGAGTTGATGGCGATGGGACTGAGTGGAGAGTGGAGGGACAGGAAGCTACAGTCAGGATATAGTAATGTATGAGAGAAGAATAAATAAATTTTAAAACAGATTTTTTAATATGCTGTGTAGAAGCTTCTTAAATTCATGTAAGAGCATTTGTCAAACCACAGGGTTCCATTTTTGCCTAGGGAATTATTTTGAAAAATTCTAACCAAATATCTTAAATTATTTTATGTATATTTTTCTTTAGCAATTTGAAACTTTCATGTCTTAAAATGTTGCTTAAATAAACAAGGGAAAAAAACTATCATCAATTTACAATGTGAATTATAAAGTGTTGACTTGGTGATTTCTCTTGTGGGATTAGTGAAGTTTATCTTATACTAAAAACTGAGGTTATTTGTGAAATTTTTATTTAAATCAGTACTGCCAAAATTTTTACCCAAAATGTTCTCCAAAAGCCCATGTGTTAAGTGAACTCACCTGCTGGTGTGGATGTTTTACAAGGTGAGACCTACCCAGGAAGTAGGGTAGCTAGGGGCAATGTCCTTGAAAGGAACACTGGGACATTCCAACTTCATTTTCTCTCTTCTGATCATCATGAGGATAGCAGCAACCCCACTTTGACCATGTGCTTCTCCTATGAATGCCATCACAGTCCCCAAAGAAGGGCCAAGCAACTATTAATTGAAACTATAAGTGAACATAAAGCTTTCCTCTTTAAGTTGATTCATCTTAGATATTTTGCCATTAAAACAGAAAACTAACACAGCTAATTTGTAATCACTATTGTAATCACTATAATAAAAATGTTCCAGTTTTATTATTGTTGTCTGCTTATTTGCCATTGCTGTGCATGTAAAATTTAGGTTAGCTCTACCCTCTACTTTATAGCTGGCTAATATCTGTATCAATCCCACCAAACAATCTTTTTCCAATTGAAAAGTTAAATGTTTCTGATAAAATATGTCTGTTATATAAGAAGTAAGTATCAAGATTTTGGTAATTGTTTATAGAAAGTCAGTTCTCATTCTTCTGAGCCTTTGTGACTAAGATATTAACTAGGTGAATGCATGTAGATCCTAAGACAAGATGCAGCCAGTAGAATTGCATGCAAGCACAGAAAATCTCTGTAAAACACTAGTAAAATTCCACATGCCCTCTTTTAAACCAGTAACACATAATATTTTTTTTCATATGGGAATTGATTCAAGATAGCAAAAATGAATGAGCAAACTCAATCATAAACTTCTCTAAGGCTTTTCTTTATTGTGTGGACAAGTAAAATTTTCCATTGTCCCATACAATACACACACACAGTAACACACACACACACATGCATGCATGCACGCACGCATGCATGCACATGCACACACACCACACACAGACACACACACACACACACACATATATATAATATATATTATATTAACATGAGTGTATATATGTGTGTATATACTTATGTGTATATTTACATGTTTGTATATATACTCATGTATCTATCTATATATGTATATATACAATAATTAGATATAGAATTTAAAGAAATTTACATTATTGAAATTGTATATAAATAAAAATAATTAAACAATTTTATGAAAAACACAAATATATTTAATTTTAAAATGACACTATAACATTTTTCTTAAGTTGCTGGGCTCTGGACTATACTTAATTTGTTATTTTTTTCATTATTTTTCAAAGTTTAAAAAATACTGTTAGTTGATAGACATATTTAGTCCTTCATTTAAAAATTATTAACATTTTCAAATTTGGGGGTTTTCTTGTCTATGTCATTCTTTCAAATAAAAATACAGGTAATTAGAAATTTTAACTAAAGTATCATGAATTATAAATAAAAATAAGAAAAATTTAATTACAAATACTGCCTTATACTTAAGAAGCTGGTCTGAGATATACAGTTTGACAGACACTGCTACAAAGGTAGAAGGAGACAGGTAGACTAGCCAATGTGATCTTTGTACAAGGACTAAAGACCATCCATATTGCTTTTTGACCAGTGTCATGTAAGGGTATGCTAATTACAAGAGAAGAATAAAAAGCCAGTGGAGGAACACAGATTTATTCTTCTCATGCTATATGCCCCTTGCATATACAGTGGCTTCCCCAGGGAAACTGGACCTAGGATTTGGATTTTTGCACATATTTCTTTTGGCACCTTTTAGACCAGTCAATTACACCATATTGTGAGTGTGAACATCTTTGTCTGGTTCTAAATATTATGTTCTAGTAAAGTACACAGTTAGCTAGAATATTCATAGCACAATGTTTTGGGTGCATTAACAAAACGTCTTAGGTTGAGAAGCTAGGGAAATGTTGGGGGCATAAATGTGGTCAAAATGTAATATTCATATATATATATATATATATATATATATATATATATGAAGTAACTAAAGACACAATTTAATGTTAAAAGTCTAGAAAATACTTTTAAAATGGGACATTTATTTCAATACTTTTTTCATAAAACTAGAGGTGATGAACTCAAAGAGTGAGTCCATTCCTGGTTCACACTCTCAACAACTAGAACATTCTTCATTCATGGACAAAGGTCTCTCATGATGACCTCACAGGCTGTATGTCAGAAATAATAACTGAACTTTCTTGGGAATCACTTAATGACAATACATTATTTGGGAGGACTCTTCCTCTTGTACCTACAATCCTGGCAAAGATGTTGTTTCCTAATACCATTAACGTAAAGGTTAGTATTTCAACATATAAATTTTAGAAAGACAGAGATATTTGTATATCATATACATATGTGAATATATACAACATTTATGTATAGATCGAGGGGGCTCAACCTAGCTTGAATAAAAAGACCCTGCTGTGAGTTACATCAGATCAGCTTCTGTCTATTTTTTTTTTTGAGGTTCAACACACATATTTTTGTGGCACTACACACCAAAATAAATATGTTATACTTAAAAGTTAAGAGCTGTACTACAATCTCTTTTAGGAAGTATGATATAACCAAAATTCAAAATTAAAACAAAAGAAAATTACTCTAAACATAATTTCCAATTCCTGAAAGAATAGGTTTATAGATGACCTAAAATATTGAGAAAGTCATCAGAATAAATTGAATATCTGAGTTATACACTAACATTCTGGAAATTAGAATATATGTAATGCCATTGCAAAGTGGCGTAGAATTAAACATCTTTTTTTTTTTACTATGACCCTCAAATTTTATACAGCTTCTTAATTACATAGAAAATTAACCATATATACATATATATGTATATGTATATATATGTATATATAATTTTCAGTAATTTTTTTTCAAAATAAGATAATATGCACAGAACAGTACTTGAGGCACTACAAGTTTTATTTTAGGAATACATATATATTGCTATGTGAGATAAAATTAAATCATGTAGCATCATATTGAAGAAAGCAGATTAAAAACAAGACTCCAGAATGAAAATTCAGAGAAAACAATGAGTTACTTATTTTATATAACTCTATGTGGCCAGGGTTTTATGAAAGAGATTAATGTATCATTAGCTGTCACATCTTTATCTTTAAAATGGACAAATTAAACAAATGAGTTAAAAAAGTAGCATCAAGGTTAAAGGTAAAATTAAAATCAAAATTGTACATCAAGGCAAAAATCATAAACTAGCTAGACTTCAATTCCAATAATTTCTCACAATATTATATTTACAGAATGATAAATTTTTGGGCAAGCATTCTAGTTGCTCACTTTGTGTTTCTGGTTACAATGTTTTGAAGACATATAGGTATGGTAGGAAAAAATATGAGGTTTTACACACACAGGCACTGATCAAATTCCATAACAAACATAGTATACCGTATATTATATAACAAATATAATATTTAGCACCACAACAGTGAGAAGAATTGCCACTCAAACTGATGATGCCAATTGAGTTAAGGGCATCAAGAACTGATGAGGCTAGAAGTATTAAAAATAACAATAAGCAAACAAAAAAAGATGAGGCAGAAGTTCCTATTTACAAGAAAAAAAGGAACATAACATCAAAAGCTTTCAAGTAGAACTAGGCAGCAATTCCCTGATTAATGGGGTATGTAATGAAAGAAATGCTTGAACACGACCTGTGTCAATGCATTCAATCTATATAACATGAACAGTAGTCATTTAGATGCCCAGTGGAAGTATAGCCAGGGCATAGTGTATTCAGACGATAAAGTATCTTTTATAAAATATCTGAACTATTAGTGGTTTTGCTTTCTATGAGAGAGACGCGGTTTTATTAATACAATAAAAAATGAGTACTAAAAACATACATAAATTTTAATTTACAAAATAAAGATCATCTGAGTATATACGTATGTGTGTATGTATGTATGTATGTATGTATTCATTTACTGTCAAAAAAATAAAAGAGAATTAAAAGATGAGGATGAAAATTTTCATTATAGATTTGTTTTCTTTTTGATAAGAAATAGGAAACAAAATTACCTTTTAAATTTCTGAAGTGATATAAACTATATAGTCCTGTAAATCATATATTAGCATAAGTATACATTCTTACATAGGTGAGAAACCCGGCAATGCAAACTCATTCAATAAATTTTCCAGAAGAAAACCATGGTGAGAGTACCTTTAGAAATAAAAATAATGTTTTTCAATCTTTGTCTCTGTCATCTGTCATCTGTCTGTCTGTCTGACGGTCTGTCTGTTTCTCTCCCTCTTCATTCCCCTTACCCCAGTGTGTATGCATATCTAACAGTGCACATGAGGCTGTCAAAAGATATCCTGAGCTTTGGGTCTTATTTCACCTTGAGGCAGGATCTCTTGTTATGCACTGCTATGTAGACCAGGCTAGCTGGTCTCTGGGGCTTTGTGAGATCCTCCTCTCTCTGCCTTCTGTCATAAGAAAGCTGGAATCACAGAAGCAAAGGTATTGCTGTAACAGCAAAGCATGTTGCTTCTGGGTTTTTTGGAAGTATTTGCATCTCTATACTTGAAAATCCATTGAGTGATCAGAGATTAATGAGCTGGTGTTAGCACTCAAAAGACAATTCTGAGAACAATGCAGATTTGTGGTATTTCAGAGGAATGTTTGATGTTTGAGAGTCTCAAATGCTGCATTACTACCATTCATTGAATTGAGAATTTGGAGTTTCTGGTCTTGAGTTGAAGAATTAGTTATGATTAATAGGAGGCCAACACCACTGAAGTAAAATATTTATTTTAACCAGACAATTGAAGTTAATTAGCTGCTGCTGAGAAATCAGCTGTTATAAAGAAGATACCAGCATCACTGAAGTAGTCTGGGAAGATTTACTCAGGATCAGTACACAGAATCTATGGTCCAGAGGGCATCCAAGGCTGTATCCCAGGCTCATAGCTGAACTTGCGAATGTGCAAGAGTCTCCCATATGCTGCTGATTTTGAAGACATAAAAGCTGTATACTAACAAAGCTGTTGGAATCAGTATGAAGCTGAGGACTGGCCTCTGGTGCAAATGCACATTGGTTGCACTAGAAACCTCAGAGTTTAAGAGATTATAGAAAGAAGCTGAGACTTGTAACCATTAGTGAGGTTGGAAACAGTGTAGGGTTATCAAGAGGCCATCAGTGAAAGTGCAGCCTTAGCTACAGAGAGCAGTGTATTGAAGACACTAAGATCAAATATGTCTACCAAAGACAGCAGTGGGTGTAGAGTGAGCTGACCTGAGCCTGGAGAACAAGATAAAAATGTCAGGATGGCAGCCATAAGAGAAGATCTTCTTAAGTCCTTTAAAGATCTTCTTAGGTCCATTGACTATTAAGTGGATCACAAACATTGAACTGAAATTTTTATGATTAGATTTGGCTTTCAAAGTGATTTGATTGCCCTGGTTCATCACTCTTGAAATATGAAAGCATTTTTAATTGATTTTGACATTTAAGAAGCCACCTGTTAAGAGACTTTGATTTTGAAAGTATTATTGGATATTTAAAGAGAACATGGTCTTTTCAAATTAGGAGTTTTAAAAATATTGTGTGATTTTTCATGTTCATTCTGCTTTATGATGCAACATTAAAATTAACATCTTGGAAACTAAAAAGCAAGAGAAAATTAGGATTTAATAGTGACATACTGGAATATAAAACTGTCAATGGATCATTTCTGCTGGTTACTTATTTCTTTGAAGAAATTGTTTTGTATTTTTTGTCTGTTCTATTTTTAACTTTTGTCACATTCTTACAAGCTACAACCTGGAATAATTTGGGGAGAGGGGACATCAATTGATAAAAACTCTGTATCAGATTGAGTTGTAGTCAAGTAGGTAGGATATTTGCTTGATTAATTATTGAAAAAAATTTCTCAATTTACAGGTTGAGAAGTGCTGTTTAAATCTCAAAGTTAAAATCTTTTGATGCCCCAGTGTAGAGGAATGCCACAATGGGAAGGCAGGAGTGAGTGGCTGGGTGGGGGAACACCCTCATAGAGGCAGGGGAAGAAGGAATGGGATAGGAGGTTTCCGGAGGGGAAACCTGGAGAGAGGATAACATTTGAAATTTAAATAAAGAAAATATCCAATAAAAGAAAAACATAAAATAAAAATTTTTGGACCTGTCATGACTCATAAAAAAATTGTGATAATTTCAACCAGATACCTCACCTTTTGAAAACGATGTATATGTGTCAATTTAGGGGCATGTTCATTTGCTTGTGGATACCTGCAGAACTCAAAGGAAATAGATTACCTGCACCTGGAGATACAGGTGGGTTTGAGTCACCCAATAGCAATAGAGAAAATGAACTTAGGTCCTCTGAGAAGAGCATAGGAGTTTTTTCTTTTCTTAAAAAATATTAAATTTATCTATTCACTTAATAACCCAATATCAGCCCTTCCTCTCCTCCCAGTACCCCCTCAGGCAAGTCCTGTCCCCATTCTCCTTAGAAAAAGAAGCCCCCCTCTGGCTGTCAACCTCCTAAGCCACCCACCCTTCTCCCTCTGATGCTAAATGAGGCTGTTCATTTAGGGGTAGAAAGCATCCACAGGCAGGCAGGGACACAATAGGCATCCCGTGCTCCAGTTGTTTGGGGGACCCCTATGAAGATAAAGTTTCATATCTGCTACATATGTGTAGGGGTTGGTGATTCAGTCTCTGGGAGCCCCCAAGGGTTCAGGCTAGTTGATTCTGCTGGTCTTCTTGTGGAGTTCCTGTCCTCTTTGTGTCCCTCAATCTCTTTCCTGGTTCTTCTGTAAGACTCCCCAAGTTCCATCTACTATTCAGGTGTGAGTCTCTGCATCTCTTTCCATTGGCTGTTGTGTGGACCCTTTCAGAGGACAGTTATACTAGTTTCTTGTCTGCAAGCATAACAGAGTAACAATAACAGTATCAGGGATTGGTTCTTGCCCATGGGATGGGTCACAATTTAGGGCAGTCATTGGTTGACCATTCCTTCAGACTCTGCTCTATTTTGTCACTACACATTTGTAGGAAGGACACATTTTGGATCAAAAACTTTATGAGTGTGTTGATGTCCTTATCATGCCACTGGAAGTACTTCCTGTTACAGCAGATAGCCACTTCAGGATCCACATCTTCCACTGCTAGGAATTTTAGCTAGAGTCATCCCCTTAGACCCTCTGGGGTCCCTCCCTATCCCAGGTCTCTAAGAAGTCTTATAGGTTGCCTGCGTCTCCCAGCCAACTCCCTTCTCTCTTCCCTGCTTTCCTCACATATGATGCCCACCCCATCCCTTTCTCTACCCAGTTCCCTCCTTATCCATTGATCCTTCTCTCCCTCAAAGGACACCTCATCTTAAACTAAGTCTCTTCCAGGTAAAGTTTATACTAGACACAGGAATTCATATATATAAAAGTATACTTTATTTTATTTATTATATATATTTTATATATATATATAAAAGTATACTTTATTTTATTTATTTTGTCAGAACTGAGTTTAGGGGGCAACTTTACAAGCTTGCCTTCTCCATCCATCTTTGCTCACGTTCTGTGACTTGAGTTCCAGTCTCCAATTCAGAACAAGTGTCTTTATCCATTGAGCCATCTCAATGGCTTCTACACTGAGATTTTTAATTACTCCTAAAAAAAAAAAATAAGGTTTGCAAAAATTATGCATTACATTAACATAGCATATTATTTCTTAAAGATGACGTAAAAGTCCTCAACAAATATTAGTAACAGTTTACTGTTAGGTTTTAGCAAGTGGCAGACTAAGGTGCCTATTAACATAACAAAGTGGATGCTGGTCAGCTCTCCCAGCATCCCTCATTACCTGTGTTTTCTTTCAGCCCTTCTCATCCTGTACTCTACCCTAAACCTCTCACTTCTAGGACTGCCCCCACCCTAATCCCTATATAACCCAGTCATTTTGTCTACACTAATGTCTTAGCCTCTTGGCTTTGGATGCTTCTAGGGTAGCAGGTCCTCTCTTTCTCTCCCATCTTTTCCCTCCTCTTATTTTCCTATTTAGTCTGCTCGCCATGTTCAGCCTGGACTCTTCCCTATGACCGCTTTCTGCCCTATATCTACAATAAAAATCTCCATACTTTAGGAGTAGTCATGCCCTCCTGCTCATACTTCATTTTGTTCATTCATTTACTCGTTTGTAATAAATTCCTCAGACAGACACTGCACCATATGAAATTAAAGTGTTGGCCAGCCATCTGTACTCTGGGTTACTGTACCATTAAGAGTAGACAGCCTCTACAATATTCTCTGCAAGGAAAAGTGCTGCAGGGCACATAGGGGTTTTCAGTCCATGAGTTAATTAAAGTTGCCATTTTAGAGCACAAGTATGAATGAGATTTACATATTCTATGACTTCTCATCAATATTAATAGGATGGAATATTACTGAAATTATAATTTTCTTACATTAAAATAAAACGACCATGAGAGTAATAACAGATGCTTAAGAAAAGTATAAAATCTGTATTATCTACACTGATTTTATTCTTGGGAATCTGTAATGATTATTTTTTTCTCTTTTATTGAAAGCATGTTTTTTATCATATCATATATTCAGTTCGATATTTCCCCTTCTATACTCCTCCTAGCTCTTTCAGACTTTTTTTCCCATCCACATTTGTACTGTTTTTGTGTCTCTTTAGAAAACAAGCATCTAAGAAGGAATAATGATAAGATAACATCAGATAAAACAAGTCAGAAAAGTTAAACAAACAAAAAGAGCAGAATAAAAAGCACAAATTGAAGAGACACACTCATTCTCACATACAAGAGTTCCTTCTATAAGACACAAAGCTGGAAACATTCACACAGAGGAACTGTACGGTAAAAGGCAAGAAAGAAAATGCCAATACATAACACTTTGAAACAACAAACTTTCTAAGACGCTATGGGTTCATTTTGTGTTAGACATCTAATTCTGGGAATTGAGCTGACCCTTAAGAGTGCTGTGTTTCTGTAGCCAGGCTTCCTTGGAGAAAATTAATCTTTCATTTTTAAGTTGTTATCAAGTAGAGATAGCTTCTCGGTTAGAGATGGGATCATGTGTCCCCATCTCTTTTCAACTCTAGAACTGCCTCCTGTGTAGGTCTTGAGCATGCTGCTACATTCTCTCTTATGTTTATATGTGCATTTCGTGATGTGGTGAGGCCTATTTTCCTAGGTATTCTCCCTCTCAGCTGGCTGTTTCAACCCTCTCTTCTGCTGAGTTTCCTAATCCATAGAGGAGGGATTTGAGTGAAATATTTCATTCATAGCTGAGTGTTCCAAAATATCTCACTCTGTATATTGTATCATTGTGGGTCTCAATATTTGTTCCATCTTACTGTAGGAGAAAGCTTTTCTGATAGTGAATGATCAATACACTTTTCTATTAGTATAGCAGAATGTCATTAAAAATCATTTTGCTTAAAAATTCCTTTAACATATTAGTATTATTTGGTTTTATATCCACAATCTATCTATCCAGTCACATGTTATTGGCAAACCAAGCAATGTCAGGTATATATATATATATATATATATATATATATATACACATATATATATAGTGGTATTTAAATCAAATCAGATATTGATTGGATATTTCCATTAGTTTTGTGCCACTATTGTAGAACAGTATCTTACAGGTAGGATATGATTGTAGATCATAGGATCAATATCCTATAATAATTCTATAATTTTCTATAGGTTCATCTTTCATTCAGTACTCTGTTGGTAAGCTTCCATGAGTTTGTAAATATGATGTTGTTTATGTTATTGTTTATATGCAGATTTCTTTTGTGATGGACAAATAGCATGATGTTTTAATTTTCTTGTATCTGTTGAGGCTTCCTAATGTCCAAGCATGTGTTCAGTTTTGAAGATAGTTTCATAAGGTATTATAAGGAATATTCTTTTGGTTTATATAAAATGTTTCCTAAATATTTGTTAGGTTCATTTGACTTATGACTTCAAGAGTCCAGTATTTTTCTCTTTAGTTTTTGTCTTGATGATCCGTCTTTTTATGAGAGTAGAATATTGAAGTTATCCACAATTATTGTGTAAGAATTAATATATGATTTAAGATGCTGTAGTATTTTTTTATGAATGTGGGTGCCCTGGCATTTGGTCTGTAGATGCTATTACAATATCTTCTTGGTGGATTTTTTTTTCATTAGATGATTATGTACTTTCCATGTACTGTGCTTTCTTGTTGAGGCCCACATTTTGCCTCAACACTTTTGCCTCAACGCTTTTGGGGCTAAGTGCTCTGGTCAAGAGAGAGAGGGGCTCTTGGGGCAAGAGATGCGAAGAATGGAGACAAGACAGGGCGTCTGATCAAGTCTCGTATCATTGTAGGCACGTGGATACCATGTGCCTTGCAGGTGTTGATATGACAAAGCCTTACAGGCGTCTATAGCATGGACAGCACGTGCACCGTGCGCCTTGCAGCAGGCTTGGATAGCACGTGCGCCTTACAGGCATGTATGGCGTAGAAAGCACGTGGACAGCACATGAACCGCATGTCTTGTAGGCGTGACTACCACATGCACCTTGTAGCTGGGGCCAGTAAACAGCAACACAAAAATATGTGGGATATCAGAGTGTGCTTCAGCTGTTGTAGGCTATTGAAAACCAAATCTTTCGCCAGGATATATGGTTTCAGATGGCTGCAAAGTTGATCTAGCCGCTTTCTGCTAAAGTCGGCTCCCAACACTTTCTTGTATTTTCTGATTAGTTTTAGGCTGAAGTGTATTTTGTCAGAAATTAAAATGGCTACACTTTCTGGCTTCTTTATTTTCATATTTTTTTTTATTGACTATCTAGGTATTTCACATCATGAATCCAAATCACATTCACTTACTAGTTCTTCCAGCTCTGTTCGCTCCTGCCCCTTTGTATCCTCTCACCTGAAAGATGAAGACAAGAAGAGGAGGAGTCAAAGAAGGTCCAACTTGAGGGATTTGTGTTGCCCATATACTGACTGGAACATGATCAAACTCTCAGAGTCCATCCCCTTAAAGATAATTGAGTCCTTAGCTTCCTTGGTCTTTATAGATAGTGGTAACAGATTATGGACTTCCCCATGATTTCTGTCTGCAGCATGGACGACAGACATTCTCACTCTGTCTAGTGTCAGTATATGCCATGGGCGTCAACATGGTTTCTGGTGGCAGTGCTAATTATACACACCAACATATTGCCTAAGCCATGGCCACCATCATAGCCCTTGTTCCTTATTTGCAGATATCCACATGGCCTTCAGTTACAGCATGGTCACGGACATCAACAAAGCTAGTAGATGCAGTAGGACCATGGACATAGACAGGGCTCTTGTCAGAGTACAGACCACAGACATCAACATGTCCTCAGGTGGCAGCCCAGGCTACTCACATCAACATAGACCTTAGTATCAGCAATTATTTACTTCTTAGATCCCTTATCTTTCAATTACTTTGTCCATCTTTTTAACCTTAGGTGATATCTATTCTGGATTTTGAGGTGTGTTTCTGGATCCAGAAGAAGAATAGCTTCTGTTTTCACCTACATTCTGTTAATTTCTGCCCTTTTATTGGGGGACGTGAGACCATTGAGGTTGAGCATTATCAACGGAGCAGTGTTAGTTTTGCTGTGGCTTTATTTTTCCCCTCTTCTTTTGTGCAGGTGTAATATTTATTCCGTGTGTGTGTGTGTGTGTGTGTGTGTGTATGTGTGTGTGTGTGTTGGGGAGGGATGGGTGTCTTCGATAATTAACCCCTTTGGGTTGAAGATTCTGTTTGATCAGCTTCCTGTAGAAGTAGTGTTGGACTTGTAGGTAGATACTGCTTCGTTTTTATTTTTGTTTTGTTTTGTTTTGTTTTCAATCACAGAATGTCTTTCTTTATCCATCTATTGTGATTGAAAATTTTTCTGGGTATAGTTATCTGTGCTGGAATCTGTGGTTACTTAGAATATGTAGAACATTTGTCCTGACCCTTCTGGCTTTTAGATTCTCTATTGAAGTGTCAGGTATTCTACTAGGTCTGCCTTTATATATTACTTGGTCTTTCTTTTCTTTGAAGCCTTTAATAGCCTTTCTTTGTTCTTTTATGTTTAGTGTTTTGATAACTATGTGCTATGGAGACATTTCTGGTCCAGTATATTTGAAGTTCTGTATGATTCTTACACCTTGATATGCATCTCCTTCTTTAGACTTAGGAAATTTTCTTCTACTATTTTGTTCTTTTCTGTGTTCTCTGTCATAATTTATGATTTATTCATTCTTGCCCATATTGTCATAAGGCAACTAGAAATTATAGAAATATGAAGGAAATAAACTGAGCTGCCTTAATATCATAACTAAAATTATGAGATATTTTTTCCCATCTTGAATCTTGAACCCAGGAATTTAAGCATGCCATGCAAAGCTCCACTATTGTGTCACATTCTCTTCAGTACACTCAGTTTTAACAAGGGACTGAGGAATGACATATTTATTGCATTTGATTTACTGAACTACTTTCATTTTGACTGGAGAGGTTTTAATTAATCTATAGTTACACCTCGTTTTCTCTGACGTTTAAAGTCTTGGGTTATTTTCTTTATGTTGGGTCAAATATATGTAAGTTAAGGCCATTCCAAACACTTGGAGATATGTCTGGACTATTGTCAGACTCAGACTCATTTCTACATCTGTAAGTCTTCATGTGCTTTAAGAACAGATGAAGTGTGTTTGAAGAACAGATAAACATACTTCCCCTAGGCTTACTGCATATTTACAATTTTATCTCTTAGTAACTGAGACAGAAGAGTCCTGAATTGGAGGTTAGCATGGGGCACTGTGAAGCTAGCTCTGAAAGTAGCTGAAATAATGTAATATTCCCTTTAAGACTAGATTTTTAGGCAGACCTTGGGTGGCAGCTCTGCCCCCAATATCCAAGAACCCAGAGGAAGCAGGGATCCCAGGTGCTCGAACTCAGGCAGTATCTTAGGTAAGCAGACAGCAGGGCCTGCCTTAAACAGGGAGTAACTGGGAACCAAAGGACCCAGGAAGTCACTCCCGGCCTGGAACACTGGTTCCTTCCTGTCTGGGCCAGAGCACTGATCAGATCTTGGGTGGCAGCTCTGCCCCCAACATCCAAGAACCCAGAGGAAACAGGGATCCCAGGTGCTCGAACTCAGGCAGAATCTTAGGTAAGCAGACAGCAGGGCCTGCCCTAAACAGGGAGTAACTGGGAACCAAAAGGACCCAGGAAGTCACTCCCAGCCTGGAACACTGGTTCCTTCAGGTCTGGGCCAGAGCACTGAGCAGATCTTGGGTGGCAGCTCTGTCCCCAACCTCCAAGAACCCAGAGGAAGCAGGGATCCCAGGCGCTCTAATTTGGACAGTGTCTTAGAAACTAGTTCTCAGATCTGAGGCCTAGATCAGACCTCTGCCAGGTCTGCTGTTGTGTGGACCCCGGATTTCACCTGAGACATACTGGAAGTTCCACTCAATCCAGATCCACAGAGGATCAAATGAACTCAGACCTTCAGACAACGTATCCTGAGATATTCTAGAGGAGACACTGCACCCAGAACAGCAGACACCTAGCTGGACTACTACCTTGGAGGCACCATATCCTGAGGCATCCTAGAGGTACTACTATAATCAGTGCAGCTGGAAAAGATCACAGAGACATCTGGACCCCTAGGAGATCAGACACAAGCTAGATAACTAGAAAGACAGGCTTCAGTCAGAGACAGCAAGTACAGGCAGCACTAGAGTTAACCAGATGGCAAAAGGCAAGAGCAAGAATGTAAGCAACAGAAACCAAAGTTACATGGCATCATCAGAACCCAGCTTCCCCATCAGAGCAAGCCCTGAACACCCCATCACACCAGAAAAGCAGGAATCAGAATTAAAATCACTTCTCATGATGATGATAGAGGGCTTTAAGAAAGACATAAATAACACTCTCAAAGAACTTAAGGAGAGCACTGGTAGACAGATAGAAACCCTTAAAGAGGAAACACAAAAATCCCTTAAGGAATTTCAAGAAAATGCAACCAAACGGGAAAAGGAATTAAACAGAACAATGCAGGATCTAAAAATGGAAGTAGAAACAATAAAGAAATCACAAAGGGACAATACCCTGGAGATAGAAAACCTAAAAAAAGATCAGGAGTCATAGACACAAGTATCACCAACAGAATACAAGAGATGGAAGAGAGAATCTCATGTGCAGAAGATACCATGGAAAACATTGACACAACTGTCAAAGAAAATGCAAAATACAAAAAGCTACTAACCCAAAATATACAAGAAATCCAAGACACAATGAGAAGGCCAAACCTAAGGATAATAGGTATAGATGAGGGGGAAGACTCCCAACTAAAAGGACCAGTAAATATCCTCAACAAAATTATAGAGGAAAACTTCCCTAACCTAAAGAAAGAGATGTCCATAAATATACAAGAAGCTTACAGAACTCCAAATAGTTTAGACCAGAAAAGAAATACTTCCCGCCATATAATAGTCAAAACATCAAATGTACAAAACAAAGAAAAAATACTAAAAGCAGTAAGGGAAAAAGACAAAGTAACATATAAAGGCAGACCTATAAGAATTACACCAGACTTCTCACCAGAGACCATAAATCCAGAAGATCCTGGACCGATATCATACAGACCCTAAGAGAACACAAATGCCAGCCCAGACTACTATACCCAGCAAAACTCTCAATCATTATTGATGGAGAAACCAAAATATTCCATGACAAATCCAAATTTACACAGTATCTCAACACAAATCCAGCACTTCAAAGAATAATTGGTGGAAAACTCCAACACAAGGAGGGAAACTACAACCTAGAAAAAGCAAGAAAGTAATCTTCCAAAAACCCCAAAAGAAGAGAGTTACACAAACATATCCCCACGGATGTTAGCCCAAAAGCTTGGATTATCGAAGACTCAACCCACAGACCACATGAAGCTCATGAAGAAGGAAGACCAAGAGGGGATGCCTCAGTTCTACTTAGAACGAGAAATAAAAATGCTCAAGGGAGCAAATAGGGAAACAAAACATGGAACAGAAACTGAAGGAGGGGCCAACAGGAGACCTTTCTACCTGGGTATTCACCCCATGTACAGCCACCTAATCTAAACACTGTTGTGGATGGCTGGAAGTGCATAATGTGAGGAACATGATATAGCTGTCTCCTTAGAGGTCAGCCAAAGACTAAAACACTCAGAGGACAATGTTCACAATTAAGAACTTAGTGAGAGGACTGAAGGAGCAGAAAGGGTTATTGACCCCAGGTGGAAAGCAACAATACCAAACAACCAGAGCCCCCCAGGGTCTAAACCACCAGCCTGGGAACACATAGGGAGGGACCCAAGACTCAAGAGGTATATGTAGGGGAGGATGGCCCTGTCAGACATAGGTGGGAGAGGAGTTTCTTGGTCCCATAAAAAAAAAAAATGAATGAATGAACACACAGTGGGGGGGGGATGTGAGGGCAGGGAGGGGATAGTGAGCGGGGTAGGTGTGGTCACTGCCTCATAGAAGCATGAGGAGGGGGATGGGATAGGTTTCTGGGTGGTGGGAGGAAGTAGGCTAAGGGGATAAAATCTGAAACGTAAATACTACAACCAATTTTAAGAAGCGGGGTAAAAAAAAAGTCTTCAGAACCAACATCTTTAAAAAGAAAATGTCAGCGCCCTGGGGGTGGAAATGTTTTTTTTTTTTTTTTTTTTCTTGATACTAAAACTTGTTCTGAGAATTGTATATTGCAGAATACACAGCCTTGGTGTATCTACTCATCAAGCATACTGAGCAGACCTGCCCAAACCTCTGATGTCCTGGAATTCCATCTGGATTCAGTGAAGACAGCATCAGAGGCTTATCAACTTACTCTCCCCCCCACCCCTCTTCTAAAATCTCAACGCCCTTAATCAGCTTGAAGAAGTTAAAGAAGAGTCAGCGCCCCTATTCCCTGAGCTTGGGGACTAATGTGGTTAATAATGGTCTGTCTTTCTAGGGACAAGTAGTGGTTTTGTTGGAACAGGGGGGATTAGCTAGGACTTACTGCATAGCCATAACCTACTGGTAGAAATCTGTATACTTATTATCAAGATGAAGTTATAAATTCTTAAATGGTACAAAATTTACTTTGATCTCAAATTTAAGGTTTTCATTGGTATGAGCCTCTTATTAATATAAAAATGAGATGAATATTGATACACTCATGGGAATTGTGCCTGTATAACACATTTAGGAATACAATGTCTAGACCCAGCCCTTTTTTAACTGATTTGGGATGGTTAACCTATGAGTTAAGGGACTATAGCAAATTCATATTTTTGAGTTTATTGTTAGGGTGCTTTCCATATTTTACTTAGAAATAGCTGAGAGGAGTTAACAGAAAACAGTCCAGGTTACCTTACATGGATAGTTGGTTTTCAAAACATCAGAAGTCCATAGAACTGATGCTACAAATATTTATATATTAATGTTCATATTGATTAGAGACCTGTCTGCTCCTGACAGCTTCCTGTTGTGGATTCTAAGAAGAAATTGAGCATCCTTGGAGTTACTCCAGTTGTGTGGTAACAGCCACTAGGCAAGAATTGCCTCTCTCCATCTACAGACATATTACTGTCCAGAAAAGGACACACATGCAGAAAAGTCGACTGATTATATCTGCCTAGACAGAGTAATCAGTCCTTAATAATCCTGCATCTCCAAGGTCTGTCAGATGATTCTGGGCCAGAAGGCTGAAGATTTGATGCTCCAACGTTCGGTAGTATAGGGGCTTTTCAGGTGTTCAGAGGTCTCTATAAATTGGCTAAGTTTTAGAAGCTATGCTTTGTGCTTCCCACAATTATAGTTAACTCAGTCATTCTGGATTTCTGACGGGGTTGAAAACTTATAGCTATTTACCGTAAGAGAAAAGAATTGAGTGGATGGTAGTCAGCTGACATTCATCCTAAAGCCAGGTTCAGAACTAAATGTTTTAGTTAGGATAGATGACAGAGGTGCTGGTTAGTCAACAAAATGATGGACTGGGTATTAGGACTATCTTGTACCTCACTGGTACAAATTGGCATAATTATGCTCTAATTGTATTTTGAGAGAAAAGTTTCATTTTAACAGGAAGGGTGATGTGTAGGAGGAGCTAAGGTAGAAGGAGTACTAAGAGCAAGAAAAGGAGTAAGAAGAGGAGGAGAAGAAGGATAGGAGAAGCTAGGTGATGAAAGAGAGAAAGAGTGGGGAGACAGGGAGGCAGATATTCATGTATCTCCACCAGTCAAAGATAGTTGTTATATCTAGGTCGGTCAGTGGGTTACACCTCTGATTGAACAATTCCAAACGTATAACGCTTATGATTAACATTATTTAAAAAAAATGTATAAATGCAAAAAGGAAAAGGGGGCATGTGATAGGGGATCTCTAAGGGGGTGTGGGGGAATGGGGAAAGGGGATGGCATCTGAAGTGTAAATAAAATATCTAATAAAAGAATGCATGGAGCTCAGAAAAAAAAAAGATTAGATTTTTAGTACTAGTGATATGGCTTTACTTTTCCTTTACATGGTCAAATGATTGGACAGGACTGCACTTTTACCACAGAATAATACTTATCTGTTTATTATATCTCAACTTAATTATCCACAAAGTTACTGGAAGTTAAGATAATTGCAATTGTGAGTAAAATCTTCTCTAACCATGTTCATACAGTCTGTGTATGAAGATATACTTTCAACTCCTTGATGTAAATACCAAGGAATAAAATTACTGGAAAGTATAGTCAGGTTTTGTTTTGTTAAAAATCTTTGCCAAGTACCCTTTCAAATGATGGTGTCAATTTTCATCCTACAAGCAAATAATGAGTGTTCTTGTTCCACATGATCATAACCATTTAATGTTTTTAGTTGGATTTTAACTCTAATAATGAGTGTGTGGTGATATTGCTTTAATGTGCTTTTTCCATTATGATATTAAACAGGGGGTATCTTTTCTTATATTTCTTCACCATATGTGTGTCTTCTGTGGTGCAGAATATTCTTTAGTGAAAAACTATAATTGTGTTTACTTAGCCTAATCCAAAAAGCAATTTATTTAAGGTTTTTGGGCAGTTTAAAGAGTTTTCAGCAGACACAAACTCTAGCTTTACAGAACTGACTGTGTTTTTGTTCTGTACTACTGTGGAAACAGAAAATTGGACAATGTATTCAAGGTTTCTGTTACTATCATTCATAGGTTTTACTCCACACAAGGAAATCTTCAGGCATGAGGAACCTGCTTTTGAGTTGTAGGTCAGGTTTTTCTAAGAGACTTGTAAAATATTACAGGCTAATATTATTGTCCTTGGTTTTCCTTCAGAGGTGAGATATATGTTCCACTAGCTGAAGACACTTTGCATGTCAATACAGAAGGCTTAGAGTTCCTGAAATTGTCCTGAATACTTCATTAAAGAGGACCAGTTTTTATGATGCCAGAAGACCGCTTGAAAGCTTCCTTCCCAAGGGATGGATGGAAACCACCTCTGGTGCCTATGAACTAAATAATCAACACCTCCTTAATTGGACTTAAGACCCACTATAAAAGAATGAAATTGTGCCTTGTACTAGATTTCTATCCAGTTACCTTAGGTTAGTGCAGTTAAAGTTCTTGGGGAAAAAAAGTACAACTACCACTTAGTAAAACAGAATAATCCCTAATAATAATCTAAACATTTATCCTTATGGCCACAGATCAGAGTGATCTTTACCCTCATCAAGAAAACTCTTTGCAATACATTGAAACCATTTCAGAAAATCACAACTAATCAACATAAAGAATTGAGTTCATTCCCAATGAATACAATAAAAACAAACAAACAAACAAACAAACAAACAAAAAACCAAAAAATCAAACCAAAACAAAAAAATCTCCCATATCTAAGGCTTGAGAATCATTGCAGAAGAAGGAGCAAAGAAGCAGTAAGATCCAGAGGACAGGGGTGTTATGAGAATGTGTCTTCTAGTCTACTAGTTGTAAAATCTATACCCATATGGTCTCATTAATATAAATTCCTAAACATGAGTACAACAGCAGTGTATGTGGACAATAGAAACCCCCAAAGCCCTCAACTATCTCATCAAGTAACTACGAACTTCAGACAACTAACTATTGCTAGGAGTGAGAGAAATAGTCTTCTATAACATACATATGCTACCCAGAATTTTATGATCAGCCCTGGAAACTTACAGGCAAATAATATTATACAGATGGAGCAGGCTCTATTATGTATTTAGAAATATATATGTTTGTGCTAAAAATATATGTTGAAAATATGTGTAGATGTGATTAATTAAAGAGAGTCCATGAATTTGAAAAAGTACTAGGAGAGATTTATAGGTGGGATTTAAAGAAAGGAATGTCAGGAGTCATAATGGGACAAGCTAATAACTAGCAGGTGGTCATTCTAAAATGTCGTTCTTCAGATTATTATATAACCTGTGACAGGTGTGTTTTTATTAAGCAAGGTTTTAAGGGATTCATTTTGGGAAAGATTCCTGCTACTAATATGCTTTTTATATTATTATTAAACTTATATAACAATCACTAAGTAATAGCACACCCCTTTGGAGCAGATCTCTGCAGGTCCAGGAAGATGTACTGCTTTGTAGTATGATGTTATATAGACAAATAGATGACTTCTTAAGTTTTAATGATGATCCTATAAGAATTCCTAAAATTATATCTGTGATAATTAAGCTGTTTTATAGTAGGACTGCTATTAGGTCCTTTTCGGATAGTCAAAAACTGCACTGAGAACTCTGCCAGTCTCCCAAGTGTCACCAGTTAATTGCTCTTAGATAGTAACCAGACTTTCTCCTACTTAGAGCACATTCCAAGAAGTTGTAAAAATGATTAACCAAAGGTCATAAAAAGAGAACTAACTATTATAGTTTCTAGGACAGAAGATAAAATATTCACTGTGTTTAGCTATACACAACTTCACTAATAACTTAGTTATGGTTTTCAATTTACAATGAACCTGTGAAGCTGAGATAGGTGATGGATGTTTAGCCAGATAATTACTCCTAACGGATATGCATGTAAACATTCTCTGTTGTCAACTTCTATTTCAATTTATGATTTGATTTTTTGTATGAATTTGTGATGAACTCTGTAACATGTGATCATGTATTCTAAAAAATGTATAACTACTAAGGACAAAGAGATGCAAAGGAGATAGAATAGAATTTTTTCCCTTTCCCCAATTAGAAGAATTTCCCCATTTTCCCCTGCTTAGGATCTTTCTGCTTTTCCCCTTAGATAGCTTTCATAGGAAACTTTTTACAACTTGGTAATTAACTCTAAAATCACATCTTTAAGTGCCCCTTTTTTCTTCCTGAGACATCTAACTAGCAGGTTAGAGCCTTGCAGTTCCTGCTGAGATAGAACAAAGGCTGCATTGCTTAATCCTTCATTGTTAGGCTATAGTTGTTAACCACCTATGCCAGAAGTCTTCTACACTCAAAAAGAGCAAGAAGTTTTCAAGACTATTTAGAATTGACAAATGGGACCTCATAAAATTGCAAAGCTTCTGTAAGGCAAAGGACACTATCACTAGGACAAAAACAGCAACCAACAGATTGGGAAAAGATCTTTACCAATCCTACAACCAATAGAGTGCTAATATCCAATATATACAAAGAACTCAAGAAATTAAACTCCAGACTACCAAATAACCCCTTAAAATGGGGTACAAAGCTAAACAAAGAATTCTCAACTGAGGAAACTCGAATGGCCAAGAAGCACCTAAAGAAATGTTCAGCATCCTTAGTCATCAGGGAAATGCAAATCAAAACAACCCTGAGATTCCACCTCACACCAGTCAAAATGGCTAAGATCAAAAACTCAGGTGACAGCAGATGCTGGTAAGGATGTGGAGAAAGAGGAACACTCATCTATTGTTGATAGGACTGTAAGCTGGTACAACCACTCTGGAAATCAGTCTGGTGATTCCTCAGAAAATTGGACATAGCATTACCTGAGGACCCAGCTATATCACTCCTGGGCATATAACCAGAAGATGCTCCAATGTATATCAAGGACATATGCTCCACTATATTCATAGCAGCTTTATTTATAATAGCCAGAAGCTGGAAAGAACCCAGATGTCCTTCAACAGAGGAATGGATATAGAAAATGTGGTACATTTACACAATGGAATATTACTCAGCTATTAAAAACAATGAATTCCTGAATTACTTAGAGCACATTCCAAGAAGTTGTAAAAATGATTAACCAAAGGTCATAAAAAGGTCCATAGGCAAATGAATGGAATTAGAAAATATCATCCTGAGTGAGGTAACCCAATCACAAAAGAACACATATGGTATGCACTCACTGATAAGTGGATATTAGCCCCAAAGCTTGAAATACCCAAGATACAACTCATAGACCCCATGAAGCTCATGAACAAGAAAGACCAAAGTGTGGGTGATTTGATCCTTCTTAGAAGGAGTAACAAAATACATTTGGGAGCAAATATGGAGAGCAAGTATGGGACAGAAACTGAAGAAGGGGTTGTCTGGAGACTTTTCCACCTGGATATCCATTCCATGTGCAGTCACCAAAGACAGATGCTGATGTGGATGCCAGGAGGTGCATGCTGACAGGAGCCTGATATAGCTGTTTCAGGAAGGAAGGAAAATAAGAGGAGGCAGTTTTACCTGGATAGGTTGTACAGGAAGAATAAGCTAAACACAGGTGAAAAGAGAATGATCCACAAAATGAGAAGGAGAGAGAAGACTGGAACAGATTGCTAGAATTAGTTTGAGTTCAAGCACAGCAATTCAGAAGAGGCAGAGAGGCAGATGCAGACAGACAGACAGACACCCCCACACAAACACA
This sequence comes from Arvicanthis niloticus, assembly GCF_011762505.2. Classification (NCBI taxonomy): domain Eukaryota; kingdom Metazoa; phylum Chordata; class Mammalia; order Rodentia; family Muridae; genus Arvicanthis; species Arvicanthis niloticus. Next base: position 62,182,562 of record NC_047669.1, read on the forward strand.
CACACACACAGAGAGAGAGAGAGAGAGAGAGAGAGAGAGAGAGAGAGAGAGAGAGAGAGAGAGAGAGAGAGAGAGAAGAGTTTGATCCAAGGCAACTGAGTTGAGTCACCTAGCCCGAGATCAGAGGTAAATGGTAAATGGGAGGATGGGATGAGCTTATTCAGTAGCATGTCATAGAGGCTGAAAACATTCTAGGCCTAGGTTTGATTGTTTGGAGACTAGAAGCTTCCAGGAGGCAATAAGCCTTGGAGAAGACAATTCCAACAGGCAAATACAATTTACCTTTACATAAATTTTCAAATAATCATGAATTTTATTGTGTATGTTATTGTGAGTATTACTATCATTTCATTGGTTACCAACTAGCTTTCTCTAATGTCACTTCTACTGTTGTATTTCAGCAAGGAGTTTAAGAAATACCTAATTTATTTAAGAAAGGTAGCTTGGTGAGTTGGGAGAATAATGGCACTTAGGAGACTACAAGCCCTAAAAGAGGAAAAGAGTTGAGCTCAAATGTTATATTTCAATATTTCAGGGATACAGGCCCTAAACCCCAACATAAATAGAAGATTTGCTATTTGTAATGTTGAACATTCACTAGGAGTCTGGGATCACATATCCTTCCAGGAAGTGAAGATCAGTAGACATTCGAAATTCTCTAGTTCAACCTTAGCAAGTTTGTTGTGTTTTATAAAAAGAAAGAAAGAGAAGAACTATATTTGGTGGATATGTAGTCAGGAGTGGGGAAAGGGGTGCCTCTGCAGGCCCATACTGAAGCATCCCTTCCACCTTAGGGACCAGCCACAAGATAGTATAGTATAGTATAGAATAGTGTGGGAAGAGGCTCCGCTCTCGCCATTACAAGGTGGTGCTTAGCATAGGCATTGCTTGAGAGAAAAGACAACTCCATATATGGAGTTGTATGCACTGAGAGGTGTGGTTACCGGATCACCCCACCTTGCATCACTAAGAATGGCCAATCACCAGTGACTTCGTGGCAGCTGCTGATAGGAGTAAGGCAATGCTTATAAGGGGATGCACCCGGGGTGGGGTGGGGGAGAGAAAAGAGAGAAGAAGCTCGCTGTACAGGGATAGCTGAATAAACCGCTTGAAGACGAACACACTTGCTGTTGCCTTATTCCGCAGGTCAGACATAGGTAGCGACAGAATAGTTTATTCAGGGAATGGGGAGGAGAGTTGAGAGGGTAGTAGAGACAGAAAGGAGAAAGAGAGAGCAGAAGAGTAGAGGCTAGCCATGAGCACATGGAGAAACAGGGGGAAAGGGAATCAGGAGAGAGCAGGCAGTAGAAGGGAGAGGACAGAGCTATGGCAAGAAGGCAAGAGAGAGGAGGGGGTGAGCAGCCCCTTTTATAGTGAGTCAGGCACACTTGGCTGTTGCCATGTAACTGTGGGGCAGAGGCTAGACAAAATGCCAAGAAAGTTAATAAACAATGGGGGTCTTTACTGCTAGTGCATATCTAATGCTGCTAATTTTCAATACTAGGCAATTTGACTGTATAAAAATAATGAAACTACTAGACCTTTTTATTTCTGTAATGATAGGGTATTGTGTTAAATATTTTAGGAAAGTATTAGTTCTTATCACTCACCGTAGGCAAATGGCTTAAATAGCAGTAAGAATGGTCTATACTTTCAACTTCATAACTGAGAAATACTAATATTGATTATAAAAAGTAACCCATTGTTAATGTAGAAGACCATTAGTTCCAGGATTCAGCATTTTTGTGTTGAAGCCTACAGAGTTGATAACATGCTAATTTGAAAATCAAAGGTCGCCTCTTGCGGGGACTGTGCTTAGAGGCACTCAAAATGGTCCAGTGTTAGACATACTGTCATAGGCTTTCCTACAACATAGTCTCTAACAAAACTAGGCTGTCTCGAACCCCTGGCAACAGGATTGTTTACCTTTACACCAAGAAGGTTGGGAAAGCTCCTAAATCCGCATGTGGCATGTGCCCAGGCAGACTGAGAGGGGTTCGTGCTGTGAGACCCAAAGTCCTTATGAGATTGTCTAAGACAAAGAAGCATGTCAGCAGGGCCTATGGTGGGTCCATTAGTGCCAAGTGTGTCCCAGACAGGATCAAGCGGGCTTTCCTTATTGAGGAGCAAAAAATCGTTGTGAAAGTGTTGAAGGTACAAGCACAGAGTCAGAAAGCAAAATAAATATGCAATTTTTTTTTTAATAATAAAAATCAAGGCTTGGGAAAAAAAGAAAAAGAAAATCAAAGGTTTATTTCAGAGCCATTATTCCCTGAGGAATGCTTGATTTTGAATAGTGGTAGATTTTATAAGTCATCATGGAGTAGGGTAAGTCTTTCATGACTCCTTGTGTTTCTTTACTGACTTGTAGCATTGAAGTCACACTGGAGAAAAAAGAAAAAAACAGAGCTAACTGGCCCTTACATAAATTTGCAACAGTTTTCTATATATAAAATTATAGTGAACTCTTCCAAGAAAACATAGCTGACCATAAATGTTAATAATTTACAATAGCCGAGCAGTGGTGGCGCACGCCTTTAATCCCAGCACTTGGGAGGCAGAGGCAGGTGGATTTCTGAGTTCAAGGCCAGCCTGGTCTACAGTTCCAGGACAGCCAGGGCTACACAGAGAAACCCTGTCTCAAAAAACCAAAAAAAAAAAATAGTTTACAATAGATTATCATTGATTAAATAAATGTCTTCTTTCAATGCTCATCAAGACTAAAGAAATGATTTAAATATGAAGAATTGAGACCAGGGAATTTTAAAATTCCATTAAAAATCAAAACAAGCATCATTAAAATAGAACTCCATGCATGCAGCTTAAAATTGTTTACTAATTCATACTTTCAGTACACACACACACCCACCCACACACACACACCATTAATAATATTCAATTTAAATGACAACTATACTTCCATTAAGCTCACTAGTCATAGTTAAATATATTATGTATTTAACAGTTCAAAAGTAGTTTTAATTAGAAAATCTATCCTTTTACAGCTTGGGGTTTATTTTGCTGGTGGAATAGGAATATTCAGTTATTCACTAATAAATATCATAACAAGTGTGTATATGTATGTGAACTGTCCAGTAGTTTGGTGGAGTCATGCCAAACATCTGCTCATTTTGCATGAATAATAATTTGCTGTGCAGAAGTAAAAAATAGTTTTCATTCAGTAAACACAATAGTCATTATACATATTAACTACTTTAAGCATTTATTACTGTAATTTGTGTCAATTTGGTGCAAGTATGTGATAGATAGCTGCAGCCTGTACTGTTTCAACAGGACAGAAATTTGCATAAATTACTACATGTTTTGAACCTGCATTTTCATACCATGGACAAGATTTCTCCATTGGCAACCCTAGAAGCATTTTGATAATTGAAATTAAGACAGGTTGCCATTTCAGAGAGATGATTGTCAGAAAATATTAAACAACTAATAGAATTTACCTTCCACAATTTGTCCATGAAGGAGTTTTATCTGTAGATCATAAAGCAGTCAGATCAACAAAGAAATGCTACATTTTCACAATCCCAATGAAATTGAGCTAAAATAACCTATCAGGTGCGTCTCAATCTGTATCATTGAGAAAAAAGCCATTATAAAGCATGGTGATCTAGTAAAGTGTTTTATATTTTTCATTCATTATTACATAATAAAAACTGCAATCACTTATTGGCATACATATTTTCTACTTTTAAGAAGAAAAGGTATTTGCATTAATTGTCATTTATTTGGCTATTATTTCTATTTGGCTTGTGAAGGTGACTTCTGTTCTAACTATTCCACCAAACTGCTTCATTTGAATGCTTCGTACTCTGTCCAACATGCCACTGGAAGGAATTTTCCTATTACACACCTCTAAGATACAGGTTTTACAAGAGGATTGCTGGTAAACTGGTTTAATAACCTGTCACTTAAGTCAGACCCAGTCACTTGGTCCACACTGAAACTCAACGGAAGTTGAGGAGCAGGGAAGCAGCAGTCTGGCTTGATTGACACTTTATTTCTCTCTGTCATTAAGTAACCACTCTTCTTTCTGCATCCCTTCATTACTCAACTCCATATGTCCTCGTCTGCCTTTCCAGTACTTGGATTACAAGAAGCATGATGTGAGAATTGCTAGCACTGTTCTCGGCATAAGTATTCTATTGAAAACTGGGTGATCGTGTGATTTGAAGACGCATGGGTTGTAATAAATCATGACATCTCTCAATGACACTTTCAAAAAAGTATGTTTATTGGGCCAGACAACTGAATCACTGAGCGTTATTTACCCCAGGTGCTGACAAATCATGCCAGATGTTGAATTTAAACTCTGACTCAGTGATTGCAGCAGAAAACTACCTTGGCATTTTACAAAGCATCTGTTACAGGCACCAATCCCCATAAAACATGAGCTGTAGAGTCTTAATGTAAGCAATACCAAACAAGGGCTTAAAGTCATTACCTTGGCAAATCCAGAGAGCATGAAGGCTGAAGCAAGTTAAAGTAGAGCCTGTTATATTAAAGGCAAGCACCTCCAGAATGTTTTTATTAACATTTCAGTAGACAAGTATGACATGTGAATTCAACTAACATGGCACAACATAAATATACTGGCTTTGTAATATTTGCGTATGTGTCATTTTAATATATATTAAAATATAAAATATATTATTTTAAATTATATTTGTTTATATATTATGTAATATATTACATGTAAATGTATGGTATATATCTTTAAATATTAAAAATGACAGATATTTGAGTGTCCATGTTGTTTTTAGAAAGTGTATTTATAAATTACTAAAATATTTATGAAGTAGCACAACTTTGAGTAGGATATATTTTCAGTATGGTAAAGTGTCTACTACTCAAAAGTACATATAGAGTTCTAAAATAACGCCTAAACCTTGAGATTGTTTCAATTAGAAACCAGAAACCAATGACATTTTAAAATAGTGTCTTGATTTATTTCCTGAGAAAATATATAAAATAAATTTCTGAATTTTAAGTTAATAGTTTAATGAGTATATTATTAAATAGTTGCATACTAATTATAAGTTGGAATCTTCCTTTCACATTAATGGAAAGTTGTGAATGTTTCACAAAAATTGTCTATTATTTATATTTTAATAAAATATAATGAAAATTTTTCAATTAAGAAAATTTAAATTGACTTTACAATTATTGTAAAATAGAATAGATATTTTGAAAAAAATGTTATCTTGTCCAATTAAAAAAAATTGAACAAATTTATCAATTTAAACATAATGTAATCACTCATGCTTTTATTTATTTAAAGACTAGCACAGCTTAATCTCTGTAAATTAGAAAGTATTTAAGTTTGCTATTTAATTATTATAAAATATTTATTTAAATGTTTATTGGGATAATGTTTTTAGGAGTATGGAGCAGAATAGAGAATTTAAATTGCTGTTTTTTTTTTTCCTTTTTAGCTTAACACAACATTATTGGTTGCCTGTTGCTTAGAACTAGGTAGTTATTCAACAGGTAATTTTTGTGCATGCTAATTGTCATGTTTATCAGAATTATTACAGAATAAAGTTGTTCTGCTCTGTTTCTGTTTCTTTACTGCCCTCTTTTTCTCTTTGACTCATATTGACATAGTCATTCTATGTGTCTCTGAGTCCCTGTGTGTCTCTATATCTCTGTCTCTTTCTGTCTCTGTCTCTCTGTTTCTCTGTCTCTCTCTTTCTCCACTTGCTAAGGACTGTGTACAATACAGTGATTAAGTCAACTTGGGGAGGAAGTCAGGACAGGAATCAATCAAGGCAGGAACCTGGAGGCAGGAGCTATACAGAGCTCAAGAAGGGATGCTGCTTCCTGGCTTGTTTCACGTGGCTTCTTGCTCAGCCTCCTTGTTTTTTAGAACCCAGAACAACCAGCCAAATGGTAGCCCCACTCACAATGGCTTGGGCTCTCCCACATCAATCACTAATTAAGGAAATGCCCTTCATGTTTACCTGCAGCCCAGGTTTAGGGAGGAATTTTCTCAATTGAGATTCAGTCCACTCCAAAGACATAAAACTAGCCATCACAGACTTTATCTGAGACATAATAATGTGACTATATCCTGAAATATTAGAAATTCTGGTTTTTAAAACTTATATTTGAGGCATGAAGAGATGGCTCTGTGGTTAAGAGTACTTACTATTCTTGCAGAAGACTTGGTTTAGGCTTGCAACACCATGTGGTGACTCAATTATTTCTTTCATTGAAAAATACGTATTTTTCCATTCTTTATTTAATAGGGTGTCACTATCATGTTAATTTAAGTTTTTGAATGTAGTAATGAACAGATAAGATGTTAATTACAAGTTTACTCAATGAGTACTATGATCAGTGAACTAATTTCAGAGAAAAATCAATAGTAAAAAAATTACTAAAATAATTTAATTGGAATTTAGATTAAGAAGAAATGGGTTAGATTTCTGGGTTAACTATCAAACTGTCTTGCAGGTTTAAACGTTTTCAGCTGTGTAACAGCTAGAGGTAAAATATATTACTGGAAGAGTAAAGACCACCGTGCTCTGATATTGATGAAGAAAAAATGGATCCCCAACGTGATGAAAACAGTGGTGGTGGTGTGTGTGGGGGGATAGAGGACGAGGACGCTATAGTGAAATTTGAAATAACTCGGATTTTTTTTCCCTTTGATGACAAGTTCTGTCGGGCCAATGGATCATTCACACTGGAAGAAATGAAGAGGGGGAGGGTGTGTTTTTAAGTGGATCTGCATCAGAGTATATGCAAGGAAAAGCAGTGCTTAGCAGTCAGGGGCATGTGTCTTACTGGGGTATATGCGTGTTTTCACGGGCCTAGAAAAACGACACGGAAAAGGCAGAAGCTTACATTATTTTAGTATGTGCTTTGTCTTGTGGTTTAGGTTTTTTCTTTCTTTCTTTCTTTCTTTCTTTCTTTCTTTCTTTCTCTCTTTCTCTTTCTTTCTTTCTTTTTTTTTTTTTTTAAATACCATAAAATAAGTGCTACAGTTGTGCAGCTTGGTCTTCCTGTGGGACTCCTATCAGCAGGGCAGGGAGCTGTCTCTGAATCTGTCACTCGCCTTTGTATCTCTATAACCTAACTGCACTGCCTTGTCTCCCCACAATAGGAGAAGATGTGCCTAAGCATCCTGCAAGTTGATGTGCCAAGTAAGGTTGATATCCATGGGAGGCCTCCTGTTTTTCTGAATAGAAACAGGAAGACAGGAGGATGGGCCTCGGGGTTGTGGGTGCAGATGAGAGGGAGGAAAGGAAAGTGGAGGGAAGGAGAGAGAAGAAGCTGATATGGGAATGTAAAGTACATACATAAACACATATTTTTTAAAAAGTGCTTCAGCATGAGTTTGACCTAGGTACCCCTGCATATATGTTTTAGATGTGCTGCTTGGTCTTTATGTGGCTCCCTCAATAACTGGAATAGGGGCTGTCCCTGCCTATATTGCTTGCCAGTGGATTCTCGTAACTCAACCATCTTGTCTGCCCTCAATGGGAAAGGATGCACCTAGTCCCGCAATGACTTGATGTACCAAGGTGCGTTGATCTCACCTCAGGGAAGAAGGGGAGGCGGGGATGGAAGGAGGGGCAGTGTGAGGTGGGGACAGGGAGGAGACGGGGAGAGGTCGGATGTAAAGTGAATATACATACATACATACATACATACATACAGTACTTCATAAGAGGTAGACATCAATTTATCACAGTACTTCAGGTTGGAATCTCAAAGATCCAGTATTACCATAGCAACTAGGGAAGAGTAAATATATGCTCGGTAGATAATGTCTCTGATGCATAGCCTCACCTGGTGGAAAAGCTGCATAGTCTTCCGTGGCATTTTAGAAAGGCACTACTGTTCTTAATATGAGCTTGGACCTCATGACTTCGTAACACCCACCCCACCCCCCCCAACTCCATAGAGGCCTCACTTTGGCGCAGAGTGACACACAAGGTTTGATTTCAGCGTTGATGAGAGCAGAGGGCTCAATACCCAGACGGCAGAAGCACCCAGAGAAGAGAAGTACTGGGCACATAGAAGCACATTACCACTTCATGAGGGAAATAAATGCTATAAATCCTTCAACTGTAAAGTTCCTTTCCTCCCCAATAAGACAGTGTCATGTTGACATTTTCTCAAGCTCCCACCGGGCAAGCTAAACACAAGAGACTCACTGAAATGACTAGAAATGTGTCACTGGCGTCCCGCAAAGAGTTCAGAGCTATTGTCTGAAGTAAAGAAGCGACAAAATCACGATGGTTTTGACTCAATGTGGTTTTAGTGGCTTCCCACATCTGAGAGTGTGGAAGCTCATCAGCAAGCAGTCATTGAGTCTTTGGGGTTTCTCACATTTGGTTACAGTTCTCGACATCGTGATTTTAAAACTCCTGCCTTGAGATAAATGGAAGCTGTGAGGACTTTTGAAAGTTGGAGATTTTCTGAGACCAGGCATGGAGATGGAATGTATTACCTAAGGAAAGGTTATGAACCTATATATTACTGAGGAAAAGTAGGAATGTAGCGTATTCTTCTAAAAGGAAGACACAATAGACTTGGGGAGTGACCACATTGAACTGGACCACCACCACTGTCTGTTCAGGTGTGGTCGTTTCATAGCTTTGTGTGCTTAACACTTGATTCTTGGTGAGAATCTGCTACAGGTCGCTGCTGTTTGGGAAGTTGAGAACCTTCAGAAGGAATGGTTTGGATTGAAAAAGTGGGCTCTGGGGTGGGCCTAGAAGCTTTATAGCTGGGACCTATTTCCTGGTGCCTCTCTGATTACTGATTGCAGAGGCAATATGACTGGCCATTCATCCTGCTGCTCCAGTCTACGCTTTCTCTGACTGCTGCCAAGGCTTCCTCCTTGTGACAGGTTGGATCCCTCTGAAACTGTATTCCAAGATGAATCCCTTTCCCTTCTATTGCTCTAGCCAAATTATTTTAAAACATCAACATGAAAGTGACTAAGACATTGGGAAATTATAAAAGAGACCGAAGGACTTAAATTTTCTTTGCTAGCTCCAACCATTATGACTCTTTTCAAACTCTTTCTTCTTTTTTTTTTTTTTTAACTATCTTAGTCTTTTTTTCACAGTCTAGTCATCATAACCCTACTTTAGACCATCCAACCAAATAATGTCCACTGATTCATTGGCCGTAATTTGTTGTTACTTCATCTTTTACTGTATTTAATAAAAAATATTTTCCTCACGACTGCTACAATTTTGAACACTGATAAATTATCAAAGTAAAATAAACTGAATTTCACTGACCAGTGTCACCCAGAAGTTCTTTAGCCTACTTACTTACTGCCACATCATTTTGGACTCTCCTCACATTGAAGTTGTAATTAAATGGCATCATTTAGGAGATGATGTTTCATACTGTAATTTGTTTTCCCTTTAGTAACACTTGATAGCATCACTATTCTTCTAAGATTTCAAAGGATATTCCTGTTGAGGTTAAAGTGTGGGATTTGAACATATACAGAGTTAAGTAGTACAAATCTGATTTCTCTTTTCTAATCAGTATCAAATGCATGTAATATGTATAGAATTTACCCTGGATGCAATCATCAAGCCCTGCTTTATTTCTTACAATTTATCTCTTTTCTTTCATTTTAATTTAAACTATTTTTAAACGGCTTACAACATTAATTTAGGAGAAGGAATGGGCACACTCTTAAGATTTAATGGTACTTTCTTTCTTATGGTTTAGTATCTCATACTTTTCCTCCAGGATATAATTTGTTTGTGTGTGTGTCTGTGTGTATGTGTGTGTGTGTGTGTGTGTGTGTGTGTGTGTATGTATGTTTGTGTGTGTGTGTGCATGTGTGTTTCTAACTTATTTCAACAGATATTCCCAATGTAATCTATTCCTTATTGTAGACATCAGAGCTTATAGATAGCTCTAGAGATAACAGAATTGTTACTCAGAGTTATTAACAGAAGAATTTGGCACCCATTTTCCATCCAGAAGGCTGTGCATGGATGTGTTAATACCTGGTAATCTTTGATATTCTATAAAGCCAACCTTCACGGAATCCCTTGGAATCCTGAGCAAAATTTTTCAGTCAATAGAATCCATTTTTTATTGGATATTTTATGCATTTACATTCCAATGTTATCCCCATTCCCCATTTCCCTTTTGTATCCCTCCTCTCCCATCCCTCCTCTCCCTGCTTCTGTGAGGATGCTCCCCCTCCAAACACCCATGCCCACTTCACTGTGCTGGCATTGCCCTACACTGGGGAATTGAGCTTTTATAGGATCAAGGGCCTCTCCTCCTATTGATGTCAGAAAATGCCATCCTCTGCTACATATGTGGCTGGAACCATGTTTGGTTGGTGGTTTATTCCCTGGGAGCTCTGGGAGAATAGTTCACAGGGGCTTTGCTAAAGACACGCACTTGGCAAAGGAGTTTCCATATAGCCATACTTAAAGCTTTGTTGTAATCCTCTTCACAATAAAACATTTCCCCAAATGTGTAAATAAGTAATGCACTTGGTTTTTTGTTTTTGTTATTTGATTTTGTTTTTTGATCCAACACCAGCTAAGTTATGCTGACCTGAGTTTCATTTTTACCTAACCTGGATTGTTTCTGTGCCAGCTATCATGCTTGCAGAAACTCAACATCTTAAATATACAGAATAAATACTATATCTCCAAGGACTAGCAGAAACTACATTATAAAGTCTTACCAACATGACTGCCTAAGCATGAGCTGCTAAAAGCAATAGACGTACTAATGTGGAGAGGGGGAAGCCCAGGAGACCTCAACACTACACAGAGAACTAGAAGCCTCTCAAAAATGCTGAGAACAAGACAAATAATCTTCCTGAGCAAAAAGTACATCAACTAAATATACCATAGCAAATAGCCCTGAAAACATTGATACATACAAGTAACAATATACAGATTGAGTAGGCTAAGTTTATATTTTTATGTATGCCTCATTTATGTACGTATTTGCCTATACATGAACAACAATTAATGAAAAAAGAAGCGATAAATTTGGAAAATAGCACAAGACAGGTATTTGGTAAGTTATAGGGGAAGTAAACGGATGCAATTATATAACAATACCAAAATTATACTAAATATTTTTTAAAAACTCACAATAACCTTTTATTGAACTCTTCTCTTCAAGAATAAATAAATAAATAAATAAATAAATAAATAAATAAATAAATCCAATGCTAGCTTTTTCTTTGCTCTAATGTGAAACAGTATTCTTCAGTTTAGGTGCAATTTTTCATACTGGCTGAAGAACTTTTATGGCTGAAAATCAAAACATCAAATGTGTCAGTGGCTGTGCTGGTTTAAATGACAGAGTTCCCCATTGATTCCTGTATTTGAGTGTTTGGTCCCCAGTTGGGGAAACTATTTGGAAAAGATTAGGAGGTGTGGTTTGTTAGCACAGGTGTGTCAGTGCATTGGGCATTTAAGCTTGTGCCATTTCTAGTTTGCTGTCTGACTCCTGCTCGTGAATAAAAATGCAAGCTTTCAGTTGCTGCTTCAGCTAGCTGTTTTTACCTATTCCCTCTACCATTAGAAACTCTACTCTTCTAGACTTATTAAACTATTTTTTTATAAATGGCTGAAAATAACTGAGGGTAACAAATTTTATATATCAAATATGAAATAGTATAGAATATTTATGTTAACCTGTTTGGCCACTGGAAAATATAGTTCCAGTTGTCTAGATAATGCAAAAAGATTTTGGTGAGCACATGGTAGGTTGTGGTTTGTTAAAAATGAGAATTTCCAGAAATGTATATATTTACAAACTCAGAGTTTCTTGACAAACAGACTTTATTTTGCTTCACTGTACAAAAATATGTGACATGACTTTAAAGGAGGAAGTCTTCATTTGCTTTTGGTTTCAGAAAATTTGCTTTATGGCCTCTTACTACATTGATGCTATACTCAGGCACAGGCAAACACTGTGGTAGGAAGGATGTGGTGGGTTCAACTTATGATGATCAGTAGGTGGGGCAGGAAGATGTCAATAAGGATTTTAATAAGCTCATCAGGAGAATTTATTTGGTGACTTACTTTATTCATTAAGGTTCTGTTTTGTTTTACTCCTGTGCCCTGTGCAGTAGTGTCAGATGCTAGAATGTAGGCTAAAACTCATGAGTATGTAGGGGATCATCTACCTGCTATGACATAATTTCTGTTGTTACTCTCAGATATAGAATCAAAATTTGATTTCAGCCATGAAGGGTAAGTAGTTTAGTCACAGAAATTATGAATATTTAAATTTAAATGTCATCTTAAGGATATTAGATATTAATCTAAGGTGGGACTCTACAGTCATGTTATGAAAAAGTCAGAATACAGTGAAATGCACAGGAACAGTCTGTCCAACTCACCAATGAATCCCAATCTTTTCGCTCTTGTAGGATGAACCTGTAATTTTCTTCAAGAACACTCAAGGTAAAGGAACAAAATTATTGTCATTACAACAAACACAAGAATAGAGTTTTAATCTGTCTATTCTTTATCTTAAAAATTCCTTGAAGAAGGTTTATTTTTTATCTGTTGAGCAATACATATTCCAATTGTATTTAATAAAACATGTCATGCACACGGGTGACAAGCACAGTGATGAGTCTGAAGAGGACCTTACAAGCAAAAGCTTCCCAACGTGCTAAAGCATTAGCATTTCTATTCAGTTTATTTCAGTTGTAAATGCCCATGAAGAGCAAGACAGCAAAGCTTGGATGAAGCTCCAAATTGTCGGTTTTAACAATAGGAGCTAAGCATTGGAAATAATATTTAATAGTTTGACTCAGGAAGTTGTGATAGCAAAACACTTTGAGGGCAATCAACAGTTCTTCAGACAGCATTAGACATTTCTGTTTTCATCCGATGACATAATGAGGGAGAGCTTTCATATTAACTCTGTCAGAAATTCAATAGGTACTCTCAGATGACAATGGTGTACTGGCAAGTGGAGCATTCAGACTCCGTTATTGCCTTGATGCACACAGTGAGAAGTAAAAACAAGCCCAGAGCATGTTGAAAGCGAATTCATGAGCACAGTGTTCAAATATCAGAAAAACAAATCTGATAACTAGTACCACTGGCAAATGGTGGGTCTGAACTATGGAGACAGATCAATTAGAAACAGCATGGAAGATGACAGGAGACAAGAACAGAAATCAGACATATATTTACCTCAAGAAAAAAGATTACTAGTGACAATCAACAGTGCATTGTATGGAACTCCGGACGTTATCTTGAACCTTTAACCTCTGTCTTTTCATTTTTGATATTTTGAATATTTTTTTTTCAGATTTAGTAGAATTAGCCAACATATATGCTAGTTTGTTGTGTCTGATACACCAGCCAAAACCACCTGCTTGGTTTAGAACTTCTCTTTGAAAAAAGCCAACACAGAAACTCAAGCAGGTCAGGAAACTGGAAGCGAGGCAGGAACTGAAGCAAAGACTAGAAGAATGTTGCTCGATGGCTTCTTCCTCATGCAATTTTATATATATCCCAGGAATGCCCACTAGGTGGCAATTTTACAGTGTGTTGTACTCTCCAAGGTCAATCATTAATCAAAATTGCTCACCACAAATTTGCCAAAAAGACAATCTGGTGAAGATATTTTCTCCGTGGAATTTCCTTCTTTCCAGATGATTCTAAATTACATCACCTTAAACCAAAATAAATAAATAAATAACCACAGTATAGGTTTTAAAAAAAGAATAATACCACATACTTTATGATACCAAACATAATCTGATTGGTATCATATCAATGTGTTTCTATATCACATATCAACCCTTTGCTAATATTACTAGAATTGTGTTTATTTTGTTAGTATATGAACATTATCATTGCAGGTCTGGGCCAACGTGTGTGACAGAAAAGACTATGAAATTTATTGTTCAAATAAAAGACTAGTTCTAATTCGATATTCTTAGTGTTTTAGGGTCTCTTAACATCATTACTTGTTACTGAAGAAAACTTCAAATACCTCCATGTCTTATTTTTTTTTACCAGTAAAATGTATGAATAGACAATGCCACAGATTTGTTTGCTTCTCCAGTGGCTCCAACTCCAGGCAATACATCATCCTGTAAAGGTTGGTAACAGTGATATTCCCTCTGTATCTCTGTAATTGATTCTTTTATTCTCAAGACAATAGGATTAAAATAAGGTGATATTAAGGGTTTCTTAGCAACTATTATATGCTTTCCTGACCTTGAAATTACAAAGAAAATTTACCTTTGGCACAGGGATAGTGATGCGTCATGTTGTGAACTGCAAGAATCATCTGGGATTGTGAATATGGTAACAGAAATTTGAAAGTAAACTGTGTTTTCATTTTTTTAATCCTTGGAGAAGTTTGAAACCTATAAAACAGTTTTTCAGATGGTTGATGACAGAAATTTCTACCATGACATCTCTGATACTGTTGTAAAATGAAACACAGTAGTCCATTGAAATAAACTATATTAATTAACTCCACAGTATTTTATTGTAACATAAGTACTTTTGTTCTAAAAAATAAATTGCAAGCAGAAACAGCATCAAGACAAGCTTGGAAAGCTCAAGTCAAAATGTGTCACACATAAAACATATTCTGAATAATTTATCCATTTTCTGTTGTGAATTTGTTTAGCTATAATATTTTTCAGCAGAGATATAACTGGTAGTGTTCCAAGTTTCAAAAGATTTGTTAAATAGCCAACTGCTCAGAAAAAAAGGAATAATTCTAACAGTATACTATCTTTGGTATAAGGTAATTTAAATTCATAAATAACAATCAAGGATGTAATATCCATGCTAATAAACAAATCAGGAAAAAAGTTCTTTATGTGAAAATGACATTTTCATGTGTTACATTTTATATGTCTTAAGGTCTGAAAATGATAAATTGAACTTTGAAATGTAATATGAATCATAGAAGACCAAGAGTATTTTCTGTGACATATATGGTCAATTACAATAACCTTGACTCTAAAATCGGTGAGTATACAAGTTCCAGTTTGTTTCACTAAAGTTAACAACCTTAGTATCTAGAAAATATTCCTTTTGTTTTTTTTTTTTCATAATTTTGGTCTGCACATTATTGGATAACAACTTGATGCTTTGATTCAATTTTATTGAGATTTTAGCCGGCATTCAAATAAAAGAAGACCAAGTTTAAAAACCTTAAACTCATTATATTAAAATTCTCTGGAAAGCTTCAAAAGGACAAACTTCCAGATGGATTATTTTTAATGTGAACTGACCAATAACACACACACACACACACACACACACACACACACACAGACACACACAGACACACACATACACATGCATACACACAGAGACACACACAAAGACACATGCATGTGTGTTTGCACACACACATTCACAAACACCACCACTGCCACATTAAAAATGTATATTTTTTAAAAAGGTGTGTGTGTGTTTAATGTGACATGTGGAGGGCTGGGATGATAGTTGGTGTATTCCTTAATAAGTTTCCACCTCGTTTATCCAGACAAGCTCTTTCAAATGAACAGAGAACTCAACTCTACTGACTAATCTTAGGAGAGAGCTTGCTCAGGAATCCCAGGTCTGCATTCCAAGCATTGAAACTGTGGGATGTATACATGAATTTTGTGGCTATAAACTTTAGTTTTCATTCTTGAATGACAAACCCTTTATTCAGTGAACTGTCTCCCTAGCCAAATCATTTTTCATTTTAAAAGTACCCTCTCTTTTCACACAATGCTATAAAACAAGGACTCCAATTTTTCTTTCAAGGTTCAAATGGCTATGAGCATAAGCAAATATAATACAAGTAATTATCCAGGATGGCCCACTAAACTCCACTTAAACTGTCCAGTCATCTGTTCTAGTCCAGACTCCTATAGCATTTCATATTCTGACAAACAAGAACATGGTCAGGCCTATCACAGCAATACTGGAGTCCTTGGTACCAACATTTGTCTTGGTCAATTTTCTATCGCTGTGCAGAGACACTAGGACCACAGAGACTCTTATAAGGAAAACATTGAATTAAAGCTGGCTTACAGGTTCATAGATTTATCCCATTATCATTATAGTGAAAAGCATGACAGTATGCAAGTAGATATGGTGCTGGACAGGTAGTTGAGAGTACATTTGTATCAATAGGCACCAAAGAGAGAAGGACTGGGACTGGCTTGAGTACCTGAAACTCGAAAGCCTACCCCTAACAGCACACTTCCTCTAAGACCACATCTCCTTCAACACTACCACACCTCTGAATCCCTGTCAAATAACACTACTCCCCAATAGGCAAGCATTCAAATATATGATCCTATGTAGTCCATTCTTACTCAAACCACCACCATCAACAACACTAGCAACCCAGAAGACCTATGATAATTCATTAATTTTATCATCTCATAAAATAAAATAAAAGTGCAAATTTTCATGTATGTTTAGATGATGTATTGAAGTTTTACACCATTGTGGTGTAATATAACAAATGTTTCACCTGGAAACAAGAAAAGTAAGAATAGATTATTAAAAAATACAACACATGATCAAAACATTCCCATAAATGCAGCCATAGAGGAAAAAAAAAACTATAAATGAGTAATGAATGAACACAATTTCCATTAACAAAGAATTTTTTAAAATGACATGATCAACAGAAATAGATTGCATTTGGGGAAAGCCTCTGTGACTTTGAATAATCATGGGGAAATGTCTCTCTCTCCACTTTGGGATCTGACTTACCAACCTATTAGCCATGGAAGAGTGTGGGTCTTTACTTAAGCACCTTAGTAAGAAGTTGATTTATTTACTTCAGTTCTCTTGGAAACTAGTAGGCTTCTATGTGGCTCTTTTATATATACTTAATTTTATTGCCCCTCACTGAAACCCTCATATCCCTTCTCTCCTACTTGACACCTCTTCTCTATGAATGTCTATAACTTCTAACTTCCTATTGACTATGCCTTACTCTGTCAAACTCCACTCAGTCTATTGCTCTATTTCTATTTCTCACTGATTTTTCTTGCTACCTGTCCCTTATTGATGTCTCATTCCATCTTAAGACACAGATCTCTTAAAATTCTAGGTTCGGATCCACATATGAAAGAGTGTGTACAATATTTGCATTTGTGGGGCTGAGTTCCCTCACTCAGAATAATTTTTGCCAGTTTCATCCATTTTTCTCTGTATGTTTCTGGAAGGTTCTATCCATGGCTTTGGAGGAGAAAATCATCAGGATCACAGCAGCATTAATCCTGTATGTGACAGTAGTAAAATATTAGACAAGACGTGCCCTTGGGAACAATCATTTAATAAACATTTGTGATACAACCATTGCTTCCAGTTTTGGCGGGGTAAGGCTTGCTTTACTGAAAGGAATCCATGCTGGACCTTGTCAAAATGGGCAAAAACCTAAGGATCTGGAGATAACAGTTCCCATGATGAAACCTACTACTAACTTTTTGCCAAATTGACATGTAGTTCAACTATCTTCCAGGTGTTCGTAGGCTCGTGTATCTCTAAGCTTTGATCTGAGATGATTTTTCCACAGTACCAATGGCTTATAAGAGTAGTAGGTGCTCATAACTCTTCCTGAGTATTTAAAACTAGTCATTATTAAATTCTCAGGTACAAATTAATCATCATCATCACTATTTCTAAGGAAACATCACAGAAGGGAAATAGAAAGAATGTGGAAGCCAATGGATGAATGAGTAAGACAGGTGCTGTCACGTGGATAGAGCAGTGCATGTGAAATCGTGAACATATAGCTGTTGTAATTTCCTCAGTTGGCAGAAAATAAGAAAAGAAAAGAAAAAAGAAAAAAAAACAATAAAAGAAACAGAGAGACAGGAGTTTAGGAGAATGAGTAGGAAGAGAAAGGGTTGGAGGGAGGTGGATGGGGATGAGAGAGTAGCAGAGGGGATGAATGTGATCAGTTCAGCTCTCAACTGAATTCACCTCTGGGAAACATTTTCTTGGAGTAGACAATTGACAAAGAAAGCATTTTCATACTGAAAATATACTATATTTACTTATTAGATTTAGGAAAATGATTTGATAAAATTCAATAGCTTTTTATAGTAAATCAATTATGAATATTTAAAAGTATCCTTTATAATGAATAAATGTCCAGACTAAATCTTATAAACTCCGATTCTGAATATTGAAATATTGGAATTTCCCCTTAGTTGAAACAACTATTTCTTCCATTCAACTATAAACTGGTGCCATTTTATTTTGCTCAAAACCTAAATGATTAACAATTAAAAAGGAAATTAAAGCTGTCATTCATAAATAATGTGAATATAGCTATAGAATAATTCAAAACTATTGCTTACATGATAAATAGGCAAAATTAACTTATATCTCTATTTGTCTAACAAGATGAAAATATGTAAATTCTAAATAGGAACTTGCTTATGGTGCCATACAGATGAATCAATATTAATTGTGACAGGTCTGAAAAATTTCTAAATCTGAAACAAAACTTGGAGTACATGCGTATGTGCTAATTAACTCCTATGAAATTTATAATCTGAATGCCAGCTTTATATTTTATTTCTCAGTTGAAGGGTTGCATTTTTATCAAAAATGAAGGTGTAATAAGTGGCATTATTCTCCAAAACTGTCTTAAAGAAGAATATAGTTCACAGTTATAAGAGTAGGTAACCTTGACACTTTCTTACAAATTAATAACTAAGCATTTGTCCTCATGGGAAGCATGACTATTTTACACAGTGTAAAAGACAGAACAGACTCATGTAAGAAGTCACCAAAAGTAAGTTGAGAATGAGAGCATGACCTTGAGCAAAACATAAATTTTAGTGGGGATTTGTTCTATCTTGTATACCGTTTACATGTTTAATCTATTAATTTCATAGCTATTTAACCAGAAACTTCAAATAAAATATTATGAATATTTTTGTTTGAACAAAAATGATAATTTCTAGATGAAATGCTAAAATTTACATGTATATTCATAAATTTATAAAGCTAAGAACATTATAAAATTTAATATGATGAACTGTAATTTTCCGAGACTTGTTTACATTCTTAATGGAACTGTAGCCTTTCTAATTGAATAATGCATTATTTCTTAGCTAAAATTTATAGCAGATATTTTTTTAGTTGTCTCCTCTTTGGACATTGAATTAAGACTCTGTAAAAAGTAGACAAACTGTTCAGATTTCAGAAAGATGATTTCTCGTTAGAGATTTTGTTTTGGAAATTTCTAAAATACAAATGGAGGTATTTACCTTATGAAGCTATAGTTATTACCCTTGAAAATGTGTGTTTCCTTTAAATGATGTCATTGATGAGAGGAATATAATTAAATACTTACTTTGAATACAAAAGACAATTTTCAAAGTAAGATTACTGTCTTATTTATAGATTAATTAAAAGACACTGATACAAGGAGCTAAGGAAGGTGTCTGCTTAAAAGCAAATGATCCAGATGGAAGCGATTACCCAGAGACTTCCGGAGACCAATTAAGGGCCTTGGTAAATACTGTGCATATTTTGCAGGCTGTGAATGAATGGAAATGGAGGCCTCATTATCATTCCAACTGAGAACATTACATAATCGCTCCATTGACTGTACTTACTTGCTCAATGCTCATGTTCAATTTAAGACATGCATTATCCTCACATAAAGTTCTCAGTGGCTTCTATTCTGGCATTGTAATGGACTTTCTCTTACAAATGATTAAATTGCTCATATTTTTTCAGTGAGCATTTAAGGTCATAGAGTACATTTGCAAAATATTCTAATTCAAATATACCACTGACTCACGTTCAGTGAGGCACAGATCATTCATTGCTGGCTGCCGGCATGTATCTAGTGTCATGATATATTAAAAACTAATTATAACAAAGAATAGATTTCATGTTCATCAATAGTCTTTAAGATGCCCTTGAGCTGTGGTTACAATGCAAGTCAGATTAAAATCAGGTTTGCATTTGCCCCTGCCTTAAGTGTTGAATCACTAACATGGAGAGTTTGTAATGACAATTCCAGCTGATGAAAAAAAAAAAAAATAACCTAGTTTGGTATGAGTGTTGACATTTTGAAGCCTGACACAATTTTTGCAATTAGACAAGAATACTAAAGAGGCAGATATTTCAAAACATTATGCGGCCTTTGTTGTAAGGAGAATTGTAAAATCTACATGAAAGGCTCCTCCTGTCAATTAAAATATTATCTATTTAAAGAGATGTATTACATCATATCCTACATTTCCAGAACCTTTCTTTATAGGTCACTTAAAATGAACATGTAGTCCAACTGCCTTCTAAGCCTTTGTGCTTTTATTGAACATAATTACAGAAAATCACAACCATTTTGGGGCCCAGTCCCAGTGATTCCTTTTCCAAAACTATTGTTATTTCTGAGGCTCGGGGAATATTGCTGAAGAGGGGACACAAATGCTGTAAGAACCAAAGGATCCAGGCATTCGCTGTAAGATTGTGTCTCCAACTTTGTTACACAACCATAACATCTTACCAGTAGGCTGGCCTAACCATGAGCTAACCCAGGACAACACTAACAGATATGCTGAAGAAGGCGAAAGACCATCCACGAGGCCTGATCTCTACACCAAAAAATAGAGGCAACTATGGAACTCTGAGATCAGGAAAAATAGTTTTTCTCAGGGAAGCATGCAGTTGATTAAACACTATCAAATAGTCAAGCTTAAAAATATGCATAAAAGTAGTAGTATATTGAACAAGTATGACATGTTTATAGATATTTGTGTATACACATGTATATATAAGCATGTCACAATAATACCAAAAGGAGGAGCCATAAATTTATAAAGAGTAGGAGGGGTATATGGGAGTTCATGAGGAAAGAAGGGGAAAGGAGAAATGATATAATTGATCATAATCTCCAAAAATTAGAGAAATAATGAAAAATGTTCAGTTCTAAGTCTTGTTCAAAAGAGCTTCCAGTTACAGTAGACAACAAGAAGGTAGACAGGACAGACTTTTCAGTGAGAATAAGTGGTTAGTAAGTCTTAGGTGCCCTAAGTATGAGATTAGGCAGGGACATTGGCTACGGATATGACAGTCAGCACAATCAGGAATGGAGTCAGCAGAAGTTTGATTAAGTTGTTCATAAAGTAAGAGGAAGCATAAAAGCTTAGAAAAATGTACGTTCATTGAAACTAATCAAAGCCTGGGAAAACCTACAGCCATGCAAAACAAAATACCGCAGAGGTATTCTTGGGATTCTGAAGTCATCCTTCTTGATTTAGAATCTATTTGTCATCAGCATCACCTTTTCTCTTTCCAGACCCCTCACCTCCCTTTGTTTCACCCCTCCCTCTACTTCTGCATGTATTTACGTATTAATTTGCATATAAGAGACGATGCCATTTGCTTTTTGCAATGAATCTTACCCATGCATTCTGTAACTCGTAGTTTAGAAGTAAAATTAAAAATACAAAGTAGGTGTTAGGTTATTAGACTGTATATCTGATATATTTTTAGTGCTTAATGAGGCTTCTGTCTCAAAGCAACTGTCCAATAAATATTTTCTGGGCGAGTGAACTGCTGTAATCCTGCACTTCTGAAATGTGCTGATAAACTAGTTCCAGAATTATTTTTGAAATATATCTGGACTCATAATTCATAAAATTTCTGAGTTAAATATAATTTCTGAAAAAATTAATACTTCTATATTTTGCGGTTCTTGATTGAGAACACAGCATTTTCTACTTTTTCCTTTTATTATTATTGTTTTTTATTGGATATTTTATTTACATTTCAGCTGCCATCCCCTTTCCCCATTCCCCTCCCACCCGAGGAAACCCCTATCCCATGCCCACTTTTTCTTTTTGCTTTTCTATACTTTTTAAAAATGTTAATCAAAGGCTTTATAAGTTTGGTAATGTTCAATCAGAAGTGTAACCTAATACACAGCCAGGATATATAAACTATCTTTGACTGGTGAAGACACGTGAACAACTGCCTCCATATTTCCCCTCTCTTTCTCTCTCTTTCTCTCTCTCTCTCTGATTACCTAGCTTCTCCTCTCCTTCTTCTCCTCCTCTCCTTACTTTTCTTCCTCTCGGTACCCCTCTCACCTTAGCTCTTCCTACATATTACCCTTCCTGTTAAAATAAAACTTTTCTCTCAAAATACAATTAGAGCATAATTAGGCCAATTTGTACCAGTGAGGTACAAGATAGTCCTAATACACAGTCCATCATTTTGTTGACTAACCAGAACTTCTGTCATTTCTCCTAACTAAAACACTTAGTTCTGGACCTGGATTTTTCTTGGCATTAGAATGAATGTCAGCTGAAAAACATCCACTCAAATCTTTTCTCTCAAAGTAAATAGCCAGGAATGGCTATGGGAATATAAGTTTTCAACCCTGTCAGAAATCCAGAGTGACTGAGTTAACTAAAATTATGGGAAGCACAAAGCATAGCTTCTAAAACTTAGCCAATTTATAGAGACCACTGAACACCTGGACACTCCCTATAATACAAAACATTGAAGCATCTGATCTTCAGCCTTCTGGCCTAGGATCATCTGACAGACCTAGTGATGCAGAATTATTAAGGGCTGATTACTCTGTCTAGGCAGATATAATCAGTCAACTATTCTGCAAGAGTGTCCTTTTCTGGACAGTAATTTGTCTGTAGATTAAAAGAGGCAATTCTTGCCTAGTGGCTGTCTCACCACAACTGGAGTAACTCCAAAGATGCTCATTTTCTTCTTAGCATCCAATACAGGAAGCTGTCAGGAGCAGACAGGTCTCTAATCAAAATGAACATTAATACAGAAATGTTTGTAACGTCAATTCTGTGGACTTCTGACGTTTTCAAAACCAACTATCCATGTAAGGTAATTTGGACTGTTGTCTGTTAACTCCACTCAGCTCTTTCTAAATAAAATATAAAAAAACCACCCTAACAAAAAACTCCAAGCCATGAATTTGCTATAGTCCCTTAACTCACAGGCTAACCATCTCAAATCAGTTGCAAAAATTAAAGAAGAACTGGGTCTAGGCCTTGTATTCCTAAATGTGTTATATAGGCACAATGCCTATAAGAGTATCAATATTCATCTCACTTTTATGTCAATAAAAAGCTTGCACCAAAGAAAACCTTAACTTTTAAATCAAAGTAAATTTTGTACCATTTAAGAAATTATAACTTCATCTTGATAATAATTATACATATTTCTACCAATAGGTTATGGCTATGCAATAAATCCTAGCTATTCCTCCCTATTCCCATAAAAGCCACTACTTTTCCTTAGAAAGACAGTCCAATATTAACCTCCTTAGTCCCCTAGCCCAGGGAATAGGGGTGCTGACTTTTCTTTAACTTCTTCAAGCTGATTACGGGTGTTGAGATATTAGAAGAGGGGTGTGGGGAAGAGTAAATTGATAAGCCTCTGATGCTGTGTCTTCACTGCATCCAGTTGGAATTCCAGGACCTCAGAGGTTTGAGCAGGTCTGCATAACTTGCTTGATGAGTAGATACACCAAGGCTGTGTATTCTGTAATATACAATTCTCATAAGAAACTTTAGTATCAAGATAATTTTTTTAGAGGGCTGACATTTTATTAAAAAATGTTGGTTCTAACAGCTTTTCTCTTTTCCCCCATTTTGAATATAATATTTACATTTAGAATGTTATCCCGTTACCCCATTCCCCCCACCACCCAGGAACCACTTATCCCATCCCCCTCCTCCTGCTTGTATGAGGATGCACCCCACCTACTCCCCACTCCCACCTCCCCACCCTCAGATTCCACCCCACTCAGTGTTCAGCCTTCATGGGACCAAAGATCTCCTCTCCCACCTATGCCAAACAAGGCCATCCTCCCCTACATATACAGTTGAAGTCATGGGTCCCTCCCTATGTGCTCCTAGGCTGGTGGTTTAGACCCTGGGGTGCTCTGGTTGGTTAGTATTGTTTCTCTCCTTTTTTTCGGCTCCTTCATCTTCTCTCTAACTTCTCCTTTGGGAATCCTTGATCTGATTAATGGTTAGCTGTGAGTATCTGCCTCTGGGTATGTCAGACTCTGGGGGACCTCTAAGGAGACAGCCTTATCAGGCTGCTGTCAGCATGTACTTTCTGTCATCCATATCAGCATCTATTTTTGGTGACTGCACATGGGATGAATACCCATGTGGAATGGTCTCCATACAACCTCCCCTTCAGTTTCTGCCCCACACTTTGTCTCCTTATTTGCTCCCTTGGGTATTTTGTTACTCTTTCTAAGTAAGACCTAGGCATCCACACTTGTTCTTCCTTCTTTATGAGCTTCATGTTGTTTGTTAGTTGAATCTTTGTTGTTTCAAACTTTTGGGCTAATATCCACTTATCAGTGAGTAAATACCATGTGTGTTCTTTTGTGATTGGGTTACCTCACCCAGGATGATATTTTCTAGTTCCATCCATTTACCCAAGAATTTCTCGAATTCATTATTTTTAATAGCTGAATAATAATATTCCATTGTGTAAATGTACCACATTTTTTGTATCCATTCCTCTGTTGAAGGACATCTATGTTCTTTCCAGCTTCTGGATATTATAAATAAGGCTGCTGTGAACGTAGTGGAGCATATGTCCTGTTTATATGTTGCAGCATCTTCTGGGTATATACCAAGGAGTGGTATAGCTGGGTCCTCAGGTAGTGCTATGTCCAACTTTCTGAGGAACCACCAGACTGACTTCCAGAGTGGTTGTACCATTTTGCAACCCCACCAACAATGGAGGAGTGTTCCTCTTTCTCTACATCCTCGCCAGCCATTTTCTACTTTTTATTACTTTTTAATTTGACATTTGAAGTAGTGGGTTTCACTGTGACATTTGCTTATTTACCTAATTGCATTGCCATGTTTCTTCTTTCCTTTGCTTTCTTTCATATTTTTCCCCATTGATGCCCGTTCTGTTCCTTTATGCAAGTGGTCCCTCCTTTTGCTTAGTCTCCCTTACATTGTATTATCTTCCACTGCTCTTTTCTCCCCAGTTCACCTGGAGTTCTCTCTCCTTACTTGCAGTCAATTTATAAGTGATTAGTTGTGAATGACTCCTTGTTGCTTCAGGTTCAAAGACTGTTGAAATTATTCTCTTCCTGCCCAACTGACCAACTCAGTAGAGAGACTGTTGCTTCCAACTAGCTACAGCCCACATTTCCTATTTGTGTGTCTAAAATATGACAGTTGCTTTCTGTCTCTGGGGTTCATCAATTCATGTGATTCTCACTATGATGGTTTTTACCTCAGATTATCATTAGGTCCTCAAAGGGTTTGTTATTATTCATTCATCAGATAAGGCATCAACAGCTACCATTAACTTCTTTAAACACAGTATCTGTGATGAATTCAACCATTTAAAAAATGGATATTTATTAACTTTCTTTCCTGCTGCAATATAAATGGAACCTTTTGTAATTCAAGCTTAATAATAAGTTGTTCATTAGTATAGTTTTCCTGTCTTCATTGTCTTTGGAGTACACTTAAATCCTTCACAGTCCAGTCCTTTTAATTGTCAAAATACTGCTCTAGAGCCTTCCATTTCGGATCCTGCATTCTGCTTTTTCCCCACCTAAAACTTTTTCACAGCAACATTTCTGCAAATGCATATCCTTTATTTTCATTGTCTTCTATATTTTACTTCTCCTTTTAAACTTTTAGGTGTTATACACATGAAATATGTAAAATAATTCAATTTTCTCTTCTTAAGTACACCTGTAACCCCAATTTCCAGCTTAGTACTTACACATGTGAATGAGAAATACATTTTTATAACTAGCTGGATGTGTACTCTTCTCTCAATGTGATCAAAGTATTTCTTTTCTGGTCTAAACTATTTGGAGTTCTGTAGGCTTCTTGTATATTTATGGACAGCTCTTTCTTTAGGTTAGGGAAGTTTTCCTCTATAATTTTGTTGAGGATATTTACTGGTCCTTTTAGTTGGGAGTCTTCCCCCTCATCTATTCCTATTATCCTTAGGTTTGTCCTTCTCATTGTGTCTTGGATTTCCTGTATTGGGTTAGTAGCTTTTTGTATTTTGCATTTTCTTTGACAGTTGTGTCAATGTTTTCCATGGTATCTTCTGCACATGAGATTCTCTCTTCTATCTCTTGTATTCTGTTGGTGATACTTGTGTCTATGACTCCTGATCTTTTTTTTAGGTTTTCTATCTCCAGGGTAGTCTCCCTTTGTGGTTTCTTTATTGTTTCTACTTCCATTTTTAGATCTTGTATGGTTTTGTTTAATTCCTTCACCTGTTTGGTTGTGTTTTCTTGCAATTCATTAAAGGATTTTTGTGTTTCCACTTTAATGGCTTCTATCTGTCTACCTGTGTTCTCCTTAAATTCTTTGAGAGTGTTATTTATGTCCTTCTTAAAGTCCTCTATCATTGTCATGAGTAGTGATTTTAATTCTGAATCCTGCTTTTCCTGTGTAATGGGGTGTTCAGGGCTTGCTATGATGGGGGAACTGGGTTCTGATGATGCCATGTAACTTTGGATTCTATTGCTTACGTTCTTGCACTTGCCTTTCACCATCTGGTTAACTCTAGTTCTACCTGTACTCACTGTCTCTGACTGAAGCCTGCCTTTCCAGTTATCTTGCTTGTATCTGATCTTTCGAGGTCCAGATGTCTCTGTGTTCTTCCCTAGCTGCTCTCAGTACAGTGGTACCTCTAGGATAGCTCAGGATATGGTTTCTCCAAGGTTGCAGACCAGCTAGGTGTCCTCTGTTCTGGGTGCAGTGTCTCCTCTAGGATTTCTCCGGATAAGGTACCCACTGCTCTGAGTGCAGTGGCTCCTCTAGGATGTCTTGGGATATGTTGTCTGTTGCTCTGAGTTCAGTTGTTCCTCTGCTGCTCTGGGTTCAGTGGACCCTCTAGGATGTCTCGGAGGAATCCAGTGTCCACACAGGAGCAGACCAGGCGGGGGTCTGCACCAGGCCTCAGATCCTGGAGAGGGGTGGAAGGGGAGTGCTATTCCACAGGGGCGGGGTTTGGGTGTTGGCTGGAATCTGAGCCCTCCCAGCACCCAGCTATGGGAATAGGGCAGTGTGTGGGTCTTCTTACCTACTTCTCTGGTTTCAGTGGACCCTCTAGGATGTCTCGGGAAGAATCTGGTATTCACACAGGAGCAGACCAGGTGGAGGTCTGCGCCAGGCCTCAGATCCGCGAGAGGGGATAGTTTGTTTCTTAAGCCATCAGAAAATACCCTAAGAAGTCCTTGGTTTTTTTTTTTTGTTTTGTTTTTTTTTTTTAACTAGAAATTGAACATCATCCGACCATAAACAAATCTGACAATTCCTGTTCAAGGAAATGATAGCCATGCAAAGAGACCTATGTTTGCCAGCTACCAAGTATATAGTACCTTGTTTTAGGAATCTGTTATAGTCACACTAAGACCAATGTTATATTTTGAGTATTCTTTTCACATAAATACTCAATTAAATATGTGTAAATACAATTTCAAATGTTCACTACAACCTTCAGAATTCTCTTGTTTCAATTGAGGTGGGTAATCCCTCTCCTCTGCCCCCGTAATACTGATCTGTATTTCAGTAGTCTTGAATAAAGTCTTTGTCTGTTGAATTCTTCTATAATTTTTATGCACTGCAACATACTGTCCTTATATTTGCAGCACTCCTCTTACACACTTTTCTCTAAGCCAATTATCGGGCTTTCTCTTCCTTCTGGTGTACTGTAACTCTCATAATTTGACTTGTATGATCTTCACTTATCTTTCAAAACCATCCTGTATCAGATTACTTTATATCTTTGATTTTAAGATGTATTTTTTATATTAGTTCTGAATTACATTGGCTTGCTTCCTGTGTTTTAGGTGACATGTGTTACTTTGCTGCAATTTTAATCTCTACATATAGAGCAGAATTTATAGCTAAATTTTTCTTGAGTGTCTACCCTGGAAGGACTACTCTTGAATCTTCATAAGATTTGTCAGCATTTTTTTCAGCCACCTTTCAAGGTCAGAGGTCTGGCTTCACGTGATCCGTGATCCAGGGGATTAGGCTCTATGTCCTTGCATACATAGTAATTGTCCTTCATGCATTCTTCTCTCCTGGAATGTAATATAGCACACAGCCACACAGCGAAGAGTTCCTTCCTCCAAAGCCCACAGCTATGTTTTTTTTTTGTTGTTGTTGTTTTATATTTAGATCACAATTTAGGTCATGTTAGCAATCATCAACATATATTTTCTTTAAATCTTTGTCATATATATATATATATATATATATATATTTCTATCATTGCACATATATATTGATGCTGATTGTGTAGGGAAATAGATGTGTCTCTACCATGACAGGAAGCTCATGAATTGAGTTTGCATATTTATACTTTGAAGTTGGCTGAAGATTTACATATTTATACTTTCAATGAGTCTGAACTTTAGACTTACTGCCAACTTCCTTTTTGGTAACTCCATTTACATGTTTAATAGGTGTCTACAAGTTAAAATTTTCCAGATCAAAATTTTGTCCAGTGTTCTCTAGAGAAGAATATAAAATGGCATCAAGTTCTTGCCAACAGAAGACTCCCTGTAAGGAAAAAGTAAACACCATAAATCAACAAAACTTTTTCAATTTTTTATTCTATTTAAGCCAATTCAATCTCAATATTCAATTTAAATATGTCCACTTTCCTCTGTATCATATGCTATGTAAAAAAAACTTAAAGATTCTGCTTCACATTACTTATTTTTAAATATAACATCCTGCTTACTTTTTATACTTACAATCTCACCTCTCTTTAAAATGCTCTTGTTAATATATTAACTTAAAAGTTAGTACATTTCTATAAACATGTAAGTTTCTTTCATCGAAGATATTATCTGTTCTGTGCATATCTCTTTTCCTCCAGTAAGCAACTATAGCTTGCGTAGTCTATGAACTTGGCAAATTCAGATAAATGAAGCATGTCCATTCATCCGTTTTCCTGGCACCAGAACCTATGTTTATTTTATTTTAATAATATGTAATATAAACAAATACAAACAAATATATACACTTTGAAATCTTTTAACCTAAACTGTGAATACTTCATTTTTCTTGCCTTCCTTCTCTCCCTCCAACTATTCCCATGTACTCATCTTGCTCTGTCTCAAAGTTCTGGCCTCTGATACTTTAATCATGTAGAGAATGGAGGCGAACCTATACTTGCTATCCTAATAAACTAGCATATTTCTAAATTTTATTCTAAACATTTGTTCTTATAAACCACAAGTAAGTGTACCTTGACACGCTTCACTCACTTATACTGGGTTTATAGCTAAAGCAAAAATGTATGAAAATCTTATCTATTAAATGCCATATAAATTAAGTTATAAACAATTATATTTTATTATAATTGTATATACCTCAGAATATGCTAGTTTGAATTTAAAACAAAAATGTCCTCCCTGGGATTAAGTATTTAAACATTCTGTTCTCAGTTGGATGTTTTAGGATATATGGCCTCGCTTGAGGAAGTAAGTCACTTGCGGGATGCTTTTGAATTTATAGGTTTTTCTTACTTTCATTTTGCTCACTCTGCTTATGATTGCAGTTGAGATGGTATCTCTCAGCTTCCTGATCTTAAACGCATGCCAATGGCTTGCTGCCATAAGTCAAAATAACTGTCTCTTCCTTAAATTGGTTTTGATCATGGAATTTTAGTACAACAGAAAAATAACAAATATAGCTTCTTATGAGTAAGCTATAAACAATTAAATTCCACGATAATCTTATTACCCCCAAAATGTAATATTTAATTACTGCAGTTTTCATCAGATATACAAATAGAATGTCTTTAAAATATGCTGCTTTTAAACCTGAGGACATAGAAAATACCCAATGAAAATTATTACAATTGCATGAGCTGGCAGATATTTCAAACTATTGAGTCAAATTTCCAACTAAAATTAACATGATGCCAAACATTTCTTGAGATGGCAATAGAGACAAAAATTGAAATTTTTACAAGTACTGAAAAGGTGATATGTAATAACTTAATATTTTCCTTGGGTAATGGGTGTTAAAACAGCTTTTATAACCTTAAATTTTTCTTCACAATTTTCAAATTGATCATAAATCATTCATTTGATCTCCAATGTCTAGAAACTGATTCAAGCATAGGTAATAAATATTGAACCACAAATTCAAGGTTGACTGTTAATCAGATTTATAAAAACCCTTTAGGATATGCACAGTCCTCGTTTAGAAAAAGAGATTGTATGTCACCTTTGCTCCATTATGACATAACCTTGAAAGGAAAATTTGAGTTGTTTATGAACTACATTGTAACTAAATCATGAATCATAATTCTCCCATGGGTTAATAGATTTTTGAGTCTGAATTTCAAAACATTTCCTTACCTCAAAAGGCTTTTGGTGGCTTCAAAGCTAGAAAAAGTGAAAACTCATTACTCAAATTGTACTCTTCACTTTATTTTCATGTGCCATCTTTGGTGACAAATGTGTGTTTGGGTATAAAAATATAAAACTTTTCTATATTCTGCACAGTGAATAAGCAAGAAGCAAGTACAAATAATTGAAAGAATATCATTTCTTGATATTATTTCCTTATAATAATGAGCTCGTCCAGGTTGAGGAGGTGACTGATTCTGCTCTGGGACAGAAAAGGTTCACAGTGTGTGTGGTAATGCTACTGAACCAAACAGCAGAAAGCATTTATGAAAAATGTCTTATTATAAAGGAACACAAACCAGAGTAAAGAAACATTGAGTGCCACATTTAAGAAAATTTGCATCATATTAATATTTGATTTAAAAGACATACTAGTTTAACAAATAAATACATGTAAAGGTTTTTAAAATTAATCATTTTATTTATTTATTTGCATTCAGACATTGCACCTCTCCCTACCCTCTGGCACAGTTCTTCATCCCAATCTTCCTTGGGTATTGTAAGTTTTGCCTTTTGAAAGAGCTTTACTTCTTTGTAACCTAAGATTTTATACTTTTTTTCTTTTACTTTTTTCTTTTTTGTTTGTTTGTTTGTTTGTTTATTGGTTGGGTGACTGGTGGGTTGGTTGGTTTTTCGAGAGTTTCTCAGTATAGCTTTGTAGACCAAGCTGCCTTCAAACGCATAGAGATTAGAGTAGCTCTGCCTTCTGAAGGGAGTGCTGGACTTACCTCTGTTAGTGTTTCTCTATGCCTTATCAACAGAATTAAGTGGAAAATACTTTACAAGTCCTCAAATATACCAAAAAATCTCGAGTAACTATTACCATGTCTATTAATAGAGAACGGTTTCAAAGTTGAAGTTTTAGTTTCAAAATGGGCATGTGATAGGAACGGAAGAAAGAGTAGAAAAAGTCCTAAGATATTAGAGAGCTTGCCTAAGAAATGTTGAGTTTAATTTAGAAATAATGAAAATATTTTTAAAAGTTGTAAAGTAAGTTTTTAGTCTATACTATTATGAGAAAGGGTGAATCTTGAGGAAGAGGGGAAGCCCTGAGCATTGCACTGAAGTGTAGCCAGGAAAGTATCTGTACCACATGTATTTAGTTCATTTGTCCATATGATATTCCTTCAGAAAATATACACAAACAACAGACTGTCTTCATGTCAAAATATAGACATGAATTTATAATTATCATTTGTATGATTTGTAATAAATGTAAATAATGATATGATACCATTGTTTATTGTGAAGTAATAGATATAATTGAGGAGACAACACTGATGGGGATGGCCAGGGAGAGAAATCACGCAGAGAGAGAACCAGACCCTGAGACATACATTAGTGATGTGTTGAGTTAAGCAAATATAACATTTTAGAATATGGTATTGTGGGCAGAATGAAACAATACAGGTTGATATCAAGAATACGATTAATAACAAAGCTGAAAGAAGCCATTCATAATTATAGTAAGGATTTTATTTTGCTTTTATTATTCATTATTGTCCTACATGTTTATATGTTAATCTCAATTCCTAGGTTTGTATTCTCCTTGCATAGTTGTTGTTTACACATAAAATCCTCTTCAAACCAATTCTTTGTTAATGAAAAATACTAAGTTTTTAGAATTTAGAAATTCAGTAACTTTTTGGACTCTTTGGGTTGAAATGTATTGGAACTCAACAATGCTTAATATTTTGAATTTGTAAATTAGGTATGAGGCACATGCTGCAATCCCAGATACTTGCAGAATAAGGCAGAGTCATCATGGTAAGTCATAGCTAATTTGAGAGACTTTGGTAGCAGGCCAGGCAGTGTTTCACAGTCCCATCCTGTTTCAAAACAATGACAGCAATTCACATGTGTTCAGAAGAAATTACACTATTATTCTTATGAATCCTTGAATTAGGTTTCAATTCTCATATGCAGAAAATGTATATGTCTGAGAGAAAATATTTTCTTAAAATGGCATTAAGTTAATTAATTATTAATTAGAATTAGTTTAAAAAATTATCTTTAGAAAATAAAATACATGTTTTTTCAAAGCCTTAGCTATGAAAAGTAAAGCTTAATCCACAAAAGAAAGGGGATGTAAACTATTCTAAGCACATGTTATTTTCCTTTGTCTTCTAACAGAAAGTTAAGAAAATATATACTTAATGAGTGACTGTACAAGTTCTTTGATCATTAACTATTTTACAAGCTGAGTTCTCAGGATAATTAGAAATAAAGGCCAAGTTACTAAAAGCAAGCTTTATAGCCTACACAGAAAGAACACTTTTACTAGACTTTCGGAGAAAAGAAATTCTTGGAAATAAATGTCGGTAGTCTAAACTGTCGCAATCTTCCCCCTTTAAAAGGTATAACATTCAAGGTTTAATTTAATTCATAATAGAAGGTATCCCACATGCACTTTAAAGTGAGCTTTCTTCCACTGCTTCTCACTGTTTCCTTAGAGCTCACAGCTTGTACCCCATGCGTGTGGCTGATTTTGTATGCTGCAGATTCTTATCATACTGAAATTGTCTGTTTCTCTGTTTTCTCAAGGTCATGATCCGTTACATCTGGCTCAGCTCAGTTGACACTCTTGACATGAGCCTCTATGCATTGAACATTGCTTCTACTCTCAGCAGGTCTTTAAAGTCTGAGGTACAATAAAATTTTAGTAGAAATGTACAATGGAATAAACTGTGCATAACTAAAACTGGATATTATAATTAAATCTCTGAAAATTAATCTTTTTGTAGTATATAATTATGGTTATACTCAGGTAAAATATTAAGACAAATATATCACAGCTCTTACACACTTACTAAAGATTATTTTCTATTAAGTCTCCCATGTGAGTGAAGTGACCCAGAAGTATCCTGATGGGACATCTGGAAGTCAGAAGATGAGAAAGCTTGTTGCATCGTTTTTGTCTTATCTCACCCAAAGACCAAGGACATGATGCCATCTCACTAAGGAAGAAAAGATGCAGCTATGAAAATGAATCCCTCCTTCTAGTTTTAGATCCTTTGTTTTATACAGAGTTGGACTCATAGAGACATCATAAATAATGTTGAAACATACTATGAAACCTGTTTTATAATTCAACTAATACAGAAAATTAGTGATAGAACTTATGAAGCTTAAGATATATGGATCCAATCTGGGTGGTGTAGCATATCCCTTTAATTTCAGCAAGCGGGAGGTTGAGACAGGTAGATATCTCTTAGTTTGAGGCCAGCCTCGTTGCTTGAGTTCAGCCTCATCTACAGAATGAGTTCTGGAAAAGCCAGGGCTACACCATGAAACCTTTTCTCAAACAAAACACCAACCACAACAACAGAGAGAGAAAGAAAGAGGAGAGAGAGAGAGAGAGAGAGAGAGGGAGAGAGAGACAGACAGACACAGACACAGACACAGATAGAGAGACAGAGAGACAGACACAGAGACAGAGAGAAAGAAAGGTAAATATATCCACAAACTTTCATACAATGTCCCTAAGCCTCAAATGCAGGGCGAAGCTTTACAAATCTGCATTTTGATTAGCTGTTTTCTGTATTGGTGTCTGTAGAAGAGAAGCACTTGGATTACATACTTTAAAGCCAAAAATCTTACTCAGCAGCTATAGATAATTGTACTTGATTTATGAAACTTAAACTTCTTTACTCTAAGAAATACTTCCATTGTGCCCACTAAGTACCTGAGTGCCTATGGATTCGAATATATAAGGGATTTCATTTAAAATCAAACATGGAACTGGTTTCCCTCATAAAATACTAAATCTGGGCAGGGTCAATGTACTGAAAATACTCTTATATCCACACTAAGGATTCATCACAGAATCAGTTCACCTACTCGGTTTTTAGGTGAAAAAACATTATTTTCAAAAAATCAAACAATCATATGCTTTTATATTTCAGAATAAAAATCTAGTTTGAAAAGAAAAAAAAAAAAACATCCACTCAGATCTTTTCTCTCAAAGTAAATAGCCAGGATTGACTATGAGACTATAGGTCTTCAACTCCGTCAGAAATCCAGAATGACTGAATTAACTGAAATTATGGAAAGCACTAAGCATAGCTTCTAAAACTTAGCCAATTTATAGAGACCACTGAACACCTGGAAAGCCCCTATACTACCGAACATTGAAGCATCTGTTCTTCTGCCTTCTGGCCTGGAATCATCTGACAGACCTTAGTGATGCAGAATTATTAAGGGCTAATTATTCTGTCTAGGCAGATATAATCAGTCGACTATTCTGCAAGTGCGTCCTTTTTCTGGACAGTAATTTGTCTGTAGATGGAAAGAGGCAATTCTTGCATAGTGGCTGTCACCACACAACTGGAGTAACTCCAGAGAAAAGATCTGAGTGGATGGTTTTCAGCTGACATTCATTCTAAAGCCAAGAAAAAAGCCAGGTTCAGAACTAAGTGTTTTAGTTAGGAGAGATGACAGAGGTTCTGGTTAGTCAACAAAATGATGGACTGGGTATTAGGAATATCTTGTACCTCACTGGTACAATTAGGAATAATTATGCTCTAATTGTATTTTGAGAGAAAAGTTTTATTTTAACAGGAAGGGTGATATGTAGGAGGAGCTAAGGGGGAAGGAGTACGGAGGGGAAGAGATGGAGTAAGGAGAGGAGAAGATGAGGAGAGGAGAAGCTAGGTGATGAGAGAGAGAAAGAGAGATAAAGAGGGGGGAGCATGGAGGCAGATGTTCACGTGTCTCCACCAGTCAAAGATAGTTTATATATCTAGGTTGGGTATTGGGTTACATGTCTGATTGAGCATTACCAAACTTATAAACCTTTGATTAACATTTTAAAAATGTATAAAAGCAAAAAGGAAAAGGGGTCATGGGATAGGGGTTTTCTAAGGAGGGGAAATGGGGAAAGGGGATGGCATCTGAAATGTAAATAAAATATAAAATAAAAAAAAATTTTTAAAGGAAATAAAAGAAAAGAAAAAAGCTAGTCTGAAAGAAATGTTATACTATACTATCATGGCAAGTATAGCTTAAAAATGAATGTAAGTAGTTTTCATCCAAAATGCAGAAACAGTGGATATAAAATACAGAATGTAAACAGGAACAATTATGGGCCAAAGTTTTGACTGTGGGATGTCAACCCCCTCTTCCATCTGACGCCCTGTCTTCCTTCTGGAGGTGGGCTCTATAAGTTCCCTCTGCATACTGTCCAGCATTTCATTTAAGGTCTCTCCCTTGGAGTCTCGAGAGTCTCTTATCTTCCATGTCTCTGGAACATTCAGGAGGGTCCCTCAACTACCCACCTCTCAAGGTTGCCTGTTTTTATTCTTTCTGCTGTCCCTCAGGGCTTCAGTCCCTTTCCCTCACCCAATCAGGTGACCATTTCCCCACCACCACCATCTTCTTTTCCTTCTAGGTCCTTCTCTCCCTCTCCACTTGTGATTGCTTTCTTCTCCATCCCCAGTAGGACTGAGGTGTCCTCACTTGGGCCCTTCAGCTTTTGACCCTTTTTAGTTCTGTGGACTGTATCTTGGGAATTCTGAACTTTTTATGTTTCTGGTTAATATTCACTTATTAGTGAGTACATATCACACATGTCCTTTTGGGTCTGAGTTATCTCACTAAGGATGATATTTTCTAATTCTACCCATTTGCCTGCAAAACTCAGGATATCCTTGTTCTTAATAGCTGAGTAGTATTCCATTGAATAAATGAACCACCTTTTCTATATACAATTTTTTGTTGTGGGATATCTGGGTTGTTTCCAGCTTCTGGCTATCAAAGAATTGGAAATGGAGAGGAGCCTGAGAAAGGAAAGTCCAGTGACAGGCCCAAAGTGGGATGCAGCTCAAGGGGAGGTCCTAAGGCCTGGCACTATTACCGAGGCTATGGAGTGCTCTCAAAAAGGGACCTATCATGACTGCCCTTCAGGAGACCCAACAAGCACCTGAAAGAGTCAGATGCAGATACTTGCACCCAACTAATGGACAGAAGCTGCTGACCCCGTGGTTGAATTGGGGAAAAGCTGAAAGAAGCTGAGGAGAATGCTGACCCTATAGGAGGACCAGCCGCTTCAATTAACCTGGACCGCTGAGATCTCTCAGACAATGGATCACCAACCAGGCAATATACACCAGCTGGTATGAGGGCCCCAGTGCATATACAGCAAAGGATTGCTGGGTCTGTGTTCAATCAGAGATGATATACCTAACCAAAGAGACTGGAGGTCCCAGGGAGTTTAGAGGTCAGGTGGGGTCGGGGGTGGGGACAGCCTCGTGGAGACAGGGAGTGGGTTGGAAGTATGGATCTCATGGAATAGTCAAAGGGTGGACGGGGGTGAATAAAATCTGGAGTGTAAAAAAAATAAATGAATAATTAAAAAAAGAAAAAATGAAATACAGAATTTAAGCAGTATGCTACTATGGTTCTTAAAAATATGTTCACTGATACTGATACAGACTTATTTTTGCAACAACTAATTATTGTGCTGGACAATTAAGTGCTCAAGGACCAAAAACAAATATTTTATTACAAGGAGGTATGGTGAAGATTAATGAGAATCATTATTTTTGAATAATTCTAGTTTCAGGGATTGGAACATTTTTTCTCATATGAGTCCTCAGTCAAGGGCTCTCTCTCTCTCTCTCTCTCTCTCTCTCTCTCTCTCTCTGTCTCTCTCTCTCTCTGTCTCTCTCTCTCTCTTGCATAGGTTGTTTTGTTTTGATTTATTTTTCATTTATGGTACTTTTATTGAACCCAAGCTTAGTCCATGCTAGGCAATTGTTTTCTACCTGAACTTTTTCACTAGTCTGAGACTTTTAATGAAAAATGCTCAAGATGATTTGTGACCTGTTACAAAATTTCTTTACACACACACACACCACTCTGGCTGACTGCAGGCTAGATAACTAAGAGATGTAGTGTGTATAGAAAACAAATATGTCACTCAAGGCTACCATTATTAATACTAATCTAATTTTTTTATCAAAAGAAGATCAATTGACAAGGTTTTACATATTGCCTGTAGATATGGAAAAAAATTGTTTTCTCTAAGTAACCATAATCCAGTTTTTGCTATTTTGAGAAATGGCATTCTGTATCTTATCTTTCAAATATTCATGTTTTACCTTAATTTTTCTATGGAATTGTATGAGCATTTGTGCTGTACAAGATATGTATTTCTTATTGTAAAGATATTCTTCATGCATTAGATAATGGTGGTCTTTCATAGAGTGCCCTAGAGAAAGATCAATTAAAATACCAAGCAGTATAAAAATAAAAGGTTCAGAAATTGTTACTGCTTGCAAATATGTTGTCTCTACTTTGAGTGAGAAATCTGTGGCACTACATGTCTATAAAACCCATGTGGATTTCTCACTTAAGTCTTTCTTGCAATAACTTGTTTCACAGATTCTTGGTTCATTATTTTGGAGTTAGCAGTTCAATTCTTGTTGTCAATATTTAAATTTTTTATTTAAAGTT
Organism: Arvicanthis niloticus; assembly: GCF_011762505.2. NCBI lineage: Eukaryota > Metazoa > Chordata > Mammalia > Rodentia > Muridae > Arvicanthis > Arvicanthis niloticus. The sequence goes on from NC_047669.1 coordinate 62,220,452, forward strand.
GGATCAATCCATTTTTAGTTTGGTCAAAAATAAGCAAAGAAAATGTAGCATAATCAGTTAGTAATCATAACTATGCTGACTTTTCCATTTGTGTCCTATGAGAGCCAAAGCATTAGAAACTAGGAAACTCCACAGCCATATTTAAAGCACCAATGCCTAACATTTCCAGAATTAAACATCCCCAAAACACAGTAGTTCAAGAGCAAAGGATTGGGTAAAGAATTTACTCTGGAATGAAAGAAGGCTACATACTAGACAATGTTTTAGGGAATTAATAAAACATACAAGCTTATGAACAGTTGCCAAAATGTGAATCAGAAACGTGACCCAAATCTGTTTTTCTAAAGAGTCATAGAAATATTTATGTTTTATTAATTTTACTAATAAATTCATTTCTATCATCTTAAAAGATTGCAATATGTTACATACAGTTTAATTTCTTTCATAACTTAAACACATTGGTAACCTAATTGATATTAAGAAAGAATAGCTTCTCAAAGTATGAGATGTGAGATGTAAATATCCATTTAAAATGAGCGAATTCAACCTAATCTCACAGGATAAAATACTTGTTGGAAAAGTTTAAGGACTGGAGCTTGAATTCCATGACCCACATAAACGCCTGCTGCGTTTGATTAGCATGCTACAACACAAGTTCTCAAAAGGCTGAAAGGGGGGATCATTTACACAAGCAAGCTAGCTACATAGACTACTAGTCTACTAGTAATTGATAAACTCAGGATTCACTGTCAGACCGTCCCTCAATTAATAAGCTAGTGAGGATTGGGCTAAAGTACAGATGTCAACTTTGATTTCCCAAGGGGCACATGCAAATATGCACCTCACAATCACACTTGTGCACAAATGCACATACCATTTACACAGACACAAAATGCACACACATATTTATATACATATATACATACATATATAAAAAGATAAATGTCCAACCCTGAATAACTCTGTTGGGGACAGAGTGACATGGTTCCTGCCCCTGGGAAAGAGCCTGGGTGTAAGCCTCCATGAGTGTCCATGGCCTCTGTAGGTATAAGGTTTGTTTGTATAATGATGTATATATTTTCATATTCCTCCAAGGTGTGTTTTCTCTGTTAATGTTAATGACTCCATAATAGCCAGACAGCACAAGTCCAGGAGGAGAAGGTGAGGTGCGTGTCTCAGCAAAACTGTAAACACTTGGACTTTTAGGACAGCCATTAAGGCTATGGAAAAGGTCTCTAAATACATGAGGTCAATATATATATATATATATATATATATATATATATATATATATATGTGTGTGTGTGTGTGTGTGTATGTATATGTATATGTATGTATATGGGAATTAATAATATATACACACATATATATATTTCATATATATAAATTTTCAACTGTGCAAAATAAAAGGATGTAATATGAATTATGAGTGTCTTCAGTAATCTAAAGTAACAAAGGCAGCTTCATTAATGAGGCAGCTTGTCAGAAAGATACAAAGGCATTCAGCTTCTTGAGTTCAAGGTCAGTCTGGGACACAGCAAGGTTAGGCTCAAGTGTGGTAGAAATGGCAAAATTAGGGCAAGTTCTCACACAACTAGTTTATCATCTGTGCTTAATAAAGGCAGACAGAACTTTGAATTATTTTGAAATGTTAAGAAAAATATGTACGCTTACTGTCTCTTAAGAACTGGGGCAAATGACAGGATTGATATGTAAAATAAAAGCCTAGATTTCTGTTCTGTAGTAGAAGAGCTATCCAGAGAAATTTTTAGGATAAAAAGAGAACTGCTTGGAGAATAGACAGGCAGACACACACAGAGATGTGCACATACACAGACAGATACACACACACACACACACACACAAACACACACACACACACACACAGAGGCACACACCCTCACAAGCAGACAGGACATAGACAGAGAGATCTCTGAGAATAGCAAGCAAACAGACTATAGACACAGAAATTTCCAGAAGAACATAATGAAAAGCAGGCTGGCAAAGCTGTATCAAGCAGAACACATGTCTTCAGCTTGAAACCAAGATTTGAGTCATTCTTTTTTCCCACTCCCAGACATCCTTTTTCCCAGAACCCCTCTCTGTGCTGAGGCTTGTCCTTAGAAGATAAAATAATAAACTGAAAGTTAATTAACTTGCAGTAGTTCTGAATAAAACTGCTTTATGTTATATCAAAACTTATTTTGATTGAAGCATTAATAGAACATGGTAGATGGGCACATAAAAAATGTCTTAGACATCTATGTGTTACTCCGACAAAAAGAACTCAAAAAGGTGAGGCTAATTTTATATTAATGGTTGTTTTAGAAAGATTTCAGTTCATCATAGAGGGAGAAGCATGGGAAGTACGTGAAAACAATACTCTGTGTTAGAGAGACCCATGCTGCTACACAACAAGAGCCATAGATGCAAAGATGCAAGCAACAGAGGCAAGCACATATGGTAAAAGTAACTTGACCTCCCTACACCTACCAGCAATGTCCTGAGATCTTCATAACCTTAAATACTATAAGCTGTGGTCCTAGTATTTAAAATATAAGCCTATAGGGAATGTTTTATATTCAAATATCAATAGATGGATGGGCAGATCAGTAATAGAGATGGTAGTAAGACAGCAGAGAAATGATGATTGATAGATGATTGATTTATAAAATATTACTTATATAGACAAAATTTTTGTACTCTAGCTTGTAAAAGTTTCCACGTGTATGGAGGCTTATGTGAGTTTATGTGTAGAAGCCTGTAGAGGCCAGAAGAAGGTGTGAGATATTTTGTAATTGTGTGTAAATTCTAGGAATGGAATCCAGGTCATCCATGAGATCAACAAGAACTTTCAACATTTGAGGTGTCTCTTCAAACCCATGTTCAATCCTGTGTGTGTGTGTGTGTGTGTGTGTCTGTGTCTGTGTGTCTTTGTGTGTTGTTATGAGTATGGATGTATTCTGTATATGTGCCTGTGTCTGTGCAGGGGAACACACATATATATGCGGAGATGTGGAGGGCAGACTTTGTAGTTGTTGTCTTCATCTATTACATTGACCATTTATTTTATTTTATTTTATTTTATTTTATTTTATTTTATTTTATTTTATTTTATTTTATAGACGGTCTCTAGCTGAATCTAGAGCTCATCAACCAGCAAGGTGAACTACCAAGCCATTTCCAGGTAAAATCCTTTCTCCATTCCTGAAGCTATAAAATAGTGTTCCTCTATTGGAAATGGATGTTAGAGGTCAGAAAGCAGTTCCTCGTGCAAACCCAGCAAACTCTTTATCCAAAGAGCCATCTCCAGTCTCTGACCTGTACTATCTTTTAAAATATCAGCGATTAATCTTTAATCACTACTTTAATGCTATTACATATAAAAACAAGAGACAAGCAGTTATTATGCTTGCCACATTTTTGTAAAAAAGGCATTCGGCAACTGTTCTGATAACTCAGTCATAAATCTGTTGAGTCTCACTGCTCATACATCAGTATTATATCTGTTTTTACACATACAAAATTTTACTATACTTTCTCCTTCTCAGTATTTAGAAGACACCATCCAAACTCCTGGATATTTCTTCCCCAAAAGTGGAATGTCAATACTGCAGCCTCGATTGTAGACTCTGTTTGTCTTGTTCACATGTGTGCACAACCAGAGCAGTCAGAATTAATTTTGTATTTGACAATGATGTGTTATCATAGTACCATGAATGATAGGGGATGGGAGACCTTCTGCTGTCTTTACTTCACTTTCTGGGATAACCCATGTCCCAGTAATGTGCCACAGAAACACTCAAGTGAATTTGTCAAGAGTCATAGGCCTTCTGTGAAAACCCGGTGATAGACCCATCAATACTTTCCAGTGGTTACAGCTCTGGCTAACACCTTAATTACAAAGTATGTGGTAATACATAGCTGATGCATTATCTTTAAAATAATGCTTAAAGAATCTTTAATAGTATTGTGTTAAAACATTAATGCTTATACTAAAAATGGGGAAGAAGCTATCACAATTCCTTACCAGCCTCATTTGGATGTATAGTTCATTCTTGCTAAGAAAAACAACTTTTATTAAAAGTTTAATTGTGCATCATATATATAGGTATTTTTTTTAGTAAACTGGTTTTCTATTCAGTACCATGCAGTGTTTCTGCCTCCATCACTTTGTGAGAAATTGCCTTATTCAATAGGATTTAATGATATTATGGATAAAATCGTTTAAACAAAAATATAAAAGAAACAGAAATATCTACTTGATTATCTAGTTGAAATTATGAACTGCCCTCAATGATGTATTTTCCTTTGGAGATAAAATTTAATTTAGATTTATGTTATAATAGGCACTAAATCTATAAAGCCATTTGTTGTCTGAACACATTTAACATTAAAATAGATTTTAATGCCTTCATATTTGTTGCTTTTGTTCTCATTTTGTTTGTATGTAACAGTTTATTTTTGTGCAATATGAAGTACTATAGAAAGTACACATAATAATCATGCTTTATATTACGAGACAATTCTCAAAGTGGGATATACATAAGAGTATTACTCATGATGGCTATTAGAAGTTTAATACTAGAAAAAAAAGAATTATTCTTGCCATTGATCGAAGATAAAACCTTGCTAAACTTTTAAATCACATAAATAACCTTATAAAACGATCATAAAATGTCCAATAAAAACACTCATAATATTGAAAACCTGTAATATAAACATGTTACTATGCACTTTTATACATAATATTTTCAAGAACAAATTGCAACCACATTCTTCAGAATGCAAAAGCAAAGGTATTACTGGCTTAAAAAGAAAAGTTGAGGAATACATTGAGAAGCTAGGCTATAGAAGAGTTTTTACAAGTTCAAAATGTCATCTATTGATGTATCTACTTTATTTAGAATAATAATTATTAACACACATATATCTTATATGTGTATTGCTAACTATTTTCTTCTTGTGTTTAAGGGGTATGAAAAATGTTTCACATTACTCCTGTGTTCTCTTGGTTATAGCATCTATTTTCATTTAATAAATATTATGATAAATATCAGTTTTCTATATTTTATATCGATATATATGTATATATATCAATGTTTCATATATTACCAGTCATCTATCCTCTCTTTATATATTATCGTTTTCTTAATCTATTTTTATAATTATTTTCAATATTTTATGTAGCATATACTACCCAGAGTTCAATGTACCCAAGCATTCTGTTTAATTAATTCCATTTTTTCTGCATCAGTTAGCATATTCAGTACTATTTTCGCCTTAGTTTCCTTTTTAGATTATGCACTTATTCTACCTTGCATATTAATAATGTTTTTCTACTAGCACAATTAGTCCACCCTACTGTAATCTTTTATACTCTACAAGTATACCTTATTGGAAGGTATAGACACATTGCCAGAAATGACTATGTTGTAATGAAAGATGGAAAATATGGGAAATGTAATAATGTATGAGCTACAGATTGTGTGCCCCTATTTTAGATTCTTTGAGTTATCTTTTCTTCCTTTTCATGCTTTCCCATTTGGTTTGTCATAGCTAATACTACTTGCTTACATAACATCTTTATTCTCTTTCGATCAAGTTTCAAATACATTTTGGACAGCAATTCAACTTTCATTATATGCTTAATTGGATGATGTTCCTACTTCTTAAAACTTTTCTACTTCCTGGATTGAAATATGTCTTAATACTAATTTTGTAAGTATTTTTGAAATCTTTTATATTTTATGATTCTAAAATACGTGCTTTTATTGATAATCATTCCTTGTTCTATCATTCATATTTTGGTTTGTAGTATTTTATTATTCCTGATTTAAAACAGCAAAAAGAAAATTCTATATCCCTAGAAGAACAAGAGGAAGACTAGTCTGTGTACTTGTGATGCTATTAATTTTTACTCTCTCCTTTTGCAGATTTGACCCTTCATTGACTCTTTCTTGTTCATAATAGTTTATAGCTATGGGCTCCATTAGTACAGTTAAACTTGGATTGTGCTTATTTTAAAATGTGAATAAAATGTATTGTCATATAAGGTCAGGTCTTCTCTAATTAGGCAGAAACATCTGGTCTCCCTCAGGGGCCTGTACTAAATGTTTATTATTAACTTTGTATGTTAATGGCTTGGAACCTCTTTATGAAGTCATCAGGGTTATTATTTTTGCCATTGTCTTACATTATATGGAAAAGTCATATTGGATTTAATTTTTTTGGAATAATTGAAAACTGATGAACTACAAATCCAGCCTTAATTGGTTGTCAAAGTTTGTAAAATGAAAAGTTGCCATTGAAATCAGTAGATGACACTCTTGTTAATTAAGATAATTCTGAAATTGTAATTTCAATAATCAGTGTTTATGGCAGTATTTAATAATAATAAGTAGGAAGATGTGTTCAAAATTAGTTAAAACATTTGTTCAAAAGTAATAAATACATTCAGTTGAATTTTTAGATAATTTTTAATATTGTTCATTGGCAATATTTTCTAAGTCATTCTTTCAGGAGCTTATCAATGTAGCTCTGTCTTTAATATTTGAACTTGGCAAGCAGAATCAGGTTGATCTCTGTGAATTCAAGACCATGCTGTTCTACATAGTACATTCTAGGAATTCTAGAGCTACATAGTGAGTCCTTATCTCCACAAAATAAACAAGAAAACAAGCAAAACAACAACAAAAACTAACAGACAAATGAAATACAAAAGTCTTTCCTCAAAGGTAGTTATTTCTATTACATCCTATACAAAAATATAGGATGATCTTACCTTGCTTTATTAGAAACAAAATTTAGTTTTGAATAATAATCTTTTGAATATGGTGTTCAATGGGCCAATTGTACATTCAAAATACCTTTTACTTCAGTTTATTTTTTTGGAATTTCTTTCTATTTGTTTCAATTTATCACTTGGCAAACTTCTGAGTTTTCCTTTGATGATGATCAGAGATAATTCATATACTTTGTGCTATTTCTGGCACAATATGATATCAGGTCACCCTCATTTTGAACTTTGACTCTTCTCAAATTTTACACAACCAAGATATATTCATGATTTTTATATCAATATATTTGGGCCAAGAAGAAGTTAAGATTATTTTGTCTAAAGCAATGTTTGAATTATTTTGCTGTTGAAACATTTCTTGACATAAATTCCCCATACTTCCAGTAATACTGGGTAGATGAATCCAGTATAGTGATCAGAAATAAAAAATAGCTATACAGAGCAGTCTTATTTTTTAGAAAAAGTTGTTATAAACAAGTGCTCTATCATACATATGCAATTATCTATCAGGTTTGTGATATACTCTAATATCTACTCTCAGTATTCACATTGCATCATGTAAGTTTCAAATCAACTATAAGGAAACTCATGTCCTTTTTCCTTGAGAAATCATACAAGATTCTATATTCTGATAATCAAATTTTCAACTATGTGGAAAACAATGAACTTTTCATACTTCTTATAGCTCTCCTACAGCCAAAATAGTTTAAATATAAATTTGTAACAATTACACAGAATTAAGTTTAGCTTGTGTTGGATTTCTCTTGAATACTTCAACATTAATTTTCAAACATCTACTACACAGAATGTATCTATACTTTGAGACAAAACTTGACAGAATTTTGAGGAAAACATGTCAATGAACATAAAAAGAGAAAAAGAAAAGTATCATCAAAGAAGAGAGAGAAAATGAAAGATGCAATGCATAGCTAATTAAGCAGTATCTTAGAAATAATACTAGCTGCTCTGTCTTGGAGACTTTTGGAGATTTCCCCATGTCATGCCTTTTCTCCTTAGAACCTTCTGTTTTGTGTACAGTGGTTGATGAGACAGACTATGAGTTATATATTTACACTGCCTCTTTGTGTTCTACATCACTGCGAATAATGTTGATTAATAAGCATTTTGGCACTTATACATATGTTGTAGTAGAAAAACCCCTCAGGCTACCGATTGACCAAAGGAATAAAAAACTTAGCCTGTTCATTTTGCTAATCTATAGACATGATGCCTAACCTTTTCTCATCCAGAAAATGTGAGTTTGTGATTATATATTTCTTTTTAAATTTGTTATATTTTAATTAACATATAATTATATAATTACCTCTGTTCCCTTTCATCCCATCAACTTATCCCATGAACCCTTCCTCCTTCCCCCTTCCACTTCCACTCCTTTTAAAAACCATGGCTGCTGTTTCTTTAATTATTGTTGCACATATATGTTTATATAACATATACACATAATTATATAAAGAGAACCTGATAATTTAGTTTAGTGTTTGTTTGTATGCATTTGATTTAAAGGTTTTCAGTTTGATGTTGAATAACGAATTATGGGCCTCAGCCCAGGGAAAACTATTTTTCCACTCAGAGTTTATTATTAGCCTGAATTTCCTCCTAACACATTGGGGTGTTGGTATCGTTCAGGTGATAATTATGCAGTCATATCATTGTCATATCATGGGTCAATACCTAGAGGCACAACCCCCAATAGACTTCCCAATCTACTGCTCTTCACATTTTCCTGTCTTTTTTTCATAGTGCCTGAGATTTTCTGCATGTTTTGTGCCAGGAGTTTTAACATAGGACATTTTTTTTTTTTGACTGAGCTATTTGCTTATTCTGTGATGTTTTCAATGCCTGCGATTCTGTAGTCTGTCTCTTTAGTTCTGCCAGTAAGGCTTGTATCTGAGATTCCTGTTCTAGTTTCTAAATTCTTCATTTCCAGATTGCCCTCAGGCCCGGTTTTCTTTATTGATTCTCTACCTAGTTCCACGTCTTGAACTGTTTTATTTCTTTCTTACGACTGTTTTGTTTGTGTTTTCATAGGTTTTTTTTTGGGGGGGGGGATTTATTCACTTCTTCTTTAGGGAACTCCAACATAATCATAAAGGCTACTATAAGGTCATCGTCTTGTGCTTTAGCTATAATGCCATACTCCTGGTTGACTGCTCGTCTCATGGAGACATACTGTCCTTCCTGTAATGTATTATGATTTTATGTTGTTGTTTATGCATCTTAGTTTGAAAAGACCTTAGTTCTAGGTGCTGGCATCTTGTCTTAATCGGGTGGGTGTTTATTCTCTGGTTTCTATTTTCCTTTTAGGAAAGTATGGTGACTGTGTGGTGCATGGTAGAAGATGTTCTGGGATTCTGATCGATGTAGCCATTAGGTCTTTTGGGTAAATGTGTTCCTAAGTGTTGCGAACTGAGTTTTATGAATGGTGATGGACTGGGGTTGGTTGAGGGGTTCTTTAGGATAAGGAGAAAGCAGGATCCTCCAAAAGGATCTGTTTACTCTCCTGGGAATGATGACAGAGTTGGCAGGGGTGGGGGAAAGCGATGCAACCATACATGTAGTCTGCTACAGAGCAGGGCATGAGACTGGGATTTTTGCTATGAAGGAAAGGAGGGCGAATGAGATTCTATAGCTGGTCTACCTCTTTGGCCTACCCCCTTGTTTCTTTGTCAGGCTTGCCTGATGGGTTCCCAGAGAAAGCCTGTTGAAGTCTGGGCTGGTATACTAAAATAAGTAAGGAGGAAGAATTAACAAGATCTGTGTTATCTCCTGGAGATAGGAGCAGAGAGGAGGGAGATATAACAGTCCATCTGCAGAGATGGGATGTACCTATAGGATTACAGTTGTTGGAGGGGAGGGAAATGTGAAGATCTACAATTAGCCTCCCTCTTTCCCTGCAATGACTTGGGGAGGAAAGTTTAAAGGGTATTATCTGTGAGATCCACTGGTGATGGGCACGTTGAAGAAAGACTGCAGCAGGAGAGCTGGACTTGGAGGAAAATAGGGAGATATAGACTACAGTTGGTCTCGCTACGTTTCTTGCTAGAATGCCCTGTGTGCTCCCGGTGACAATTCATGCATAATTTCTATCTGAGATTCTTAAAAGTGTTCAATTTCACACGAAACCTTAAAAATATGGCATAATATGCAAATATATGTACTGTAATTTTAGTAAAATAAAATAATCTCATTCCTTAAAACTTTCTCAAACATCCTGGGTATTGATAGTCTCTCTCCTTCTTCCATCCTTTCTTTTTTTTTTTTTTTTGATCTCCTTTCTTCCCTCCAATCGAATCCCTCTTCCCCATTTTACCCATTTCACCTGTATCCTGATTCTTAGTAGGAATTATCTCAGAATTCAGTGGCATAAAATAACAACCATTTCCTTTACCCCAATCCTGTATGAGGTTACTACAACAGTTATCTCAGACCAGTTCCAAAACCATACATGTACTCATTCATTTGCATTCATCAAATGTGTGTGTCCCCCTGTGTGGTAGAGACGATCCACTTAGTAAACAAAGGAATGTGTGAGGAAAGATATTAAGATTACATTATTATTGAAAGTGCTAAATGATTGAATATACCTCATAATCATGTTTTGCTTGTTTCCTAAATTATCTAGAATTAGCTCATATTGATCATCTAGAAAGCAACCCCTGGGCTGCCACAGATGTATAAATCCAGCTCACTCTAAACAAGAAAGCAACCAAAATCTGAAGTTCTCTTTTACTAAGACGGGCCCCATTTAGAACAGTGAGGGAAAGGACTATGCATGCACAGTTATATGTCCAATAAAATATACCAATTAACAGTGTAATGCCTTTTTCTTAGGACAGAATAGCAAATTCCACAGCCATGATGCTAATGAACAGAGGCATACAAACAGACAACAAAGAGAAGAAATGATGAGATGATCATTTAATGAAGGTTAAAAAATACAGTGAAATACTGATGTATGTGCAGCTCACAGAATTAACGATAATGTGATGAAGACATAGTTAATCTTGAGGAAATTGAATCCCATGTTAGCTAAAAGACCATGAATGCTTCTAAGGCAAAATTTGGAGAAAGTGACAGGATATATGACAAACCATATTGCATCATTTCAGACATGTTCACTGTATTAGTTATGGAGCATTTGTTCACCATTTACATCCGGTATTTGAGATGGTAAAAGTGACTAAAGTAAGATTTGTGCTCACTAGCAAAGAAGAGATTATATGCAACTAGTTTTCCATGGTTAGCAAGTCTTTAATAGTTAGAGAATTAATAATGATTTATTATAAAACAATGGCAGTCAGGTAAAAAAAAAAAGTAGGCTACTTCTCATTAAGTTACAAATAATCATGTTGTAATTGTGCTACATGATTGTGAATTACAAGCCCCCAAACCATCTTTTGAAATTAAATCCTATAAACAATATTACTTTTACATTAATGTAACCACCTGGTGGCACTGTTGATTAAACTAGGAAAAGTTTGATTTTTTAATAAGTCTTTTAAAAAATCATTTTCTATCTTAAACTCTGACTCATACAAAATTTCTGTTGATATTATTTAATAGGATATATCTAGGTTGATGGCTTTAGCTAGCCAAGCATGTTGAAAACTATTTTTTTTTCAAGTTAAATTGTAAAAGAATCCCTCTATGTCTAAAATCCTCCAGCGCTTACAACTTGATATTCTAATATTGGAAAGTAAACTCATGGCATTCATAAAGATACACACTAAATACTTATGTTTTATGTATTTAATAAGAAAGGGAATGTCAAATGGGAATAAGTGATACAAAATTGAAACAAAAGTATCTTATTTTTATGATTCAATTTCAGATAATTGGATAAAATATCCTTTATTCTCACAGGAAGGAGATGCCTACAACTCAAATCTGACATTACATATGATTTACATCTGAGATCCTTTTAATATTTTTGTATTTGATTCCATGTTTCTAGTGTGTACAGTGGTTATTATTATTTAGTAGTTTTCCAGGAACTTGGCTCATCTCTTTGTTTTAACCTAAGTGGATATTACTTTATAAATTTTAATCTTTTTCCATGTACTCTTATGTAAAAAAAGAAAAATATTAGTTAAGATATTTTGTAATGAAAAATTATATAACAATTATTGAAAAGAAATACAAAAAGTAAAAATTAATGCCTTTATTAATAAGGGAACTGAAATATTTCTCTATATGCACTTGTAGGACACAAGTTTGGGTATCTTAAAGAAAAATCTGAATACAAGGCATATAAATGAAGCTTACACTGTGAACACTTTTTCTGTACAGCATTTACAGTTCGATGTTAAGGCAGTATAATGGTTACTGTTAATTGTCAACTTACCAAAATCTAAAATCACCTAGGAGATGGGTCTCGGCATACCTCCATGAATTGAATTCATTATATTCATTGAGGTAGGATGATCTGCTTAGAGTGAATGGCAGAATTTCATGCCAGGATCATGGATGGAGCAAATGGAGAAAAATGACTTGGTAGCAGCTTTCTTCCAATTCATTCCTCTTTATGATATTCAAGATAATAGACAAGTTCCTTCAAGTTTCTGCTTCATGGTCTTCTATGCCTCAATGAACTCTACCTTGAATTTCAAGACTAAAAACCATTTTTTCATTGTGTCACATTTATCAGAATATTTTATCAGAATATATTATAAAATAGAGGATACGTAGGGGAAATAGGAACTTCAAAAATAAGAAACCATAAGGAGCCTGGTAATTGACAAACCATATCCTTCCCCATACAAAAGACCACATATCAAAAAAATATTGCTTGATAATTCCAAATACCCTATATAGTCCTTCATAAGTAAATAAACATGTATCTATAGTTATGTCAAGGTCCTCACCATGCAACATCTACACTGAATCTTATAGAAGAGAAAGTGGGAAAAACCCTGGAACTCACTGGCACAAGGGGAAATTTACAAAACAGAACTCCAATGGCTCATGCTCTAAGATCAAGAATTGATAAATTGCACCTCATGAAACTGGAAAGCTTCTGTAAGGCAAAAGACATAGTCAAATCATCAATGTACAGATTGGAAAAAAAATCTTGATGTACCCGAAATCCAATAGAGGACTAATATCCAAAATATATAAAGAACTCAAAAAGTTATCCATGAAAAAAAACCAAACAACCCAATCAAAAACATGAGGTATAGAACTAAACTGAGAATTCACAACCAAGGAAACTCGAATGGCTGAGAAGCACCTAAAGAAATGTCCAAAGTCCTTAGTGATCAGAGAAATGCAAATCAAAACGACCCTGAGATTCCACCTTACACCAATCAGAATGGGTAAGATCAAAACCTCAGGTGACAACAAATGTTGGTGAGGATGTGGAGAAAGATGAACACTCTTCCATTGCTGGTGGGCTTGTGAACTGGTACAACTACTCTGAAAATCAATCTGGATGTTCCTCAGAAACTTGAAAAATAGATCTCCCTGAAGACCCAGCAATGCCATTTTAGGGAATATACCCAAAAGATGCCCCAATATGCAACAGGGGCACATGTTCCACTATGTTCATAGCAGTCTTATTTGTGTTAGTCCAAAGCTGGAAACAACATAAATGTCCCATGACAGAAGAATGGATATAGAAAACATGGTTCATTTACACAATGAAATAATATTCAGCTATTAAGAATGAGGACATCCTGAGTTTTGCAGGCAAATGGATAGAACTAGAAAATATCATCCTGAATGAGGTAACTCAGACCCAAAAGGACATGCATGGTATGTACTCACTAATAAGTGAATATTAACCAGAAACTTAAAAAGTTCAGAGTACCCAGGATACAGTTCACAGAACTCAAAAAAGTCAGTAAGCTGAAGGGCCCAAGTGAGGACACCCCAGTCCTACTGGGGAGGTAGAAGAGAGTAATCACAAGTGAGGAGGGAGAGAAGGACCTGGGAGGGAAATTAGATGGGGGTCAAGGTGAGAGGGTCCCCTAATTGTGTGAGGGAAAAGGACTGAAGCCCTGAGAGACAGCACAAAGAATGGAAACAGACAACCTCGGGAGGTGGGAGGTTGGGGGACCATCAGAATGCACCAGAAAGGGACCTTGGGTGAAATGCCAAACTGGAGAGGGGGAACTTATAGAGTCCACCTTTACCACAAAGACAGGGCATCAAGTGTGGGAGGGGGTTGACATTTGACAGTCGAAACTCTGACCCATAATTATTCCTGTCTGAAAGAACTGCAGGGATGGAAATGGAGAGGAGTTTGAGGAAAAAAAAGGTCCAGAGACAGGCCTAAAGTAGGATCCAGCTCAAGAGGAGGTCTCAAGGCCTGACACTATTACTGAGGCTATGGAGCACTCACAAAAAGGAATCTCAACCTAGAACTAACCTTAATACATGCATGTAATCAAAATGGTATAAAGGCATAAAGGAGGAGGGGGAATGGAATAGGGGGTTCTAGGGAGGAGAAATGGAAAAAGGGGATGACATCTGTATTGTAAATAAATAAAAAATCCAATTAAAAAAAGGAGGATGTATCATGGAGTCCCAACAAGCAGCTGAAAGTGTCAGATGCAGATATTTGCACCCAACTAATGGACAAAAGCTGCTGATCCCTGTGGTTGAATTAGGGAAAGGCTGAAAGTAGATGAGGAGGAGGGTGACCCTGTAGGTGGACCATCAGTCTCAATTAACCTGGACCCCGAAGATCTCTCAAACACTGGACTACCAACAGGGCAGCATATACCAGCTGATATGAAGCCTTCAACACATGTATAGCAGAAGACTATTGAGTCTATGTTCAGTTAGAGAAGATGCACCTAACCCTCAATAGACTGAATGCCCCAGGGAGTTTAGAGGTCTGGCGGGGAGGGGTGTGGGTGGTGGGAACAGCCTTGTGGAGACAGGTTTGAGGGGAGGTATGGGATGCGGACTAGTAGGGGAATAGGATCTGGAGTTTACAAAGTAAGTAAATAAAAGATTTGCAAAAATCCATCTTCTTTATATGGTTGGTTTCACACTTTGGCCTATGAGGTTACACCTTGAGTCACAAAGTTATATTTATCTGTTTTATTGTGGCAAACAATATTTAATTGTTTCTGCTTTTATATCAGGGCTGGGGAGGGGAAAAGAAGATAATGGAAATATGGAAATATGATCTGCAGAATTTAATTCGAGACTGACATGATATTGATAAGCACACCAAGGACTTAAAGAGTAGTATTTTATAGGCAAGATTTGGGTTAAACTCTTTTGTACTCCTGGTGCCAGACAGATGTTATAGTAGTACTTATCTTGTTGGTGTTATCAAGTACTTACCTAAAAAAGCAATGTAAGAGAGAATTTATTCAGGCTTACAGTTCCAAAGATACATCATGGTAGGAGTAGACAGTGCCTGGTCACATTGTATCCATACTCAGGAAGCAGTAAGCTGAATGGGCTCATTGCCATTTCTCCTTTTTACTAATTGAGGATCTCCACTCACAGAATAACATCACCTACTTTTTAAGTATGCCTCCATAACCTTAAGTGATCTAAACTAGAGAGTCCTTAGGTATATCCATAGATTTATTTCCATTGACATGGTGACTCTAAATATGATCATCACTAATATCATGTGTCAATCAGATAGCATATTGCCATTATAGATAAAGTACTACTTGTTATAATCCATTGATTAATTAGAGTAACTGAGTTTTTAAATAAAATGCTTAAAATAGTATAGAAACCTATAATAAAACATTACAAATAATTCCAGTCCTGATAGTAAATTGAAAAATTCTGCCTATACTGAGGTCCCAATTATGTTTTGAGATAATTAGTGAAGTTTTGTTAGAAAAAAATAGAAGGGATAGAATCAGCATAAATATCATGTACATATATGTAGTTATTATACTTTGCTTTATATAATTTTGGCAGCTAATGAGCTATATGAATTTACTTTCTCAAGCCTCAGGCATAGTTCGTTAGCCTAAGAACCAGAACAATGAATGGTATAGACTCTTACCAACTTAGTAAGTGCTAAGAGCATAGAGAAAGAAGAAAAAAAACATGCAAGGCTTAATTTTTTTCAAACATACAAAAAAAATCTTGTGTCCAATTCTTTGCTTTCTTCAGACTCTCAGTTGTTTCTTCAGACTCTCAGAATCTCCCAATATTGAGAATACAGCTAAAGAAGAAAATAACAAAAAATACAGAAAAAAAAAAACCAAAAATGAGAATACAGCTGCTTTCCTTAGTCAAATGGTAATGTAGACATTGTTGAGTGGACATTTGAAATTAGTCATCATATCTCCTCTCCTTTGTGAATATTAGAAACAAATTCTCTAATTGAAGGGAAAAAACATGAAATGAAGATATATGTACCTAAATGACACCTCTGATGTCATTATGCCCCTGAATTACTAGACTATATTTAGCGTGCAATACTCTCTTGCATATAAAAGTTCCACATAACAAAAACATGAATTATGTCTGTCTTAACTCTAATTCTCTCTCACTCTTCCAGAATTAGAAATAATTTCTGCATTTTTAAATAGAAAAAGTGCTGTGTACTTCCTCCTGTTATATGCATCTTATAATAATGTTTATTCTATTGATTTATGCCATGGTGGATATTCATAAAACCTGCCATTATGTTCCCCTTTTCGTGTTCTCTAGATTTGTGATTAATGGGAAAAAAGCACATATATAACATAGTTATGCACAACTATTCTAAGGCACAGTATTTGCTGCATGATATATGTAATCCTTTTCTTTCCTATCTAGTACTAACTTCACACATGGGTCTTGCTGCACTAACCCTTTATATACAAAATTATAATCAATTTCAGTGAGTCTTTTTATGCTAGCTTACTCCTCCACTTCCCTTTTCTTTATTCTTCGCTGAAATCAGGGATTGTAGAAGACAATCACTGGATTTGAATTTTACACTTTTCAGAAGCTTTAGCTTTATACTTTTAGACCAGAAACTATTATGATACTGGCAACAAATTTAAAAAAAAGAACCTGTCTCAGTATTTGTTAAATCTATGTTATCAAAATTATCTATTATTCAAATTTCTTGAACAATTTTTTACCTAAGAAAGGTTCAAGGCAACATAATAATGCTGTATAAAACCCTTAAGTGGAACACATCAAGTATTCCAGTCTTTTGAACTATTATTCATCATCTTCTTTTGTCTTTCTTTTACAGGATGTTTTCTTTATTTACATCTTAAATGCTATCATCTTTCCAGGTCTCCCCTTGGGAAACCCCCTATACCATCCACCTCACCTACCTTTATGATTGTGCTCCCTCACACACCTACCCACCCTACAGGACCAAGGGCCGCTCCTCCCACCAATGTCCAACAAAGCCACTCTTTGCCACATACACAGCTAGAGACATGGATTTTTCCATGTTTACTCTTTGGTTGGTATTCCAGTCCCTAAGGAGCTCCAAGGGGGCCGGGCCAGTTGACACAGTTGCTCTCCCAAGGGGCTGCAAATGCACTCAACTCTTTCAGTTCTTTTTCTCCAAATCCTCCACTGGGGACAATGTGCTCAGTTCAATCATTGACTAGAAGCATCCATGTCTGTATTTCTCAGGCTCTGGCAGAGCCTCTCAGGAGATAGCCATATCATGCTCCTGTCAACAAGCACTTCTTGGCATCCTCAATAGTGTCTGGGTTGGTGACTATATATGGGATAGATCTGAGGAGGGGAGTTACATGTGGTCTGTGAGTTTTATCTTGGGTATTCTGAGCTTTTGGGCTAATATCTACTTATCAGTGAGTGCTTACCATGTGTGTTCTTTTGTGATTGAGTTACCTAACTCAGGATGATATTCTTCTTCTTTTTTAAAAAAAAATTATATTGGATTATATTTACATTTCAGATTTTATCCCGTTACCCCATCCACTTACCTAGAAACCCCATATCCCATCCCCCATCCTCCTGCCTATAAGGATGTACCCCCACCTACACCCCACTACTCCCACTTCCCCAACTACAAATTCCCCTCCACTCAGTGTCCAACCTTCATGTGACCAAGAATCTCCTCTTTCACATAAACCCTACAAGGCCATCCTCCTCTACATATACAGCTGGAGTCATAGGTCCCACCCTATGTGCTCCAAGGCTGGTGATTAGACCCTGGGAAGCTCTGGTTCATTGGTATTATTGCTCTCCTCATGGGGCCACAAACCCTTTCAACTCCTTCAGTCTTCTCTCTAACTCCTCCATTGGGAGCCCCTTGATCAGATCAACAGTTAGCTCTGAGCACCCTCCTCTGAATATGGCAGACTATGGCAGACCTCTAAGGAGACAACTATATGAGGCTCTTGTCAGAATGCACTTTCTGACATCCACATCACCATCTACCTTTGGTGACTGCATATGGGATGGATACCCAGGTGGAATGATCTCCAGATAACCCCTCCTTCAGTTTCTGCCCCAAATTTTGTCTCCATATTTACTCCCTTGAGTATTTTGTTACTCCTTCTAAGTAGGACCTAGGCATCCACACTTGGTCTTCCTTCTTAATGAGTTCATGTGATCTGTGAGTTGAATCTAGGCTATTTCAAGCTTTTGGGATAATATCCACTTATCAGTGAGTGCTTAGCATATGTGTTCTTTTGTGATTGAGTTACCTCACACTTACTAGTTCCATCCACTTACCTAACAATTTTTCAAATTCATTATTTTTAATAGCTGAGTAATACTTCATTGTGTAAATGTACCACATTTTTTTGTATCCATTTCTCTGTTGAAGGATATATGGGTACTTTCCAGCTTCTGGCTATTATAAATAAGGCTGCTATGAACATAGTGGAGCATATGTCCTTGTTATATGTTGCAGCATTTTCTGGGTATATGCCCAGGAGTGGTATAGCTGGGTCGACAGGTAATGCTATCTCCAATTTTCTGAGGAACTACCAGACTGATTTCCAGAGTGGTTGTACCAGCTTGTAATCCCACCAACAATGAAGGCGTGTTCCTCTTTCTCCACACCCTGGTCAACATTTACTATCACCTGAGTTTTTGATCTTAGCCATTCTGATTGGTGTGAGATGGAATCTCAGGGTTGCGTTGATTTGCATTTTTCTGATGACTAGGGGTGTTGAGCATTCCTTAAGGTGCTTTTTGTCCATTTGAATTTAGTCAGTTGAGAATTCTATTTTTAGCTTTGTACCCCATTTTTAATGGGGTTATTTGGTAGTCTGGAGGCTAATTTCTTGAATTCTTTGTATGTATTGGATATTAGCCCTCTATCAGATGTAGTATTGGTAATGATCTTTTCCCAATCTGTTGGATGCTGGTTTGTACTATTGACAGTGTCCTTTGTCTTACAGAAGCTTAGCAATTTTATGAGGTCCCATTTACCAATTCTTGATCTTAGAACATAAGCATTGGTGTTCTGTTCAGGAACTTTTCCCCTGTTCCTAGGTATTCCAGGGTCTTTCCCACCTTCTCTTCTATTAGTTTCAGTGTATCTGGTTTTTATGTTAAGGTCCTTTATTCACTTGGACTTGAAGTTTGTAAAAAGGGTAAGAATGGATTGATTTGCATTCTTCTACATTCTGACCTCCAGTTGAACCAGCATCATTTGTTGAAAATGCTGTCTATTTTCCACTGAATGGTTTTAGCTCCTTTGTCAAAGATCAAGTGACCATAGGTGTGTGGGTTAACTTCTGGATCTTCAATTCCATTCCATTGATCTTCCTGCCTGTCTCTGTACCAATTACATGCAGTTTTTATTACTATTGCTCTGTAGTACAGTTTGAGGTCAGGGATGGTGATTCCCCCAGAAGTTCTTTTATTGTTGAGAATGGTTCTCGCTATCTTGGGTTTTTTGTTATTCCAAAAATTTTGCAAATTGCTCTTTCTATCTCTGTGAAGAATTGATTTGGAATTTTGATGGGGATTGCATTGAATCTAAGGATTGCTTTTGGCAAGATGGCCATTTTTACTAAATCCTGCCAATCCACTACCAAGGAAGATCTTTCCATCTTCTGAGATCTTTGATTACTTTCTTCAGAAACTTAAAGTTCATGTCATATAAATCTTTCACTTGCTTGGTTAGGTTCATTCCAAGATATTTTATATTATTTGTGACTATTGTGAAGAGTGTCATTTTCCTAATTTTTTTCTCAGACTGTTTATCCTTCCTCTAGGAAGGCTACTGATTTGTTTGAGTTGATTTTATATCCAGCCACTTTGCTGAAGTTGTTTATCAGGTTTAGGAGTTCTCTAGTGGAAATTTTAGGGTCATTTAAGTATACTATCATATCATCTGCAAAATAGTGAATTTTTGACTTCTTCCTTTGCTATTTTAACCCTTTGACACCCTTTTGTTGTCTAATTCTTCTGGCAAGGACTTCTAGTACTATATTGGATAGGTAGGGTAAGAGTGGGCAGCTTTGTCTAGTCCCTGATCTTAGTGAAATTGCTTCCAGTTTCTCTCCATTTAGTTTGATGTTGGCTACTGGCTTTCTGTACATTGCTTTTATTATGTTTAGGTATGGCCCTTGAATTCTTTATCTTTCCAAGACTTTTAAAGGGTCCACAAGTAATGCTATGTCTAATTTTCTGAGGAACTGCCAGACTGATTTCCAGAGTGGTTGTACAAGCTTGCAATCTGACCAACAATGGAGGAGTGTTCCTCTTTCTCCACATCCTCTTCAGCATCTGCTGTCTCCTGAGTTTATTATCTTAGTCATTCTGATTGATGTGAGATAGAATCTCAGGGTTGCTTTGATTTGCATTTTTCTGAAGACTAAGGATGTTGAGCATTTCTTAAGGTGCTTCTCGGCCATTTGAGTTTCCTCAGCTGAGAATTCTTTTTCTTTTTTTCTTTTTTTGCTCTGTACCCCATTTTTAATAGGGTTACTTGGTTGTCTGGAGTCTAACTTCTTGAGTTCTTTGTATGTATTGGATATTAGCCCTCTATTGGATGTACGATTGGCAAAGATCTTTTCCCAATCTGTTGGTTACCATTTTGTCTTATTGACAGTGTCCTTTGACTTGCAAAAGCTTTGCAATTTTATGAGGTCCAATTTGATAATTCTTTATCTTAGACCATAAGCCATTGGTGTTCTGCAGGAAAATTTCCTTTGTGCCCATGTGTTCCATGCATTTTTCCACTTTTTATTATTAGATTCAATGTGTTTGGTTTTATGTGGTAGTTCCAGATACACTTGGACTTGAGCTTTGTACAGGGAGATAAGAATGGATCAACGTGCATTCTTCTATAAGGTTACTGCCAATTGAACCAGCACCATTTGTTGAAAATGCTGTCCATTGTCCACTGGATGGTTTTAGCACCTTTGTCAAAGATCTAGTGACCATAGGTATGTGGGTTTATTTCTGGGTCTTTAATTCAATTCCACTGATCTATGTGACTGTCCCTGTACCAATACCATGGAGTTTTTACCATTATTGCTATGCAGTACAGATTCTGACAGAAGTATTTTTGTTGTTGAGAATAGTTTTTATTATCTGTGGTTTTTGTTACTCCAAATTTTGATTTTGCTCTTTCTAACTCTATTAAGAATTAAGTTTGAAATCTGATAGGGATTGCATTGAATCTATAGATTGTTTTGGACAAGATGGCCATTTTTTTCTATATTAATCCTGCCAATTCATGAACATGGGAAAATTTCCATCTTCTGAGGTCTTCTAAAAGTTCTAGAACAAAAAGAAGCAAATACACCCAAGAGGAGTAGACAGAAGGAAATAATTAAACTCAGGGCTGAAATCAACCAAGTAGGAAAAAAAGAACTATACAAAGAATCAACAAGACCAGGATCTGGTTCTTTGAGCAACTAAACAAGAAAGATAAACTCTTAGCCAGACTAAAACAAAGAGCACAGAGACAGTCCAAATTAACAAAATCAGAAATGATAAGTGAGATATAACAACAGAAACTGAGAAAAAAATTTAAAAATCATTAGATCCTACTACAAAAGCCTATATTCAACAAAACTGGAAAATCTAGATGAAATGGCCTATTTTCTAGACAGATACCAAATACCAAAGTTAAAATTAGAACCAGATAAACCATTCAAATAGTCCAATAACCCCTAAAAAATAGAAGCAATCATTAAAAGTCTCACAACAAAAAGAAAGAAAGGAAGGAAGGAAGGAAGGAAGAAAGAAAGAAAGAAAGAAAGAAAGAAAGAAAGAAAGAAAAAAGAAAAGAAAAGAAAAACCCAGGAGCAGATCAGTTTAGTGATGATTTCTATCAGACTTTCAAAGAATATTTAATACCAATACTCTTTAAACTGTTCCACAAATAGAAACAGATGGAACACTACCCAATTTGTTCTATGAAGCCACAATTACACTTATACACAAACTACACAATGACCAAACAAAGAAAGAGGACATCAGACCAGTTATTTTAGTGAATATCAATGCAAAAATACTCAATAAAATTCTGGCAAACTGAATCCAAGAACACATCAAAATGATCATTCGCTATGATCAAGTAGGCTTCATGCTAGGGATGCAGGGATGGTTCAATATATGGAAATACATCAATGTAATCTACTATATAAACAAACTCTAAGCAGAATCACCCATGAAGATTTCATTAGATGCTGAGAAAGCATTTGAAAAAATTCAGCATCTCTTCTTGTTAAAAGTCTTAGAAAGAGCAGGAATTCAAGGTCCAATCCTAAACATAGTAAAAGCAATATACAGCAAACCAATAGCCAACATCAAACTAAATGGAGAGAAACTTGAAGCAGTCCCACTAAAATCAGGCAATAGACAAGGGTGCTCACTGTCTCTGTCTATCCAATATAGTACATGAAGTTATATCTAGAAAAATTAGACAATAAAAGGAGGTCAAATGAACACAAATTGGAAACGAAGAAGTCAAAATATCACTATTTGCAGATGTTATGATAGTTTATTTATGTGACCCCCAAAATTCCACCAGAGAACTCCTAAACCTGATAAACAACTTCAGAAAAGTGGCTGCATATAAATTCATCTCAAACAAATCAGTAGCTTTCCTCTACTCAAAGGATAAATGGGCTGAGAAAGAAATTAAGGAAATTACACCTTTAAAATAGTCATAAGCAATGTAATATATCTTGGTGTGAGTGTAACTAAAGAAGTAAAAGATCTGTATGACAAGACTTCAAGTCTCTGAAGAAAGAATTTGAAGACCTCAGAAGATAGAAAGATCAACTATGTATCATGTCTTCTATATATCATGTCTTCTAAGATTTTTTATTTGTACTGTAGTTTTCAATATTTTAATTTATTATGTCTAGTATATGATTAAGTAACATTATTTCTCATTACTGATAACAAATTGCAAATAACATGCAATAAATTAAAAATTAAATTAATAAGTATAAATCAGTGAAATTTTTCTTAAAGATATTGATTTTGATTGTCTTCAAATTTGTTAAGTTTGTTCACTGAGTTAAGAATTATTTAACAGGCATATTCCTGAAATCTCAGGATCAGCTAGAGAGTCAGAAATTGTGAAGTTTGAATCACATATTCTGATGGAATATTTGGAATTAATTGAACACCGGCTCCACAATACAAATGTTTTATTCTGTTTCAAAATGTAAAATGTTTATCATGAAACAGGGAAATAATTCATCTCAGAAAGCTCTTAATTTTTCATTCAAAATCAAATTCACAGCATCTAGTATGTAAATTCATACCATTCATTCTCTAGCTATTTCAAGTTCATCTTCATAAAAAAGAATGCTATGGCTTATGGATACTCATATCCTCCAGCAATGCATACTCAAGAGAGTTCCCTGTTAGAAAGTATGGCAGCTGTGACTTTATTAAATTAAACATGCTTCATGGCGATTAGCCAAAGAAGTTTCCTTTGGGCAACCAGTCTGATCACAAAGAAACATGACACAAGCAGAGAAAATTCTGCCATGGAATCTCCACTACCCTGAAGCTTTTGTCCGTCTGGGCATGTCTGCTGCTCTCATCCTTCCTGGAGCTGTATTCTCTCAGAATTTTACTGATTCTATTTCTTACTGTTGGTGGAAACATTTCCCATGGGGAAAATCCCTATCAACTAAACTTTGCATACTTTTGAATTTTAATCATCTTTTATTTCTGGTGGCTTAACTTGCTTTGGCCATTACCAAAATTTTGTGAATGGATTCTACATAAAATAGTAATATTCTCTGTGTTGCAAAAAAATAAAAATGCTTTTTAATGTTTTCAAAAAATAAATCATACCATTGTAATGTAGTAGATGTTGAAACTCATTGAAGCATAACTGGATATACACATGTTAGTAAATGCCTTATTACTTCACAAACTTGTACAACATTTTTTTTTTTTTTTGGTGTAATAATTCAAGTAAGTACTTCAAACAAAAAAGAAGCCATATTGTGGAATTACTGGATTTTTCATTTACTGCACCTTTTTAACAGTTAATTTGAATTTAATATTTTTGAAAGACATTCTTGCTAGGTAGATGAGGGTGAATTTGTACTAGCAAATTTTGTTTCTTACCTTCCTCAGTGAAGGATTGCATGCCCATGCTACCATATCCAGCTGTTCATATAACTCTTATTATTACAGCTTTGCATGCTTATGCTAGCTTATATGCATATGGCTTGGCATGATACTTACATTTTTATTCCCAGCATTCGAAAGTAAATGGCAAACAGATTATCAAGAGTTCAAGGCCAGTCTGGTCTACATAATGACTTTCAAGCCAGACAGGATTGCATAGTGAGACTCTTTCTCAGTAAAATAAAATAAGAACACAGAAAGAAGTCATCTCCCATATATGTTATATGGTTGTCTCTTACTACTTATTGGATCTCGTACCATTATCCCCTATGGATGAAAGGGATAAGACAATATAGTTGTTATGTTGATCTGTGTAGAATTTAGAATGTGTTCAATATTTTCGATTCTGTAGGCTTCAGAGGTTTTGTTTCCTCATTGAATTTGGACTTCTATAAATACCATTTACAGGACAATTCTGCCACCCTGCTTGTTCAGTCATAACACAGTATTATACACCAGAATATATGATATGGCTTTATAAACAAATATTTCTCTTTCACTAGCCTCTGAAAATTTTTGTTAATTCTTCTTTGTTTGATATGGATTTTGAAATGGGAAATCTACATTGAGTAAAATAGAAGACAGTGGACCATTTGGCAGTAGGTGAAGGTTTGGTTGTCTCTCTGGTCAGGCAGAGATCTTTGTTAAGTCATTTGGAATGAGGCATTTAAGTACACTATACCATTCATTGTGGTTATTCTATTGTTTCTTATCAGTGCCCAAGTCATCTTCCTCAGTTTGTACCTCTGAGCATATTGAGTCCCTGAAGCTAACACCCCTATGTGGGAGTACATAGCACTGGCTCTCCCAATTAGCTTTGATGGCTTACAGTCAAACTTTCTCAGATTTCAACCCCTGCAAGTTGATAAGATTTCTACTTCATTGTTTCTGTCAATGCACCACTCTGTGATTCTGTTTCAATTAAGAGTTACTTCTGGATTTACCTTTCTCTCACCTTTCCCCGTGGTTTAGGTGTGTCTTTCCTTGTCATTTTGATAACCTGACAAGTCCAAACATGTGTTATTCTTTTGTTTAACATAATCACAGAAATGATAATTTCCAAGTTCATTCCATGTTAAAGCTAAAAGCTCCAAACCTACAGTCTGCTTTTGCTTCACACTTATCTTTGATATCACCCTCTTTGACATTAATAATATATAATAAGTATATTTTTCTAATTAGGCTGAAAAAATGAAATGTTTTTTCCATGAATGACATTAATTTACTCATCTAAATTACTAAAACAGGTGAGCTCAGTTTTCTCTTGAAAAAGGAGCAGAGTTATATGTGAAGACAGAGCTTAAGATGAAAGTCGATGGGAGAGACCTATTAGAGAAAAGAGTCATAAACCACAACCTCCAACATAATTAAACACAGAAAATTTATGAATCAGTTAAGAAATATGGAAGGAGGTGCTGCTGATATATAAATGTACTGTAAAATACTGGTTATAGAAGTATGCACATGCTTTACTTGAATTAAGCATGTTATTGGGTGATTATCATGTCTGACAGGATTTGTTCAGATTGTTTTCTAAAAGCCAAGAAAAATAAAAATACTGACATGTTCATCAAAATTTGACTTTGAAGCATCAATAATTTACTTTTAACATTGACCATCATGTATTAATCACCTGGAGAAATACTCTGATGGCAATGATTCATAATAAAAAGAGAATTGAGATACATTTTATATTCACATAAAAACAAAATCAAAGTCCAATTTCTGTTTAACAGTAATTAAAAAATCAGTTTGAAAATTCTATTTTTAGTTACTTTAGATTGAGTACATTGCTTCAGTACAATATACTCAGTTGTCCCTAAAACAGAGGTCCCAGGGACTAAACCACCAACTAAAGAGTATACATGGGTGAGTCCAGCTACATATGTAGAAGAGGACTGCCTTATTTGGCATCAGTGGAAAGGGAGACCCTTATTCTTGTAGAGGCTTGATGTTCCAGTATAGGGGAATGCTAGAAGGATGAGGTGGGAATGGGTGGGTGGAGAAGCACCCTCATAGAGGCAAAGAGGTTGGGGGATGGGATGGAGGCCTTATGGAGGGAAGACAGGAAAGGGGGACATCATTTGAAATGTAAATATACAAAATATGCAATAAAAAAATACCACCGAAACAAAATCAACCCATTATTTTGATTTCATTCAACAACTGATGTTTTCTTCTTCCAGTGATTATTCATGTATACAGTAAATAAAATATCAAGAATGTTGTTTATTATGTGCATTGATATTTTGCCTGGATGCATGTCTGTATTATGATGTCAATTCACCTTGAACAGGAGTTACAGATAGTTGTGAGCTGTCATATGGGTTTGGGTAACTGAACCTAGGTCCTCTGGGAAAATACTGCAGACTAATTTCTCCAGCCCATATTTTATTTGGGATATGTTTAACAGGATAAAGAACAAGAAGGCTTCTTTGGGAAATGTGATTGCCTAAAGACTGAGAATAGGATGGTAAATCCCTCCTTCATTTGATGCCTTGTCTTCCAGCTGGAGGTGGGCTTTATGAATATCCTCTTCCTATTGTCAGCCATTTCATTTAAGGTCCCTCCCTTTGAGTTTTGAAAGTCCCACACCTCCAAGGTCTCTGGTGCATTCTGGATGGTCCTCCCAACCTCCTACCTCCCTAGGTTGTCTGTTTCCATTCTTTCTGCTGACTCTCAGGGCTTCAGTCATTTTTCCTCACCCAATACCACATCGGGTTTCCCACTCTTCCTGAACCCAGTCAACTTTCCATCCCAGGTCCCTTCCTTTCTCCCCATTTGTAATTGCTTTCTTCTCTCTCCCAAGTGGGACTGAGGCCTCTACAGAAATGAAAATTGTGAAGAACCTTAGGAAAAAAAGATCAAGCAAAAGAACCCAAGTGGGACGCAGCTCAAGGGGAGGTCTCAAGGCTTGACACTATTACTAAAGGAGCACTCAAACAAAAAACAAAAACAAACAAAGAAAAAAACAAAACAAAAAAAAAAAAAACAAAACCTATCATTACTGCCCTCCAGAAGACCCAACAAACATCTGAAAGAGTCAGATGCAGATATTTGCACCCAACCAATATACAGAAGCTCCTGACCACTGTGGTTGAACTGGGGAAAGGATGAAAGAAGGACCAGCAGTCTCAATTAATCTTGACCCCAAGAGCTCTCAAACACTGGACCACCAAAAAGGCAGCATACACCAGCTGATATGAGGCATATATACAGCAGAGGACTGCCAGGTCTGTGTTCAATAATTGATGATGTACCTAACTCTCAAGAGACTGGAGAACCCAGGGAGTTCAGAGGTCTGATGCGGAACGGGGTGAGGGGTGGGGACATCCTCATGGAAACAGAGTGGTGGGGAGGAGGTATGGGATGTGGAACAGTCGGAGGGTGGTCTGAGGAGGAATAAAGTCTGGAGTGTAAAAAGACTAACTAAATAGATAGATAGATAGATAGATAGATAGATAGATAGATAGATAGATAGAAAATAGAAAAAAGGGAGTGTATTATGTTAAAGGAATTTCACATTACTTTTGATTCATCATTCAATAAATAAGAAAGAAAACTGAAGAGTCAATTGAATGAGATTTGTAGACCACTATGTAGATACAATTGTAAGACAACCTTGTCTGTGATACTTGAATTCCAAAAGCAGACTCAAGTTATATGAGTCTACATAAATATAAGCATTTTTTGCAATGAAATATATTACAGAATTGGAAGAGAGTTCTTTGTATCCAAAGCCATTTCTATGGAAGTGACTATGAAAAAAAAATTGGAAACATGTTAGGTTCTATTGAACAAACCTGGACAGTATAGCAAAATACCAAGAGGTTTCCTCACTAAGTTGTTATTAGGACTTGATTTCACCAGGCATTATAACTTACATGATTTCCATACTAGAGTTTTAGGTAAAATAAAACAAATAAATAAAATAAAAAATAATAAAATTTAAGACAGAATATAAATACCCCTAACGTAATGTATGAATTCAGTTGTGTTTTGCCAGTCTGGCTAGCTGCAAATGGAAAGATTTTCTTGGAAGGATCATTCACGCAGTATGTGGAAACTCCCAAATCAGTGTTTTTCAGCCTTCCTAATCCTGTAATTATTTAATATGATTCCTCAAATTGTGGTGACCCACAACCATAAAGTTATTTTGTTGTTGCTTCATAACTGTAATTTTGTTAGTGAATATTTGTAATATAAATATCTCATATGTAGGGAAAGTGATATGCCAGCCTCATTGGATTTGTGACTGACAGATTGATAACCACTGCCTTAAATGCATATGAATAGCTTTAAAAAATCTAAATTATTAGGTCACAGTATAGAAGCTAAATAAATAGCTAATTAAATATATTCAATTCATGTCAATGATAGTGTGTGAATATCCTTACTACAAAACTGTATATATGGAATTAATACTTCTATCACATCCATATATGAACAAACCATTGCTACATGAATATTGTATTAGTTATGTCATTATAATAAAGTATCAAAAATAGCAATATATAGCAACATTGTTTGTAATAGAAGTAAAATAATAAAATAATTATAACAATGCACTTCAAAATCTATATCATTACTATCACAGTTTGAAAGGTTTGTTGTACTTGGGTTGAACTTATGTTTTTATTCATACTATAAATTCAATGTAAATCGTACATGATATAATGTGTTCAATTTCATTTACAAAACTAGAAAGTCTATTTTGTGAAATGCATCTTTCAATGGCTGAGTGGGTAGCCTCAATGTGGACTGCATTAGCTCCTGACACCAATTATTAAAGTCTCAGATCCGATTACAGTTAATTATTCAGAATCTCTGTAGCATGTAATAAGATATCTTCTTTTATAATTATAAACATAGAAACACTCCTCCTTCTAAAATGTGTATAGACAGTCAACAGCAATTACAATGTTTGGTAAGCTTTTGTACACTGCAAGGAAAAAATTTTCTAATTACTCACTGATTACCATTCAAGATAGAAGAACTTTTTGTTTTTTAAAAACAACAGGATTTGACATTCTAAATTTAAAAATAAAGCTTGCCTACTGCACACTTAATCGCATAACATTATTCTCCATTGCACTGCTCAATCTGAGTACAACTTCCCTTTCCTGTTATGAACATTAAATAGCTCAAAAGGCCCACAATGGTGCTTAATGCATAGTAGACTTAGCTTTCTTTAAAAATACTTTGTTTATAACACTTGACACAATGTGCCTTTTCTGGAAAGAAACATGTACTATATATGCAATGTTCCATTAAATAAAAATCAAGATCATAATTTTAACATCATAGAATAAAACAAGTTGCATTAGTATGAGATTGAAGAAAGCTACCAGTATACCCTTCAGAACTTCAAAGCATTATTTTATTGAAATATTAAAGCCTTGATCATTTCATTTCTGTACACCATTTTTATAGCTAGAGCCAGTATACTTTATGGATAAGTTTTCACTATAAGAAGACACCAGTAAGTGGAAACTGGGTCTTCTCAGTGCAAACCTGTCCATCTTTTGATTTTCTCTGTACTACTCCTAGAAAGTGGTAATATTTCCTTTTGAAATGATGCCATCTTGCTAAACTCACTCCATCCACAGATAACAAATTAGTAAATGAGGAACTAGAGGCCCATGTAGGGATTATGAGCTATGCCTTATGATTGCACACAACAGAAAACTGCTTTGTGGAAACTTAGCAATTTGAGTTCAGATTTAAAGTGTGTATTCTTATTTGGCTTGACTTCTCTGGAAATGTATAATTACTTTTGTTATATATAAAATACATACAGCATAGATTCCCCAAAGGAAAGCAAAGGTAGAAACCTTTGACCCGTGAAGAGGTTTAGGAGTGAGTGTTGCTTTATCTCACTCTACAATTACCAGCAAAGAACTATGTACCTCTGCAATTACTGTATAATTTATTACAATTTTAGGTATATAATTTGACATATACTGTGGTGTTTTTCTTTCAATAGTAAATAGTACTTCACTTGAAGGTCAAATATGTTTGGTTGATACTCAAGTAGAAATGTCAAATGTGTTACTTGTCCTATTTCAAACTGTATTTATTTCTTGAATTTAAGAGATACTGTTATGGATGGCAGGACATATATATAGTTTTTTTGAGACAGGGTTTCTCTGTGTAGCCCTGTCTGTTATGGAACTCACTCTGTAGACCAGCCTGGCCTCAAACTCAGAAATCTGTCTGCCTCTGCCTCCCAAGTGCTGGGATTAAAGGAGTGTGCCACCACTGCCCGGTGGAAGGCCCCATATTAATAGCATGATTTTATTGGAAATTAAGGAAAATTTAATCTCTGTTTCAGTAATAATGTTGAGAACTTTCTATACAGCACTAACACACGTTTGATGAGGGATATTCATACAGACTCTGAATTTAAAAAATAAATCACCATTTTGACATCGTATCTTCTCCTTAAATGACTGTAAGTAGCATAGAACAACCGTTAATGAGGTGATCTGAAAGTGTTGTACACATGTCAGTATCACTCTTTCTAGAACACGTTTTTGAAGAGGACACTCAAGTTCCTTCATGTGGGAAAAATACACTTCCACGATTGATAAAACTCAAAGGTAACGAATGTGAAAAGGGAAGACTATTTTCCTCTTTTCATATACTTTATCTGTAAAATAATTCTAACTTTAATACAATGTTTCTACGAGCCTGTCATAGATTTTGTAGAATTAGATGACACAGCTTAGTATTTCCATGACATGATGAGTTATGATTATGTCTGAGTTCCTTCGAGTATTATAAGACATATCAGGTAATAGAAATATATTTTTTCATCAATATAAAACAAATATCCAACAAAGTAAGCAAATATTTTAAATTATATTCAAATATTTAAATCTTTTGATGATCTATCTATATATAGATTAGCACTGGATATTGGGAACTTTGGTACTAAATTAAGATAAAATGATAAGATGAAGTATATTTTAGTCCTATATTAACACCTGAAGACAATTCTAACTTAATTGTAGACAAAGCACATTTGAAGAGAATCTGTTTCTTCTGAAGCTGTTTAAACCCTCAAATTTGAGTATGATGCTTTAACTAATGGTTTTGATTTTTCAAAAATGGGAAGAGCCTACCCAATGTACACAGTATGAACACACAGATTTGAAACATATCTGTGGAAATAAATCAGTTAAAATATGGCTGTCAGCTGAGGAGATTGATCATAATTTGCCTGCAACACAAGTATGAAGAAGTAAGTTTAAATCCCAGAGTTATATAACATCTGGACAAAGAAAAAGATCATTCACCACCCAAATTCTACAGTGAAGCTGATGGCCCAGCTAAATCAGAATACGTATTGGAAAAGCTTCAAAAAGAGTCTATATAAAGTAAGGTAGAATGTAAGGGCATCTATAAACTGTCCTCTGACATGATTTGTGGCATCACTATGTATCACACCAAAAAGGTGTCCACATACACACACACAAACACATACAAATTTTGCAATACAATTACTGCAAGGAGCTGTACATATTTGAGACTTCAGTGTATTCATAAGTAATGCTCAATTATTATATAACTCCTCCATTTCAATTCTATATTAAATACAAAATTAAACTCATAGTTTTAAGTCTATTTTTATGTAATAGACACAACTACTCTTTTTAGCACTTCTATTTCAATTTGCTCAATTTAGTTCCAGTAATGGCAAGGTCGTCCTTACAATGTGAAGTCTTTGAAAATGTCTCTTCGCGGTAGCTCTGTGCCTGTTTCTTGCAAAGCTCTCACAATCTGCATGGTTTGTTGCAACATTTCCTCATTCCTCTAAAATAAGATTGTACTGAATTGTATTTGGGTACTAACTTCCAAAATATGTGGAACTTTGAAGACAGATGTATTTGGGTTTATTTATGGACTAAACACATAATATTGGGCATTGCAACAATTAGTACATGATCATCATTTGTATTTTAATACTAAATAGATTCTTTAATTATTGATTTTATATTGATAAAAATATAAATTAATAGCATTAAATGATTTGCTTGAAAATTGTGAAATGAATTTAATTAATATGTTTCACTTTCATAAGTACTCAATGAGAGGTTAGCAACTTCATGCCCTCAAATAACTAACAATTATTTTTATTGTTTTTCTTGTTTTTTTAAGTTCAGTATTCTTTCTGAGAAGAGCTGGTATGTCTATTTACATTAGTAGTACATTTGCAGTGTAGTAGAATATTTAGCTATATTTTATTACTGTTTATTTCACTGAATGTAGGATAAATAATCTTCTGATCTTAATACACATAAATCTGGTGACTTGAATTAATTTAATATTTTTGACAATAGTACATATACTTTATTGGTTTATCTTTCTGTCCTCATTAATTTTATTGAATGTCATTTAAGCTAAATAGGTCAGTTCTTGTAACTTCTATGCACTGATCAACCATCTCACATGAAATCCATGTAACAATACCGACTTTAACCATTTAC
The DNA here is from genome assembly GCF_011762505.2 of Arvicanthis niloticus. NCBI lineage: Eukaryota > Metazoa > Chordata > Mammalia > Rodentia > Muridae > Arvicanthis > Arvicanthis niloticus. The sequence goes on from NC_047669.1 coordinate 62,253,299, forward strand.
CACAAAGAGCTCATTTATTTTGCTTAGCTCAACTTGCTTCAACCCAGCAGATTTCTTATTGGTGGAATTCAATGTTAAATAGTTTGAACATAACCTTGAAGTGAATCCTTTTCTTTCCTCGTACTCAATTACCCTCTTCGAGCTTTTCATAAAGCAAAGGCCTGTGCAAGGCTGCACTGTCAGTGCAGCCAAGACCAAAGTGATAGAGGTAAGCAACACTCTGGGGAATACTGCAAATGCAATTTCTGCCTCTTACTTGGAAGTTGAGTGCCAGCAACAGTCTAATAGAAACCCTTTGCTTTCTGGGTGATCCATTTTCAGTGTGATAAGCACTACTCTGAAGTTAATATCATTTCTCAGAAGCAGACCTTTTCATGCAGTTAACTATGTGTAAAATTGTCTTTCTTTTCCTTCTTATTTGACATATATCCCAAATTTATAATCAGTCTGGCATGCACTTCCACTAAGCAGTCTGATCTTCCTCTTAGTATTTGATTTATGAGGACTTAAAAATGAGATATGTCTAGACTGTCTTGGTGGATATATCTTCTCGATATATTTTGTTTAGTTTTCTAATTCTATTGAGCTTTTCCTTCAAAATTCACTCTTATTAACGGTTTTAGCCTTCTAAGTATAAAAGTAGAATTTTCTTCTTTTAAACATATATTTAATTCATAATATTTCCTTATAATGTTCTGTAGGGTGTCATTTCTTTACCCATAGGCACTGAGTAATATACCTCATATAACTTTGTATTCACACTTAGTCTAAGTGTTCCTTCCCATGATTCTTTAGCAACAGATCTTCCCTTTCCCCGCCTTTCCTTCAAAACCAATCCTCTGAAACAGTCCACCAATGGTGGCCTCCCTCTGCTTTCTGTCCCTCTATCCTTGGGATCATGAAGCTCTCCAGGCTTCTTCTGAACTCATTCCATTATCCCAGCCCCCAACTCACTTGAGTAGGTTTTCTCTGTGAAACTACTAGAAAGCCTAAACAGAAGCAAGTAGTCTAACGAAGGAGGAAGCCCAGCCGCAGACTCTCACTTTTCTCTCTCTCCCTCTAGATCCAATCCCTCAGTCTCATCTCCTGCTTTGTAGCAGGTTACCCACTGTTCTATTGTCACCCTCTGTCCATATGCCTAGGAGACTTCAGAGAGTGGTGCAACACTGTTTTTCTCCCTTCTGTGGGCCCACTCACCCATTCCTAAGCGTCATCTCCCAATACCTAGAGATACATTTTACACAGAAAGCTCAGTGGCTACACTTATCAGAATTCTAAAAGAGGTTTCTACCAGGTAAAACATAGCTATCACACTCTTCTAAGAACCAGAGATGACATAGAAACAAAGGAATAAAACAGAAACTCAACAAAGAAAAGACCAGATATCAGAACCTAGAATTACAATCTTCTCAAACCCAGATGCATAGATACTTGCATAAAAACATAATCAAAACATCAAGGACAATAAGTCTCTATCATAGCTCAGCAATGTTACCACAGTAGACCTCAGGTATTACAAAGTAGCGGAAGCATAGGATGGAGGCCTTAAAATAGAGTTTGTGAATATGGTAGAGCTACTTAAAAAGGAAATGAATAAATTTCCTTAATTTATGATTAACATTCACTGAAGATTCGCTAAAATACCTAGGAAAACACAAACTGTAGAAAGAAACGAAAAATATACTTCAAGAGCTGAAGATGAGTAGGTTTTTTTGGATATTTTATTTATTTCCATTTTAGATGTTATTCCTTTCCTCCTCCCCCCCAAAACCCCTCTATCCCATCTCTCTTCCTTCTTTTTATCTTTTATACCAAGTTCATGCAAGTATAAGTCAGTTCTAGGTTGAGGAACTAGCAATGCAATAAATGCAAATAGTCAAAAAACAAGCAAGACAATAAACACCGATAGTCAAAGAACAAGCAAGACATAATAAAGAAAACTCAAACTTAGGAAAATCTGGAAATAAAAAATATAAGAACATAAACAGGAACCTTGAAGGCAAGCCTCACTAACAAGATAGAGAGACAAAAGAAAAAAAAATCTCAGATTCTGAGGACATGATAGAGGATACAGATGCATTAGTTTAAAAGAATAGGTCCTTGGTCCTGTGAAGGTTGGATGCCCCAGTGTGGGGACATTGGAGGGCAGGAAGGTGGTAGTGGGAGGGTGGGGGCACATACTCATAGAAGCAGGAAGAGGGGGAATGGGATAGGGGTTTCTGGTGTGGGGGGAATGGAGAAAGGGAATAACATCTGAAATGTAAATAAAATATCCAATAAAGAAGAAAAATGTAAAACAAAAACAAAACCTCCTGTCACAACATATCCAGGAAATAAATCCTGGACACTATGAGAAAACCAAACCTGAGAATAATAGATAATAATAGATAGAGGAGGAGGAAGAAAAATAGGTCAAAGACTCAGAAAATATTTTCGACAAAATCATAGAAAAACTCCAACTTAAAAAGATTAAGTATACCGGCCAAAACCCACATGTAATAATAATGCCAGACCAGCAAATCCAAAGTAGAGGAGGCTTGAGGCAAGAAGCAACAACAGCAAAACTAACAGGAATCATCAAAGACTGTTCGTTTATTATGTTGATGGAGTTTCACTTCATCCCTAACACTGAAGGGCAAGGCAGTGCAGAGGGTCCTCCATCTTGTAGAAAGTTCATAGACCTTGGAGGAGAACTTACTACTGTTATTCTGCTAAATAGAAACAGTATTAAGCTGCCTTTATATAGTTTATACACACAGACCAGTGTTATCCCCAACTTTTATGCAAGCTTATTTTTACAGTAGACAGTCATTAATACAGAGACCCCAAATTAGTCAACATGGAGAGAATCATAGGCTGTAGAATGTTCAACGTTAAAAGAGGTATCTAGATCACATTCTCGTTTTTCAAAATTCCAGGGCACATGGAAGAGGGAGTGTAAGGTTTGTAATAACTAAATAAATTGGATGTCTAGACAAAAAGCATTTTCTTTTAAACACAATAAAGCATTAGCATATAGAACTTAACAATGATTGTAAAGGCATGCACAAGAGTTGCAGAAGATGCATTAAAACAGAATCCCAGATTATGTGTGGGGAGGGAGGTATGTGTGACATAAGAAAGTCTCACAAATAGCTTAGGATTTATTGGTAATCTTTAGTTGCTGGGAGGGGGAAGTTACTTTTCTTTAAGGTTGTGATACTAGGTAGGTCAACCATTTTCCCTTGGATAACTACACACCCAACATTGGATTGACAACACAATTTGGATTCCAGGAGTCTAAAAGAAAATTAGAAACAAAATTAATTAGATGAAAATAGGAAAGTGAGTCTGGGAGGAGTTGAAGAAGTGGCAAATGGTAATAAAATATACAGCATCCAAATCACAAAAATGCAGAGGGATATGTTTAATAATTAAGTGTACCTCAGAAAATACTTCCTTTGTGCTTATTTCTTACTTCAGATAAAATAAAAAGTTTGAAACTAAAGCTTAATGGTAGAAAGTTTTCCTAACAAGATAGAAATTCTGAGTCCAATCTTTGATTCTTAACACCAAGTAAAGAATTAGAGGAGTAAAAATAAAACAGCAAACAACAACAAGTATCTCATCAAATATATTTACCTGTCATGAATTTACTTTCATTTAAAAATGACATCAAACATTTTTAAGTAAATATGATTCTATAAGGACATAGTTTATTGTATCATCCTCTGTACAGTAATTTATTGTGAGAAATATCTTTCTTAAAAATTGATTATGATGTTTTTCAGGTTATTTTACACTTAAATCTGATTCTCGAATTTCAGACTTAATAACTTCACACATTAAAAATATGGGAACATATGTTTTCCCTTGTGTAACTTTCTATTAAAAATTCTAAATGATGGACAGAAGCTGCTGACCGCTGTGGTTGAATTAAGGAAAAGCTGAAAGAAGATGAGGAGGAGGGTGACCCTGTAGGAGGACCAGCAGTTTCAACTCACCTGGATCCTTGAGATCTCTCAGACACTGGTCCACCAACCAGGCAGCATACACCAGCTGATATGAGGCCCCCAATAGATATACAGCAGAGAACTGCTGGGTCTGGGCTCAGGCATAGAAGATGCACCTAACTTATAAAAGACTGGAGGTCCCAGGGAGTTTAGAGGTTTAGTGGAGTGGGTGGTGTATGATGGGGCATCCTATGGAGACAGGGGTATAGGGAGGGGTTATGGAATGTGGAAGAGTCAGAGAGTAGACCAGGAAAGGAGTAAAATCTGGAATGTAAAAATAAATAAATAAATAAATAAATAAATAAATAAATAAATGAAAAATTCTAAATCACATTTCGATATATGTAATGGATTTTTTAAAATACTTTAAAAAATTGAATTAGAGCATTAGAAGTTCACATCTATTTTAAACAGGAAATCAACTTTGCATTCAAATAAATAAATTTTACTGTTTTTGATCTGGATGACTCTTAATAGTAGTTTTTTCTAAATATCATCCTATTTTGTAGAAATTTAGTAAATACTCCAGTGGAGTTTATACTTCAAAAATGTGTCAACTGCCATTTATGGGTCTTGTTTCACTTTCTGTTTTGTACTCCCTTGTCCTTTTCATCATGACAAACTTGCCTTCAGGTCTTCCTTACATCATCTTGAAAGCATATTTCTATTGTAATACATCAGGATGAAGTATGGCTTTCTGAGAACAGGAGGATAAAGTAAACAATCTTTCCTTGGTTGTATGTGTGCGTGGTGCTACAACACATATATTACAACTTCAAAAATTTCAAGACTTTCTGAAAAAATAATGTTTTAAAATGCAAGCATATAACTAGATTCCAGAATAATTTTTATCATGCAAGTCATTTTCTTCCATTTTGGAATTAGCATAAGACAGAAACTTCAGTTCAATAAAAGAAAAGCCTAAATAAATGACTTTAATGTTCTTTAACTACATAATACCTTTACATGACAGAATAAGTGGCCAACAGAGATTTATTATAGTTACTTATATGTGAGAGATTACACAAGCATCACTCGGCCCTTCTACTTTTATGAAATTCTAATTATTTCATCCCATTTTAAATGGATATCATACAAAGTTACTAAATGTCACAATTTACCATGTACTTTGATGTGTGACCTTCAACCTTCATTTTGTTGTTTTTGTGCTATATATATAAACATTAGTCCTAAGTAGGTAATTCATATTTCATCCAGGATGAAGTAGATACATTTTCTTTGTTCTCATTTCACATGTGAAAAAAAAACCATTTTCTATATGCAATGTATATGTCCTAAATATTTATTTTTAAATTTTGATATTTTATTGAGATGAAATTCATACAAGATAATTCATTCATTTCAATGTAGAATTCAATAATATTCAGTATAAAATAGTAGCTGTTATTTAACATGGTGTCATTCCTATTAGAGACTCCAGAAAGATCCTTGAATATATGCAAACCCCACATTCCACCTGAGTGTTTTCTGCTTCTCTCTCGGCTAAAAAGCTCTCTCTGTATTGTTGTCACAGAGCACCACAATCAATCTGGCTTTCTATATTTTATGTCCCAGTACCTCTTTTGTGCTTTGGGACCATTATTGAATAAAATAGGAACTGCTTTACACCAAACACTCTAGTAGTATGAAAGGTGGTATAAGAACTGAGCAAATTACTAAGTGAGTAATGTAGGTAGCACTGAAAACAGATATGTCTTGCGCTAAATTTCTTCACTGAAGCTACAGGAATGACTTGTCAGAATGTGCCTTCTAGAGCACTAGTGCTATGTTTATTAGGGGTAGGTAACCAATCATATTCTGATTGATTCTAAGGCCTGATCAAGAGACAAGAACTCATACCTGGTTTTCTAATCTTTATCAATACCATCAGGTGACAGGTCATAGGTCGAAGAGGGAAACCTACTAGTAATGGTTTGCTAAATGATCATCAAGTCAAACAGCCTTCTAAGTACTCAAGTGTATCCTCACAGATTAGTGCTGCATGCAGCCTTAATTGAGAAAGATTCTTATTGCAGCAGGTACAGGTGAATACACAAAGCCATCACTGGAAAATGTGCCACAGTAAGTGATCATACTGTGCTCAGCCATTGTGTAAAAGCTGGTTCACTTTTCCAAGGCTCAGCAAATATCACAGAAATAAGGAGGAGATGACTATAACCTGTGAGCATGAAGAATGTTAGACAGTACCCTTGTGAACACACTGCAGCTGTCTTGTGCACAACACTTAACACAAAATTGTCCCATCAACCTTTCAACAAGGATGAGGCTTGGGTCATGTAGATATATCCCTTCCTGAGAGGCAATGGATTGTGGGGATGGTACCATTTTCCTTAGTGATGTATTGAATGATCAGTTACTAAAGCACCATGAGTCACCATTCATCCATGCTCAACCAATAAATTACACTTAAACTTAGTGTAACACACACTTTTAGAATAGGTAAGAGACTTTTTGGAAATAAAAGTTCTTGTGAGAGAGGAGAATAGGGGATGGAATGTCTAAAATTCATATTATAAATGTATAAAACTGTCAAATAATAAAAAATAAACTTTAATGTAATAATTGAAATGTGGTATTGACACATAACATTATTTAATTAATAAAAATATGTTCTTAACCTTGTATTACTTGTGTGTATATGTGTGTGTGTGTGTATGTGTGTGTGTGTGTGTGTGTGTGTGTATAGTCTCTAGATGATACAAATGGGCTTGGATCACTTGATATCATCAGTTTAAGCAAATAACATTTATTTTTGTCAAGAATTACCCAGACTGTAGTTGCATGTATTTCCTGTGAGGTTTTTATATGGATCATCTAAGATCCATATATGACATTCTGAAATTGACTCTGTTATAATGGTTAGTTGTAATGATGAAATTCAAAACCTGTACTGAGATTTTAGTACTCAAAGCTAAAGATAATAGCTTTTAAATTGAGGTTATAAGTGGCTTTTATTCATTATGTAGTTTACAGATATATGTAGTATGTAAAGGAGAATAAAAACATGTATCAAACTTTACTGTTTTGCTTTGATTTGTATGTGAGTGTTTATGATATGTTTACTACGTTTAGCACCCTCTGAGATATACAAATGATAATTTTTGATGGGGTACAAGTCTTTAGAACTCTATATTATTGCCATTATATATAAGAAGTGCATATTGCAATAGATAGTTGCTAAGGACAGCCTATATCTAGAAATAAAAGATCTAAGAGTACAGAGAATTCAGTCTTATGATAAAAGTCATTAGTGTGGTGCAGGTTCCTGATTACTTTTGTTTGAAAAGGCTTTGAGCTTATTGCACTTAGTGTTTTGGCCAAGTCTTTGATTAGCTTGGAGTTAATCAGTTCTATCTCCATTCTTTCACTAAGGGAAAAATGTGTTTTGAAGTTCCTGTTTTAAAAAGGACATTGGTATCAATGGCAGTTCATTTTCTCCTGGGATGCTCTTGCAATTTTGCTGTGCTAAATGTTTCCTCCAAGCACTTACTGAAGGCTGAGGTCACCTCTCTTGTTAAAGAAGAAAAATTGCTACTCTTTAACTCAAAGTTCCCCAAACTACAGACTAAAATTTAAGTAAAGCCCATAATTAACTTTCAAATGACATAGAGGTGGTGCATTATTGTTGTCCATTTCTAGCATTTAGCTCAATGAATATTAAATTAAATTTAAAACATAAGACTCAAAAGGCAGTAATTTTACTCAGTAGTGTCATGTGTTTTATAAAGAACAAAACAATACTAAGGATACAGTAAGAAATTTGGTTTATTTCATGTCATAAGACAATACCTCATTCCAGGAAGGCTATCTACTATGGCTCTGTTGCTAAAGCCAGTGCTTTCCTAGAGTATTCTCTATGGGATAGTTTATTACTAAATGACATAGCTAATACATTAGATTGATATCTACTTTTTTAAAAAGTCTTTCTTTCAATGTAAATGTCATATGTGTCTATGTATGTGTGTTTCAGTGTGTGAGTGCATATGCATGGGTGTGTGTGTGTGCCTATCCATGTGTGGGTGGAGGCACTTTCATGTTTAGAAAATATCTGGAGATCAGAGGAAACCTTGGGTAGAAGCATTTACTTTCCACATTGTTAGAGCAAGGTTCATTGTTGTTCACTTCTGTGTACAGCACAACAGCTAATACAACTTAAGCTCTGAGTGATTCTTCTGTCTCTATGTCCTGTCTTGTATTCAGAGCATTAGGATTGCAGTTTGAACTACCACAACTGGCTTCTATGGTTTCTGGAGATTGAAATTCAGCACAGCGTGCATGAATGACAAACAACTGTTTCCTACTGAAGCCCTGTTTCATTGTCTTGATAGATGGTCGTAATGGTATTGTAATAAGTGATATTTGAAGTGTTCTTTTAAATTATAAGGAAACCTTGCTTAGTCTATCTTAAAGTACAGCATTATTGAACCAGGTAGCAATTTAATTTTCAGGTATTTTGTCAGTTTGAGTGTGTATCATTTATTGCATAATACAATAAGAAGCTATGTAAGATAGCTGTAGAAACTACACACAATTATATGCATTGTTTAAAAGTCGCTTGGCTTGGAACATAGCTCAGGTGGCAAAGTCCCCTGATGTATAAGCAGAGTTTTATCTTCAGCCTTGTGTGGTGACGTGTGTTTATGAAGCCACTGGAAGGAGGCAGAGACAGGAGCATCCCTAGTGTCTTATGAGCAGTCTGTCTGACCTAGTCTTATGACTTATGAGTTTAGTAAACGTCTCTGCCATAACAAACAATGTGAAAAACAATAGAGAAAACTTTGGACAATGATTTTTGACCTACGTTAGTGCACCTGTACAGTCTTGTGCACATGTGCCTGTACAGTCTTGTGCACATACACTAACATACAGCATACACACACACACACACACACACACACACACAAAATGATAAGAAGTACACGTTTTGATAAGGAAACAAGTTTCTAAGCAATAATCAGTAAAATTAGGATTTAAATAAATTTTTGAACTAATTGATCTCTTAAAATCATGTATTTAGAATGTATGTATACATGTGTGTGCACACACACTGGGTATGCTAGAATTTTTTTTAAATAATTGATGAGATATTATCTGGTATTTTAAGTTGATGGAAGCAATGATATATAAAAGAGATGTGCCAAGGTGATCAGAATCTGTTCAATCAGAAAATCTTCAAAGTGGAGAAACTGAAGCAAATGTTGTGTCAGTTGGTTTTAAAGCAATATTTAAGTAGGAGAATGTGCTCTGTAGACTTAAGTGAACTACCTCCAGCAGCTGCTAAAACCCCATGAAAGGAAAACCATCATGTCTAAACTTAGTGTGCAGCTCTTTATACAAAGGTATTGCAAACACCTTGCTTGTGTGTATGTATTTTGATCATGATTGGACCCATTTTAAGCAAGGCTGTATTGCTTCTCTACTTACAAGGATCAATTTCCTCTTTCGGTTTTTCTTTAAAGCAAATTCTGTAAATTTCTCATGCCAAGAGAAAAGTAAAGCTGAAGTCAGGAACACAGAATTTTGTAAATTTCTGAAAGTAATGACAAAGGCAGGATTAAGTTCCTTGAAAAAGATATAGTAAGGTGCAGGTTGCCATTGCAGGGAACCTGTATACACGTCACAGTCCCAGAGACCTATCCAAGGTTACTCTTACAGGTCCACAGTTGTGTAGAGGAATTTCTGCAAGCAAAATAGATATAGAGTCGATTTAGTGAAAAGCTCAGTAGATGTTATCAGTTTACCCTTCCAGAGATCATTTGCTGATCTTTGAGTTCAATTACATGAAACATTAATGACTTTGTCTCAGGAGGTAAAGGATAAAATTTTGAACTGCAAAACAGATATTTCCAAAGACCTAAGGTCCTGAATATTTCTCCTCAGTTGGCACTTAGTCTAGAAAGCAATGGAGTCCTACACTAAAGGTGAGTGAGAGATAGAAGTTATGTGAAAGCCATTAAAAGGAGGTTTGAAACTGTGCACTTTAGTTCAATGAAGACCATTATCAGTAAATAAAATAGTAAACATTTTATAAAAACCTTAAAAACTGTATGAAAAATTCTTCTATGGTTTTAGACTGTAATTATACATTTTTATGTAGTATAGTTTTGAAAGCATAGAACAATGACTTAAAACAAGTTATGTATACATTTTTATGTAATATAATAAATGCTTGAAAGTATAGAAGTTTTGAAAGCATAGAATGACTTAAAACAAGTTATGTAATGTTTGATAATATATTCTACATTGTCTTTTGTGTCTTTTCTTTCATGGAAAACAAGTTCCAACCATGTTTTAATTTTACATTTGTCGGATTAGGCACTTGATCTAATATGTTTATTCTTTTTCTCAAAATAGGAAAAAAGGAAAGTTGTTGTGAATGCATCACATAAATAAAACAACAGGGACCAACTTACATTAACTCAAGCTCTCCCAAACAGAAGAGAAATAAAATGGAAGCTTAGGTTGTGCTCTCTACATTCCTGATGCAGACATGGAAGAAAGAGCCCTGTGAGTGTGAATTTATTTTAAAAGAATCAAGAAATGAAAGGGACAATAGCTTGGGGATGAACAAAACAATGCCAGAATTCCTTCCTTGGAATCTTTCACATAGCTCCACAGATTTATAGTTTTATTTTTAGTATATATTTTTTATGTCTTCAAACAAAACTGAGCACTTCAACTGTGCTCCAAAAGCCAGAAGTCATTCTGCAAACACATTCCACCAAGAAATAGCTTGAGGGTGAGGCTGTTGTTAGACCCAAAAGTACACAATATATGTCACAGGAAGTGGGAATCCTGGACTTGAGGAAAGACCTTTTAAAGTCAAGTTCAAAATAAAATATACAGCAGAGGACTGCCTTGTCTGACCACAGTGAGAGAAGATGCATCTAACTATCGAGAGACTTGAGGCTCCAGGGAGTGGGGAGGTTGGAGGGGTAAGGGGTATCATCCTTTTGGAAACAAGGTGGGGGGGAATGGGATGAGGAACTGTTAGAGGTCTGACCAGGAGAAGAATAAAGACTGGACTGTAAAAGATGATTAAACATAAAAAATTAATATTTTTAGAATTGATGCCTACAAATATGGACAAAATTGCAAATGAACAGAAATTTCTAATACTGTGGATAGGCTTTATCTAAATGCAAATGTTCTCCAGTCATAAAGTAATAAACTAAAACAAGGAGAAGGGAATTTTGGAAATAAAACATAAAAAAATATACATGACAACTATTTGTGAATTAGAATTTGATTATTGTGCTGAATATCATATGAAATTAGGTATGAGTATGGTCTTTGCCTAGCAATAATTTAAATCATCTCAAAATATAAGTAACAGCACCATATTAACATCTTACAAAGCTAAGAGGAAGATTCCTCTTATATCAATATTTAATATTTTAAGCAACATACAGAAATAAAGGCCATTCAAGTGATGTTTTTAATTAAGCATTTGTTATTGTGGTTAAGAATATGTTCTGGTGAACCAGGGATGAAGAATCACCTAGAATTAAAAAGAAGACATCATCACTGAAGAGAAACCTTTATTTACTTGTACAGTAGATGGTGCTGAGTTGAAGCTGAGAAGTTTTCAGTGATTATAAGATCAGCATAACTGACATAAAATAGTCTAGGGTGATTCCATCAAGATCAACACACAGAAAATCATGGTTCAAAGGACACCAATGCTATGTCTCATGCAGTCCTACTTGCTACTCAGTGCATCTCTCCTAAGTGTTATTGGTTTGGAAGGCTTAAGGATGTCATGGAGAGAAGCTGACAGTTAATACTGTGAGAGGCCATGAGACTCCACAGATCAAGGTGAGACCTCAGTGTAAGTGGATACTCTGGCATTTTACAAATAATAGAACCATAGGACAGTCATCAAGGATAACAGAAGCTGTGGAGCAGAGCTAGTCTAAACCTATTGAGACAATTTATATGCTGCAAAGCTGGAGAAATGGAACCCAAAGGAACAGAAGCCTGACACCAAACTCTAAACATTTTTACACAGTACATATTTGATTTTTCTTTCATTTTAGTGTGACTGTGGTCTGATTCTTCTGTCTTGGATTAAGAAAGTATGGTATTTGCTTCTTATTTTACAAAACTTCAGATGAAAACCTTGGCCTTTTAAATAAGAGATGTTGTATTTTTAAATATTGAACTATGTAAAGAGTGGGGAATTTTGAATAATTAAAATATATAATATTGTAGCATTTAATATTACTATATGTCCCTTGTGGGGAGCCGACAGAAGGCAGCTATCATCCTTACAGCTATCTTGAGCCATATACCCTGACAAGAGACTTGTTTACAACAGCCTACAACAGATGAGCACACTCTGATAACATCTTGTTTTAGATACCCAGGATCTTCCCTTGGGTGCGTGAGACTTAAAGGTGTGTGGCTTAAAGGCATGACTTAGAGATCAGATTTAGAGACAAACTTAAAGGCATGACTTAAAGGCGTGACTTAGAAGTGAAACATAAAAGGCAGAGGCAGACAGAACAAATACTTAAGACTGAAGAACTTGGACTAGAGAACTTGGAAGACAACTAGAAACTAGACACTAGAACTTGAAACTTGAAAAAGAACTTGGAAGAAAAACTTGAGACTTGAAACTTGGAAGAAGAACTTGGAACTGGGAAAGAGACTTGTTATAGATGGAACTAGGATAAGGACTTGAGACTTATTACAGCTGGAACTAGGATTAGGACTTTAGACTTGGAACTTGGGACTAGGAATTAGGGACCTGGAGAGAAAAAGAGAGACAGAAGAATAAATGGGATTGAATCACACTCTGATGGTCTCCATTATTCGAGTCTGTCCACACCCTCTCTCTTGCTGAACTCCGACCTGCGGACTGGAGCAGCTTTGGGCAGTGCAGGCTCTAACAGTTTAGCCCCCAAGGCTTTTGGCAGTGGGGGTTCCAACACTGATAGAGCATTCTGCTACATTTTGGCCCCCAAGCTTGAAGCAGAGTGGTCCACAACAGTCCTTGGGAATAAGCAGGGAAAAGAGAATACTTTTAATAGTGTTGTATTGGTGTATCAGGTTGACAAGGTGTTAACTGTGTGCAGGGTTAAGAGATCAATTGTTCTGGTTGCCTCTCCTCATCACTTTTTGCCAACTTGACACTATGTAGAATTATTTGTGCAAAGGAACCTCAGCTGTGAAAATGTCTTCATCATATTGTGTGTAGAAAATTCTTTAAGGCATTTTCTTGATTGATTCAGGAATCATTCATTCAGCACACTGAGGGCAGTGACATTTGTTGTAGTGTAGACTGGTGGTCCTGAGTTATATAACAAAAGCAGCTTGAAGAAGCCAGGGAGGACAAGCCAGTAAGTAGCACTCTTCCATGGCTCCTGCCTCACCTCTTCCCTTGGCTTCCATATGTAGACTACAATCTTAGTTGTGTAAGCCAAATAAACTTTGTCCCCCAAATTCTATTAGTCATTTTCATTATTAAAGCAATGCAAATATAGCTAGTGCTCCTTTGCACACACACACACACACACACACGTATACATATATATAGTATATATATGTATATATATGTATGTATGTATATAAAATTTGTATTCTATTCTTGTAGTTGCTTAAGCTTGCCTAAAATTTGGAATATTTTATGTCATACATATATATGCATGACATATATGACATATATATATATAATTGATACTTGTTTTATACTTTATTTAAAGGCACATAACTGAAGTTGGGTGATGAGAAAAGTTCTGGTCAAAATACATTACATAAAATTATAAAGGGATAAGCTGAACCAACACAAAATGTGTAAATAAAATGAAATAAGTTAAGTAAAATGTTCTATTTGTTTTTTATGTCAGTTGCTTTTCATATACATATACACCGTAGGATAATAAATAGATTTAGAGTGGATTTTATTCTCCTCATTGGAATGAGTTATTGTCCTTTTTAAAATGTTTAAAAATCTGTTGTTTCTTTCTAAAGACTATGTTATTTTGTGTATGTGGGTGCCCTTACATTTGAGGCATAGATGTTGAGAATTGCAAGTTCCTCTTGGTACATTTTTCCTTTCATGAATATGAAGTGTCCTTCTTTATCTTTTTTGATTTCTTCTGGTTGAAAACTGATTTTATTTGATATTAGAATCGCTACTCCAGCTTGTTTCTTGGGACCATTTGCTTGGCAGATTGTTTTCCAACCTTTTACTCTGAGGTAGTGTCTGTCCTTTCCACAGAGGTGTGTTTCCTGAATGCAGCAAAATGTTGGGTCCTGTTTACGTATCCAGTCAGATAGTCTATGTCTTTTTACTGGAGAATTGAGTCCATTGATATTAAGAGATATTAAGGAAAAATGAGAGTTGTTTCCTGTTATTTTTGTTATTGGCAGTGGAGATATGTTTGTGTAGCTACCTTCTTTTACGGTTTTTGGAAGATTACTTTCCTGCTTTTTCTAGGTTGTAGTTTCCCTCCTTCTGATGGAGTTTTCCACCAATTATCCTTTGAAGTGCTGGGTTTGTGTTGAGATACTGTGTAAATTTGGATTTGTCATGGAATATTTTGGTTTCTCCATCAATAATGATTGACAGTTTTGCTGGGTATAGTAGTCTGGGCTGACATTTATGTTCTTTTAGGGTCTGTATGATATCGGTCCAGGATCTTCTGGCTTTTATGGTCTCTGGTGAGAAGTCTGATGTAATTCTTATAGGTCTGCCTTTATATGTTACTTTGCCTTTTTCCCTTACTGCTTTTAGTATTTTTTCTTTGTTTTGTACATTTGATGTTTTGACTATTATGTGGCGGGAAGTATTTCTTTTCTGGTCTAAACTATTTGGAGTTCTGTAGGCTTCTTGTATATTTATGGACATCTCTTTCTTTAGGTTAGGGAAGTTTTCCTCTATAATTTTGTTGAGGATATTTACTGGTTCTTTAAGTTGGGAGTCTTCCCCCTCATCTATTCCTATTATCCTTAGGTTTGGCCTTCTCATTGTGTCTTGGATTTCTTGTACATTTTGGGTTAGTAGCTTTTTGTATTTTGCATTTTCTTTGACAGTTGTGTCAATGTTTTACATGGTATCTTCTGCACATGAGATTCTCTCTTCCATCTCTTGTATTCTGTTTGTAATACTTGTGTCTATGTCTCCTGATCATTTTTTTAAGTTTTCTATCTCCAGGGTGTTCTCCCTTTGTGATTTCTTTATTGTTTCTACTTCCATTTTTAGATCCTGCATGGTTTTGTTTAATTCCTTCTCCTGTTTGGTTGCATTTTCTTGCAATTCCTTAAGGGATTTTTGTGTTTCCTCTCTAAGGGTTTCTATCTGTTCTTTGAGAGTGTTATTTATGTCTTTCTTAAAGTCCTCTATCATCATCATGAGAAGTGATTTTAATTCTGAATCCTGCTTTTCTGGTGTGATGGGGTGTTCAGGGCTTGCTATGATGGGGGAACTGGGTTCTGATATTGCCATGTAACTTTGATTTCTGTTGCTTACGTTCTTGTGCCTGCCTTTTGCCATCTGGTTAATTCTAGTGCTACCTGTACTTCTGTCTCTGATTGAAGCCTGTCTTTCCAGTTGTCTCGCTTGTGTTTGGTCTTCTAGGAGTCCAGATGTCTTTGTGATTTTTTCCAGCTGCCCTGATTACAGTGGTATCTCTAGGATGCCTCAGGATATGGTGCCTCCTATGTAGCAGTCCAGCTAGATGTCTGCTGTTCTGGGTGCAGTGTCTCCTCTTGGATATCTCAGGGTATGTTGTCTGACACTCTGAGTTCAGTTGTTCCTCTGTGGCTCTGGGTTGAGCAGACCTTCCAGTATGTCTCAGGCGGTGACCGGGGTCCACACAACTGCAGACCTGGTAGAGGTCTGGTCTGGGACTCAGACCCGGGAGATGGGCAGAAAAGGGGTGCTAGCAGGCAGGGGCGCGGGGGGGGGGGGAAGGGGGCGGGGCATGGTATCTGCTGGGTTCTGAGCACTCAGGGTGCCCAGCTATGAGCTCAGGGTAGTATGTGGGTTTTCCTACCTAAAGCTGGTTGTGGGATCTGTGGATCCCCCCAAATATGTCTGGCGGAATCCGGGGTCCACTCACCCGCAGGCCTCAGACCGGAGGAGCGGCGAGCAGCAGAAGGAGCGTGCTAGCGCTGGCTATGGGTGCTATGGATCCCCCAGAATGTGTCTGGCAGAATCCAGGGTGCACTCACCCGCAGGCCTCAGACTGGAGGAGGGGCGAGCAGCGGAAGGGGTGTGCTAGCACTGGCTATGGGTTCTATGGATCCCCCAGAATGTGTCTGGGGGACTCCAGGGTGCACTCACCTGCAGGCCTCAAACTGGAGGAGGGGCGAGCAGCGGAAGGGGCATGCTAGCGCTGGCTATGGGTTCTATGGATCCCCCAGAATGTGTCTGGGGGACACCTGGGTGCACTCACCCGCAGGCCTCAGACTGGAGGAGGGCCGAGCGGTGGAAGGGGCGTGCTAGCGCTGGCTATGGGTTCTATGGATCCCCCAGAATGTGTCTGGGGGACTCCGGGGTGCACTCACCCGCAGGCCTCAGACTGGAGGAGGGGCCGACTATGTTATTTTGGATTAGCTATTATCACTTTTCTTTTGTGACTGCTATTAATGCTTTCAAGTTTGTTTATCTCACATTGACTTTCTGTATTATGATATACTAAGTAGGCAGTTTCTTCATTCAAAATTGATCTTCTGAATGTATAATGTGCACAATATATGCACTGTGTGTGTGTGTGTGTGTGTGTGTGTGTGTACATTAAGATACATAGGAGAATGTGAATCTTGAACAATTTTAAAACCTTACCAGAGAAATAGATTAATAAATTATTTATCTGTTTATAGTGTGCTTAAGGACTACTTCTGGGGTGATGGAGAAATATTAAAATATACATGTAATATACAGTAAAGAAATAGCAATAATGAGAATAATAAATCAGGAAACTTTTGAGGAGTGAAGAACAAAAAAATTTTTTCTTACTAGTATAATTCCATCTTGAAAGGAACGAGTATGTCCTAGTCGTTGTGAGACACAATACATCGTTAAGATAGGCACAGTGTCTTAGGGAAGCTGAAGTAGGAGAATCATAGCTATATTACAGTTTCACATACTGTAATCGGCAGCTTTGATAGCTTCCATTTCTGATGCAAATTTGCTTCCTTTTCCAGATCTTAGGCACATATATTTTATACTTCATACTTTCATAATGAAACTTGTAAAGATAACTAAAATATCCTTATTAAAATAGATTCAACTATACTTCTTAGCAGTTATTAAATTTTGAATATTTCTACCAAAAACAAAGGTAGAATGATAGAATTAAAAGTAATCTCATATTTTGCCTAATCACCTCTATGGAGGCACAATTTTATGTTTTTATAGTAGTTTAAACATAGCAGCACAGCATCACTGTTATCATTCTTCCTTTCCTGTGGAGTTTATCTGAAAGTGTGCAGCTTTTAGTGCTTATCCTCTAATCAACCCAGTTGGATGCTTTCATAGATAAGAATGTGGCACAAGTTAATCACAAAAGTTCTTCACTCATTATATGCTTCAGTAAACTGGATTTTTGATAGGTTTGGACACTGCTAGCTACATTCATTGTTATATCTCATCCCACAAGATTCTTTTCTTATGTGTTTTCTTGTGTTACCAAAGTGGAATCTTTGAATTTGGAGTGACAATAACTTACTTCAAATATGAAAATAATATCCTGGAAAACATTTTTCAAGAAGGCATCAACACACAAAACAACAAGAAAAAAAATAAAATGCAAATTTACACTTAAAGACTTTTATTTTTCCTTTCCAAAGATGAGCATAATTAGAATTACTGTAAAAGTAGCCGTGGATTTGAAAATGATCAAACAGGGGTGTATATGAGGGTTTGGAGGTAAGACAAGTAAAAGAAAAATATTATAACTCTATTATAATCTCAAAAACTCATTTAAGACTACTTTGTTTTGCTTCTTTCATTTTTCTATGCTTTTATTTTTAATTTTCATAAACTTACTTATTCATTTATGTATTTTGAGACAATTTCACACCCCAAAGCCTTGACCTGTTTGAAACATGCTTTGTAGACTAGGCTGGCCTTGAACTCACAGTGATCAGCCAGGCTCTGCTTTTTGAATACTGGTGAGAAAACTGAACAGCGTCACACCAGAAAATATTTAGTATACTCTTAAAAATCTTTGAATATATATATATATATATATATATATATATATATATATATATATCCTCCTGCTTCTATGAGGATGTGCCCTCCAGCTACACATGCAATCATCTCCCCAAACTTGAATTTCCCCACACTCTGCATCTAGCCTTCATGGGACCAAGGATCTCCTCTCCTACCTGTGCCTGACAAGGCCATCTTCCCCTACATATACAGCTAGAGCCATGGGTCCAACCCTATGTGCTCCCAGGCTGGTGGTCTAGACCCTAGGGAGCTCTGGTTAGTTGATATTGTTGCTCTCCTCATGGGGCCACAAACACTTTCAGATCCTTCAGTCTTCTCTCTAATTTCTCCATTGGGAACCCCTTGATCAGTTCAGTGGTTAGCTGTGAGCATCTGCCTCTGAATATGTCAGACTCTGGCAGACCTCTAAGGAGACAGCAATATCAGATTATGATCAGTATAGTGGTTGAGAGTTTTGCTGGGTATCTCAGTCTGGGCTGGCATTTGTGTTCTCTTAGGGTCTGTATGATATCAGTCCAGGATCTTCTGCCTTTTATTGTCTCTGGTGAGAAATCTGGTGTAATTCTTATAGGTCTAACTTTATATGTTACTTTACCTTTTTCCCTTACTTCTTTTAGTATTTTTCTTTGTTTTGTACATTTGTTGTTTTGATTATTATGTGATGGCAGGTATTTATTTTCTGGTCTAGTCTATTTGGAGTTCTGTAGGCTTCTTGTATTTCATGGACATCTCGTTTTTTAGCTTAGGAAAGTTTTCCTCTAAAATTTTGTTGAAGATATTTATGGGCCCTAAATTGGGAATCTTCACCCTTACCTGTACCTATTATCCTTAGGTTTAGTCTTCTCTTTGTGTCCTGGATTTCCCGGATGATTTGGGTTAGGGTCTTTTTGAATTTTGCATTTTCTTTGACAGTTGTGTCAATGCTTTCCATGGTATCTTCTGCACTTGAGATTCTCTCTTCTATCTCTTGTATTCTGTTGGTGATGCTTACATTTATGACTCCTGTTCTCTTTCCTAGGTTTTCTATCTCCAGGGTAGTCTCCCTTTGAGATTTCTTAATTGTTTCTATTCTCATTTTTAGATCCTGGATGGTTTTGTTTAATTCCTTCACCTGTTTGGTTGTGTTTTCTTGCAATTCTTTAAGAAATTTTTGTCTTTCTTCTTTAAGGGCTTCAACCTGTTTACCTGTGTTCTCCTGTACTTCTTTAAGGAAGTTATTTATGTCCTTAATGTCCTCTATCATCCTCATGAGAAGTGATTTTAATTCCGAATCCTCCTTTTCCGGTGTGATGGTTTGTCCAGGGCTGACTATGGTGAGAGCAGTGGCTTCTGATGATGCCAAGTAGCTTTGGTTTCTGCTGTTTATGTTCTTGTGCTTGCCTTTTGCCATCTGGTTAACTTTAGTGCTACCTCCACTCACTGTATCTGACTGGAGCCTGTCTTTCTCATTATCTAGCTTGTGTCAGAATTCCTCAGGGTCCAGATGTCTCTGTGAACCTGTGATCCTGAGCTCCTGGGTGGAAAAACTCCTGGGACTCTGGCCACCTCGGGGATCCTGAAATCCTGCTGCTTTGAGTGCAGTGGTTCTTCTAGGATGGCTCAGGATATGGTGTCTTCATGGGAGCAGACCAGCTAGGTATCTGCCCCAGAGCAGACCAGTTAGGTGTCTGCCTCAGCCAAAAGGCCCAAGCCGGGGTGGAACAGAAGTGGTATACTGGAGGGGTGGGTTTGGGTGGCTTATGGGTCCTGAGTGCCCCAGGCTCCCAGTTGCTTCTCTGGGGCATAGAGTAGTGGAAGAAGGGCCTTACCTGCTACTCTGAGTGCAATGGCTCCTCTAGGATATCTCAGGATATGGTGTTTCACGGGATCAGACCAACTAGGTGACTGCTGCTCTGAGAACAGTGGCTCCTCTAGGATGGCTCAGGATACTGTGTCTTCATGGGAGCAGACCCTATTGAATATATCTTTAAAATGATGCTTTTTTTTTTTTTTAAGAAAGTCGAGAAACAGTGATTCACAGGTAGAGAGGAGAGGAGAGTCTTGGAGTAGTGAGACAGAGGAAAAACTTTGGTCACTATGTAATATATGAGAAAAGACTAAATAAATAAATAAATAAATAAATAAATAAATAAATAAATGTCTCTGTAAAGAAGGCATACCAAACCATACCATACCAGTTTTATGAATAATATGGCTTGTCATAGACTATGTTGATGTGTGCATTTGATACAACTAAAAAGCTCTCAAGACAGTACTGAAGTAACAGAAAAACCATCAGTAAGGCTGCTTCTTTCCTTTGCTGCTCCAGCATTATCACATTTTTGCAAATATTGTGACATTTTTTATGCTTTAACAAGCAATCATACCTAAGTCTATTAATGATTTGTGTGTATTTATCTGTTTCTGTGTGTTTGTATATGTGTTTGTTTGGTATGTATATGCAAGTTTGCATATTTATGGGTATATGAATGCTTACTAGTCATAACTATCTAGTGAACATGGTTATGAATTTATGTTTGATTTCTTATTTCTCAAATGAGACAGCAAAACTGTAGTAGATAGGTCTTCAATACAAATTCATAATTTTCTGGAAGAAGGTATTTAAATTAATACATTAAGAAGAAAAGCGCTCTGAGGTTTTGCTAAAGGGACATCAAATTGCCTTCTAAGAATTTTTAACTACCATTTAAAAGTTCTCGCAGTCTTGCTTATAGAGGCTACTTTCCACAGTCATGATGACATGAAAGTTGATAAAGATACTCAATGCTGGAACTGGTCAAAATGCAGAGAATGAATGGATGTTGAATCTTCAGACTTAACATGATGGTTTTTAACCACCCAGAGACTATTGAGCATCAACCAAAGGATGTGGAGATGCATGATCAAACACTTTATTCTGGATATAAATGACCATTGAAGTCATAGCAAATGGCAGGTTTAGATACTTGCATAAAATCTGCACAGATGTACACACACAAAAGCACACACACGTATACACACACAGAGAGAAGATTCAAACATAAGAAGAAGTTCAGTAGAGTTGGAGAGATATAAAGGAAAAAATTGGGAGGGAATATAATCACAATGCATTGTATATGTGGATACAATTTTCAACAAAATTAATGGAAAAATCAGATCTGCTGAGTCTATTTCATTTGCACTTTAAAGTACTTTGCATTTTATCTCAACATTAATAACATTGATATTTTATTAAATTTAATTTAAGTTTTTCTCAAAGCATTGACTATAAATGCAATAGACTTGTTCTCAAGATATTCTTGAAATTCCTAATGTCTTAGTGTTTCATTGAAATCCACCAATGTTAAAATTATTCTTGGCACCAAATGTGCATTTGTATGACTAACCCTGTGCTTTATCTTGTAAGGAGAATAATTTATTTTTCTTTTTTCATTCATTTTTTTTTGCTTTTTATAATTCTGCTAAATACATTTATTTTAACTATTCATGTATCAAAGATATATTACCAAATGATGCATTTGAATTTATATTTCATAATCAGTAGGTAGAAATGATTAAGTATGAAAGTGTGACTTTGTCTCCTAAAATTTCTCCATTTAAAGAAAGTATCAGCAATGGCATAACACCTTCACTTTATACTCTATATTTGAACTCCTAATGAAAATTTACATAAGTTCATGAACTTCATGGCCATTTTGTGAACTAGAATTATCCTTCAATGGTGTTCTAAGTTGCAGAACTTTAGCTCTATTTCCCCCATGAAAAGAATTTCATAACATTTGGTTTTCACAAATTTATCACCCTTCGACTTAGACACAAAATATAAATGCATTGGAAGCCATCCAGGAGACACTTTATTTGTGCTTTCATCATTTTTACCATAAGGCTCCTTATGAGTAATGCATATCCCTGTATATACAAGTTTAAGCTATCACTGAGACAAGTTTATTGATTTGAGCTATTTTTCCAACATCTATATTATTTATTTATATTCTGATTCCAGTCTCCCTCCCTCCTCTCTTCTGTGTCCCTCCCACTCACATCATGTCTCCCACACCCCCTCCCTTTTCCCCCAGAAATGTGGAGGACTCCCATGTGTATCAACATGCCAAGGCATATCAAATGGCAGTAGGACTAGGCTCATCATTCGTTATTGTGGCTAGACAATGCAGATCAGTTAGGGGAAAGAAGTCAAAAGGCAGGTAACAGACACTCTTGCTCCTGCTGTTACTTGTTCCAAATGAACACCAGGACAAATATGCAGAGGGTCTAGGTCATCCTATGCATTTTTGGTTTGTCATCCATGCTCTGAGGGATGCTATGTGCCAGGGTTAGTTGATTTTGTAGGTTTTCTTGTACTGTCTTTGACCTCTCTGGCTCTTGCAATCCTCCCCCCCCCCCCTTACACAGGATTCCCCAAACTCCACCTAATGTTTGGCTGTGGGTCTCTTCACCTGTTTCTCTGTTGCTGGATAAAGGCTCTCAGATAACTGTTATTGTATGCCCCTGTCTGCAAGTACAACAGAATATCATTAATAGTGTCAGGTGTGGGCTCTGGCTCATGATATGGGTCTTGTGTTGGATGAGTCATTGGTTGCCCAACCTCTCAATTTCTACTCTATGTTTAGCCCTGCACATCTTGTAGGTAGGAGAAAATGTGGTTCTAAGGTTTTGTCTGTGTTGATGTTCCCTTTTCTCCATTGAAAGTCTAGTCTGGTTACAAGAGATGGCCATTTCAGGTTCCCTATTCACCACTGCTAAGAGTCTTACCTAAGTTCACCCTCATAGATTCCTCATAGTTTCTACTGTCTTAGGTTTCTAGTTTCTTGCAAAGCTGCGTCCAACCATGTATTTCATTTTTCTCTCCTAGTACTTGCTCCATCATCTCTCCCCATACTTCAACCCTCTTGTTCCAATCCACACCCTGCCCCCCTCCCCCAAGTTTCCTCACTTCATCTACCCTTGATGAAAATTCTATTTCCCCTTCTGAGTGATATTCACGCATTCCACTGTAGCACGACCAGTACTAGCACCACTAGCATCAGAACCACAGCACCAGCATGAGTATCAACACCAGCATCATCACTAGCACTAGCACCACCAGCTCCAGCACTACCACGACCACCAGGACCACTACCACCACCATCACCGTTACCACCAGCAACACCATCACCACCACCACTAGCAGCAGCACCAGCACCACTACTACAGCTTGTACTACCACCAGCAGCAGCCACAGCACCACCACTGCCACCACCAACAACAACAATAACAACACACAAGAAACTGTTCAAACCAATTGAAGGGAGATGTCACGTTAGATTATCTTTCAGAAATTAAACCAAGCACACCGTAGATTAAGTCATATGGAAATGACTCGTAAGTTAATTTAAAATATGATTTATTTTAAAGTTAGAGAGGATATATACAACATGCCTGGATAACATGGAACATGAAATATGTTGTCCTTCTACTAAAATTCCCCTACCAAGCAAGAAATACTGTTGGTCTGGAAGGACCCAGAATAATAAATGTTCATGCCATTCCTGTTGGAATCCCAACAGAACTAGCAGATTAAATGCTGTTTTTGCTAGATGACACCAGACACCTTGGTTGAAAGATATAGAGCAATGTAACTAATATTAGAATAGAAACTTCTTCTCTAATGGATAGGTTTTGTAGTCACAGAAGTTGCATGCAATCTTGGTAAAGTAGAAAAAGCATCAATAATGTTACCCAGATGTGAACACTACATACTATAATACCAAAATCTCAGGCTGTATGGATTCACTGATGTAATTGGCATGATTTGATGCTTGATACTATAAAGTTAGCTAAGATATGGGTGATGAGGTCTTAGACCATAGGGCATAACTTAATTTTATAATGTAGCTAAATTGCTATGGCAATAAACTAATTTCTAAAATTTTGCGTTCATGCACAAATTCTACTCTCAATTTTATCAGTGGTCTGTCTTAGGAGGGCTTATAAGGGCTCACAGAGTCTAAACTGCCAATCAGAGAGCATTCATGAAATGGACCTCTGCCCTCTACACATATATAACAGGTGTACAGCTATGTCTTCCTGTGGGACTTCTAAAGCAAGAGGAGGAGCTGTCTCTGACTTTGTTGACTGCTTTTGGATGCTTTTCCCTAATTGGGTTGCCTTGTCTATCTGCAATTGAAGATGTCCCCGTGTCTTACTGTAACTTGACATGCCAAGCTGGATAATGTCCATGGAAGGCCTCAGGAGGAGGAGATAGGTGAGAAAGGCAGAGGAATGAACTCAGTGGGGTGAAAGAAGGGGCAACTAAAATGAGGATATAAAGTAAATAAGTAAAACTTTTCTCTCAAAATGCAATTAGAGCATACTTATTCCTAATTGTACCAGTGAGGTACAAGATAGTCCTAATACCCAGTCCATCATTTTGTTGACTAACCAGAACCTCTGTCATCTCTCCTAACTAAAACACTTTGTTTTGAACCTGGCTTTTTTCTTGGCTTTAGAATGAATGTCAGCTGAAAACCATCTACTCACATCTTTTTTCTCAAAGTAAATAGCCAGGATTGGCTATGAGGCTATAGGTCTTCAACCCTGTCAGAAATCCAGAATGACTGAGTTAACTAAAATTATGGGAAGCACTAAGCATAGCTTCTAAAACTTAGCCAATTTATAGAGACCAATGAATACCTGGAAAGCCCCTATACTACCAAACGTTGGAGCATCAAATCTTCAGCCTTCTGGCCCAGAATCATCTGACAGACATTAGTGATGCAGAATTATTAAGGGCTGATTACTCTGTCTAGGCAGATGTAATCAGTCGACTATTCCACAAGTGTGTCTTTTTCTGGACAGTAATTTGTTTGTAGATGGAAAGAGGCAATTCTTGCCTAGTGGCTGTCACCGCACAACTGGAGTAACTCCAAGGATGCTCAATTTCTTCTTAGAATCCATGACAGGAAGCTGTCAGGAGCAGACAGGTCTCTAATCAAAATGAACATTAATATAGAAATATTTGTAATGTCAATTCTATGGACTTCTGACATTTTGAAAACCAACTATCCATGTAAGGTAACCTGGACTGTTGTCTATTAACTCCTCTCAGCTGTTTCTAAATAAAATATGGAAAACACCCAAACAATCAACTCAAAGCCATGAATTTGCTATAGTCCCTTAACTCATAGGCTAACCATCCCAAATCAGTTAAAAAAGTTAAAGAAGGACTGGGCCTAAGCCTTGTATTCCTTAATGTGTTAAACAGGCACAATGCCCATGAGAATATCAATATTCATCTCATTTTTGTATCAATAAGAAGCTAATACCAGTGAAAACCTTCAATTTGAAAACAAAGTAAATTTTGTACCATTTAAGATATTATAACTTTATCTTGATATTAATTATACAGATTTCTACCAATAGGTTATGGCTATGCAATAAGTCCTAGCTAATCCTCCCTGTTCCAACAAAACCACTACCTCTTTCCCTAGAGAGACAGACCAATATTAATCCCCTTAGTCCCCAAGCCCAGGGAATAGGGACGCTGACTCTTCGTTAACTTATTCAAGCTGATTATGGGTGTTGAGATATTAGAAGAGGAGTGGAGGGAAGAGTAAATTGATAAGCCTCTGACACTGTGTCTTCACTGCATCCAGATGGAATTCCAGGACATCGGAGGTTTGGGCAGGTCTGCTCAGATGCTTGATGAGTAGATACACCAAGGCTGTGTATTCTGCAATATACAATTCTCAGAACAAGTTTTAGTATCAAGAAAAAATTTTTTTTCCTAAAGGGCTGACATTTTTTTAAAAGATATTGGTTCTAACAACTTTTCTTGTTTTTCCCTTTTAAAAATTGGTTGTAATATTTACATTTCAAATTTTATCCCCTTAACCCATTCCCCCTACCACCCAGGAACCCCTTATCCCATTCTCCCTCCTTATGCTTCTATGAGGGTGTGATTTTCCAGTTTCTATGATGCTGTTTCCATTAACATAAATTGCCTCCTAAATTTCTAAATCCTTCCCTTTGTGTTATTAAATCTCCTATTTTTCTTTTTTTCTTTCTTTTTTTCTTCATTTTTTTTCTCTTTTTTCTCCTTTTTTTCCCCTTTTATTCATCGCTCTCTCTTTTTCAGTTGGGTATTATATTTACCTTTCAGATTTTATCCCCTTACTCCACTTCCTCCCACCACCCAGAAACCTCCTATCCCATCCCCCCTCCTCATGCTTCTATGAGGCAGTGCGCACACCTACCACCCCCATGTTCGTTTTTTATGGGACCAAGAAACTCCTCTCCCACCTATGCCCAACAAGGCCATCCTCCCTACATAAACTGCTGGAGTCATGGGTCCCACCCTATGCGCTCCCAGGCTGGTGGTTTAGACCCTAGGGGGCTCTGGTTGTTTGGTATTGTTGCTTTCCTCCTGGGGTCACAAACCCTTTCTGCTCTTTCAGTATTCTCTCTAAGTTCTCCATTGGGAAACCCTTGATCATATCAGTGGTTAGCTGTGAGCATCATCCTCTGAATGTGTTAGTCTTTGGCAGACCTCTAAGTAGACAGCTATATCATATTCTTGACAGCATGCACTTCCAGCCATCCACATCAGTGTCTAGCTTAGGTGACTGTACATGGGATGAATACCAAGGTGGAATGGTCTCCTGATGACCTCTCCTTCAGTTTCTGTCCCATGTTTTGTTTCTATATTTGCTCCCTTGAGTATTTTTGTTACTCATTCTAAGTAGAACTGAGGCATCTCCTTTTGGTCTTCCTTCTTCATGAGCTTCATGTGGTCTGCAGGTTGAATCTTTGCTATTCCAAGCTTTTGGGCTAACATCCACTTAGTAAATACCATGTGTGTTCTTTTGTGATTGGGTTAACTCGCTCAGGATGATAATTTCTAGATCCATCCATTTACCTGAAAGTTTCTCGAATTCATTATTTTTAATAGCTGAGTAATAAAATACTCCATTGTGTAGACGTACCACATTGTTTGTATCAGTTCCTCTGTTGAGGGTTCTTTCCCTCAACATCTGGGTTCTTTCCAGCTTCTGGCTATTATAAATAAGGCTGCTATGTGTTCATAGTGGAGCATATATCCTTATTATATGTTGGAGCATCTTCTGGATATATGCCCAGGAGTGGTATAGCTGGATCCTTAGTTAATGCTATGTCCAGTTTTCTGAGGAACTGCCAGACTGATTCCAGAGTGGTTTTACCAGCTTTCAATCCCACCAACAATGGAGAAAGAGAAGTGTTCCTCCTTCTCCACAGTCTTGCCAGCATCTACTATCACCTGAGTTTTTGATCTTAGCCATTCTGACTGGTGTGAGGTGGTATCTCAGGGTTGTTTTGATTTGCATTTCCCGGATGACTAAGGATGTTGAGCATTTCTTAAGGTGCTTCTCAGCCATTCGAGTTTCCTCTGTTGGGAATTCTTTGTTTAGCTCTGTAACCCATTTTTCAATAGAGTTATATGGTTGTCTGAAGTATAATTTCTTGAGTTCTTTGTATATATTGGATATTAGACCTCTATCAGATGTAGGATTGGTTAAGATCTGTTGGTTGCCATTTTGTCTTATTGACAATATCCTTTGCTTTACAGAAGCTTTGCAATTTTCTGAGGTTCCCATTTGTCAATTCTTGATCTTAGAGCATAAGCCATTGGTGTTCTGTTCAGGAACATTTCCTTCATGCCTAGGTATTTGAGTGTCTTTCCCACCTTCCCTTCAATTAGTTTCAGTGTATCTGCTTTTAAGTGAAGATCTTTTATCCACTTGGATTTGAGCTTTGTACAAGGAGATATGAATGAATTGATTTGTATCCTTCTACATGTTGACCTCCAGTTGAACCAGTACCATTTGCTGAACATGCTGTCCTTTTTCCACTGGATGGTTTTGGCACCTTTGTCAAAGATCAAGTGACCATATGTATGTGGACTCATTTCTGGATCTTCAATTCTATTCCATTGATCTTCCTGCCTGTCTCTGTACCAACACCATGCAGTTCTTATTACTATTGCCCTATAGTACAGTTTGAGGTCAGGGATGGGGATTTCCCCAGAATTTCTTTTGTTGTTGAGAATAGTTCTCGCTATCCTGGGTTTTTTGTTGTTCCAAATAAATGTGCAAATTGCTCTTCCTATCTCTATGAAGAATTGATTTGGAATTTTGTTGGGGATTGTATTGAATCTAAGGATTGCTTTTGGCAAGATGGCCATTTTTACTAAATTAATCCTGCCAATCCCGGAGCATGGGAGATCTTTCCATCTTCTGAGATCTTGTATTTCTTTCTTCAGAGACTTGAAGTTTTTGTCATACAGATCTTTCACTTGCTTGGTTAGATTCACTCCAAGATATTTTATATTATTTGTAACTATTGTGAAGGGTGTCATTTCCATAATTTCGTTCTCAGCCTGTTTATCTTTTGAGTATAGGAAGGCTACTGATTTGTTTGAGTTGATTTTATATCCAGCCACTTTACTGAAGTTGTTTATCAGGTTTAGGAGTTCTCTGGTAGAAGTTTTAGGGTCACTTAAGTATACTATCATATCATCTGCAAATAGTGAAATTTTTACTTCTTCCTTTCCTATTTGTATTCCTTTGACTTCCTTTTGTTGTTTAATCACTCTAGCTAGGACTTCCAGTTCTATATTGAATAGGTAGGGAGAGAGTGGACAGCCTTGTCTAGTCCCTGATCTTAGTGGGATTGCTTCAAGGTTCTCTCCATTTAGTTTGATGTTGGCTACTGGCTTGCTGTATATTGCTTTTACTATGTTTAGGTATGGACCTTGAATTCCTAATCTTTCCAAGACTTTTAACATGAAGGGATGTTGAATTTTGTCAAATGCTTTCTCAGCATCTAGTGAGATGATCATTTGGTTGTTTTCTTTGAGTTTATTTATGTAATGGATTGTATTGATGGATTTCTGAATATTGAACCATCACTGCATTCTGGGGTAAAGCCTACTTGATAATGATGGATGATTGCTTTGATGTGTTCTTGGATTCGGTTTGTGAAAATTTTATTGAGTATTGTTGCATTAATATTCATAGGAGAGATTGGTCTGAAGTTCTCTTTCTTTGTTGGTTCTTTGTGAGGCTTAGGTATAAGTGTAATTGTAGCTTCATAGAACGAATTGGGTATTGTTCCTTCTGTTTCTATTCTGTGGAATAGTTTGGAGAGAATTGATATTAGGTCTTCCTGGAAAGTCTGATAGAATTCTGTGCTAAAACTATCTGGCCCTGGATTTTTTTGGTGGGGAGATTTTTAATGACTGTTTCTATTTCTTTAGGGGTTATGCGACTGTTTAGATGGTTTATCTGCTCCTCGTTTAACTTTGGTACCTGGTATCTATCTAGAAAATTGTCCATTTCATCCAGATTTTCTAATTTTGTTGAGTGTAGGCCTTTGTAGTAGGATCTGATGTTTTTTTTAAATTTCCTCTGTTTCTGTTGTTATGTCTCTCTTTTTAGTTCTGATTTTATTAATTTGAGTACTCTCTCTGTACCCTTTGGTTAGTCTGGCTAAGGGTTTGTCTGTCTTGTTGATTTTCTCAAAGAACCAGCTCCTGGTTTTGTTGATATTTTGTATAGTTCTTTTTGTTTCAACTTGGTTGATTTCAGCCCTGAGTTTGATTATTTCCTGCCGTCTACTCCTCTTGGGTATATTAGCTTCTTTTTGTTCTAATGCTTTCAGGTGTGCTGTCAAGTTATTAATGTATGCTTTTTCCATTTTCTTTTTGTGGGCACTTAGAGCTATGATATTTCCTCTTAGTACTGCTTTCATAGAGTTCCACAAATTTTGATATGATGTGTCCTCATTTTTATTTAAATCTAAAAAGTCTTTAATTTCTTTCTTTATTTCTTCCTTGACCAAGTTATCATTGAGTAGAACATTGTTCAGTTTCCACATGTATGTGGGCTTTCTGTTGTTTTTGTCCATGTCAAAGACGAGTCTTAGTCCATGGTGGTCTGATAGGGTACAAAGGATTATTTCAACCTTTTTGTATCTGTTGAGGCCTGTTTTGTGACCAATTATATGGTCTATTTTGGAAAAGGTACCATGAGGTGCTGAGAAGAAGGTATATTCTTTTGTTTTAGGATGAAATGTTTTATAGATGTCAGTTAAGTTCAATTGGTTTATAACTTCTGTTAGTTTCATTGTGTCTAGGTTTAGTTTCTGTTTCCATGATCTGTCCATAGCTGAGAGTGGGGTGTTGAAATCTCCCACTATTATTGTGTGAGGTGCAATGTACACATTAAACTTTAGTAAAGCTTCTTTTATATATGTGGGTGCCCTTGCATTTGGAGCATAGATGTTCAGAATTGAGAGTTAATCTTGGTACATTTTTCCTTTGATGAATATGAAGTGTCCTTCTTTATCTTTTTTGATTACTTTTGGTTGAAAAATGATTTTATTTGATACTAGAATCGCTACTCCAGCTTGTTTCTTGGGGCCATTTGCTTGTAAGATTGTTTTCCAACCTTTTGCTCTGAGGTAGTGTCTGTCTTTTTCACAGAGGTGTGTTTCCTGTATGCAGCAAAATGTTGGGTCCTGTTTATGTATCCAATCTGATAGTCTATGTCTTTTTATTGGAGAATTGGGTCCATTGATATTAAGAGATATTAAAGAAAAAATTAGTGTTGTTTCCTGTTATTTTTATTATTGGCAGTGGGGTTATGTTTGTTTAGCTACCTTCTTTTAGGGTTGTTAGAAAATTACTTTCTTGCTTTTTCTAGGTTGTAGTTTCCCTCCTTGTGTTGGAGTTTTCCACCAATTATCCTTTGAAGTGCTGGATTTGTGGTAAGATATTGTGTAAATTTGGATTTGTCATGGAATATTTTGGTTTCTCTATCAATATTGATTGAGAGTTTGCTGGGTATAGTAGTCTGTGCTGGCATTTATGTTCTTTTAGGGCCTGTATGATATCAGTCCAGGATCTTCTGGCTTTTATACTCTCTGGTTAGAAATCTGGTGTAATGCTTATAGGTCTGCCTTTATGTGTTACTTTGCCTTTTTCCCTTACTGCTTTTAGTATCTTCTCTTTGTTTTGTATATTTGATGTTTTGATTATTATGTGACGGGAGGTGTCTGTATTTTTTGGTCTAGTCTATTTGGGGTTCTGTAGGCTTCTTGTATATTTAAGGACAACTCTTTCTTTAAGTTAGGCAAGTTTTCCTCTATAATTTTGTTGAAGATATTTATTGGCCCTTTAAGTTGGGAGTCTTCAACTTCATCTATACCTATTATCCTTAGGTTTGGTCTTCTCATTATGTCCTGGATTTCCTGGATGTTTTGTGTTATTAGCTTTTTACATTTCACATTTTTTTGACTGTTGTGTCTATGTTTTCCATGGTATCTTCTGCGCATGAAATTCTCCTTCTATCTCTTGTATTCTGTTGGTGATGCTTGCATCTATGACTCCTGATCTTTTTCCTAGGTTTTCTATTTTCAGGGTAGTCTTTCTTTGAGATTTCTTTATTGTTTCTACTTCAATTTTTAGATTCTGGATGGTTTTGTGTAATTCCTTCACCTGTTTTGTTGTGTTTTCTTGCATATCTTTAAGGGCTTCTACCTGTTTACCTGTGTTCTCCTCAAATTCTTTGAGAGTTTTGTTTATGTCTTTTTTAAAGTCCTCCATCATCAACATGAGAAATGATTTTAATTCTGAGTCCTGCTTTTCTGGTGTGATGTGGTGTTCAGGACTTGCTATGGTGGGGGAACTGGGTTCTGGTGATGCCAAGTAACTTTGGTTTCTGTTGTTTACATTCTTATGCTTGCCTTTTGCCATTTTGTTAGCTGTAGTGCTACTGGCACTCACTGGTTCTGACTGGAGTGTGCCTTTCCAGTTATCTTGGTTGTGTCAGAACTCCTCGGGGTCTGGATGATTCTATGATCCTGAGTTCCAGCTGTTCTGGGTAGTGGCTCCTCTAGAATATTTCAGGATAGGGTGCCTCCACAGTAGTAGACCAGCTAAGTGTTTGCTGCTCTGAATGTAGTTGCTTCTCTATGATGCTTCAGGATATAGTGTCCCCTGCTCTGCAGCTCTGTGAGCCATGTCCTCTCTAGGATGCCTGCAGCTCTGTGGTCTGTGGCCTTTCTAGGGTGCCTCTGGACTCAGTTTCCAGGGAGTAGCAGATCGGCTGGGAGACTGCTCCAGCCACTGGTATCCGGGCCAGGGGCGGTAGGGGAGTGGCTCTCTGCAGGGGCAGGGTCTGGAGGCCAGGTGCCCTCTGGAGTCTCCCTACTGCCAGTTTTGCTTCTAAGGCCTAGGGCGTCGGTGTGCGGGTTCTCCTACCTGCAGCTCTGTAGTTTGTGACCTCCCTAGGGTGCCTCCAGACTCAGTTTCCAGGGGGGAGCAGATCGGCTGGGAGACTCTGAAAATATTATTTATTGTGTTTTTTTTTGTCCTCAACATGTAAGATTTAAATATGTCACATGCATGTATGAAAATAATGCATGTAGTTCTGCACATAATATAATAATTTTAGCACTAGTGAAATAAGTATTGTATGGAAGAATTAATCAATTATGCAGTCTGATATGACTGTGAACCCTCCATGACCTCATTAAATAAGAATATTAGAAAGAGAAATATGTATCTGACTTAACTTTATTCCCATTAAACACATAGAGATACATATATACTTACCTCTACATAAATATGTATACATGAACATAGTCACATACACATATATACATATATGTGCATAATAAAAATGTCTTAAATACAAAATCTTAAATGCCTTTCTGGCTACCAATAGCTGATTCTGTTATTACCGTTCAAGGCATAATGATGATCTAGTAAAGATGACACTATTATATTTATTTTCTGCAAAATCTTTTTTTCATGGACTCTAATCTTTAGAAGTTGAAATAACAATGAAATAAAATTATTCATTCAATAGCAATTAGAGAAAAAAAAGTCATAGATTTGAAAAAGAAAAGAAAGGAATGTATAGAAGGGTTTGGAAGAAGGGAAGGGAAGAAAAAATTATTGTAATTATATTCTATCTTAAAAAATGAGCAAACACCTTCTTTTATACTGTTCAGCAAAATAGAGGATTTACTAACTTAACATTAAAATCTACTGTTTTAATTAATTCTTCTTTCAGTGGTGGGAATTACATTTTTGTCCTTCTTAGGTACCCCATTAGAGTTTATAATTTGTGCAAATGTTTTGTTTGATACAGTGACCATATTGAAGACCTAGACTAAACCTATTTTTATGTATTTTTAACAGTAATTAGATAGTAGATAGACAGCTAAAAATGTCAATAGATATGAAGGTATCTGTGTAACCCCAGGGCATCCAAAAATATTAATTTTTATTTAGTTTTTGTTCAAATCCTGAAATTATGAGATTGAAATGTCAACCTCTACTGAAAGTGCACTGTTCCTTAAGTAAACTTAATTTTTCAATACTAATACTAATACTACTAATAATAATAATACTTTAAATATGTAACCTTTCAAACTTTTCTTTTTCATCCCCATGACAAACAAGGACCGTCTATCTTCAGTGCTGTACTTTTGTTCTCCATGATGCGGGGTACAATTTACTTTAGGAGTGGGTAAAGAATTGCTCCTCACAATAGCAGCACTGAAAAAAAAAAACCATGCCTTTTATCTGTCTTATTTTTTTTCAAGATAAATGGAGCAGGTGTAGAGAAATTAATGAAGCAACTGCCAAATTGCAGGGGTCATTGGTGTGTTGAAAGCTATAAATTAGCCAGGTCTTGTGGGAAATTACCCTCTACCTCTATAGAGACTCTGCCATTTCTAAATTCACGTTCAAGACAGGAGAGAAAAGCAATTTGAAAGTGCAAAGAGAACGTGCTAGGTATGTTTTGTGTTTGGGATAACTAAGTGGAAAACACAGAGCAGATTATATATATTGTCTGTAAAATTAAATCTACCAATATATGGGCAGGTTAGGTATAAATTATTTTACAGTAGAAAACAAAGATATGTTTTATTAAGTATGTTCCCATGCATTGGAAACACAGTTAGTACATCCATGAAATACAACATGAACTAGTATTCACAGAGGTTCTGATATGTTATCGTATACCAAACCAAAGCCTTTTGGAGAAATTAAAGCAGAATTAGAGCAAGGATTTGACGGGAAGGCAACTGACCTATGACTGTACATTCTCACCTAGCAGCAGATCTTTCTATTTTTCATTGTTACATAAATCATGTAAGGGGATGTGTTTCATTTTTAAAGCACAGTGGCAATGTTAGGATAAAAGGTACAAATTTTTCCTAAGGATATTTTTAAGATAGGTATGGAATTGTAATTAAACTTGTGTGTGTGTGTGTGTGTGTGTGTGCACGTGTGTGTCTGTTTTTGTGTGTGGGTGCCTATTCTCACATATGTGTGCATGGACCATGGCATATGAGTAAAGGAAAATTTGTCTAAAATTGATTCTCTCCTCTTTCTGTTTACCAGGGATCCTACTCAGCTCATCTCGAATAGTGGCAGGCACCGTCATTTTCAAAGCTATCTTTTACTGTATATTAATTCATTAAAAAGTTACAAATACAAAACTTACCAATTCAATTCAGGTATATTACAAGGAAAAAGTACTTGCTTGACTTTCATTGAAGGCCCATTTGTAAATTATGTCACATATAAGCATAGTAACCAGAAAGTTGGAAAAAAAATTAGGTGTTGCCTAAAAGAAGAATGGATAAAGAAAATGTGGTAATTTACAGAATGGATTATTACTGAGCTACTAAAATATGGCATTATGCAATATGCAGTCAAATGGGTAAAATTAGAAAACATAATCACAAGTGAAATAACCCAGTTAAAAATAAAAAACATGGTATATATTCACTTACAAATGGACATTAGACATTAAGACAATGATAACAGAGCTACCACCTGTACACAAAGACAGGGTAGGTAAAGAAAAGGGGGTGTCTAGGAGGGATTGGGCTTGGGAAAGAATAAATTTGATGGACAAACTGAGGACAGGTGCAGACTAGATCGAGTGTCTCAGGTTGGAGAGGTAGGGTAGAAAGAAAAAATGAAATGAGAAATGACTGAAATCTATAAGCATTTGGGGGGATAACATGGACACCTAGTGCAATAAAAACTTACTGTAATCTATGCAGGTGTTACTAATGAAGATTGAGTAATGGGGACATCGAGTGTCAACTGGCCATCTGTCTTAGTCAGGTTTTGTACTCCTGAACAAAATATCATGACCAACAAGCAAATTGAGCATAAAGCTTTTATTCAGCTTACACTTCTACATTGCTGTAGATTACCAAAGGAAGTCAGGACAGGACCTCACACAGGGTAGGACTTGGAGGCAGGAGCTGATGCAGAGACCATGGAGGGGTGCTGCTTACTGAATTTCTTCCCTTGGCTTGCTCAGCTTAGTTTCTTATAGAACCCAGGACTACCAGCCCAGGGATGGCACCACCCATAATGAGCCCTCTCCCCTTGATCACTAGTTGAGAAAATGCCTTACAGCTGGATATCATGGAGAAATTTCTTCAAGGGAGGCTTCTTTCTCTGTGACAACTCCAACTTGTGTCAAGTCGACACACAAAACCAGCCAGTGCACCATCTCTTGTAGCCAGCCAAGATTTCCTCTAGTGGTAGAAGTGGGCTTCATTCAATTAAGTTTTTGGAAAAGGGGGTCCTTTTAAAACCCAGGTTATTTTTAAGACAAAGGGTTACTCTCCTCAAAGTAATACCTTGGGCCCCAATCCCAAGAAAAAAAGCTCACACAATGCACTGAACATGGAAAGGTGAGGTCATGGCTCCATAAGGCCCTTAGGGCTACATACTAGTCTCCTTGGGTCCAGAAATTATTCTGCAGTCTACAAAAAGATGAACAAAACCACCAACCAAACCAGTTAACCTACAACCTGTTCTGACTGTAAAGTATGCCAGGCAATGTGGCATAGAACTTGAAGAACCAGGAAAAAAAAACATTCTGATTTCTGATTTCACTTAAGGCTCACTCTATGAGAAGGAACCTATACTCAACACCACTTAAGTAACCACGGACTAGACTAGATAGTCTAAAGACCCGGTGTAAAACCAAACATTCTAAAATAATCGTAAAATGATTTTTAGTGATATCCTGTTGTGTCTTATACATTTATTACCAGAGAGGGTTCCTTAAGTAGAAAAATAGGAACAAATACAGAGACACAGAGACAGTCATCATCCAGATAAAGACTATTTTTAAGTCTCCATCAAATCCCTCCTCCCAGATCTCAGGAAATCTGGTAGAAAAGTAGATGAAAAGATTGTCAGAGCTAGAGGGGATGGAGGACAACAGAAGAACAAGGTCTTCTGAATCAGCTCAGCAAAGTGCCTGTGGGCTTACAGAGACTGAATTAGCAAGAATATTTAGTCTACTCAAGCCTATTCAAGACTGAACTTGCCTACATGAGTCTGCCCGGGTTTCCACATATACATTATAGCAATTAGCTTAGTGTTTCTATGGGATGGCTGACTGTGAGAACAAGTTGGTCTCTGATGCTTGTCCCCACTCTTGTGACTCTTTCCTCCTGTTGGGTTGCAGTGTCCAAATTCAATAGGATAGTTTTCTTTCACTTTATAATGTCTTACTTTTTCATGTTTGGTTGGTATGTCTTAGAAGCCTGTTCTTTTCTATTAAGAGAGAGAATTGAGAAGATCCAGAGGGAAGGGAGTGGGGGACCAACTGTGAGGAATAGAGGCAGGAGAAACTATAATCAAGATACATTGTTTGAGAACAGAATCTATTTTCAATATAGTACAAAAGAAGAGTGCAAATAAATTGAAAGGAAAATCTATCTTGTTATGCTCTTTATACTTCTTTTTCATTTTTTTGGTATACACATTGAATTTTCTATATAATATTTTCTTATTTTATAGAATCTCTGCCTGTATTACCAATTCACATAGTCAGTGCTTTAACCTTCTTTGTGTTTTACATACTAATGTATATGTCTTTATCTCTTTTAAGATGTCAAAATATTTGGCATTTTTTTCTAAGAAGACAAATTGTCATGGACTTAATGAATGGAGATATGTTGAGTGTTTTGGACCCATCAGCCCAGAAGTATTTGCATTCAATAGTGAAAAATGTGATAAAGTGATCTGTTATTGTTCAGGTTCTTTTCCTTAATATTATTTTTCAAATCATGTGAATAACATCTGAGCAGATCATAATATTATGCAAGATTGTTCAAAATACCAAAATTATATTTATGGAATAAATTATGTGCTGCATCCATTGGAAAGTTAAGAGTGATATTCAAATGTGATTTTGATAGCTTATTTTCAGCTCTTGATGACCAGATGAACATTGTCACTACTGAGAATAATTTTTACTTTATAGAATTCTCTAAGTAACAAAAGAGCATTTAAACAAAAGAGTATTTTAACATGCATTAGATTAATCCTTACATTTATATAAAAATTACTTCTTGAGTTATATGTAGCAAAATGCTTGACTTGAAGTAATTGTTATTTTAATTAATGAATAACAGTGTCATTTGCTATTATGCAGCATCTGAAAAGCCATCAAAGAATAATAACTGACATAATTCCTATGTTTTCCATATTGTAAGGTAAACTTTAAAGAAGCATTTTATTTAAAGAATTTATTCTGATGATAGAAATCTGGCCTCTGAAAACCCTGGGACTTACTCTTTCACTTCATAGAACAGTCCACAATTTGGTTCCTTGGATGTATTGGTACAAATTCGAATATAATTTCTCTATTATTTTTATCTGAAATTGGAAGTATCCATGCAGCAACACTATTTATAATGAATGATCCCTGAGAGGATTTCACTGATTGTATTCTATTTTAATAAGATGAGATAGACTAAGATTTCAGTTCTATATTATTTTCATGATGAAGAAAATGTCCTTACTCAATGATGCAGAAAATACTTAGTTTCCCCTTAAATTCCATGATTCCTACTGTGATACGATGAATTGGATCTGGCCTCAGAGGATTAATATTTATGGTTTTCATTTTTATGAGTTGTGCTCATTTCTGATTAATTTTTTTCTTGTTTTCCAGCATATAATGTCATGAATACTAAGTTGATGACTTTTGTCTTAATGACATCTATAGCTGTTAAGGACTGGTAGGTTAGGATAGAGAAATTTTCACAAAATAACCTAATAAAGGGACTTTTAAATTATGTGACTCAGACACCAGCAAGCATTTAACATTGTAGCTGCCCAGAAAGAAGAAAGAAGAAAATATGATGAAAACAAGTTAACTGGATATATTATTCCTGTAGTATGGCTAATTTGCTAATGGTTATTGTAAAAACACAATTGAATCTTCCCTGTAACTTACTCTACATTTAACCAAAATCTTCCATATCATTAGTTACAGGAAAAAATTTAGATCTATAAACATAATGATAAAAGTTAGAAAATGTAGGGACTGAGAATGATGACTAGGAAAGATAGAAAATACAATCAAATGATCAAAAACCTACTTATGAAGAGTAATTATTTTCTGGTATATGGGGATAACAGATGAAGTAGAATTCCCTAATACTAATATTCATAAATTAAGTATTCTGGAAGTAATTATAATTGGAGCTGATTTATGACTGATGTCAACAGGAATACAGTAAACTTTACGACAGCATTTTTCAACCTTTGGGTCATGACTCCTTTAGGGGTTAAACATTTGATTTCCTGACTATCAGATATTTACACTATGATCATAACAGTAGAAGATTGCAGTTAAGAGATAAAGATGAGCCGGGCAGTGGTGGCGCACGCCTTTAATCCCAGCACTTGGGAGGCAGAGGCAGGTGGATTTCTGAGTTCGAGGCCAGCCTGGTCTACAGAGTGAGTTCCAGGACAGCCAGGACTACACAGAGATACCCTGTCTCGAAAAACAAAACAAAACAAAAAAAAAAAAAAAAAAAAAAAAAAAAAAAAAAAAAGAGAGAGATAAAGATGAAGTAATTTTATGGTTAGGAATCACAACTACTAGAGAAACTGTATCAAAGAGTTGCAGTATTAGGAAGGTCAAGAATCATTGCTTTATAAACATAGAAACAGTATTGTGTCTTCAGTGTGTATATGTGTGTGTATCTGTGTGTGTATGT
This sequence comes from Arvicanthis niloticus, assembly GCF_011762505.2. Lineage (NCBI taxonomy): Eukaryota > Metazoa > Chordata > Mammalia > Rodentia > Muridae > Arvicanthis > Arvicanthis niloticus. The sequence continues at coordinate 62,292,581 of NC_047669.1, forward strand.
GTGCACGCATGTTTAAAGATTCTGCAAAATAGCATTAAAATTTCTATTTGTACTATTTTCATCTGTCATTTATTTTATTTACTATTGTTCAGTCCTAGGTCACTGTCATAGTTAAGGTGCATTGTAAACTGAGTATCATTTATAATTGCCATGGAAATACACCTTTAGTTATGTCTATGCAAATTTTTCCAGAAACAGGACAAAAAACACACTGAAAGTGGATGATGTCATCCTTTCATGTGTAGAGTCCTGTAATGAATACACAGGTGAAAACCAGTTGAACACTGTCATTGTTGTCTTGTTTTCTAAATTGCAGATGTACTGAGAGATCTGGTTGAACCTCCTATTGCTATGCTTCTCTTTCTATGTTGGAGTTGGATTCCTCAATCTGAAGTGACAGTTGGTCACTAGATAGATACCTGACATGGATGATAGGAACCAAACTCAAGTCCTCTGCAAAAACAGCATGTTTTCTTAAGGAGTAAGTCACATCTCCAGCACACAAACTTGTTTAATTGGGTGTGCTATGTCCTCGTCTATATCTTCTTCAAATATTAAGAGTTCTCAGTGTCTATTAGGAATGTATGAGAGTTTTTTTTCTAAATCACAGTTCATGAAACTATTGATTTCTGCAAATAATATTTATACATTTCACTTAAATCCATCACTTTGGTCCATTTTTTCTTGAACTTTAAAGTCACTCGTGTTATAAAGTAACTATTTCTTGTCGTGTATCATAATAACAACTTTTAAATCAAAATAGCATGTAATGTTAGTTAAATAGCTATTAATATCTAAGTATGCAATATGTCTAAGTTCACTGAGGAAAAGAAAAATATGTTCTAAAGTTGAAGTGTTGAGTACCTCAATTCTTAATTACCCCTGTTAGAAAATAAAGGTAAAAGCCACAACTTGGCTTACTCAGGGAAAGTCCCATGAATTCACAATATTTTTGTTTTGTGTTTACCTTGTAATTTCTTACTAAACATTCAGCTGTACTTTTATTTGGCCAGAAGCTTCTACAATATTTGACTTTACCTTATCTTTAGTTATTGTGGTTACATTTAAGCTACAGAATTAAGGTAATCCTAGAATATTCCCTCAGCAAATATAATTACAAGATCAAAGCCTTGAGAGATGACTCAAGCTACAACCTGAGATCAGAGGGATGCATTGAGAGTCATTATTTAGATTCTCATACAGAAGTGGCTATGAAGAACATGAAATAAGCAATCTGAAATGACTTTTCTGTTATTTATGTCAGAGGATACATCCATTTGGCAATTTGCAATCCATCAACGTTTTAAAATATTTGTGAAATTCTGAAACATTTATAGCATTAAGTAACTAAATCAGTGCAAAAGCACTTTAAAGGAATGGAAATTACAGTAAATGGATTTATCCTAAAGAAAAAAAGTATCATGTTTCATGATTTCCATTAGAGATGACCACTCAAAAGCATTTCAAAACACAGAATAAAATAAATTCCATTCTCTAAAGTATTTCAAGTAGTAACGAGAATAATATTCTTCTCAACTTAGTTTTCATTATTATTCATTGCTCTTGGATCCTCTTTCTGTGAAATTTTTAATTCTTTCCCTTCAAACATGTTACTGAAATGTCTGTGTAAATGATCTATAATATATAGAAATCTTTGTATTTAATTATCTTCTTTTTACTTTTTTTGCTTAAAAATATCAATGCATATCTTATCTATATTTGAGTATGACATTTTAGATCAGATAATTGAAAGAAAATAATTGAGAAATGGATTCTGTAATTTCAACATCATTAAATCAATTGCTATATATGTCTATCATAGAAAATTTGAATGTGTGATGTCTTAGTTAGAGTTTAACATATCATGAACAAAAGTAACCAGAGGAAGAAACATTTTATTTGTCTTCTATTTCCAAGTAAGAGTCCTTTTTTAGTTGTTTGAAGATGTATGGCCCCCATAGATTCATGTGTTTGAATGCTTGACCCATGGGGGATTATTTGAAGACATGGTATTATTGGAATAGGTGTGGTTGTTGGAAGTATGTCCCCAGTGGGGTTGGGCTTTGAATTCTCCTAACCACCATCTCTGCCCAGTATGGTATAGATGCCTTGATGTTTCTGGACCAAGTTGTAGAATCCTTAGCTCCTTTGCCAACCCCATATCTGCATGGATGCTATCGTGCTTCTCACCATGATGATAATAGACTAAGCCTCTGAATCTGTAAGTTAGCATAGTTTAGATGTTGCCCTTTTTAAGAGTTGCAGTGGTCATGGTGTCTCTTCATAGCAATAAAACACTAAGTCACATTCACTGAGCAAAGTTAGGGCAAAAACAAAAAACAGAATCCTAGACAAGAAGCTATTGCATAAGTCATGGAGGAGGGCAATGTACTGGTTAAATATTTCTACCTGGCTTATCTTGTTGCCTTATACAACTCAATACTATTTGTTCAGGGATGGAGCCTCCCACAGTGCCATGTCTTTCCAAAACAATAATCAATGAAGTGCCTCATAGACTTGACTGATTACAAGCAGATCACATGAAGAAATTTACTCAAGTAGGTTGCTTTCTCCCAAAAGCTTTGTGCCCAATTGATAAAAACACTAACCCACACATGGGACTATGTTATGACATAGAGAATTTGGTAATTCAAATTAATGCACAGTACTATGTTTAAAGGATTTCAGCTTCAATTACAAAAGAAGCAAAAATTAACCAGTTTTTAAAATAGAAATAAACAAAGTCATGCTATCTGTATTAATAATTTTCCTGTTACTATGACTAATATTTTCCTGTTACTATGACTACAGAAATACACATTTATAAGCATAAATATATATACACATCTATACACAAATATATATATATACTTATATATACACATATATACATATACCAAACATATGCACACATATCTACATATATAGATATATATGTATATGCATATATGTATACACATATATATACACATATAGATATGTGTTATATATATATATATATATATAATGCACTAGGGCAGCAGAGTCATGTTCTATATGAGGGAAAAAAGAAAATTCAATTCAGCACTACTCAGTAGACAGTGTTAGCATATTGGTTCTTGGTTCAAGTTTCTAAAGTCTGACATTGGGCAGTTTATTTTAGACATATTTAAAGACACCATGATTATGGAAAAAAGATTCTTGCTAATAATTAATCCAATTTCTTGTTTACAACAAAATTGAAGACATAATCACATTGAAACTCTTTAAAATACATATGGCCCATATGGCCTCTTCCATAAAGATAGGTCCTTTTTCCTGAGGGAAAATATATAGTATAAGAGTGATTAAAATAGGAAGTATGACTAGGAAGTATTTCTTAGTCTGTTGAATCAGGTGTGTTTTGGCAGTACAGATAGTACAATGGTCACTAGAAGATTGTACACATATGTGACATCTCCCATAGGATGGCTATATTGATGGAGAAACAACAGTCAAAACAAAGGTCTGAGGAAGAAGACTTTTGGATAAACATAATAGCCTAGGGGATTAAGGTATGGCCTGGTCTATCTGTGCAGAAATCAGATAGTACATCTTTTTTTGTGGAAGTGCCTGCTGGTTTTCTGTGAGAAAAATATCTCATGTTTTCTCTATATCTATCTATTATTTATCTATCATTTCTCTCTATATATCTATATTTATGCATATCTATGTATATGTAAATATATATATATTATGTAAATAGATGATAGTTCTCTTCCTCCCTCTCTGTGTGTGTATGTGAGTGGGAGATTGTGGTATGTGTGTGTGCATGTCCCCCCTATTTTGTAGCTAGATGATTTGTACTTTGAGGGCTATTATACTTTTATAGTTATTAAAATAGACATATAATTGACATAATTTTCAGAGTTTATCGAATCTTAAGGTGCTAGTCTATACTAAGAAGTCATTAGAATATTTTCTTCAATTTTATTGTCATAAATGGCATGTGCTGGTTTACATGATTTATAGAGAACAGAATACTTTATAATAGGACTTTCAAGATTCAAAACTGAAAATAAAATAAAGTGTAGTTTAAATTTGAAGGATTCCCTGAAATGGTCCTAAGTGTTCATACTGGTGTCAGATACTGAATGTTTAATGGACACTTTCTTTGAATTTTTTCTTTGGAAATATCACTTTTTAAATAAATGTTTTATTCTCATCAAATATAGAATTTTTATAAGCTAATGTGTAATCGTGCATGTCCAAAATGTTTCTTTTTATTCAAAGTATGAAAATTTATAACTGCGTTTCAATTGTCAAAACGTATACTCTTTGTTTCTCCTTGCCTTTGTACAAGGCCAAAAGGGGCATATTGGCTACTTAACGTGGACTCCAATAATAACCACTGCAGTATAGCCTTTTTCACCATATCCAGCAAACAGAACTTCACAATTTTCTTCAACGCAATTTAACCAGCCATCATTGGGCATAAAAGCTCTGGTCTTCTTGCTGTTCTTGGTGAACTGAAATTTGACATCATGATAGCAAAATTTGATGTTTGGCATCAACCAATTCCCTTTGTAAGCAAACCACATCCAAAATAATTGGCCTTCAAGGCTGTGCAGAAATGGGCCTTGTGGGGTTGTTTACCATGATGCTCTGCTTAGTAAGTGACTTCAGAATGTCCTAGCAGTATAGAAACCATTACCCTTGCCTATCTTACTGCTATCAGTGGACAAGAAGAAAGTCAGAGTAAGTGCAGAAACCACAAAATGTTCTAATTAAGAGCAACAGTTATACCATTTTAAAAATTAATTTTGAGTTTGATAAAAAACACAAATACTTGGAGCTTGAATTGCTATGAGAATGTTTTTATTGACTTTTAAAAAATTTCATTTTCATTTTAAAGATGTGTACAAAAATAAAAGGGTCAAGAAATTGACCATTTTCTAAGTAAAAACTTTCTCTAGTTTCTTGTAAGCTACAGTTTTTATTTTTGTTTGTTTTGTTTGTTTTAGTTTTAGTATTAGTTTTTGTTTTGGAGTAGGGGAGTCGGGGAGTGGGATGGGGATGCAGTTACTAAGCCTCATTGCTTGGCCAATATTTTTCCATATTTTTATTGAAAGTTTTGTCTGTTCTTGATACATTGCCTGAGTCATCTAGAGAAGAGTCTACTACAACTTCTCCCATTTCTGAGTACTTTCATGTTACTGATGAATTTTACTCTAGCTAGTGTCTTGCTAACCTGAATATTCACTATTAAATTAATCCCAAAAGTTTAAGCAACTTCATAGTATGCACTCAGATATCTCATAGCCTACATGATATCACCTTTCCACTATACCACGAGCAAGTCAGCCAACATACACAAAATCTACATCCTCATCAAATACTTCTATACTTCCCTTCTTTAATTTTTCAGAATTGTTTTATATTTATTTACACACTAGGTGACTGTCATCCGAGAATCCTTTCTCTCCTATGCCAAATTCCTGGCATGGTGTATATTTTACAGAATCTCACCATTTATCACCTCCCCAACTACCTCAGGTCTGCTCTAAATTAATGTTGTAATTGCTATTCTTAAAACAATTACTTAGATATGAATACTGTGTTTTTTCTTTTCTCTTTGATTTGGTCTTTCTACAGCATTCACATAATAGAAACCCCTTATTTCCTCATAATTTTCAGCTACAGTCAAACTCAGAATAAGAGCCAAAGTATAATTTTTTCTCACCACTTTTTGCTTCTTGGGAGTCATATATTTCTCCTCCTTTTTTTTTTTTTTTTTTTTAACCACTTATGCTACTTTTCCTTAGAGGTCTATATTTGAGTGTATATTTCTACTTTCAGAAATCTCTCAAGTACCAAGGTTCCATAGCCTTTCACCCTCAAGACAAACGACAGGCATTTAGGTTATTTTTTATAGTTTAAATCTTTCTGACTTTTTTTTTTTTGCTTCATAATGCCCATTGGAAAATATTCTCTACACTTGACAGTGTTTGTAGTTAGTAGTTAGTCTTACTCTATAAACCAAGGACAAGGTTTAAAGTCTGGTATAGTTTGTTTCTACCATGAAACCTAACAGAATAATAATTTTTTTGGACCAGCCCTGTACATTTTAAGTGTCAAGGACAATGTAAACTTTCACATTGACTAGGGACATGTACTTGTAATACCTGTCTGCAAATATTTGGTTCCTATGCAATGTAATTTAATGAGAATTTTTAAATTGTCTGGTAGCCAACTTGAAGGATTCTTAGCATGAAACGAAAATATCAGTTTAATATATTTGAGTAGGATTTAAAAATATCATTGTGAATTAAACACCTACATTATTTCTAACTTTTGCTCAAACATTTTAGACTCATTTTAGCACTACCATTTGTCTTAGAAGCACCAAGAATTATAACCAAATTTAATACTTGGCATTGTTAGCATGGAATTTATAATCTATTAAATGACATAAGGAAAGGTCAGAAATCACTATAAAACAATATGCTATATGCTATGCCATGAAGGAATTTGTGTCTTTTGGATATTATGAGAACATATATTCACAATGGTAGAAAGAAACTGAAAGAAACCTTTATGAAATGCAACTTAAATCTTTAAAATAATTTCATTTATATGTGCTGACTAGGGAAGACAATAAATATGGCAAAGTTTTAAATGCAAAAAGGGTGAAATGTGATAATATATTCCATATCAATGTGTAGGTTCCTGGTGTATAAGAAATATGGGAAAAGTTGATGTACATATCTTAAATAAATGTATAACCCAGGAAAATTTTTCATGAAAAATATGCATTTATTGTCCTTCAATAATGAACCTTGGACCCTTAAGAGTGCTACTAATAAATTCACACAAACAGTAAGCAAATTACATGGAGTGTCACAGATGACAGACATAAAACTAATTTACAGTTTAATGGCAACATGTTAGGAAGGATTGAGAGACTGTTGTGATAATGAAGAACTTTCAGATATCAAAATACTTAAAGTCATATCTAAAATACTATGACAGAAGGATCCTTGCTGACCTCTAATTTTTTTTTCAAAGATTGACAGTGTCTATAGGCCAAAACAGAGATGTCTCTGAAATTGTACAAATTTATTTATGAAACAGAGGGAACATGAATATGTCAGAAACAGAAAGAAGTTATGTGAGTGGAAAAAATATCATTAAATCCAAAACTTTTCGAATTTTAGATTTCCAGAAAGATGGGATGGGAGTAAATTTCTACCACCTCAACATTTTGGAAACTTCAAGAATGCCAAAAAAATTATTTGGAATATCACATTTGTTTATTGTGTTATTGCCTAGAGCCTCATATTTATGTATAATATTGGAGAGGGCCAAAACATTTTCTGCAGCCCCCTAGGCTGCTCCACTTTGGGCAGCCTAAAATGTTGAGGCCCTCGCCACTCCGAGCTTGGCGGCCACTGTATCCCGGCCCAAGCTGCCGCTCCAGTCAGAGGGTCGAGGTTCAGCAAGAGAAAGAGTGAGGATGGACTCCCAGCACTTGGAAGGCAGAGGGTGGCAGATTTCTGAGTTTGAGGCCAGCCTGGTTTACAGAGTGAGTTCCAGGACGGCCAAGGCTATACAGAGAAACCCTGTCTCGAAAAACAAAACAAAAACCAAAACAAAAACAAAACAAGAAGAAGAAGAAGAAGAAGAAGAAGAAGAAGAAGAAGAAGAAGAAGAAGAAGAAGAAGAAGAAGAAGAAGAAGAAGAAGAAGAGGAAGAATGGAGACCAGACAGAGTGTGATTCAATCCTGTTTATTCTTCAGTCTCTCTTCCTAATCCAAGTCCCAAGTCTTGAGTTCTTAGTTCCTAGTTCCTAGTTGTACTCAATTTTTCTCTTCCGAGTCTAATGTCTACTCCTACTCCTAGTGTCTGAATCTGTTACTCCAAATTGTTCTCTACTCTCCTGTCTGCCTCTCACCTTTTATATGTCTCACTTCTAAGCCATGCCTTTTGGTCATACCTTTAAGTCATGCCCTTAGGTCTTTTCTCTAAATCTGATCCCTAAGTCACACTCTTAAGTCACACACCTTTAATCTCACACACCTTTAATCTCACACACCCAAAGAAGTCCTGGGTATCTAAAGCAAGATGTTATCAGAGTGTGCTCAGCTGTTGTAGGCTATTGTAATCCAAGTCTCATGTCAGGGTATATGGCTCAAGATGGCTGCAAAGCTGATAGCCGCTTTCTGCTAAAAGTTGGCTCCCAACATAATATGTTTTATCAAAACTACCTCCCACTGTCTCTCCAGTTTTCTAACCACCCTTCAACATTAATTTTCCCTTCCCAGTTCCATTTTTTTAATTCGCCAGGGCCACACCTTATGGCCACAATTTAGAACATGCAGATCCTCTCCTGACCTGTGTTTCTACAAGTCTGTTCCCTTTCATTTCGGGTTCCCTTTTTCCTGAGAAACATATCTACAAGTAGCATTGCAATTAACTACAACTCTCTCCAAGAACTCAATTGAAAGTCAAGGTAACTAGCCACACGTGGAATTCGTAGTCACAGATGACTCCCAGAGTTCACATACAAATAAGGAAGAGTTTATGAAGCCTCAACAAAGAACAAATTACAAATTAAAAAAGTTAAGCACTTGAGGATACATATATGAGAACTAACATATCCCTGGCTGAGGCATATACTTGATCTGAGCTCACTGGTAGCATAAACAAATATGGTGAGGAAAGCAGTAGTGACATTGATAATGATCATAGATTAAGGACATGGTTTTCCTTGGAACAGAATAAGCATTTCTTAAATGACTTATTTATATTTCTAGGTGTGCTTTCTTTTGTTTGTTTGGCTCCACTCACTTATATCCATGACAATGGATGGCATAATGTATGATGGCCTCAACCACATTTCCACAAAAAATCAAATTCTGGGTTTTAAAACTCAAATTTCATAAGTCTTTTGGAAAATTATGAAACTGTAACATACACATGGACCTCATGTAACTTTTCTATACAGATACCAAGAAGTAAAGAAAAGAAATATATTTGGGTAGGATATACAAGCCTACAAAAGAATAGGAAGGACAGCTACAATGATGACACCCTAGGCTTATTCTTCTGTGGTGAAATTCTGCTATAATAATCTCTGCTACTGGCTGGCTAAGTGTGGTAATTTGACCAGTTTTTGCATACAGCACATTGTGAAATTGGTCCCCAAATATTTTTTCTGGCTTTATATCTCTTAATAGCATTAAGCATATTCAGTGATATTTAGTTCTTCTGCTGTCATCAATATAACTGTAATGATGTCAGACCCAACATTCCTCAGTCATTCTTGCCTCAGGGCATTTAAAATCTATTCCCACAATTGTTTCTTATATCTAAAGTTATGAAAATGTATAGTTATCAACTCACTACTCAATGAGCATCACCTCCCAGAGTGTATTATAATATATTTTTCTTCGTTCAATATTCTTTTTAGCTGACACACATTATTCAAATATTTCTTCCTTTAGCTGATGTAGTAGGTAATACTGTGTTTTTCAGTTGCATTTTGAATAATATATTGATCATTAATTTAAGTATTGACATATTAATATCTTGAAATATTATAATATATAAATTTAAATTTAGCAGTCATTTATTATATGGAATCCTGTTTGGCAACATGTTACTTCTCAATGACTAATAAATAATGTTTTCAGTGATTTCTGAACTACAAATTCATTAGTCTAACAGTTCATCTTCTTGGTTTTATTTCATATTACAAAATAGACTTTTGATGAACTATATGAATACATCTTTTGTTGTGACAATTACAATATAATTGAAGATAAGTTAAAAAATCAATAGAAATTTTGTTCAGATGAATAAATAAATATGAATATCAATGATATATTCTCATTCCTTAAACATGACTATTTTTTGCTGTATATACTGACTATTGAAAATACGGATTTTAGAGGAGGATTTACCACCAATGCTTTTCTAAAACAGCATAATTCCTAACTCCATATATTGCATATACTCAAATACTCAGCTTAAATGTGGTGATAAGCATAGTTCTACCACATAATCAAGAAACTTCACTTTGCAACAGACAGAGACCATCTTAGAATAACAATTGGTTAAGATGCATCGAACAAATGGCTGTGGGATATCCATCCCCAGTTGATTAAAAAAATAAAAAAAAAACATCTGTTGCCCAATAACAATGTAAATGAGGAATAGGTAACATTAGAGGAGCCAGAAGACCATAAGATCTGCTGAGATACCATGTGTCTGGGAATTGACAGGGAAGTTCACACATAATAAGTCAACACTATGACTGTCTAAACAGTGCTTGAATAAGGATGAAAGCAATACACATGCTGTTACATAAAAGGGAAATTTCACATGGCCCCATGACACATAAAGTACCACAAGCAACTAAGAAATACTTAGTGAGAGAAAACCATGCTTAAAAATTAGCTCATTAATTAGTGAGCCAGTATCTAGTGTTCAGCCCTGCAATGATGAATATACAAATAACACTAAATCGATGGACATGCATATGTATGCATTTTTGTGTGTATATATCATATATGTATATATGCCTATATGTATGTGTACACATGTGTGTATCTATGTGTGTGTCTATATATGTAATATATATGTATAAACACACACATATATATGCATATATGTATATATATGCATATATATGCATATATACATATATATGCATATATATACATATATATGTAATCACAGCACTAAAAATTCAATATATAGGCTAATAGGCCATGAATTTGAAAGGTGCCAGAGGGAACATCGTAAGAGGTGAAGGGAAGAGGTTAAGAGAATAGGGATATAAAATCATAATAATTCAATTTCTATATTTTTATTATTAAAACATTTTAACAGTTATTTTAATACCAACATACATGGTATTTACTCAGTGATAAGTGGTTATTAGCCAAAAAGTACAGAATACCTAGAATACATCCATGGTCTGGAAGAACTTTAACAAGCAGGAAGGCCCAAGTGAGGATGCTTCAGTCCCACTTAAAAGGGGAAACAAAATAATCATGGAAGGCAGAGCAAAGGAGCGACCTGGGTGGGAGATTGGAGGAAGAGGGAAAAAGGGGAACAGGATCAGGTATGGGGCAGGGTGAGTAGACAGAAAAGAAGCCCAGAGGAGAAGGAGAATGAAGGGAAATGTGCAAGTTCTAGGGAGTGAGAGGTCGGGGACCCTATAGAAAGTACCATAGACCTGGGAGGTAAGGGACTATCAGGATTCAATGGTGGTGACCTTAGCCAAAATGTCCAACAGTGGGAAGAGAGAACTCAAAGTGTATACCTCCAGTAGATAGACAGGGCGTCACGTGGAAGGGTAGGTTTACCAATCCACAGTTGAAATTTCTGATCCAGAGTTATTCCTGGCTAAAAGAACTGCAGGGACAAAAACTGGAGGAAACTGAAGGAAAGGTGGTTCGGTGATCAGCCCAACTTGGTATCCATCTCATGGAGGCTGCTGGGACAGGAAACCAAGACCTAACACTATTACTGATGCTATAATGTGCTCACAGACAGAAGCCTAGCATGGCTGTTCTCTGAGAGACCTACAAGCAGTTGACTGAGATAGTTGTAGATACTTTCACCCCATGGACTGAAGTAAGGGACCTTTATGGTTGAATTAGGAGAAGGATTGAAGAAGCTAAAGGGGAGGGTGACCTCATAGGAAGACCAACAGTCTCAACTAACCTGGACTTTTGGGAGCTTACTGAGACTGAGGCACCAACCAGGAAGCCTACAAGGGCTGGTCAGAGGCCCTATACTCATACAGCAGAGGTCTGCCTGGTCTGGCCTCAGTGGCAGAAGATGCACCTAATCTTTGAGAGACTTGAGGCCCCAGGGAAAGGGGATAATTGGAAGGGGAGAGCACCCTTTCAGAGGCAAGGAGGAGGAGAAATGGGGTAAGGAACTTTGGGAGGGGGGACTAAGAGAGAGTAAAACAGCTAGAATGCAAATAAATAAAATAATTTTTAAGGCCGGGCAGTGGTGGCACATGGCTTTAATTCCAGCACTTGGGAGGCAGAGGCAGGCGGATTTCTGAGTTCGAGGCCAGCCTGGTCTACAGAGTGAGTTCCAGGACAGCCAGGGCTACACAGAGAAACCCTGTCTCAAAAAACAACAACAACAGCAGCAGCAGCAACAACAACAAAACAAAAACAAAATTAAAAATTTTTAAAAAAAGACATATTTAGTTAAATGAAAAAATCAAAATCCAAAGGCAAATTCTGTAGAATTATATGTTAGGAAAAATTGCTTCTGGAGCTTAGAATGATTGATCAAGCCTTCTACTCAGTATTAACAGCTGTTGCTTCTCTTCTACAACACCTTCACTGGGTTATCCATCAAGTCACTTAGCAGGTAACGTGAAAAATATTAATGAACTGCAAGAGTGTATTATTAAAGACATCAGTCTATTTGTGGTAGCTCACATGGAATTCTCTAAGTTTCTGGAACATTGTCAGATACTACTATGAGAGAAACTTGAGAATAATATATAGGAAGCTGATCAGGAGAGACAGCCTACAATTAACATGGGCACTACTAAGCAAATGTAACTTATGTTTTTGAGCTGATAGTACAAGATAAATCTGAACATTTCTAGATGTTATTTTGATATATGTGGCTTCAACCTCCAAGGTTAGACTTAAGACCTCCAGTGACCCATTTGAATTAGCCATTCCATTAATTGCTTTGGACCACAAGACAGGCTTCCTTTATACGTTAATTATGCATCTATTCTGTTCTAGCATAGTACATGCTTTCTTCCATTCCTCTCTTTTGATTCTCAGAATTGTGTTTGGTTTTGAGGTCAAGTTGCTTAATAGTGATATTTTCTGGTTTCGTTCCACAATGAATGACACATCTTTCACAGAACATGTTTGAATGAATTTGCTCTTACTCTAAGGCTTAAAAGCACATAATGTTTCCATTGTCCCAGCCCCTTTTTTCTTGCCTGGCTTTCCAGAAGGTCACAAAGAAACTATCATCTAAATAATGTGAACAAAGAGACACTACAAAATTACCTCAATTACCTTGCAATGTTTGTTTATATATATTTATGTATATATACAAATATATATGCATGGATATTCATAAAATGCAAACCACATATGAAGTAAATATACCTCATTGTTCAGTAATAAAAATTTAATTTTCCAGCAATGATAAAATTTTGAAAATAAAATGTGTTCAATTAATCAAGTTTCAAAACTGAAAGAAATAAATTCCTAAGTTTTCATTTAACTCACTTAACAATTTGTTTAGAAAACTATGTGTTGGGACTACAGGTATTGAGTAACACTTTTTTTTTTTTTAAAGAATCAAATAACATAGGTAAACGCTTTGAACATTCAACAAAGATGTATGCTTCTACAGGATTCAGGTTATGAGTTATATAAGCCCTCATTGGCATTCTGGAAAATGTCCAACATCACTACTTACCTCAATGACATTTGAGGTGGTGGCACTTAATGAGGGACATGCCATACAGTACTTAACTCATGACATCTACTGGGCACAAAATACTTTATTAGCTGATCTTGTTCTATGAATATAAATTGATTTTTCCCTATGGTTAGGAAAATTGGCTCTTTGTCTGTACTTAAAGATAGAGTTACCTCGGACCATCTAGCAAATGAGAGTAAGTTCCCTTGAATAAATGACAGCCTAAATGGGAAAGGGTACTTAAGTATAGTGATCTCTGTCTCTAGGCATCATGTTTATTGATTGCCCTACATTTAGGTCAGCAAGAAAGGTCTTACCTTACAGATTGTAGAGAGTCTAGAGTTTAATCACTTAGCTACCAAACATTAGGTAATTCTGTTTTGTGTGATAAATGAATTCTTTAAATGTCAAGGTTTTGGCACTTGTGATTATAATATTGAATAAATACTCTTTTTCTATGTTCTTTGCTTTTGAAATACACTTTCTTAGGTCAGGAAATATACAAGTTTCTGATTATTTTTATAGTACTTTATACTATTTAGCATGATGGATGTTAAAACTTATTGAAAATGGAGGTGAACCATGTCTTGTCAAGCACAATTTCAGTCGGAGAACTCTCGAGGCAGATGCAGGCAGATATCTACGAAATTACGGCCACCATAGTATAGATAGTAAATTCTAATAATACATAAAATGGCCATGTCACAAATAAAAGGAGACAAAATAAAATAAAAAATAAAACAAGCAGAAGATTGTTTGCCTTTATTAAAAGTGTTTTAGTGAATGACAAAAAAACTGGGACAAACATAGAAACATAAAAAATACAGACACAGAATAGAAGAGAGGAGAGAGAGAGAGATTAACCATGAATACTTAAAAGTTTATAATCAAGGATTTAAGTACAAGGGGTCTTGTGAAAAGACCCCCTTTCAAGCAATTGAATGTTTATTTCAGTGCCTCACAATATTCTGGATTCATGTGATTGAAAAGAGCATGTTTGATAAATAATATAAACTTCTTGAGGAAAATTTATTCTGTAAAGAGATCTGGAGCCCAGTCATAGTTATGATACTGTGGCTTCCAGCTGACTGTCTTCATCATATTCCTTTAAACATCATAGGACATGCTTTACACTAATAAGGTGTAGCAATTTTGGTAAGCTGTGAACAGAATAGTGGACAAATCTACAAATGATGTTCTATGGAATATATAAGTGATAACATGTGCCGTATAAGCATTAATGCCAGGGGAAAGGTGGCTTATGGAAGCACAGGAAGCTGAAGAGGCTTGAAGGAGTTTTTGAGAGATGAGGCTTAATTCATTTTGCAGCATACAAGCAGTTAGTTAAGGAAGTAGCTGCTGTCACATACCCAAGCTTATTCCAGCACACACAGGTTACACCCACTGGGCATAGGTACACACACACAGAGGAATGCACACACACTGAAGTAGGCATGTAGGCTTACAGAACAAAAGGCTCAGATGATCAGACCTTCTTTCTAAGGTTTATTACCTCAAGACCACATTCACACAAAACCAACATAAAAGTGTTATTCTGGTGAAAGCAATTACATAATATATTATATCACTATTTAATTTTTTCATGTCCCGACTCTCCAGTATCATATCTTTTGTGCTAAGATAATTCCATGGGAGTCAAGAGTTATCCATACTCTCCACACCAGCACAATATTATCTAAGCATAAGTTCTGGTTCTCTAGGTAAAGCAAGTATATAGAGAAAAGGTTTACAATAATCTTTGACAGCTAATCAGATACAATAATATTAAACTGCAATATCGGTGAATGTTCTAAAAAAACAAACAAAAAAAACCGAAGATTCAGAAATAATTTAAATCTTGCTTCTTAAAATCTGAAAAGCTCTGGAATACCCAAGATACATTTCACAGACCAAATGAAGCTCAAAAAGAAAGACCGAAGTGTGGGCACTTCTGTCCTTCTTAGAAAAGGGGACAAAATACTCATGGGAGCAAATACAAAGTGTGGAGCAGAGACTGAAGGAAAGGCCATCCAAAGACTGTCACACATGAGGATCCATCCCGTATATAGTCACCAAACTCAAACACTATTGCGGATGCTAAGAAGTACTCTTTGACAGGAGCCTGATATAGTTGTCTCCTGAGAGGCTCTGCCAGAGCCTGACAAATACAGAGGCAGATGCTCACAGCCAACCATTGGACTAAGCACAGGGTCCCCAGTGGGGTCCCCAAAGGAGGAGTTAGAGAAAGGACTGAAGGAGCTGAAGGGGTTTGCAACCCCATAGGAAGAACAATAATATCAACCAAGCAGACTCCCCAGAGCTCCCAAGAACTAAACCACAGACCAAGGAGTATACATGGAAGGACCTAGGACTCTAGCTGCATATGTAGCAGAGGATGGCCATGTCGGGCGTCAGTGGGCAGAGAGGCCCTTGTTCCTGTGAAGGCTTGATGCCCCAGTATAGAGGAATTCAAAGGCAGGAATATGTGAGTGGATGGGTGGGTGGGGAACACCCACATAGAAACAGGGGAGGGAGGGTGGGATAGAGGGTTGTCAGAGAGTGGGTAAACTAGGGAAGGGGATAACATTTGAAATGTAAAGAAAAAAATCCAATAAAATATGAAGAGTTCTTCATAGAAATATGATATTAAAATAATGACTCATATCACACTTGAATCACTAAGCATAGATTTCATGGATTTGGGTTCTGTTTAGAACTATAACTAGTTCCCAAAGAGTGGTAAACTAGAAATAATCATGGCAAAAAGAAAAGAATGCTGAGTATACTTTAAAATATTAACTATCACATTATGTGATTAATATAATAATTAGATATATTAATTTAAATATTTAAATTGAAATTAAACAGAAGCAAAATAATTTAAAATATATTTTAAAATTTCAATGATCACATTAATTAATTAACTAATTAATTAATTAGCTAGACCATGTATCATTATGTTATCGACACTGGCCAAGAGCTCAAATTGTACCCTATATGGGCTCTGGGCTAAGATTCTCCAGAGGTTGAAATTTTAAGAATAAGCTGCCACTCTTGGTTGGTTTTCTTTTTCTTGTGAATGTTAACGTTCTTTAAACAAAGAGTATCATAGTGGCAATTAGTATGTCTGTACAATGTTTTAAATGCCATCTATGATTTCTTCTCTAAATATGCAACATTGTGTAAGTTATAAGTGTTGAGAATAATTACTAAGAATTCCATTCTTAGGGAAATAGCCACAAAGGTAAGAATCCTAATTTCATTAACTGTATAAGAACAAACTACTTGTAGAAATAGAAGTATTGGTCCTTTAAAAATTTAAAATATTGAGAAAAAATGTTTTTAGGTACTGACATTAATTATATCACTGATATAATAATTATATAACATTTAAGAAGAAAGTAAAATATTATATAAAGCTAATTTTATGACATTCTTCTGTTTAATAATTCTTTTGTCATTTTAAGTTCAAATGTTTAATAAAGTCATACACACATACACATACATAAAAACATTTTCCTTATTTTGAAAGTTGTTTTTCATGCTTGCATTTTAAATAATGCTCATTTAATTATTTTTTTAAATGAGAGGTATAAAAGATGAATCTATATTGACAAAAACAGCAAAATTGGTTCATTAGGCACTAAAAATGCTTTGGAGTATACAAGAGATATTTAATTTGGAAACATTAATTAGCAAGTAGTAGAAAAATCCAAAATAAAGGTACTGAAGTGATGCCAACATATATTATGAGAAATAATGGGAACTTTTAAGCTTTTATGCTTTTTAGATTATTTATTAAGTATTTATCACAACTTAGTTATTAAAAGAAACCTTTTTCTACTAAATAAAGTACTGACTAGTACTCTGTGTACTGGTTTATACATCATATATATGTATATGTGTGTATATATATATGTATATACATATACACACACATGCACACGCACACACATTATATATATAATAAAGTATATATATATATATATATATATAATAAAGTATATATATATATATATATATATATATATATATATATATATGGTAAATACTATTTGAAAGATAATTTCTTCAAGGATAAGATTTGTGTAGGCCTCTTTAAGAGCTTATAGGACCTTTTGTGTTGGTCTTTTTTATGAGCTTCCAGGACCTTTTAGAGAAGACATGCCTCCACTCAAAACACTTCTACATTATTTTATTATTAGTATTAGTATTAGTATTAGTATTAGTATTAGTATTAGTATTAGTATTAGTATTATATCAGAATTGTGGATGACTTCATCCTGTAAAGTGTTTTGGTGTGCTACTATAGTGCTACACTCAAGTAATTAAAATTGTACATAATGCAGATATTGGGAAAATTAATGGTTGCTAACCAAAACGATAGAACTGTTATGTGATGCAATATATATGAAGATAATATCTCTTTAACGGGTAAGAAAACTGCAGTGTGGGGGCTTACATTCCATTTCTCTAGATAGTGTCTTGGTGAGTCAAAGCCTTGGATTGAAATACTAAAATTATAAAATAGAAAAATCACTTGAATGTATTATTGTTATAATCAAAGCAATTTGCTTTGGCAAATGAAACTAGAAATAAGCATCCTGTGCTCGTGATTCTGTCAGCTAGATCGAAATTCCATAATTCATTAAGGATCTGCATAGATGAAAAATGCATACAACATACAAGCATGCACTTGTGTGTGCACACATTCATGAATATTTAATTTGCCAATAGCTAGCCAACTATTTGGTTTGTCTATTTGAAATTCAGCATCTGGGCCCTGAAATAAAAAGGGATTATAAGTGACTGAAGTGCTTGTGGCTTAATATAAGATGTGCTAGGTAGAATGAAGCATATGCTTGTCCCTACAATTTATACTTTCTCAATTAAAGAAAATTGAAAATTTCAAGTAAAAAATAACTAGCTCATTAGACATTCTACTGTGCTGACTCTATTAAGAAAATTAGAAATTTGGTTTTAGTTCATGCATATCCCATTGCAATGGCCTAAATTAGAGACTTGAGGCACTGTGTGTGAGACATTCTACTTCTTTAAGGTTTTCGTTATTCATTTGGAAATAAAGTTAGGTCACTAGCAAAAATAACTCTCAAATGAAATATTGCTTAAGCAGAACCGCTTACTCTTTATCCTTGTCAGTATACTGATTACTACCATTTCCATTGTGTATCAGTTTTCTTCTATATTAATATTAATTTTATCAAAATCTCATAGGTTTATGTTATCTAAAACAACCTGAAATATCTTGGTACTCTTCTAGAGGTAGTGGTTCATGAGTTCTCACCTTTGTGGATTCATCCCTAACATATTTCTATTATTTCTTCTTTGATTATAATTTTTACTTTGATTTTTAGTACATTTGAATTGTATTTTGTAGGTAGTCTGTTTGTATTCAATGTCAGTATAATAATTTTTTTTCTAGGACTGCAGATTGGAAAGTGCTTTGAAATCGTAAGAATTAGGACCTACTAGAAAATCCTCAGATTTCTGTGTGTGTCCTTCGAATGATCCCTGGTAGGTATTGTCCAGGCCATCCTTTTCTTCTCTGGTTAAGTATATAAATGATTTGCTTCAAACAATGACATCTGTCATTGGGTCCTCCCCCAAAATTAACGTCAGCAATCACTGGTCTGGAAGTGAAGGATAGGCCCATAAATCCATTCTCAAGTCATGATGACTTTTCTTTTTTCTTTTTTTTTTTTTCTTTCTTTTTTTTGGTTTTTCGAGACAGGGTTTCTCTGTGTAGCCCTGGCTGCCCTGGAACTCACTCTGTAGACCAGGCTGGCCTCAAACTCAGAAATCTGCCTGCCTCCGCCTCCCAAGTGCTGGGATTAAAGGCGTGTGCCACCACTGCCCAGCGATGACTTTTCACATATCCAGTGTGGACCAGTAATTTCAGTATCTTGAGATACTTTTTGAATAGGCAGTGTCATACTCAAAAATAATATTATTTCACAGCCCTTCCAGCTATCATCTGCCTTTTTCATTCCTTTTACAATGTTCCCAGGTATTTTCCAAGCAAGAGGATAACACTGTCCTGCATAGAGTCGTTGTGGTGACTATATGGCACAATGATAATCTTGAGTCTTAAATTAAAGAGTCCTTTTATCATTCTCATGTTTTTGTCTTTAAAATCTTAGAATTCAGTTAATATTCTGTTCCTCTAGGGTTTGCAGAAATATACTTTCAAGTGCTTTGATCACTTAATAATGAAACATTAAGGTTTCCTTAAGAAGTCTCACATTCAGACATCACACTAGATTTTAATATTCAGAAGTTCATAAACAAAGAACTGTAGAAGGATTAGATTTCATGCCTCCCTACATTTCTAAATATATACCTTTCCTGATATGCCCACACTGGATTCATGAAAAGACTGTACTTTACTCAGATTATATGACAATTATTAACGAATAGTCAGGGTACGTTAAAGGGAACTAAACAGGCCAGTACTGACGTTTTTACATGTGCACTTTAATTGGTTATGTAAATTTATTTCTATGATGACT
The DNA here is from genome assembly GCF_011762505.2 of Arvicanthis niloticus. NCBI lineage: Eukaryota > Metazoa > Chordata > Mammalia > Rodentia > Muridae > Arvicanthis > Arvicanthis niloticus. The sequence continues at coordinate 62,312,560 of NC_047669.1, forward strand.
GTACAATAGATGTTTAAGTCCTGCCTTTCCTAGGGAATGTAACATGGGAAAATAGCACAGCTGAGGACAAATGATGATCTCTGAGAATTATTTTTGACTCCAAATGAGTAAAAATTGATGTCACTTAAACATTAATGCGTGTGCTTTATAATTTCTGATTGAATAGTAAATTAGCATTGAGTGATGCATCACACATGGGAGGTTCTACTTTTCAATTTGTATTAATGTCATGAACATTCAATTTTTAACAAAAGTGACAAATATTTGCTTTTTTGTTTTGAAATTTTTGTATAATTTTGAAAGAAGTACCATTTGAAAAAAATAGCACAAAGAGGTTGTTTTAACATATGATTTCCTGTCCCAAGTTACTGAAGACAATAAATAGAATTCCCTATATCAGTAGATTTGCATCTTCCATGGCCTATGAAAGATCAATGCAAGCAATCTTTCCCTAACATATTTCATATACAACTATCTATTTTATGAAATCCAATTTTGAGGTAATAAAGATTAGGTCTCCACCATATACATTTTGATTGGGTAATATAATCCTATCTTTTAATGTTTTCCAGATAGCTTAATATTTATATTAGGCTCATTTGTTTTCATCACAAAATATAACACCTGTAACATTTGCTTTAGACATAGTCAAACACTCGAATGTACATGAGTTTGTAGGAGCACATAATTCATTCACGTAACTGATTAGTCAAAGACTTGTCAAGAAAGTGCAGTTTGTGAAGGAAAAAAGCTAAGTCACCTGCTGAAATGAGGGCTATTCAGAAGTTCAAATATTACTGAAATGAACATTACATTAGGAAATGACAGGCTGATATATTTCCGTGGAAAGTTTCCAATTTCAGAAATTATCTTACATTAAAAAATAATGCTATTAAATCTAAAACCCATTAGATTTATTACTCTTGGAAAATTTTTAAGGTTTTACTACAATGAGCCTGGCATCTATATAGGAAAGAATTATTAGAAATATAAAACGGCATTATATCTAATCTGTTCAATTCATCTCCATCATATGGTATATGATTTTAATAATATTATTCAAAAAAAGTATTTCAGGGAAATACAGTTTTGAATTAATTCACAATTCTTTGACTCACAAATCAAATAATGATATAATTTTTTTCTTTATAAGGACAAGAAATGAATGTTTTTCTTAAGCTAGGGGATTCTGAGGTATTTTTTTTTTAATTCAGAGATCTCACTCTCTCTCCCCCTTCTATTCTTCTTCACTTTAAAAAAAAAAAATTTATTGGCTATTTTACTTATTTACATTTCAAATTTTATCCTCTTTCCTGGTTTTCCCTCCATAAACCCCCTAACCCATTACCCCTCCCCCTCTTTCTATAAGGGTGCTCCCCCACTCACACACCCACTCCTGCCTCCCTGCCCTGGCATTCTCCTACACTGAAGCATTGAGCCTTCATAGGACCAAGGGCCTCTCCTCCCATTGATGCCTGACATGGCCATCCTCTGCTAAATATGCAGCTGGTACCTTGGGTCATTCAATGTGTACTTTTTAGTTGGTGGTTTAGTCACTTAAAGATCTGCAGGCCTGGGTGGTTGATATTATTGTTCTTTTTATGAGGTTGCAAACCCGTTTAGCTCCTGTAGTCCTTTCTCTAACTCCCCCATTGGGAACCCTGTACTCAGTCCAATGGTTGGCTGCAAGCATTCACATTTTTATATGTAATAATCTGGCAGAGCCTCTCAGGAGACAGCTATATCAGGCTCTTGTCCCCAAGTAATTTTTGGCATCCAGAGTAGTGTCTTGGTTTGGTGACTGTATATGGGATGGATTCCCAGGTGTGGCAGTCCCTGGATGGCCTTTTCTTTAATCTCTGCTCCACATTTTGTCTCTATTATATTTCCTCTTGTGAGTATTTTTGTTTCCCCTTCTATGAAAGACTGAAACACCCAGACTTTGATCTTCCTTCCTCTTGAGCTTCATTTGGTCTGTGAATTGTATCTTGGGTATTCTGAGATTTAGGGCTAATATCCACTTATCAGTGAGTGCGTACCATGTGTGTTCTTATGTGACTGGGTTACCTCACTCAGGATGATATTTTCTAGTTCCATTCATTTGCCTAAGAATTTTATAAAGTCATTGTTTTTAAGAGCTGAGTAGTACTCCATTGTGTAATTGTACCATATTTTCTGTATCCATTCCTCTGTTGAAGAACATATGGATTCTTTCCAGCTTCTGGCTATTATAAATAGGCTACTCTGAACATAGTGGAGCATGTATCTGTCTTATATGTTGGAGCATCATCACTATGACATAATACAATTTTTATTAAAGCCATGGTATGTTTAAGACAAAATCATAACTTCAAATTAATCTCTTACATGAACACAGAAATCTGTATTTACAAATATTATATGATTTTTATTTTCCTTTAGAGTTCATAATACTCAGATTAAAATACTACCACTTAAAAAATATACACCCTAAAACAATGGTGCCATTTATCAAAATAATTGTCAACACTCTACACACTTTAACTACACACACTCAGATAGATAGATAGATAGATAGATAGATAGATAGATAGATAGATAGATAGGCAGGCAGTCAGATAGATACAGATACAGATATAGATATAATCTCTCTCTCTTTCTCTCTCTCTATCTTTCTCTGTGTGTGTGTGTAAGCCTAAATTGCTGTTTGCTTAACTTACTAATTGTAGTTCACTCCTGTGATATTCAAAAATAGTTAAGTTCAGTCACTCTCTATATTTTTGTTTATTCACCAGAACAATATTAGGTAGTACAGAAAGTCACAAACTGGGTAGTATGTGAAAGCAACCTGTAATGCTGTTAATGAGGTTTGGTTATATATTGAAGTTTCCTCTTCCTCTTCCTCTTCCTCCTCTTCCTCCTCCTCCCCTCCTCCTCTTCCTCCTTGTTCTCCCTCTCCTTTTTCTTTTCCTCTTCCTCCTCTTTCTTCTCTTCCTCCTCTTCCTCCTCCTCCCCTCCTTCTCTTCCTCCCCCTCCTTTTTCTCTTCCTCCACTTTCTTTTCCTCATCCTCTTACTCCTCCTCTTCCTTCTCCTCAGCCTCTTTCTCCTCCTCCTCCTTAGCCTTAAATTCAGAAATCTATTTATTACTGATCATTACCAGTTGGCTCTGTGTCAATGATCTCATCCATCCAATCAGTATTTGCCTATAACTCTTAACTAACTGACACCATCTGGACCCATTCACAGTCTTTGTGTGATAATCCTTTTTTTGTTTTTTGTTTTTTTTTTGAAGACTTTGGTAAAAATTACTACAAAAGTCTATGTTTAAAGTTAGTTTAATATTTATCAATGATTTACCTTTTAAACCTTCATTGTTTGATAATTCTACACATGGATATACAGATTTTTAAAAGCCAACAACCTTCCCCTCTTCTCTAATACCTTCTTTACATCCTACCATGCAAATTTTATGTGAAAAAACTAAAAAGATAAAACCCTCTGACTCTGATTCTATGTAGTGCTGCCAGTATGGGTCTGAGATGAGCTGGCACAGGCACTCAGCCTTCCAGGGCCAGCATCACTGAGCAAACCTGACTCTTCTTGCTGGCATCAATGCCAATAACTCCTCAGCAAGATATGGGACTTCATGACTACCTCCCATCCATGATGGGATTTTGTGTGGCTTGATGTTTTGTGTTTTTCACTCATGTAGTAACTACAACTTTAAGTTTAAGACAGTTCTCGTTTACTGTAGTCAACCACTGCCTCTGTCTCTGATAATCCCTTCCTCCTCATCTTTTCTGGAATAATATCTTATCCTCATGAGAAGTGGGTGTGGTACATATGGGTCTTTTAAGAATTTTCACTCTGCAGTCCATTACTTTCTCCATGTAACCTGTACTCACTTAATTCTTGAAGATAAGTATACAAGTTACACGCATTACAGTACCCTTGAATATAAAGTTTTTGTGCTATAATTGGTTAGTTTTATTTTTGTTTTTATTTGTTCATTTTGTTTTTCAAAAGAAATTATTTGAGTGTTTTTCCTGTATGTGCATATGTGTACCAAGTGTATCAAAATCAGGCTTTGGATTCTCTTGAATTGAAGTTAGAGATTGTTGTGAGCCACCATGTAGGTTCTAGGAATAAAACCTTGGTAGTCTGCAATAAAAATAACTGCTCTTAGCTGATAAGATAAATCTTCAATACCTTGAGTTGCTTTGTTATTGTTGTTGTTTTGGAATGGAATTTATAAACTAGAAGTAATTTGTGCTTATTTCTTTTTATGTGGTTGTCTCAAGAGTACTTCAATGAATATTTATTCCCTTGTATGTGGATTTGAACAGATTTTCATGTATGTATTCAATTTTGTAGGATAACACTCTTCCATGTATCTATATTTAACATTAAATGCTACTTTTTGTGAATTTTTGAACAACTATGTTTATCAATTATTTCTCAATTCAATTTCTATAAAGTTCTGTGACTTTAATGGGAAACATGCTGAATTATTGTCATTCAAGCACTTTGCTAATAGTCAGTGAAATTAAACAGCAAGAACTTGGTTATTGGTGTAGGTGGGTATCCAGAAAAGTAAGTTCACTATTGAGTAATTTTTTGTGACCAGAATTACTTCAAAAATATTGAACTTTAAATTTGTAAATCAAACAATAATATCTTAACACTAGAGAGATACTATAGAAAAGTGAGAATTCCTTTCATGACATTTTATCAAATGAATGCAGAAAATCAGATCAGCTCCCTAAGCATACAATATTTCACTCTGTAAAACTAACTAAAGATGAAAAATCTATAAGTCTCATGGCTGAGGCAGCTGCAGGGCCCCCTGACATTATGAGATTACCTCCTATGAGGATGCATTTAAGATTTATCCATGTGACTGTGTTGGTTATGGTTTTTGTGTACTTGACCCAAGGTACAGTCACCATCAAAAATGTCATCATCATATTAGGCAATAGGCAAGTCTGTGGGGCCATTTTCTTCATTGAATATTAATGTGGGTGATTCACATCACTGAGGATAGTGATATCCCTGAACAAGTAAGTGGTCCTGAATTATAAAACAACAATGGCAGCAGCAATAACAACAACAGCAACAGGTTGAGCAAGTCTTTGGGAACCTTGAGAGCACTCCACTAAACACAGTATTTCTCCATGACTACTACTACCTCTTCTCTCTTCTTCTTCTTCTTCTTCTTCTTCTTCTTCTTCTTCTTCTTCTTCTTCTTCTTCTTCTTCTTCTTCTTCTTCTTCTTCTTCTTCCTCCTCCTCCTCCTCCTCCTCCTCCTCCTCCTCCTCCTCCTCCTCCTCCTCCTCCTCCTCCTCCTCTTCTTCTTCTTCTTCTTCTTCTTCTTCTTCTTCTTCTTCTTCTTCTTCTTCTTCTTCTTCTTCTTCTTCTTCTTCATTAATCTTTCTCTTTGGTGTTCTTGCCCTTAATTGCCTTTGATGATGTACTATGGCCAGGACATGTAAGGCAAATATATATTTTCCTTCTCAAACTGTTTTTGGTAGTAGTTGTTTTATCAGAACAATTAAAATCATATTAAGACAGTGAAGTCTACAAATTTTCCGATTTTCAAGCTCCAGGACTCGTTTCTCTTTGTGTTAGCAACTCATGAGTAACAATGTAGAAGCTAAGCATGTTAGATACATGAGTATGGAAAGAAGTCTATGTTATATGAAGTACTAGATTGACTGAAGATAGTAGCAGAGGGTCTTTTCTTTCCCTGGGTAGAACAGAACCAAGGTGATATAAGAAGCTTTCAGTGGGATACCTGGAACAGAGACATGCATGACTAGCAAAGGCAAGTTCATGGAGCATATGAGCACCATAGCCAGAAAATAGAATTCTTTAGTATGACTATACACTGTCAGATTGGGGCTGTTCAGATTTCACATGACTATCCCAGCCTCATAGTAGTATATCTGGTTGGAAGTAACTTTCTGTTCAGCCCTTGAATTCATGTGTCTAGAACTGGTAAAGACAATCCTCCACTCATAATTTGATCAGACTTGCATATAATAAGCATGGGAGAATATATAATGACAAACAAAATGTAGGTTTGGAGGGAGGAAAGGAAAGAAAAAAATACTCTTATATTAAGAATAAAAGAAAAATAAATTAATTTACCTTTACTTCGAAACAATAATAATGAATAAAAATATATCAATTCTGAAATAAAATATAGAGAATAACTTATTAGAGAAAAAACAAGGTTTAACTCTTAGGTTCCAATATCTCACTTCATCTCTTTCCAATCTTTCAACTCCCCTTTCTTTAGTATCACCTCCCTGTTACACATACAGGGACCACAGAATCTATATAATCATGAAAGCACATAAGACATAAACAACTTCAGGTTACCTTATTAAGAATGCTTTCTATTTCAATTTTCAACAGGATTTCTGATTATTGTGCAACTACTTACCATGTCTACAACATCTCAATTTTTTCATACTTCAAATGGATTATTTTATTTTTTATTAGTATTTTTTAATCTTTTTATACACTCCAGTTGTTATCCCCCTCCTGATCTGCCCTCTAACATTTCCCCATTCCATTCCTTCTCCCCTATCTCCAAGAAGATGGCCTTATCCTCACCACCTCACCCCAACCCCTGCCAGGCCTCCGACTCCCTAGGGCCTCAAGTCTCTCCAGGGTTAGGTGTGTTTTCTCTCATTGAGAATAGAACAGATAGTCCTCTACTTTATGTGTGTTGGGGGCCTCATATCAGCTGATGAATTTGGTATCATTCCTATTCCAAAATGTGAATGTGACTCCTTATAAGTTAATATTTATAATTGTTTTGAATACCACAAGTAGACTAAGGGAAAGAAGCCAGTTTAAAGTGTAATTCCTTCCTACATTACTTTTCAAAGATCCTTCCGACAAACTGCTATTTACTATGGGATTCCACACTCATACTTCAGGACAATTCATGTGGAATGTGTTTCAAGATTATTGAAACCACAGCCTAAAGTCACTTTGATTTTTACCATCTATTTAAAATTAACAGAAACTGAATTTCAGTGGCTATGCAAGTTTTATTAAGTCGGTTTAGTAAATAGAACATTGGTAAGTTCCTCATTGTTTATTTCAATTCTCAGACAAGCAGAAAGGTTTTCATAAAATGCTATTACAGCTTACATTCCCTTTACAAATCATGTATGAAATGTTGATATTCTCTGAAAATTTGAATTACATAGCTCAGTTTTTATAAAAACAATATTCATCTGAAAATTCTTAAATAATATGTAAATATGATTACACTTCAGTATGAAATATCTGGTAAGTATACCTTAGTTCTTGAGAGCGAGTAGACATGTGTGACATCAGTAAGAATTCCAAATAAGCAGGTGTGCTTAACTCCCATAAGCTGCACTCAAGGGACTAAGGCAGGGTGGTCACAGTATTCCCAGTGTTGTGTAGGGAGACATAGTCTCAAAAAACAAACATGCATAAACATATTTATTTTTATAGGTTTAAAATTATTAATTTATGAGCATCATATTTTTATTAATTACTTGGAAATGTTTGCAGAATACACCCTGATCTCATATACTTTCCAGCCCTCGCTGATCCACCCCCAACCCCTGTGACATTCCTCAAAACAATAGAAGTAGAACAAAAAAAATCATAAACCAAATGTGATTTGTATTGCCTATATATTTGTATTGCCTATACACTAAGTGTATACTCACTGGAGCATAGTTAAACTGGAGCACTGGCCAGCACCTTTAAGAAAATCAAATCCATTCCTACCAAAATTCTCATCAGAAGCCCTCATCTGTGAAGAGCTACACTTGAGAATCCCAATCACAATTTTTAAGAATTCTTTTCAATAGTTTCTTGTCTAGACTCTTTTCATATTATTTTTTTTTCTGGGAGAAGTGGGTGGAATTATTATCTTTTACTTTTGTTGGATAGGGGTCTTTAACTTTTCATTTTTATTTTAACAGTATCTTAAAGTATTTGGGGAGGTCTTTAACACCCATTTTGATATTTTTATCCTTAACAACTGTGTGCTTTGTAAAAACGGCAGAATCTTTTACTCAAACAACAAATGCCATAGTAATGGGATTCAATCATCAGTAAACATTTCTTTGTGCTTTCTTTTTCCCTAGGGAAGAAATGAAAACTGCATTCAGATTACTCTATTTAAATCAAATTAGACTATAATAATAGTTTTAAATGTTGAAATTGTTGCAGAATTAAAGAAAATAGTTAAAGAAAAATAATAATCAGGCTGTTCATTGAATAAAAGATTCCAATTGAGGCACACATTACATGAAATTGTATATTTTCTGTCAACAAAGTAGAAGTAACATCAAATAACAAAGGCATCGAAAACAAGTGCTGCTTGTTTTGTATCAGAGTCTGTAGTGCTGAAGTCCTGTTATAGAGACTCATTGTGCACTACATAAAAGACTATGTACATTTATGAATCATAATGTGCAAATTTGTATATTTCATTTATAAGAAAAATATTTATTATTATTATTTATATTTTTATAATATATCATATATTTGTTATTATAAATAAATTATTAAGATACAATTTCTAGAACTAGGTTATTACTATGAATATTTAATTGCACTTGTCATTACTTTCAAAATAATTCTTAGCAAAACTATTTTCTGAACTTTGAATTAAAAATAGTTATGATTAGTTTAACCAACAAATTGCACAAAAAATAGGTTAAGTCAAGAGTACTAAAGTAGCCAAAACCATTGATCTGTGTTATTTTGATACAAGTAAGGAACATGAAAAATTGTTTGATAGCCCTAGGTCATGTAAGAACCAGTTATAGTTATTTCCATATTCAAATATCAACAAGTACAGTAAATAAAGTTAGCAATTACTTACTTAAAATATGGTGATATTTCCTTTGTATTTTCCTGTATTTATAAACACAATCAAATAGTAGATCAATAAGATAATATGTATATTATAACAAAATGTAAGATGTTAGCTGCTCACTGTAACTAACATCAAAAGTCAACAAGTGCATTCACAGGTATTATTTGAAATTTCTATGTGTGTATACTAAGTTTACTTTAAAGAAATCAGCTAAACTTCATGAACAATAAAAAAAACTCACTTGTGTCACATGTATCTTAGTTATTTCTTTTTATCTTTGAAGGCAAAGCTTTTATTTCCATCTTTATTTTCTCTAATTCAATTGAAAGCACATGCAGTGTTTCTGAGTTATATATGACCCTAACATATAAGTCTGTGAAAGTGAATATTGTATGCTAGTAGAACAAATACATAGCAGAATACTTCAAGTTGACAGACCTGTGAATGATAGACAGGACCTTTGCTCCTCTACCCACTCTACTGGAGCCACGTCTAATTTCTGCTATGATTAACAGCCTGCCTTTTATCTTTCTTCCATATAGAACCTAAAAACATACTTCAAAAAGTTCTTGTAATTAAGTAAATCCAATCTCATTTTGAGATCTAAGGAATGGGGAAAGGTTTCTATGTTTTGCATTTAGTGAACTATTAAACACTTAATAATCTGTAGTACAATGTAAGTATAAATAGACTTACACTAGGTAACAAAGCTATCATGTAACTCCTTAGTTATATTAAACATTTAATTGCTGGGCTCTGGAACTTAACTCACAATGTTTACTCATAAGGTCTTTTCATGTTTTGAATGAGAAACAATGGCTTATACAATGACTTGTTTGGACTTGTTGGTCTAGTGAAAACTTTGTTTCCCTATATACTCTCTCTATTGAATATAATATTTGACCTTTAATTGTGAAAGACATAGGAGTTCAACATTTTTACCTTATTAAGTGGGGTTTGGGGGTACAAGTTCCTGTTCTCTGTAACCCCCATTCTGTCCTCCCCAATCAAAAGTCCTAGCTAAAGTATGGCAATGAACAGACAAGATGCTCAATCATACCATATACAACATGTATTCCAAAAGTAAATAAATGTTTTAAATGTAGTCAGCATCATTGTTTATATCCATTATGTTGTCATGCAAAATGTAACCACAACTCTCCGACCTACTCAACCTGATAGTTTCAAGAATAGTGTCCAGTATTCAATAGAAAAAAAATTAGAGTTCACATTCATTGTTTCATCTAGCTCATTTAGGGGATGATAACACTATATGTATCATAGAACAGAAAACTATGTGCCTTAAAATTTTTTGGAAATGAGCCAATGTCTCACATCTATGGTAATCTCACTCCTCATAAAAGTTTAAACACTGATTTTGATTATTATTTTATATATTCTAGTTTAAGAAGGAAGAGACTTAAGTAAATGCTTGGAAATTTTCACAGCTAAACATTAATCAGGACTGACTTTAAGTTTATAAGTTTATGGATACCATCAATAGTAGTATAGGTAGGGTTGGAAATAGCATTTTTTTTATTATTGAAAAGATGCACCTAACCTCAAGAGACTGGAGGCCACAAGGAGTGAGAAGGTCTGGTGCAATGGTTGTAGGGGTTTGGGACATCTTCATGGAGATAGAGGGAGGAGGTATGGTATATAGAACAGTGAGGGGGTGAACCAGAAGGGAGATAAAGTCTGGACTGTAAAAAAAAAAAAAGATTAAAAAATAGAAAGTAATGAAAATAACATTTTCAAAATTACAGTGAGAAACACTGTAAACAAATGCTTCAAATTTTCTTTAAAAAATAATACATAAACTTTAAAAAACTATTTACTCAATAGGAAATCTTCTTGAAACTCTCATATTGTTTGGTTTGATCAAAACCAAAATTGGTTAGCAACCTTAAAAATGAATGGAATTGATTGCCCAGTCATATGGATGGTTCAAAAGATTGGATGATTTATTTCAATTAATTGAGTTTTTTTTTATTTTGTGCTGAATATCCAGTTCAAGACTCACAATTATTATTTTGCAAGTGTTGTAAAATTAACTACACCTCTCTAGCCCTGGAACTGAGTTCCAACTCTCATTTCTCTCTACTATACTGAATCTGAACTGTCCTTCATACTGTACTGAGTAAACATTTCAATTTCACTAAATGTTGCATCCTCTCAGAGTGCCCAAATTCCTGTATCTAGCTCCTTAGTAAATCTCTCACATACTTTCATCATTCATTTCTTAAAGCATGTTTTATTCTATATATTTAAATTACGAATGTAGGGAGAATGCAGAGCAGCAAAACCATATACATTTTCAGTGCAAAATGATCATTACTTATATTCCAAATTCCTTATATTTCTAACCTTAGAATTCAGAGTGCAATGTAGATTAAATTGATGAACAAATCAATTTAAATTAGGGCATTAAGGTAACCTCTAATTCAATGTGATTGTTATCCTAAGAAAAGAAAAGAAAAAGAAAGAAAAGAAAAGAAAGGAAAGGAAAAGAAAGGAAAGGAAAAGAAAGAAAAAAAAGAAGTATATGTCAAAAACAAAAGGCTCAGGAGAAATCAGTTTAGCAAACCCATGGCCTTGGACTTCTGGCTTTTAAAATTATGAAAAATAGATTGCTATTTTTTATATGTGGAATTTATTGTACTTTGTTATGATGGCCTCAGAATATCAAATCCCTAACATGGGAATGATTCTAAATAGTGTAAGTAAACTTATGCAGCTTATGAGGTCTCTATCATGAAATCCAGTAGCCAGCTATTAGTAAACTCTTTTCTTAAAGAGAAGATTAAATATGTGGATTTCAAATAAATATAAATAAGTTCTAAACCTCATATATTAGATAGGAATTTTAAATAATATTAAAAGGAAAAATATATCCTAAATGCAGAAACTAATAAACATTTATTTTGTCATAGCATAAGATGTTTTCCTTTTAATTTGCAACATACTTTTGCATAAAGATGGATTTTTCTGATTAATATATACTTCTTTCGTAAATGACTACTAAACATTTTATCAAGTACTTTATTGAATATTTACTAATAATTTTAGTACTACTACTAATAATAATTTAGTACTAATAATTTTAAACTTTACACATTCTTTGCTTATATCTTGTAGCTTCTCGTTTGATCTTTTATGGGATTTCTGTGTATGTGTGTATATGTGTGTGTATATTCCTATATCTGTGTCTTTCTAATGCTTTTTTTTTTTTTTGGCCTTTTTTCTTCCAGATGTTTCTTTTGTCCTTTTTAGACTCATGTGGGTTTTTTTTTTTTTATCTATTTTACTACTACTGCTGCTGCTGCTACTACTACATCATTCATCACAAGTTTATTCATAAATTCAAATAATAAATTTGAATAAGAACTTTATAATGGAGAATGTTTATGTGCATATCCATTAAGAGTAATTCTCTGGCTAAACATTCATAATCTGTCACCAACTCTACAGGTTCATGGAGATTTAAAAGCCATATTTTTTATGACTAAGGTATTAGTGAAGTTTCATATACATAAATCCAGTCAATATTTTATCTTTTGTCCTTGCACCTATCCTTAGTTCCCTCTTTATGACATTTGGTTAGGTTTTTTATAGCCTCTTGGAATGTGCTCCAAGTTGTAGATGCCTGCTTGTTACCTCAGAAGCAATTAACTTCTGACACTTGAAGACTGGCAGAGTTCTCACTGTAGTTTTGACATCAGAAAGACTTAAAAGCAGTCCTATTATAAAAGAGCTTAATAATTGCCAATATAATTTTAGGAATTTTTATTGGGTCATCATTAAGAAATAAGATGTCATCTATTTGTCTATATAGTATCACTATAAGATAGTATATCTTCATTGTTCTGCAAAGATTTGCTGAAAAGTATGGGGTAATACCTACTGATTGATATATATATATATTAACAGGAAATGCATATTAATAGCATGAATCATACCTAAAATGAAATTTTCCTTGGGCTTACCTAAAGAAGAGGTTCAGCAATTAATTTTAACACTCACTGGTTGAACCATCTTAGGAAGATTACCTGTTAGTTTTTAGCTTCCCCTTAATGGCTCCTGCAATTGTTCCAGGTTTAAGTCACGTTTATAGAATATACATAAATGATTGGTTTAGGTATTTTGACTTTACCTAAGGATCAGGAAAAACTCCCCAAGATGCTACCCAGTCAGACTTCAAGCTGCTTCTTCCCCTGAGACCAGGCCACTTATTCAGATCACAGAGAGTTCAAACTTCCCCTTGTCTTTAGAGACATCAATCTAGTGCACAATGATAGACTAAGTCAAGTCTAGAAAGAGCTCTGCTGAATAACCAGAAATATGTGCTGGTGAAACATCTTCTTTTCCATGCTACTCTTTGTATTTTTTTTTTCCTGAGAGAAGTAGAGTGTCTCCATTCAAACATCCATAGGGATAAGGAGTTCACTATAGTCTTTCCTCACAGAGGCAATTTGCTCTAAATTGGATGACAGTTTGGAAAGTATTATGAATTAGACCTCCTGTAAGTAAATACTTTTGGGTGAAATCTCCAGTTTAACAGATCATCTGTTGTATGAGATTCTTAAGCTCAAGGAAACCAGTAGTATACCTTGAAGATTCAGAATTTCATGTTTCATTTTTGTTCTTTAGCTTCTTTGCCTCCAGTCTTTATTGCTTTGTATATAAATTTTGTTTCTCATTCTCTTCATAGTACCAATGATTTATTCCTATCTCCGGTTCTTCCCTTAAACTACATAAAATAACTATTAAATTTGTAGTATAGGTCTTTAATTTACTATAATGCATGCCAATTACATAAAAAATTAGATGTTGCTACTGGTTTTCATAAGTAAACAATGGTTTAAAATGATATATTAATTATTAATTTCCTTCTATGTATTTTCTTTCTGACAGTTTTTCTTTCATGGAACCAGATGAGAAACAGAAATTTGGTCTTTTAAAGAATATATATATATATATATATATATATATATATATATATATATATTCCAGAGAAGTCAGCAGGTTCACATGTATAAAACATGCATTTAGTAGAAAGTGAGAAAATGGAAAACTATCATGTATTTTAAGATAAAATGCAACTCAGGGCCTACTTCTCAGCATCTGTGTAGGTGAAGCAAGAATTGTAGAGTCTAGACACTATTATCTGAGTTCCACAATATACAGAGCCTGAGGCAGAGATGCAATGTGCTTAAAATCATTTGGACTGGGAAATTTCCAGGAAAGGATAAATGACCAAGTAAAGGGATTTGAAAAGTAACAATAACAAATGTGAAGAAATACAAAGTGATTGGCCATTAAACTCTTGATAGCTGAGCAAGAAAAACTCAGGGCGTGCCTGTGATCTCTAAGAAATTTCCCAAAAGACTGTTTCAAACCATCCCACCTCTGAAAGGAAGACTGACCAATTAATCTGCCATAGCTTTCCTGTCTTCTGTCTTCTTATTTATAAGAGACATTGATCACAAAGACATACATAAAATATTCTAGTCCTTTTAAGCAGTCATTAGAAAATATAGCAGTGTCAGAGACCCATGCTTCTTCATGTCTCTTTATGAGGTAACGCCACAACAGGTAGGAAGTATTCTTATTTCTGGAAAAAGCATAATAGCTTGTAAGCCCAAATGCTGTGGATTTAGGATGGGTCATGAACAGCACTGACCCAGGTAGAATGTGGGAACTCGACAGGTATCATGAGAAGCATCAGAAGTAAAAGAAGGTTAGTGCTAAGGTTCTTCACTCAGGATTACTGTTGAACATTTTAAGAAAGGCTGTTATCTGCTGTTGTGGAAAGCAGATTCATACTCCAGAATTGATGATGATGGGGATACTTTTTCTCCATACATACTTATACTCTCATTTTTGTTACATAATGTCTATGAGACATGAAAGTTACTCTGAAATTTCTTAGAGAACACTAGTGGGAGAGAAAAATCTTAAATGAAACTGTGTCTTTAATTAGACTCCAGTCCTAGAAAATAGCCTTTGAGTGATAGCAGAGAAAACATAGAAGACAATGAGAAAATAATTGTTTTAATAAATTTTATTAGTTATTAAAATACCTAAAATAGGAATTAAGCAATTAACTTTAAGCAGCTTGTCTTGAATCTTAAATCCCTAAAAGTAACCATTGTGGTTAACATTGATTATTGACTTGGCAGTATTCTAAATCACATAGAAGCACATTTATGAATATTATGAAGATGTTTACGTTGATGTTAAACTGAAGATACAAGACCCAGGAGTATTAACCAGTAGACTCCAAGACTCACTAAAAGGAAGAAATCAAAAACACCAGCCTCATATCTCAGTTACACACTGTTGCTATCCTGAATTCTTCAGTCTGCTAGGCTATACCATCACACTGGAAGCCAGGATAAATTCCTCACTCTTCTTGCCTCTTTCAGACAATGCACTGGAACCCCAGTAAAAATAATTATTGCATTAATAATTATATAATATCTATGAAATTTTCTAATGTCTGGATTATTGCTTGAATCTATTTAAATTTTTGTTGATAATTTATAAGTTAGATGCTTGTTTATAATGAACACTGGAAACCTTTAATGGGTGATTTCTAGTGGAAAAATATGAGATAATCAAGTTGAATGGCTTTGGAATTAACTAAGCTATTCTTTCTGGGATCTTGGTTTCTCTCTTAGACAATTTGTTATATGAGAGGAAATTTTGCTTATAACTGTGCTCTTGTTTCGTCTCTGAAGCCAGCATTTGAATTTGGAAATGTTTTCAAAGAAGGATCTTTTGAGAAATGATAATGAGTTCAGAAAAGTTGACTTTCAAAACTTAAGAAAGCTATTAGGACACTGTGTCTACTCAGGATGCGAGAGGGCTAAGGAAGGTATACCCTTCGTGCTCTATCTTACCAGGGTCCCATCATCCCTATCATTCTCTCTGATTGCAGCCACCATTAAATGAGCAACTTTACTTCAACACTATGAAGTGTGTACTTTAATTTAGAAGATGGGTAATATGGTCATTCTGGACACCTGTGCTTTCTAATTATCCATGATTAGCTCAGTAAGCTTGGATGAGTTATTCTTTGCTTTTATAGAGCTGTGCCTTCTTCTATAGAAATTATTAAAAGAACAAAATCTCCAACAGTATATTTACTATTATTGCTGTGTGAAATAAGTGTCAGACCATATTCAATGTCATTGGCATGGTACTGATACACTGTTTGTGGTGTGCAAAGGTCAACTGCAGTAATTACAGAAAGGACAAGTGACATTTCTGAGAAAGAATTTGGATTCAGTTTGAATGTCACATAAAAGTCATGGTAGAGTGGGGAGAAATTTGAGGGGAGGAAATGACTGATGAATTTGATAATAACACATTATATACAATTGTGAAATTCTCAATAAAAAGGCTAATTATGATAAATCAATGTTTTTAAGAAATAGTAGCAATATGAAAAAATGTTAAACCATTTAAAATAATTCTATGAGGTATACAATAGTCAAGTTAAGGGATTTATCAGAATTTATAAAAATGGTTGTTTTGCTATTATATAATCTTTACTTTGAAAAATAAAATAGTAATGTTGTGACAGAAGATTCCCAATGAGCGCTTTATATGATGTTTCTTTCTAATATTTTTATTATAATTATTTCATAAGTGGAAGGTAAACAGTACTTTCAAAAATTTGACTCTTAAAAGTTATTAAAAATAAAACATGAATTCCAAAAGAATATTTGCTGTAATCCAAACAAGGAATTCGTCCTTGTAGATTAGAAGCAAGCTACTGCATTTCAAAATTTCAGAAATCATTCAGTCTTTGTCAAAGCAGAGAACACATTAACGTTCCTTCCCTTCCTTCACACTTCACTTTTTTCTCAGGGAGAATATGTCCTGCATAATTTATCTTATGACCCTTTCTCATATATTCCCTTGCCTCTACTAGATCACACATTAACCTTTAGACTAATAAAATGAAATGAATTGACCATATGGTTTTAAACCAATAATGATCCATACTATGGGGCCTTTCTTCATTTCAGAGTGATCAAATATGAATATAATAAGACAGTAAATGTGATTGAGATTACTGGAAAATAAACCAAATAACTCCAACAAAAATATTATTAATACCTAACACATACAAAATACATAGTTATTATAAGTATTTGTTTAAATAATTCACATACTCCCTTTATGAGACCCAATGAAAGTTCATTAAATTTGATTTATGCATAGTCACACCTCAAATCTAGTAGCCTGGGTTTCACCTCCCTATTACCCCTGTGCTGAAGTTCTCAATCAAGGATTTTTATATTACCTTGCAAATTTCTCTTTCAGTTCAGACACATAAAATAGCAACGAAAATGATTAAAAACCTAATATATTACTAAAGTATTTTATCACAAATATGTACATTTTCAAGATTTGTGTCTGATCTGAATATGTGTAAAATTGTGAGTGGTTTTGCATGTACATGCTTGGGCCATTTTTTGTACGTGCGTTGACAGCTAAAAATAACATGGAAGTGCTACTTTTAATGTAGTCCAGGAAAAAACAATGAAACACAATAAAAATAAGTGAGGGTATAGCGAGATGGCTCAGCAGGGGACAACCTATCCTATGCTTGCAAAGAACCTAAATTTATTTCCTAGCATTTCTTAGCATCCTGGTTCAGCAGCCCTAAACTACATCTAACACTGGCTTCAAGTCATCTGACACCTCTATGCTCCATGGCCAAGGGCATTCACATACACATATGCAGACAGTGGTGAATACACATGCAAGTTCATACAAAGCACACACACACACACACACACACAAAGGAAATATATAAATAATTATTTGTCTCCCTTAACTTGCATAATGTACTAAATCCATGGAATATAGTAACATATATCAGATTTCTACTATAGACAGCGTGTATTTTCTATTGTACGTTCAGATCAGGAAGATTTCAAACTTTTAGGAAAGAAAGTCATTCCTGCTGCCTCTTCAGTGCTGAGATTCTCCCATGCTCCAATTCACAGTAGGGTGTTCTTTGAATAACACTGTGACAAGATCAGAAACTAGAGAAATCCAGGGAGCTGAGACTTTATAATGTTGAACCAAAAGTTACATTTTTTCCTAACAGTGGAAAATTTGAATTAAGATACACAAGTTAAAAGCATTAAAATAAACAAATAAGGACAACAATTTTTTCAAGCAATTGCTTTGAAACATACCTGGAGTCAAAGAATTAACATTTTTTTAACAGAAATAACAGAAACCAAAATCGTAATGAACTGGAAATGAAGATTTACTCAATTTTTGGACTCAGGAACTTGGATTTGTTTTACAAGTAGATCTGATACTTCACAGCTCTGAAAGAAGATATTTGAGACTGAGTAGAAATGGTGGGACAGGGAGCTGGAGAGATGGCTCAGAAGTTAATATCACTGACTGCTCCCCCAGAGGTCCTGAGTTCAATTCCCAGCAACCACGTGATGGTTCACAATGATCTGTAATGGGATCTGATGCTTTCTCTTCTAGTATGTCTGAAGAGAGCGTACAATGTACTCACATACGTAAAATAAATAAATAAATCTTTTTTAAAAAAGGAAGAAAAGAAATAGTGGGGCAAATGAAAAAATTGCAAACATTAAACATATATTATATTTTAACAAACAATAGAGTTTTATTTAAAAAAAAATACTGAATCCCAGGGGAATTTTGCTTATCAGGCTAGAAGGGAAGTCTATTAGACTGTGTGCATTGTTTTCTAAATTGATAGCATGCTTTCAGTGATCTCTTCTTCCCTTCTCTCATCATTGCTTGGCTTTATGTCAAAGTAACTTAAATGCATCATTTTAATCTTGTTCTTAGAAATACTAAAACACTTATTCAAAACCTGTATCTTATGATTTTGTCCATGGAGAAAAGCCTCTCACTCTGAAACTGCGAGAATTATACTCTTCACCACACAGTGAACAGTTTATTCTAACTAGTTTCCCCTCCTTTTCCTTCTCTTCTTTTTTGTACTCATTATTGTTTATGCATTCTCTTAGTTCCCAGACTCCTAGGATAGATACACTGGTCTTAAGACGTCTGTGTGTCCTACTACATATCCAATGTACATATACAGAATGTACTTAGCTATCTTTATTGCATGTTCAAAAATAACAAACCCACTCTGGTGCATGCATCATAACTGTTAATTCTGAAAATTGAAAAAAAATCATAAAAAAAAATATTCAATTTACAGTGGTTTTGAAAACAATGTTAAAAACCGCATATTCATTCTTCTGGCCTTCTGGGCTTCTCTTCTGTCTCCCTTATATCTTACCCAGTAGAGGATGGTTGGGGAGGAGATCCTTTAGCAAATCACTGATACCAGTGATATAAGAGGCTCCCAGGACCAAGTGGGTGTGACCTTAGCTGAAATGCTCAACAATGGGGAAATTGGACCTGAAAAGGCCACCTCCAGTAGATAAACATTGTCCCCATTTGAGGCATGAGTCCCCCCACCCATCTTCAAAATTCTTGACCCAGAATTGTTCCTGTCTAAAGGAAACTCTGTGTCTTGACTGTTGATGAAACATGTGCAGTTGCCTCAAATTCCTGCCTGCCTGCACTCTCCTCCATCACTGGATATACACTTAAACTGTCGATGCCTTCTTCCTTGCTTAAGTTGCTGTGACAAGTAATTGATCACATTTATAGGAAAACTGACTAATACAGTGGTCTCCACCATAGCAGGTTGGAACCTAAAAGCATAACTTGGACACCACAAATATGCAGACAAATCAGTGTCAATTTTTATACTTTCTAACGTTCATTCTGTTGCTATCTTGGAGAAACCAGAATCTATCTTCCTGGAATGAATGCTGCAGCTGGCTGGATGTGGGGTTAGAATTCTGACAGAGACAAATGAGGAATTCATATGTTGGTGGTTGTTCCCGCATCTAAGCAATGCACTAGATAATTTGTGAGATACTATGCTAGGTGCCTGAATTTCTGAGTAAAAATGTCATCATGGCTTCTGATTTGATTCCTCATGCTATTGTATTCAAAAAGTCTAGTGGTTCATTATAATCAGAAACACGGAGAAAGAGGGGTCTGAAAAAATGAACATTCAGGTGAACTAGTCTTATGAGTTTTGCCATTATGTCCCTAATAAAACTTGCAGCCATCTCTAAGAATCCTGGTTATGAATCTGGCCAGTATCCAACATCTTGGCTAGTACTTTTAATAAAACTTGTTTCAAATCTGGTTCAAACTTTTGGTAGTTTTCTTAATTCTCACCCTGTGGGATTAATAATACAATAAAAATATTTACAGCTATTATATTTTACTCAAGATTACGCTTTTGCTACGTTCATGTACGTTACCAGCTTCAGTTGTAGACAATTCTTTTCCATGGCCATGTAATATTATGTTGTTTAAAATATCACAATTTATTTATTGTTTGTTCAACGTATGGGCTTATACCAATGCCTTTGTTTAGCTTTATTTAGAATACCTGCTTTATTAATGTAAGTTTTAAAATACATGAATATGCATTCATCTAAATTAGCAGAAGAGTAAATACTAAGTTATATACACACATGAACACATATGCACACATATGTATACACACACATACACTCAACATAAGCAAATTCACATTCTTTTCATAATTAATTGCCATTCCAAATGTCCATGCACTTCCCAAGATTTATTGGTGCCTATCTTCCTGTTTCCAGGCATTTTTGTTTCTTAGTAGAAGCATTCTGAACTGGTTATCAATTTGTCTGCAAGTAGAGAGACAGAACACTCATCAATACTTACAGTCAGGGAAGTAGCAAGACAAGTGACCTGGACTCCACTGCAAACTGATCCTCCAAGGCTTAGCTTAGCTGCTCTGGGAAAGCAAAGTCTGTCTTGCATATTTAACAACTACACATTACAGGACCCAGAGAGCACCTGAGTTTTATACTGGGGAATCACATGATATGTAGGGCCACAGGGCTGGAGAAATTCTTCTTTCTAGATGACGATGACGTTCAGAACAGAACCTGAGCTACATGAAATGTATCACCATTATCTGTATCTCAAAACATTATGCTTCATATTGAGAACAGGGCAATTGGGTCATTCCAATGTTTCCCAAATGCTGTCCTCGGTGTGAAAAGTAGGGTATCATTGCAAGTTTGATTTCTACACTCATTACACTGGATGCATGTTAGATGTTAATTTGTCACTGTAAATTTTACTTCGAAGTAACCTGTTCAATGGTGATTCCAGGGAGAATGCCCCAGTCCTACAGGGCGTTGAACTGGGTTCTGGAGGACATGGAAGAGAGAACTGAAGGACAGTGGAACACAAAGAACAGTGGCTTGCCTATAGTCCGATCAAACCTCCATTTTAATTTTTTCACACATGGGTTATATACACATAGAGGCAAGATGTGGGGAAGGGAATGATGCAGGAGTGTGGGTGTTCTCAGGGGAAGTACATATATCTTTCAGAACAGGGTATTGGCTGGGTGAAGAAGCTGGGAACAGGTCACTATGACTCTGTCTATGATTCACTTTTTCTTGTCTAAGCCGGTTCTTTCCACCAAGGCTACCTATCGACAAGACCTATGGGTACTTGTTCTTATCCAGGCTGGTAATTTTCCACTAAGGCTACTTGTCTACAAGGTCTATAGCTATCTGTTCTAGGGTCAGTGTTTTTTCACAGAGACCAAGACTTTGTGTTAGCAGGCATGCATGGCCAACTCAGACCCACGGTCAATTTAGGCCTTCAGTGTATAAGCAAGGCTGCTCCTGACAGAAGAAAAGTGCTGATTATCTGTATGGATTGTGAATCTGTTCTCTTTATAAATGTTTGTGATGATTTCATCTGCAGAAAAAGAAACTCTTTGTAATTTGTAAGATCTAACCATGAACTCTGGGATTAAAAAATCTACTTAAAAATATCTTAATCTGATATATTAAAGAGAAAACTTTAAGTCTGTATATACACACTTACAAATTACATTTATTAAAATTACTATTTATTTCACAATTAAAGTGTACAAGTTAAAATAAGGACATATATAATTATGTAAGTATATATGATTATTTATGTATATAGAATCACATATGTAGCCATATATACAAATATTTGTACATATATATTTACAAATACATGGTTATGCATATATACAGATCTATATACATATATAGATACCTATATACATATATACATATATATACATATATACATATATGCATATGTGCATACATATATGTTGCCTGGAATACTTATTTTTAAAAGTGTCTAATATTATTTTAAATGGTTAACTGAAAATATAAAGTAACATGAAAATAATATATTATTTAAAATAGTGTTTTTAGAAAAACCAAGGGAAAATGTTTATAAAGTGAAAAACAATATTTGTTACAGGTAAACATACTTTTAAAATAAGTGATGTCCTGCGGTACTAAAATAACAAAATGTTACAGAATAAACAACTCACAAAAACAGATAAAGCCACTGTGCTCTCTTCATAGGAGCAATCAAAAGAACATCTCAATTTATTCCCATGTCACCAAGATTTTGCTCCTTATTCATGAATTTTACAAACCTTCTCCTTCCTCTCATTTGGGTAAAAGCATAACAGGATTTGTTATCGCCTAAAGGAAAATCCATTACTTAAGCGTCATCAGTCACTTAGTGCAAGTGCTATTAGCTCTTACACAGTGCATGGTAATTAGCCTAAGGCAGCCCTCCACACTTCTGGGTTGTGGATACCTAGTAACTTAACTCAGTACTCTGGAGCCACGTAATCACTTTCAACCCCACCAGTAAAGTCAACAAGTCATAATAACCATCTTGCTTTTTTCCTAGTAGTATTTCTAATTAACAGTGGTCTACATGTTCTGCCTGTCATTTTGGCACATGACATTACACAATTTGAATACAGAGGTGAGACTTTTGATTGCTTCTCATGGCTTCTTTTTTTTTTTTAAATTGTTTTCAAGGAACGAGAGAGTATTATGTTTTAGGAATACATGCCATGTGGTTCCTGGAAGTTTTCTTTATAGTGGTACATTGGTTTGCACCTAATTTCTTCTAGGAAATGAAATCTAAAGTGATAATATTAAAACATCTACCTATACTGAGACCACTGGAAATAACAATAACACAACAATTCTCTCTGGGAACCACAACAGTACCATCAACAAAATACTTCTATTTGTATGTTTATACAATTTAGACTACCCAACGTAAGCTAGTAATGAGTGTATAATTAAATTTGATTAATTAAATTAGATTAATTTGATTAATCTAAGAGTCAATTCAAGTTAGATATATTGTAGAGGACTTTTATTTCAGCAACATGGCTGCCTGGCAAGAGTCACCTACAAAGACTTTCTAGGTGACCTGACTGGAATGCAGACATGCCCTGGATTACAGTGTAATCTGGCTGGAATACAAACACTCTCTTAGTACACGTATTTAATCTTAAAGAATGAAAGTAAGGTTGTTTTATGGAAGGAAACAGCAATGTTTGAATGTTTACATCTAATTAGAGAGCAATTAAATGAATAGTCAGTTTGGTGATCAGTCAGTTGGGATCTGTCATTGCATTTCAGAGCAGTTCAGTTGAGTCAGTTTGGTGCAGTTTGCTTGACTTCAGACTGCAGTGGAGTACAGGTTGAGTCAACTCAGTTGAGTGAATGCAGTGCAGAGGAGTTGAGTTTGTTCCTGAGTTTATACAGAGACTGTTGAAGCCAGAGAATATGAAGGACCTAGAAGATTACAATAAATTGCCTTTGTTTCCTTGAGGCCAAGTAGAACAGTTCAGTGGGAAGCCCAGAGAAGCCAGACTGTGTGTGTCAGGTGAAGAGACATTCGAACCAGCCAGCCAGAGGTCAGAAAGAACTAGAAAGGGTGAGCTTATTCAGCAGTAAGCCTCTGAAATGATGATTACATCAGGTGAATAAAAGATACTTTCCCTTTCTGCTTGTGGACTTACCGCTGATTATGCTAATGTGTCATTTTTACAATGTCCCCAGTCCAGATATCACTTGTGTTATAACTTGGACATTATAAGAATATAGATATAGAACACACACACACACACACACACACACACACACACACACACACACAATTAAAAGTGTTCCTGGTAGTACCAAACCTTGTTGGAAGGAAAACTAAATTCTTTCATCACTGGCATTAAATTGAATATGTTTATTGACTGATTTATGATTCCTTGTGTTCCTTACTCTGATTTATTTTGAAAAGAAAAATAACTTTATTAGCACAGTTTATTATGACAACTATCTAATCATCAGTTGTTTCCATATTTGGTTACACTAACTAGACTTACTTTGAAACCTTTCCAAAGTTAGAATTTGAGTATATATATAGTTACAGATTGTCTTATAAGTATTTTCCCCACTTTAGAAACAGGATGTCAAATCCCAGAATCCATGTGTATTCCACTTCTCTTGTTTGTTTGATTAAAGTGACAGAGGACCTCTCAGTACTAAAACAGCTATTGTGGTCTTCCTTAAGTACCTGGACTTTTCAAGCTGAAATGAATCACTTCTTACTGATGTCTATTCAAGACTCTTCTGTTAAGTAGATGTTACATTTGCACATTCCAAATTTTAAGCTGAAATTACTACATTTCTGAAAAAATGGTATTATATTTTAAAATTTTGACTTAATTATTGTTAGCAGATATGGGAAATTCAAGAATATAACCTTGAAAGGAGTCAACCTTATTAAATTGGTATAAACCTGTTTTATCAATTTTTCTTGTGTTAGGAATATTATTTAATGTTTACGGGGAAAATGAAAGAAAAAGAAAGACATAAACAAAGAAAGATTTCAAGTTGGGAAAGATAAGGGATCAGCAGACCTGGGATAATAATAGAGTGGATACCAATACAAATATAATTTTATACAATTGTCAGAAATTTTTTAAAAAAGAGAGTTGATTACCTCATATATAAACGTGAACAGTTGCTGACTGTAGTGAAAATCCACTGGTGCTATGGAAAGGTTCCAGAATAAATCCAATTAGTCTAGACAGATGTAGAAACAACTAATTTTTAGATGGTTTGTAATCATAAACTGTCTGTGCTAATAAAGTATTTTTTTAAATAAATTCAGGATAAATAATATCAGGAATCAAAAGTTAGTCAATAAAAATATTCAGTTTTATGTCAGTAATGAAAGAATGTGCTTCCCTTCCAACAAGGTTTGGTAAAATCTGGGGTACTTTTGGTTGCACAGCTAGGGCAGAACTAGAGATAAATGCTATGCATACCCAGTACAACCCCTGAAGACTCCTGCTGAACACTCTATTATAATCTCCACAAGTGATCATATAGCAGAAAGCAGCAATAATATTGAGGTTGAAGAACTCTGCTCTAAATAAATAACTGCATATCCTTGAGGGTTAGAAGGCCATTTCAAAGCAGCTTTAACAGAATAGGTATACAATAAAGTGCATCCAGAAAGTTAATATATAAAAATATGCACACCAAAATATAAAATGATTTAATCAATGAGACACTTTCAAACATATCTTAAAATATCTTTTATTTAAAACAAATTCACTTTGCACAGAAAAGCAAGTAAATTTCAGATGAATTTTCTAACTATAAACATAGCTATCAAAAAAGATAATGGACTATTAACTGAAAATTTCAAATAAGATAAGGAGGAATGAGTGAAATGTGATTTAACTTCAAAAGGCAAGAGATTACTATTGAAGAAACAAAATATAGAAAAAGAAGTGAATGAAAATCAAAGTATATCAGTAATTGGATTGAATGTAAATTCTAGGTAAAAGTCAAACATTGTGTTACTAGGCACCAAGGATCTTGCAGATTATCTAAAAATAATCAAAATTGATACCTAATTGATAAATTGACTCACTAAAGCATAGAAAAATGAATATAATGCTGACATGATACATATAATATCAAAAATACATTTTAAAAATTGTTTAAGAGAAAAAATTAATAAGCATAAAAAGTGTATTCTAATACTCATGTATATAAAATAAATAAAACTTTATATGTCTTGATCTGATTGTTGTGCATATTCATCTATGTTCTGGTCTCAGTAAATGTACCTTTAAATGGTAATAATGCAGACAAATATCAATTTTTAGATGCGTACATTTTTATCTCATGTCTGTTTTATTCTTCTGCAAGATATACCATCATTTGAAAAATAGGACACAGTAACTTTGAACTATATTTTATAAATCTTAGATCAGAGAAAAAGTCTAAGATAAATGACTGAATCAGGTTCAAGAAGCTAACCCAAGGTAAGAGCAGAAGACTGTTTACAAAGGCAAAATTTAACTCAGGATTTATTTTGGGCAAGAGCTGTGTAAAGTACAGCACACACATGATGGAATTTCCACTTTGTAATTTGCCATAAAATTCAATGACATCACTAGTACATTGTTGACAGGATTCTCATAGGTGTGTATGACAATCCATTAATAAATTATTTTCTTTATTATCATCAGGCCAAAACACATGGGGTTTGCATTTTTCCTGGGGCACTTTCCTTTTCAGCTGTACTGATAAAAGATGAAAAAGCAACGTGAACTGTTGATATCCAGGTGCTTCTGAACAGCTTTCCTTAGAGAGCTGCCTAGGCAACTGAAAGGCACAGACCTAGGTTTCTACTTCTGTGAAAAAGCAGCAGCTGGCTGAGAAAACAGACAGAGAGAATGATGAATGAAATCAAGGTTTGATATGGTGTGAAGAAATGGGGGGAACTAACAGTTTTGTTCTTTTGTGGAGGATTTATTTTCTTCCAGCTTTTTAAAGAGTGCTGAAAACACTTCCGGAAGCCATGCCACAACTATATCTCATCGCTAACATTGCATTCTTTCCTGTTTTAGCCTTTTTCGTTTATTTCCTGTGACACTATATACTCCATGGAGCATTCCTTACGGACTAGTATTTAGTTTTCCTAACTGGAATGTTTATGAGAAGAAAAACTATAAAAAATTTAGAGAAAAATATAACCTTCCTCTTCGCACTGGAATAGAACAAAGAAAACGTATTGGTGCATAATTGTTTACTTTGTTTAGAATGTATTTTAGCAGAAAATACATGTTTAAAATATTTTGGATATGATTGTGCTATAATGATACTTTACAGTTTTCCAGTGTAAAAATATATAATTATAATAAATAAGATTGAATTTGTAAATTGCATTAACAAAGGAAGGCACATCAGAGAATCTTTGGGATATAATTGATAGATATATAAATGTTTCAAAGAAAAAGAGTGTATTTTTAAGTACATACTAGCATAGATCTAAAGGAAACATTCTTTGTAAAATATGTATACTCTAGGGATATTGAAAATAAAAGTATGTCTTAAACATACAGGGACAGTAAAATAACAACAGTTATTTTATTTATATAAACATGCTTGCTCCATGATGTAATAAAAGCAAACATTTTAAAGAGTTTAGATTAGAGAATATACATACGGAAATTATTTGTTCTAAGGGAGTTATAAAAATGAAAAAAAAAAGCTATGTTGATGTCATGGTTATTACCGTCATTACAGCAATCAGCTTCACACCCTCCTTTAGGATGCAGCAGAAAATTGTGAATTTTAATAAAAGAAAATATTGGATGATGTTTTATATTTTTGTCAGAAAGCCTTCATTCATGTACTTCAGTTTTAGGCTTATGTGCTGTGACTGCCTCCTTTGCCTGTTTTTCTAATACCTTCTGTTTTCAGAGTAATATCGTATAACTTACCTGCTAAGGGACCTGCACTCAACAATGGTTATTTTTCCTTTCCAACCACCTTATTTCATAAGGAACTGACATTAGATATTCAAAAGAAGAAATAATGCGACAGGGTAAGCACAATGTATGATAGCAATCATGGAAAAATTTTCCTCCAAGAATAAAGTTTTCCTTTGCCAGAAAAAAAGAAATCATGGTGAGTTAAACTTTACTTATATAAATTGGAGTGGTCTTCTTACTTTTTAATGTTGATTGAGAAGATAACCTAAGATCTAGTGTGTAAACTAGACATCGTGTTTTATGAACACAATGTTTAAAAAGTTTATTATATTTTGGACAAATTCAAATTATTGCGATAGCATTTATATGTTCCCTGTGATGGTTTGTATATGCTTGGCTCATTATTAGGAGGTGGTCCTTGTTGGAGTAGGTGTGGCCTTGGTGGAATAGGTGTGTCACTATAGGTGTGGACTTTAAGACCCTCCTCCTAGTTGCCTGGAAAACAATCTTCTTCTCTCTACCTTTGGATGAAGGTGTAGAACTCTCAGCTCCTCCAGCCCCACACATGCCTAGATGCTGCCATGCTCCTGCCTTGATGATGATAGAGTGAACCTCTGAACCTGTAAGCCAGTCCCAACTAAATGTTGTCCTTAAAAGAGTTGCCTTGGTCATGGTGTCTGTTCACAGCAGTAAAACCCAATTAAGACATTTCCCTTGCTTCAAACATAAAGCATTGCAAACACATAGCCTGTCTTAGTCAGGGATTCTACTTCCTACACAGGACATCATGATCAAGATTAGGGTAGAAAGAATTTATTCAGCTTACACTTCCATATTGCTGTTTATCACCAGAGGAAGTCAGGCCTGGAACTCACATAGGGTAGTAACCTGGAGGCCGGAGCTGATGCAGAAGCCATGAAGGGGTGCTGCTTACTGGATTTCTTTCCCTGGCTTGCTCAGCTTGCTTTCTTATAAAGATGGCACCACCCATAATGGGCTGGGTCCTCCCCTCTTGATCACTCATTGAGAAAATGCCTTACATCTGGATCTCACAGAGGCCTTTCTTCAAGAGAGGCTCCTTTCTCTCTAATAACTCCACCTTGTGTTAAGTTGACACACAAAACCAACCAGTATACAGCCCAACAAACATAACTAAAAGAACCCATAGCCAAAAACCAAGTGTGGG
Source organism: Arvicanthis niloticus (assembly GCF_011762505.2). Lineage (NCBI taxonomy): Eukaryota > Metazoa > Chordata > Mammalia > Rodentia > Muridae > Arvicanthis > Arvicanthis niloticus. The sequence continues at coordinate 62,341,361 of NC_047669.1, forward strand.
TATGGTTACTTTCCTAGGTTAAGTTTCCTTTCTGTATTTGTTTTCAAATTGTCTTTGTGTATTTCGAGCTAATGCTTAACTCAGTGTCTAGATGAAGACAAGCTTGACCATCTAATGAGCCTACCTACTGGGATGATAACATTAGATTTAGACAACTGATTCGTGATTTCATTACTTAACACTTGAAACTTTTTAATATTTATCTCTGTACTTGTTTTTAGAGTTCAATTTATTTTTAATTTCTTATCACTTATTTCAATTTGGTTTTGGAAAGAAGATATTACATAACATAAAAATGTGAAATTTGTTGCCGTACATCGCAGTCTCAAAAAGAGTTCATCTAAGCATTTTCCCAATTGCATCCAGAAGACACTGTTTACTTTTATTAATGCACTTCCTCTGGCTGTAGCATCAATAGAGCTGTGCTCTATTCTATAACTATCCCTGAGCATCAAGAGTGAAAAATGCAGTATATAAGATTCATTTAAAACTGAGCATTCTGTTTTATCTTATTTTCATCACTATAGGCAGTTGGGGGTCACTGTGCAATCAACATGTAAGTCATAAAGGTTTTCAGACTAAAATTCAGACATATATTATCTATGGGTATTAAAATAAGTCATTAAAAGTCTGTTTAGCACAATGCACATTTAGCCACATTATGCTAGTAGATCTCCCCTAGAACCCAGGACCTCTTTTCTCAGGATTTTAGTCGAATAATGATTCAAAGTATGGGTTTCATCTTGTGGAGTGAGGGTTAAATCAATTATAAAGTGATTGGTTTCTCCTATAATATTCATTCCACTATTTCACTAGTGAGCTATCATCTCATTTCAGTCAATTTTATTCTTGTCAGTGTTCAAAGCTGTGTGTGAATTAGAATTAATTTCTACCTATAGTATTTGCCACTACCTATTTCTACCTATAGTTTCAGTACTGTGAAAGTTAGTCACTAATGATAAGCTTACTGACCTTTACCATTTGATGTGGGCAAATATTACAATTCAGATATCTGATGTCTGGAATTTAATAATAGTATGTTATCAAGAACCTATGATTAGATACTAAATTTTAGTATAAATATTGTCATTTCATGAAACCAGCATTTTTTAGAAATATACCTTAATATGCATCCAAAAGGTTTTGTCATGTCTTTTTTGGCTTATCTTTCCTTTTCAAGCCTCTTCATGCAATAATTAAATAAAACACATCTTTGTTACTATTAGATAATTTGTGTTGATCTTATTTACATACAGTATAAATATAAACCATGCATGTTACAATAGGTCAAAATATCCATACATAACCATGTAATTACCCTTCTACTAGAAATATTCTGCATAACTATGTAGAAGAAAACACCATAATTACATTCAAAGTAGTATGAGATAGAAAAAATAAGGCTCATGCAAATCTCCAGAATGTATAAATATTCCATGTATTTTTTAAATTTTTTCTATTATTGTGACAAAGAGCACAGCAATGGGAGCCTGTGAGGAGCTACTCAACTTAGAATAGACAAAAGATTAAAAGGGAGAAAGTAAACAGGAAAAAGAGAAATATCCAAACCTAGCCACATAGTAAAAACTTTCCTCCATTACATGAACTAACATAAGAAAGATAATTTGACAATTGTAATTAATGAAAGGACTGAAAGATTACAAGCTGTGGGAACAGCATCAGGGTCACAAATGACAAAGTCAAAAAGTTCGTGAAGGCAGAAGTGGAAACCATGAAGGTTCTTGAAAGGATGGGATCCAAGGATGAGATGCAAGAAAGGTCAGGAGTCCATTGGAGCTGGAAAAGTCCCACCTGAATTCTTCAAAAAGAAGGAAGTGATCCTTTGTATTTCATTTTCAGACATGAATTTCTATAATTCTAATCTATGAAGCTGACCAAGACAGGATTTGTTTTGTGTCAATTTGTCAGATGTATTAGTGACAGGAAACTAGAGAATAGGAAACAAGAAGCATACATATATACACATTTGAAATAACAGGAGTGTATCCTTTTTTTTTTTTATGAAGAACAACATATACTTTGAGCTGGATTACAGGTTCAGAGGTTCAGTCCATTTTCATCAGGGTGGTAGCATGACAGCATTTAGGCAGGGATGGTGCAGATAGAGCTGAGAGTTCTACATCTTCATCTGAAGGCTGCTAGTGGAAGACTGACTTCCAGGCAGCTAGAATGAGGGTCTTAAGCTCATGCCCATAGTGACAGGACTACTTCAACAAGGCCACACCTCCTAATCATGCCACCTCCTGGCCCAAGCATGTATAACCCATCACATTCCACTCCCTGGATCCCATAAGCTTGTTCAAACATATGAGTCTATGGGGGCCATATGTAAATATAGCATAATGCAAAATACATTTAGTCCTACTTCCAAAGTCCCCATAGTCTATAGCAATCTCAACAATGTTAAAAGTCCAAAGTTCAAAGCCTCTCCTGAGATTCATCTAATCACTTAACTGTAACCCCCAAATTAAGACCAGAAACCAGCTAAGCAAACTCCAAACTCTGCATCTTCAAGGCCTATGTCAAAGCGGTCTTTAGATCTCCAAATCCTTTTACATCTTTTTTTGTTGTTGTTGACTGCTTCAAACTTCTTTCCCCTGGGCTATTTCCACTCCCTGTTAACAGCATTCCTCAGCAGATAACCCACAACTCTGGCATCCTGAACACCTTGGAGTCTGCAAGGCAACTTCAGTGTTACAGTTTCTTGTTTCAATGTCTGGTATCCACAGGTAATATACTGGGCTCTTGCAAAGGGCTGGTGTGTCACTTCTCCAGCTCTGCCCTCTGTAGCACTCCATTCCACTGCTGCTGCTGTTCGTGAGGATCATCCCATGGTACTGGCATCTCCAATACACTGGGGTCTTTTGCTGCAATTAGGTTTCACCAATAGCCTCTCATAGTCTCTCTTCATGGTGCCAAACCTCAAATCCTTTGCATGATGCTTTAGTCCTGGAACAACTGCAACTGAGGCTGCACCTTCACCAATGGCCTTTGATGGCCTCCCTCAGTGCTGAGCCTCAGCTGCTCTTCATGACCCCTTCATGCCTGTAAAACCAGTATCACCTGGGTAATTCTTACACATTACCAAGTCCAGCTGCAGCTCAAAGAATGACCTTGGCTATCTTTGGAACACAGCTTCTTTATGCTCTCAGATGCTGGTCTTTCTTTCTTTCTTTCTTTCTTTTTTTTTTTAATTGTATATTCTTATTTACATTTGAGATATGAGATGCTGGTCTTTTCTTAATCACCACTAATTTCTTAGCTCCAGCTAACCAGCATCAATTGTTGCAGTAGTTTCCTGCTCCTCTTGAATATAAAGCAAGTGCCACATGGCTGAAGCTGAGGAGTTATGCTTCTTGCTGGGATGGAACATGGCCTTCCTTATTCTATTGCCAGCTTTTGATTTTCTGACTCTGTCTCTGCCTAAGCTTGGCTTTCTTAGAACTAGCTCTGTAGACTGGCCTTGAACTCAGAGATCTGCATGGCTGTCTCCTGTAATGCTGAGATTAAAGGTGTATACCACCTTGCCTGGATTTAAGAATTTCTTCACCTAGAACCTACTTAGTGCCAGACTGGCCTTGAATTAGGAGATTTGCTTGGCTTTAACTCCAGGGATTAAAGTTATATACCACCATGCCTGGATCTAAATTTACTATTTAGCTTCGTAGGATCTTGCCCCCAAATCCCTTAGTCTGTTGAATTTTTTGTACTTCAGCAAGTACACTAAATGCTCTCCCAACCCCTCTCTCTCTCTCTCTCTCTCTCTCTCTCTCTCTCTCTCTCTCTCTCTTTCTCTATCTATCTATCTCTCTATCTCTGTGTGTGTGTGTGTATGTGTGTGTGCATGTATGTGTGTGAGAGATACACAGAAAAGGAAAGAAGGTTTACTTGTTCTTTTATTGTAATGGGTATTCTTTAATATTTTAAAATAATAATTTTAACTTGGATCCAATTCATTTCCAAATATATATCATGACAAAATAGTAGGTCATTTATCAATTTTTAAGAAAATTTTCAACATACAAACTTGCATCTTTTTTTCTATATTTTTGATTGATAGAAGTCAAATTTCCATATGCAGAGTCATGGTATAAAAAAGATTTTATTGAAATTTAGAAACCAGTAGCTGTAATGAATATGGCTAAACATGATGCATTTTTTGCAGGAAATATGAAAAACATAACTCAGTTCAGGCCCACAGTTTAAAGTGGCAATATAATAACGTTTTGTATTAATAGTTTTTTTAAACTTAAGATACGAAGAGTAAATTTTGTATGTGGTTTATATAACACATTTTCAATTAAAAGTTTTCCCATCCAATTTACTTCCAGCATTAAAAAATAACAAATTTCTCAAAAAGTTTTTAGATTTAATTAATTTTTGTCCACAGGAATTCTAAATAACTCCAGAGTAAAGCACTGATTTAATTTGTTGCTATGTATATTGGTTAAATATGAAGAAAAACAACCCTTGCCAACTCTTCTGAAAATAGCCTCAATTCTCACCGACCCCTCGCGATATGGTCTTGGCCCTGTTTTATTCTAAGTTTCTTTATGTTGTGAATGTCTGCTGAGTTTCTCATTTTAGAAAAGAGTTCCCCACGGTTGTAGACTAGGGACTTTTCTTTGATTAGTAAATGATTTCCGAACTCTGGAGTGCTTTGCATGAATTCCTCAGGATTGATTTCTAAATAAATAGAACAGAAGATGTGCATGCTACAAATGAGATGACTGACAACAATTTGTTTTCATTTTCTAAAGAACATTGTTTGCCTATGGAGACATTTTCTTTGACAACTACTCTATATTAAATGTACAGTGCATGTATTTAATATGATTTTATGTTGTTCTTGTTATTTATTACATTTACATTCTCATTCTTTACAGATTGCATGGATAGAAAGCATCACCATCTCACATCCCAAGTCAGCATACAAAATACATAATTTATAAATTACCTGTGGCAGATACTTGGGAGCTCTCCTAGATTTCTTTGTGATTTTTAAACAATGCAGTATTTAGTGGTTACTTGCTGATAGTTTGAGGCAGAGTACACAGGGGAAGCAAATACTGGATTTTATTTAAGATTATACTCAGTGTCTCTTATAGATAGGAGGCATGATTTCCCAATGTGATAAAATGAATATAAGTTTGAGTCAATATTATAGGAAAATATTGTGACAGAATTAAGAGCTTTATTTGGAAGGGCAATGTAGTTCACAGAAGATATCTCATGAGAAAGATGAACATTGGACCATTATAGATAAACAATTTGTATATGATCCCACAATCTTCATGGCATGGTGACAAGTTTCTAAATCTCAAATCAAAGTCCATGTTGCTTTTAAACAGTACATTTCTAGTGTCATCCAGAAATTTGTTCCAATACACATTATTCTGAGTTCTGTTATTGTTATCATTTCTAATTTGGCAATTCAGTGGGAGAGATTTATTATGCATCTGGGATTGCTTGTAAATATATATATATATATATATATATATATATATATATATATATACATACATCTAAAATTTCTGTTGTCTTACCTTTGTCATAACAGTTCTATAAACATAACTAGCTGGGTGCCAGAGAGACTCTTGGCATCCAGATTTTCCTTTCATATCTCAATATTTTCTAAACTATTTTTAATTAATCATTTTATTTGTTTGCATTTCAAATGTTATATCCTTCCCAGTTTTCCCTTCATGCACCCCAACCCTCTCCCTCTGCTCTTTTTCTGTAAGAGGGTGCTCTACCACCCACCCACTGCCTCATCACTCTAGCATCTCTCTTCTCTGGAGCATCAAGCTTCCACAGGACCAAGCACCTTGTTTCCCACTGATGTTAGATGAGGCAGTCCTTTTCTAAGTGTAACAGGAGCCATGAACCCACCCTTGTATACTCTTTTTATACTCTTTGATTGGCAAACCATAGTTGGTTTTTTTTTTTTTTTTTTTTTTGATACTGAATCAGAGACAATAAGAAATGGAAATAGTGTGACCCTTATTATTAACTGGGTTATTATCTCGGAAGAGTTTCCAGACAATTGTACAGGGAGAGAAATCTAGAATATTCTGTGGAACCACTGGGCTGAAGAAGTGGAGCTGAGAACCTGTGAAGCAATGGCTTCTGAAGTTTACCAAATACTGAAGAGGAGCAAATTCCACACCAAAAATATACTGGAAACTTGAAGCACTTTCACTGTAATGCTCTGATAATAGAGGCTTGTAAAAATTATCTGTCTTTTGAAGAAGCAGCCTTGGGTTATAGTCTAAAGTATGTTAAATGATCAAAGGAAGGAGCTCAACATTTCAGACAAGGCCTGGGGAAGGAATGAGATTTTTTTTTTTTTTTTTTTTTTTTTTTTTACTTTAATGATGTAGAGTATTCCAGGACTGTGATGTTGTGTGTTGTGATATCTAATGTAAGTAAGCTGTATTTACTCTCTCTGTCTCTCTCTCTCTCTGTCTCTCTCTCTGTCTCTCTCTCTGCCTCTCTCTCTGTCTCTCTCTCTCTCTCTCTCTCTGCCTTCCCCCTTTTTCCTCCCTGCCTCACTCTCTCCCTGCCTCCCTTCTTTTCTCCCTGGCATTTATTTTCTTTCTATCTCTTTCTAAGTTTATTCTTTCCTATTTTCTCATCTGATTGGGGAAAGAGATTAACAAGGAGAATAGACAATGAAAACAACTTAAAATTCATAAACAAAATAGCCAAAAATAAAATCATATTATGCACAGAATTAGAGAAAAACATACTTTAAAGAAGCTAATAACTTCTATATTGTGGTGTATACAAGAGGAAGACCCGGAGAAGTTTGAAGGATCATATGTGGTTAGCATAGGGTAACAGTCAGAAAGGTAGTGAATTTATAGCTAGCAATACCAACAGGACAGAAGGAAATAAGATGAGAATTCCAAGGTCATGTTCAAGCAGGAAGTGAGAATGATGAGTGCCTCTTGTCTTTACCCCCTACCACCCTCTACCACCTTCTTAAATTTAGATGTGGAGAACTCTCATATGTGCATATAGAATGAATATTTAATTTAGACATCCTTGGATGGATCAAATGGGAACAAAGAATCACCCATCGCACACAGCAAGATGGGGAAAAAAATCCAAATCCTGATGCTAAAGAGAGAAGCAGAAATCCTGGTTAGCAGACAGTATAGCTAACCTATACTAAGACTAGCTATAAAACTAGTCTTAGGTATTCCTTGGTAAATCTATTCAAGACCTAGAAAAATATAGCTATTCCAAGTCATTGAAACAAATACTGGAATAAGTATCCACAATGCATGTGAAAATAAAATTCATACCTATACCAGACAAAATATATACAGTGTCATGTAATAAGTCAAAATATAAGAGACAAGCGATAAACCAGAAAAACTGAAAGAATCTACAGTTGATGGGATTAAAAAGACAGAGCACAGTGCTAAAGGAAAGTGAATCATTCATTTCATAGCCTGTTACAACTGAACTATATCTTGAGCTAAGATCTCTATTACTGCATCTATCACACGTAGCAGAATTTATTCTGTCATTTGTTTTTATTTAATCCCCATAAAATAGTTGGTGGAAAAATCAAATTTCCTGTACCTTTAAATACTTAAAACCACTCAACGAAATATAACAGAAACATAATATGAAGAATGAATTTAACACATTCAGTTTTATAATTTTCAGCTGGGCCTACTAGAAAATGCCTTTAATCCCAGCATTAGAAAGACAGAGCTAGGTGAATCTCTGAATGCGGGCCAGCCTGGTCTACATAGTTCTGTGACAGCTAGGGGTACATAAATACTGTGTCAAAAACAAGCAAAGCAAAACAAGCAAACAAACCACCCCCCCAACAATTAGATATATGATGTTGTTTGTGTAAAGCTTTGCAAGCATCCTTACAATAAACATACAGTGCACTCATTAGTAAACATTAGAAGTTTCATTAGGCCCTTTGTGGTTCTTCCTATCGGTGTCAGGACATTGCCATACTTCGCAGCCATTGATCTTGTTCTTGATATCTAAAAATAATTTTCATATTTAAAAAGACTCCCTTACCATAAACAAAATCTACATGCTCTTGATGCATAATCCTTCCAGTTATAGGTATGAGCAAACAAACAAAAAACAAAAAACCAAAAAAAGCAAAAAACAAAAACAAAACCCAACCAGTCAATTGAATTTACTGAAAACTAGCATACACAGGTAATATGCCTGTCCAAACTTCACTCAACTACCAGACTTTTATATATCTCACATGGTAAAGAGAATAGATCTAAAATGATTTATTCAAAAATATCACAATAATAGTAATATTAGCAAACAAGAAACAGAATTATATCATCACTGACTTTCAACATGGAAACCGATAAATATCACAATAATGTTCAATAATATCTCTGCTATAAAAGGAAAAAGAAGTTGAAATATTTGCAATGTCACCACTTAGGCACAGTCTTCTTGAGCTGAACATATCTGAAATCGTTGTAAAGTCTAGATTAAGAAAAGTTACTACAGATCTCATACAAAAATCTAACTTTTATAAGCATATCATACTGTTTACAAAGATGTAAGTAGAAATAAAATTTTAAACTCTTACCAAGTAATTTATTTTTAAATATCTAATGTGAGATTTTAGCTTTAATTTACTTAGTGAATCTGTGTGCACATGTGTATGCACCAAGTGTGGGAGGGTACCAGTGGAGATCTGATGAATGTATTTGATTCTGTGCCATTGGAGTTACAGAGAGTGGTGAACCACAGAACATGTGGCTGGAACTTAAGTCTTCTGAAAGAGTAGTAAGTGTTCTTTCTCACTCTACCATCTGTTCAGTTCTAGAATATCAAGTTTTAAATAATGAACTATCTGCCAGGAGTTCCTCAAAATTCCATACTTTGTCTAAAAGATATATATTTAATAGCAGCCATGCATCCTTGTGCTATCAACATAAAACACTTAAATAAAATGGAGTATTCTATACAATGATGAAATGGAAATCACACTTTATGATATTCCTCAAATTTGAAATTAATAAAAAAAAAAAAAACACCTTGGATGTTAGGTTAGCGAGTTTAATTTCTCTCAGTGTTTCCCCATGCAAATCCCTTCTTATTCCGTTTGAAGAAAGTCCAGGGGAATTGGTATTTTTAAAGTTTTTTAAGTATCTCCCATTATTAAAAGAGTTTGAGTTGTACTGCAGTTGGCTTTATATTGAAAATTCCTCTTTAATAATAAAATTATAATCTTTTCTCAAGAGAATGAAACCTCATACTAATAATTCATGTTTAGTATGTTAATTTTTGTCTACTTTCTCTGTTTCTCATGTGTATAGAAAATAAAAGCATAGAAGACAGACTTAATTCTACATTCTTTATGCCTCTTTTTTGTCTCACACTCTACAGTGAATCCCAAAGTTAAAACTTCCCCTAACCACCAGTCACACTAAAAGAGTTCTCACAAAGAGATTTCCAAAATTATCATCATTCGGCAAAGTATTACAAATCAACTCTCAGTCTTTGTATTATCTTTATTTTGACTTAGAATTTTAAAAAAATCTATTACATTCATTGTAGAATTCCAAGTGATAATATAAAGCCTGGCACATAGGGATCTATAGGCATCTAGAATTAGTTGTCCTATAAGATCTTAGGGAGAACTCTGTGAACCATGCCCAGCCCTTCCAACACCAACCTGAGAGTCAGACCAGCAAAGGACACACATGATATAGAATGCAAACAAACCTTCTGAATTCCTTTGTCATGAGACCATTGCCAATATTGGTCATTATATTACAATTTATCTGTGTAGATTTTAGTTTTAGATAAATATGATCAAAACAGTATTCACAAATAGTTACAATGAAATGCAATATTTTAAACCCATCTGTGAGAATAAACAACTGAACAAAATATTTTAACATCAAAATAGCTCTAAAACATCTTTATGGAGAGACAATGTATAATAAAAGATTAACGTTCACTGCTGAATTTCTCAAGTTAAGTAAGTGCTTAAAAAGTTTTCAGTCAAGAATAATCTTGGAAAAAATAAATGAGATCATAATGGCATTTTATGGAATGTTTGTTTTATTATTTTAAAGTTGATCCATTTTTCTATTAAATTTGTCCTCCATGCTGAATAAATCTTCATTCAAAAAAATCTAAACAAGTAAAATTATATTATTGTAACATGCTGATTCTATTCTGATTTTTAAAGATGAAATACACATAAAATCTCTTTGAATTATTCTCATAAACTGTCAGAGGAAGAAAGTATGTATGAATAGAAGTAGGTGAAGTATTATTCAAAAGAGCTTGTAAGATGCTTTTAAAACATTGACACAGATAACCTTCATTTATAGTGTAATTTAATTCCTCTGATTTACTAAACTTTTTATGTTATAATTACAGGCAAATGCGTTATAAAAGTCATCTGCATCAAACCACTATGATCTAAAATTAATTGAATTGTACATTCCATCTAGCAGTTGTTGTATGGCGATTTTATGAAAGGTAATGTACTCAGTCTTGGAGGGAAGCTTATTAAGACTCAGAATCTCCTAAAGGGAGGTAGAGCATTTTACCCTGTGGAGAAACTCATTAAGAATCCAGAAGTTCTGTAAGGAGGCCCCTTAATACTCAGGCTGAAATTGATCAGGAACTTCAGAGAGTCCCTGAGACTGGAGAGATGTACTTTCCCCCTCTCCTCACGCTTATATAAGCAGAAAGGACTGCTGAGAGAAAATGGTAAGCATACAAAACTACATGGAAGAGGCACAGACCAGACAAACTGCTGGAGGAGGCTCAGAACCACTGAGATGCCTGAAGAAGACATTCTTTATCATCTCTACCTGTGTGGTGAGCTCAAAGGTTGAAGCGTTTCTAAGGTAAACCCTATCCTGGGTGAGCTTTTTGTGATACAGCTGTGTTTTTATGTTACTTCTGCTTTTGTGTATAAAGCCAGAAAACTGAATGGTTCATCAAGGTGGACATTGAAGGAAGATTTGGTCCATCCATAGTTTTCTATCTGAGCTTGTACATTGTGGAGCAAATCATGGCAGGAACGATGTCATACATCATAATATTAAAGTGATTTTGCAGAAGTAAACAATGAAAATCAAATGAAACCAAATGAAGGTCCAGGTTTCTCTCAAACTGTAGAAATAATAAAGATGTATAAATTTGGACCATCTATCTGAGTTTTATATTTTAATATGAAATAAATATATCTTTGACATTTTAGCTTAAATTAAAAAAATACCTAATATCAAATTACATGATGAATAATTATCATGTATTATAAAGTTCTACATATTTTTGCTGACTTAAATGAAAAATTAATTTATATCATTTAGACATAATTTATGTAAAACCACTTCTGTTACTCTATTTTGGTAAAAATCAAATCAGTCTTGCATCTTGTGGATATTTGAAAACTTTTTTGGTAGATAACCTGATAGATATGTTTGGTAGATTGGCTTCATTTTCTTTAATTGGCTAACATATCTTACCAGAAGATAAAAATACTTGAACTATCTTGTTTCATCTGGATTTAGCTAAATGATGTTTTTGTCTTAAACATATGTTACAAGTACTGACTGATAAGAAGTACAACCATTAACAGATAAAGGAGTGTTAGAACATGGGTGACAAAACTTAGTACAATAGAATTTGTTCAAGAGGCAAAAGCAGATTATTTTAAGGAAGAATAGTAATTTCTAGAACCAATTAGAGTTTCTAGATCCAAGACATTATTTACAGTAATCTAGGTGCTTGGTGATTAACATAATGCCCATAAGTGGGGAATTGGAAACATTGTTATGGCTGTCTGAAGAGACAAAACATTAACATGATGTGTCTGTAATACATTACAGGATTTTGCTGATGGAAACAATGACATAATGACCATTGAATGGGCACAGATTATATAAATGAGAAAGAAATGTACAGTGTTACTCTTATATTCTGTTCATTCTGTTAAGAGTCTTTTTGTTTGAAATTTTGTTGAATGCCATATCTTAAATTTAAATTTCTGTTTGAAGTTTTAAAAAGTGGTAATTTAATCCCAGTATGCTATTTCTAGATGGTATGTTTGAGGATAGATATGAGAGAAAAGTGATCATTAAGATTATGTTCCTCTGAATCTTGAGAGAGAGAGAGGGAGAGAGAGTAATGCATATAATCTCTTCTTCAACACAAGCCACTTTTGATCTCAGAAGGTCATCCTCAAATATAACTTCTTGACCTAGCCTCTGCAGATTATGAAGCAAAATAAAACTGCTTTTACCTTTCCCTTTTTTTTGGAATTACATCATAGTTATATTTCTCCCTCACTTTCCTCCTCTTGTACCCTCCCATATGCCCTTCTCATCACTTCTTTAAATGTATTGCCTCTTTTTTTCCTACTAATTGTTATTGAATGCATATATGTTTGTCCTAGTCTTATCACAACTTCTTATGCCATGTATACTTGATAATCCTGGGAGGTCTGCTTTTTTTCTGAAGGGTAAAGAAGGATAAAGAAGACAGTCTAGTCTATACAATGAGTTCCAAGACAGCAAGGGCTATGTAGAGAAACCTCTTTTCCATAGGTAGAAACTCAGAAAGAAAATGTGTTACAATATTAAATAGATAATAACTAAACAGGACCACAGTAGTTTTTTTTTTTTCCAACTGAAACCTGAAAGTAAATTCTTCTTTATAAAGTAAAGGATATTGATAGACTGAAATTTTCTTTGATGAATTTTAGAATATTTGTTTTTTTCTTTAAATTATTTTGTAATAAGGTTTTTTTTTTTTTTTGAGAATTCACCTTTTCAGCAGAGAATGGAAACTTCACAAGGCCATGTTTAGTCATTTACATGGACTCTATACCAGAAATGTTTCTAAAACTAGTGAGTTGTATAAAAACTTGTAGCAATAGTGTCTTTTTTTGCCTGCTGCCTAAATAGCACATAATTTTCAACATTCATCTTGATAGTCAGAAGATGGTAAGAGACATCTTCTGGCAGAAGTGGTTTTATTTATTTAAAATCTTTGTAACTACCTACTCAGGATTTTTAAATTGAACTTTGCTGTCTTTAAATATATTCACATATGGAACTCATCCACTTTACTTAACACTGATAGTATGAGTTTATTTTATTTCTTTTTATAGTTCCTTATGTCTTTCACAAGTGATGAGCTGACCTAAGACAATAATATGACTATGAACTAACATAATATAATCACAAAGTTAAAAATTGAAGCACAGTTTTGTTGTCATAAAACAAAAAGGAATAAAAGTGGAAAAAATAAAAATGATTTGTTTCAAAGATATGTATGTCTCTAAACAGAATATCTACCTGCCCCAAATATCTTTCTTCTGTCTCTTCCACAATTTTGTTGCTTGCTATGTTTGTTTTTCCCTCTTACTGATATTTCTAAAGTATTTACTATGTGATGTTTTGAGACTCATAGGAGATTTCTTTTAGAACTAGTGAGGGCATTTGTATTTAGCCAAAGTAATAAAATTCTATTACCCTTTAAAAATCCACTCTATGGTACATGTGAGTAAGGACTGTTGACAAATAACATGTATGATATGATCCACATTCCTGGAATACTGCAACTCCACATTAAATTCCTTTACAAAATTGTAGCAAAGTTATTGGTTTATTTTTGCCTTGATTGTGTATAAAGTTATATTTTAATGAGTATAGTATACTGGCATATGCCACAGTATGTGTCCTTTACAAGAACACAGAGCCCCTTACAACTGAGCCACTTTCAAGTTCATATCCTTTAGGACTGTACGTCTTAGCATTTCTACTCTTACCTAATGATGAGAAGGCATTCAATTTTCTGTATCCTTTATATGTCACTTGGAAATCGATTGTCTTCCTTCTCTATCTTAATGCCTATCTCTCTAGCATGCCTCTTGGCCCAAGTGACACATATAAAGTGATTCTTCAGGACCAGAGTTTGCCAACAAGGCTGAGGGAGGTAATTAAACACTGACTTCTAAAGCATTTGTCATCAACCCTTGTTTGGTAATCTATGTAACTAGTTTCTGAATTCATTTCAGTCTTGAGAGAATGTTTGTATTGTTTAAATATTTGCTGAGAAACTATTTGATACTATGAGATTTTTACCTTTCATCCTGTATAATTTAAAACATTTTATTATTTCTTTCATGCGTATGAGTGTTTGTTTACATACACGTATGCATACCATGTGTGTACCTGGTGATATGGAGGCTGTGGCCAGAATGAGACAGAGCATACACTATCATTTGAGTTATAAGCAATGTAAGCTACCATGTAGGTGCTAGGAACTGAACCCTGGTCCTTTACAAGAGCACAGAGCCCCTTACAACTGAGCCACTTTCAAGTTCATATCCTTTAGGACTGTACGTGCTATGTATTTGCTGGATGTGAATGATCATTAGAGTCTTTTCTCACTAGTCTAAGAAAATCATTTCTTTTATGATTTTTATAGGTCATTTTCAAATATCATTTCCAAGCTTTCTCTATTTTAAATCTTATTTTAAAGATGTCATAATGTAGGGAAGACTTATACAACTGGGTTGAAAATGTCTTCAAATTGTATCAGCAACTTTTATATTGGGTTCAGTTTGATATCCAAGGACTGACTTCTCAGAGTTTTTATTGTTAACTTGTAACAGTGCTGTTGAGGATTGATGCAATTGTGTATAACACAAGAATGTTTCATGTGGGGATTTCCACTGAAGAAAAAAAAATCAGGATATTTCCAACTACTTCTCCCTCTTTTCTCTTCCCAGATACCAGGTAAAGATATATGCTCACACATATGCTTTGAAGAGTTGTTGAATTGCCACTGGCCCAAAAAAGTAAAGTATATCAGACATAGACTGATTCATACAAAATCAAAATTTTGTCCTCATAACATTCTTATATTGGGTATTTCTTCACAGTGACAGAGAGGTGACACACAGTATTAGCTCTAGCTTCAAATACTTGGTATGTGATCAACTATTTTCTCTCTACCTTGCATATTTATCGGTACAAGTCTAATCTTTCTTAATAATAAAGGATGTCTCAGAGAATACAGAAAGAATAAAAGATAAAAATATGTTAATATATTTAAAATACTTTCAGCACTATGTAACAACTTATAAAAAGAAGTAGTTAACTAAGGGCTGGCTTATAGCTTTACAGTAATCACCATGGTAGCAAACAAAGTGACAGGTAGACATGGCTCTCAATGAATAAGTAAGAACTTAGAACATTAGCCTTGGGCAGGAGATAGAGAGAGAGAAAAAGAGAGAGAGAGAGAGAGAGAGAGAGAGAGAGAGAGAGAGAGAGAGAGAGAGAGAGGAAAAAGCCTGCTTTTATAACCTCAATTTCCATTTCCAGTGGCCCATTCCTGCAACAAGGACACACCTCATAATCTTTCCTAAGTGTTCCACTCACTGAACACCAAAATATATGACTCTGTGATGACCATTCTCATTCAAAATACCACAAAATATTACTATGGAAAATGTCTTTATTTTTTGATCTGTTATTACTCTTCCAATAATGACATGGGCTGAGTGAATTCCAAACATCACCGTTACTTGTACTCAAATGACCTATGGTTGCTCATCTATCAGAGATGTCATGGTATCAGTAGTTCTATGATTCATATAAATCCATAATGCCAAGGTTGAAACAATTTATACTAATTATATTAATTTTCTTTGCACATTGCTCTCCATAAAAGAAATTTCTCTCTTATTATTCAATGGGTTTTATTCTATTCTTTTCTCTGAAAAAAAAATGATAACTCTTTCCTAATAAAGTGAACAAGATTTAAGTGTGTTATTTAAGGGCTGTCTAAAAATAAAGTTGCTTGTCAACTAGTAGCATTCATTCTTAAGTGAAGGTAAACTCAGTATACATATTTCTCTGTTATCAAAATCAAGGCTAGATAAACTACTGTTAGGCAGAATTTAAATTGCTGTTGATTATTGGTTAATTAAAACTAAAAATAAATTTAGCATTTTACTATATTTATATAACTATGTATTAAATTATAAGTCAGAGACAAGTTCATGAAGGCCAGCAAATTATAAGCTATTAAAAATATAAAGAAAAATCCCATGCTGTGTTTTATTATTCACTATGCCCCAGCTTGTATTCCTCTGTTGTTACTTATTTCTCTGCAATCAAAGGATTTTAATGAACAACAATGAAAATGTCTTTTATTTGCTCCTATGATTTGGAACTTAAAATAATTATCTCTTAGAAAAAAATATAGTTTAGAAGCTGTACAAGAATCTTTAATCTGATTCTACATTTCAATTATATATTGTCAAGAATAAAATGTGAGGGTGAAAATTAAAAATTATAGTAATAAATTATATAATGAATTTATAATATTACAAATTAGAACTCTGGTTACCTGATACCGACTTGCATCTTTACTTATGGTTTATAAATAATTATTACTTAAAAAATTTTCCCCCATGAAGACATAAATATATTATTGAAAAAGGAATTCCGATTAGTTTCATGGATTTCTTATAAAATCAGATAATTTGATTCTTAAAGGACTTGTTTGCTTCTATTTTTCTCAGTTCCACAAGAAAAAAAAATATTATTTTGAGATTTGGAATAGAAAAAGTCATATTGTTCACATAAACTTTGTATCCTCTTTACAAGGATCTTCATAGAGAACAGTACACACATTTGCAGTTTTAGATACTACCAAAGGAATCCAATATTGAGTTGGTTAGATGGAATGTAGTAAAAGCAATTGGTTATTTTAGGGATATTTTACATTGAGCAACATTTTGTTAACAGTTATAGCTAGTCCCTCCTGTGCCTACATTGTTATTAGAGTATTTAACAAACAATTTAGTATTGAAAGTATACATTTTTCATAGTTTACTTATTGGCAATTAATGACAAACATGTTTAAGACATATTTGGAAAACTACTTCTTATTTTGAAATATTTGAAAATTATCTCTAAATACTGCAAAGAAAAAGAAGAGAAAAGTTGTATTGCTTTCAGAAAAAATAAGTTTTAAAGTCTGAAAATGTCATCTCAAATTCTCTCTCATCTAATATATGCATATTCTTCCCCAAAAAGTTTATGTAAAATGGGAACTCCAACTTTTTTGATTATGAAGATATATACATGGAATTATGAATATAAATATAAAGGAACATGAATATATTAACTTATATATAAGCCATGTTATTCTGTAAAAAAGTTTTTTATAATTTTATTTTAAATTTTTAATTAAATCATTTTATTTTTTTAGCACACAAAAAGTCATCATACTATCAACTTCATAAACCACTGAACTTCCCAAACCCAAGTTGATTATAAATGACTATTTACTTATTCAGATATATGTTCCTTCTAAAAATAGGAATTTTGAATGAATTCTTTATAGTATCTAGAATATTTCCTAATATATATTTGATATCCAGTCATTATTTCGTTTAAAAATCATGAATCTGCATTAGGTGACATTGGTAGTAAGAATAGGTTAAACGTTTTAAAGAACTTTGTCTTACTTACGTATATACCAGGCTAAGTAAAGTTCGGATACCATCTTTAAATGCTCATTTGCACTTTCCCCACGCAAAAGCTAAAGTTTGAGCATTATCTGCTAATGTGGTTGGAACATTATGATTTGATAGGAGCTCTAGCTCTGTTTTCTCTGACACAGTATCTTTATTGTTGTCCAATAGAAAGTACATGCTGGGTTTTTTTCTTTTTCCTTTTGAGATTTTTTTTTTCACTTCACACCTGGCTCACTCCCATTCTTCAAGTAACCCCTTCCAAAATTCCCACTTCCATCCTTCACCCCCTATTCTTCTGAGAGAGTGGAGATACCCCTGAGTATCCTCCCTCCATCCCTTCCTGGCAGATCAAGTCTCTGAAGGGCTAGGCACATCCTCACTCACTAAGGCCAGAAAAGGCAGGCAAGCTAGATCATATACCACAGACGGGAAACAGCTTTTGGGATAACCCCCACTCTAGTGGTTCCAGACCCTCTTTAAGACAAAGCTGTACATCTGTTACATATCTGCAGGGGTAGGTGGTCCAGCTCATGTACCCTTTGATTGGTGGTGCACTCTCTCGGAGCACCAAAGGTCCAGGTTAGTTGATTCTGTTGGTTTGTTCCTATGTTTCTTGTAGATAGAAAAAAGTTGGGGTCTAAAGTTTGGTGGATATGTTAGTGTCCCCATCTCTCCACTGGGGTTTCTACCTGAATACAGGAGAATTTCTACCTGAATACAGAAGAGTACTCTTCAGGTTCCATATCCCCAATGCTGTGAGTCACAGATAAGGTTACCCCCATTGATTCTTGTATGCATCCTATATTCCATGTTTCTGTCATGTCCTCAAGATGCCTGCCACATTTCCAGTCATTCCTGTGGCTATTTGGACATCTCTCCTATCCCTCTCCACACCTGATCCTGAGACCACTTCCACTCCTACTCAGTTCCCTCATTCCATCTGACTCCTATGTTTATTTTATTCCCACTTCTCAGTGAGGTCCAAGCATACTCTGATGAGTCTTTTTGTTTAGTTTCTTTGGGTTTGTGGACTGTAGCATGGTTATCCTGTACTTTACAGCTAATATCCACTTACAAGTGAGTACATATCATGCATTTTCTGGGTTACCGCACTCAGGAAGATATTCTCAAGTTCCATCCATTTGCCTGCAAAACTCATCATGCCTTTCTTTTTAATAGCTGGATAAATGCTCCATTTTATAAATGTATCGCATTTTTTAATCCATTCTTCAGTTGAAGGATATCTGGGTTGTTTCCAGTTTCTGGCAATTAAAAACAAAGCTGCTATCATCATAGTTGAGCAGGTGTCTTTGTGGGATGGTGGAAAATCTTTTGGGAATAAGCCCAGGGGATGGTATAGCTGATTTTACAAGTTTATACTACCCCAGCAATGTAGGAGTGTTCTCATTTTTCCACATTTTTGCCAGCACGTGCTATAACTTTCTAAATAGAAAGAAAATTAAAGCAATTCCACTAAAATTAGTGGACTGGGCTGCCCTTTCTCCCTATCTATTCAATATAGTACTTGAAGTTCTGTAAAAAGAAAGACAACTAAAGGAGATCAAGGGGATACAAACTGCAAAGAAAGAAGGCAAAGTATGGCTGTTTGTGGATGATATGATAGTGTACTTAAGCAACCCCAAAAATTTGACTGGAGAACTCCTACAGCTGATAAACACCTTCAGCAAAGTGACTGGATACAAAATTAACTCAAAAAAATGTGTAGCCCTCCTTTATACAACTGATCAATGGGATGAGAAAGAAATTAGGAGAACAACAGCATTTGCAATAGCCACAAATAATATAAAATATTTTGTTGTAACTCTTACCAAGCAACTGAAAGACCTACATGACAAGAACTTTAAGTCCCTGAAGAAAAAAATTGAGGAAGCTATCAGAGGATGTAAAGATCTCCTGTGCTTGCTGCTTCTCTGTCTTGAGTGGTCTATAATTCGGTGTTTAAATTGTTCAGAACAGATTTTAAAAACACTGTTGTGATAAGTTTTTTGTAGTACCTTGGTACTAATTCAGTTTTTGTCAGCATAAAAATTACTCTTGCATGTATTCACTCTTTATTTACATTCACATCTTTTTTTATTGTGTGCTACGGTTTCCATATGACTTTCTCTAATATCTTCTTTACCAGTTTAATGATACTTGGCAGATTTGGGTGTTATTGGCTGGGTGTGTTCCAAAATGCTCAATAGCCTATTTTTGAGGAGCAGAGTTATGGAAACAGATGTCATTTTTCTTGATGTTTTTTGAAATGTTCCTATTACTAGTGTTCAATTTGTATATAAATATTTTGCATCAAAATGTATTCAGGATACATTTATTTATCTTTGCAAATATTATGATTAGATCATGGTAAAAAAAAAATGCCAGTATTGCTTTAAATGCAGTGGGGTTTGTTGTTGCTTATTTGTTTGTTTAACATGAAGGTTTGTGTGTGTGTGTGTGTGTGTGTGTGTATGTGTGTGTGTGTGTTCATGAACGCATTTCTTACATGCACAAAGAGATACCTAGAAAGTAAGCATTCTGTCTATTGATTTGAGGTTTTCATTTAGCAATTCTCGTCTAATAATTCCTACAATTCACCTAATTTCCATTCTGAAAAGTAAACACGCTGTGCGTCTGTGTACTGTAGATTCAAGAAATGAATTGACTTGATTGGGTTGAAAAGTGTATTTACAAGAAATACACAGTTTGTTAAATGATGGCTGCTTTTCTAAAATACCATTTTTTCTAAATGATCACTTTAAAGATTTTTATCAATCAGTCATATTTATCATCCAAATGATCTTAGTTTTAC
The DNA here is from genome assembly GCF_011762505.2 of Arvicanthis niloticus. Lineage (NCBI taxonomy): Eukaryota > Metazoa > Chordata > Mammalia > Rodentia > Muridae > Arvicanthis > Arvicanthis niloticus. Next base: position 62,361,730 of record NC_047669.1, read on the forward strand.
ATTTATACCTTTAGAAATGGTATGAAAATGAAGACTTATGCTGTCATTCAAGATTCAAGTTAATTTACTTAAAACTACTTATTAACATGAATTAAGTGTTATACATACTGTTTTTAAACAAGAATATCTCTTGAAGCTAAAATCTGTATTCCCTTTTCCTCCAATTTGCTACACAAATGCGATTTTTAATTTGTATGTAAGAAACATATTGGAGTACTTTATCTGATTGGAAGATGATGTTGAAATAAATAGCAATTATATCTCTATGTTACCTGCCTGAACTAGTGTCTAAATCAGTGTATTTAGCTATATTTTGTTAAGTATATATAATAATTCATTCATTTTTAAAGTTTTCTTCAATCATAATGATAGTCCACACTATGTAATTAAGAGAAATTATTCAGCACAACTTTAAAGAATCAACCAATTATTCCTGGTGAATATTCAGACACTAAAAGAAATTTAAATTGAAAACATCAATGTTAAATTTCATATGTTAGTTTTACAAATTGACTACTCTTTTTAATTTTCTCTTGTAGCATCATAAATAAAAACTGTGTGAAAAATAAACACTGTAGGAATGATAATGGAGGATCTCTAATATACACAACTCACTACTATACACAGACATAAATCTGTTACAAAGGAAATATTAGTGTGGTTCATAAGTTATAACTGCAGCAGTGTTGGTTATCTTTAAAACCAGAAAAAAGCAAACCAAATTTAGAGTTATTAGGTTACAAGGCTGGCTTATGGTAATATTCCTGCAATTATGGTTGATTGAAACTTCTAAGCTTAGGAGTCAGGATTAAACCTGCCTGCTTTGTCTCCTATCTGGTATATGATAGCAAGAGACCTGTATTATACAACCAAGAGTCACAACTAAAGAACTGCTTAGGAAGAGGGTATAGAGTGCCTGGGAGTGAAGATTCATGGAGTCTGAGAACAAGAGCATGAGAAGGGGAAATATGCCATCTGCCCAGCTCTTCCTTGGTGTTCTCCCTATTTCCACACTCTTAGGAACTGGATCATGATAAACTGAAGAAAGAATGAAGAGTCTGTTTAAAAGACAAATAGATCAGGTCATAAAATGGTATTATGATTTGAATCTGAAAATTTCCACAAATATATTTACATTTTGATTGTGTGTTCCAGGACAGTGGTTGGTGTTAGTTTGGATGATCTGTGTAATTTTTAACTGTTTGGATCTGACTATAAAATTACCTCACTAAGGGTAGATATTGTAGGGTTGTTGTGACTCTGGTTCATATTCTACTGTACAGTGTCACTGCCACACCCTCCTGTGTTGGCAGAAGGAACAGCTCGTCTATTCCTACCCTGCTATGATAGACTGTGACTTCAAAAGCATTGAGCCAAAAGAAATCCTCCTTTCTTTTGCTCGCTTCTGGCAGACTCATCTATATCAATCTGTCTTGACATGCAATAGCTCACTGGAAAGTTGAGTTGGGTCCCATGGCCTATGGAAAGAGAAAAATTATATTTATTTGGGAAAATTAGAATTCTAATATGGGAAAATGTAGATACTAGCAAATGTTTGAAAATGTTGTCAAATGTTACCTAAATATTGGCCATACTTGAAAACTTTATTCTGTATGGGGAAGGGTATTTAGAAGTACTATATGGGACTGTGATTTATGCCAAGTTAAGCTATTAGTAAGAAAATGATTTAGTCTTGATCCAATCTATAAGAACATAGAGATTGTTCAAATGATTGACAAAAATTAGGGATGTGAATGCCTTACTTGAACTAAGCAAGTCATTTTCTTCAATTATTTTATGTACAAATTAATTTATATCACAGGAATCATTGTGAATCTAATAAGATTTTTGAAAGCATTCTTAATGGTTTTAAAATTTAGGATTCTTTGCAGTCCAGTTGTTTATCTCTATTATTTATGTTCTACTGGGGAAGCTCAGTAGCTTATAAGCATGAGAAAGCTTCTCTGATGATGACTGAGTGAGACAATGATCTATAAATGTTGTAGAATGTCATCCAGAGACACTTTAAAGCAATGTTCCTTCAGCAGAATAATAGTAACTGGGTTGCCTCTAGATCCATGACTAAATAATTTTAAGACTCATGGCCACCCAAACAATATTGGACATAGATGCCACCTAGTAGACTGGGCCTTCTTCCATTCAATATAGTTGGCTAATCCCGCAAAGTTTGTGCCACTATCATAATAACAGATCTTGCCAGCAGGACACAATTATAGATCAAAGGTTATGTAGCAGAGTTGATAGTTACTTTTGTCTTCTGAATGGATAGTGTACTTCCAAGTACCATGAACACTATTCAGTGAGAATGAAGGCACTAGTTATGTGTCAGCTTGATTTCTCCATATTCAGTGATATATGTCAATGTTGCCTTCAACAACAGGTGCTAATCTTCAGTTTGTAGAGTGCAACAAATTGCCTTTGAAATAGCTTGATGGATTTGAGGGTTTCCATGAGGACCCTTTGCCCAATGACTCAACTAGATGTCACCCATTTCTAACACTGGAGGTTTCCCTTGATAGTGAACAATGTCTAGTTGAGACATTGTTTCCCACCAGTATTTGGTAACGTCATTTTTATGTCTTTTTATTTATTAGACATTTATTATTATGACATTTCTACAGTAGTAGCTTTTCCTAAAACCCTTCTAATAGCCATTAATGCTAGTTGTCCCTCCATGAATCATTCCTCTCCATATTCCCTGGTCTCTCTATAACTCTATACTGTATATTCTATTTCACCTTCCATAGGTGATTACCGTTTTTCCTCAAAGCACCGTAATTGATACAAAGCCTCTGTAGCTATACAGATTGTAGCATTCCTATTGGAGACACTACTTTATAAGACCTTCTTGTAAACTTTCAGATCGTTTGCTGTATTACCCCCATTTGTATAAATAAATCCTCTGAGTTTTTGGAACATTTTTGCCTTTCGCCGATTTCCTATTCTTGGAAGTGTCTCAGCTTAATAAAGACATCCTTACCTGATAAACATCAAGCCATTCTTTCTGTGAATCCTTTTCCAGAGTCATTGAGGAAAGCATCTTCGCCCCCGCCCCGTTTGCTCTCAAGTCCAGTATTAATGTTTCCAACATAGTACTTGACACTGTGTTATAATGGTGTGTTTAAAGCGTGTCTCATCTACTAGCTAAGCTGATTACAGGAGAGTGTTCAAGTGTGCAAGCATATAAATAAACTGTAGAACCAAAAATTGTTTCATAAAATTGGCTTAAATGAAGATTTTCTTTCATGCTGACATTCCAATTGTACTAAGATCATAGCAATTCAATGAATTCAATGTCCTGACACTGATTTCAGCACAATACCAGTTCATTTACTTGTGTTGTTGTTATTATTTTTTGACAGCAATGCCACTTCAAGGGAAATTTTTTTAGAAAACTCAACTAATATTCCTGGCAGATATTTAACCTTTATGGAAGAAAATTATTTATCTAGGACTTCAGTATTTTCATTTCAGTGACATTTAAAATGGAAATGAGCCCATTTTCTTTTCAGATCTTGGAATATGCTTTGGTTAAAAATTAAACCAATTCAGTACTTATTTAAGGAGCACAAAATCAGAAAATAAGACTTGAAAAGCAGATTTTTCCACTGTTGTTACTACACTTAATAAAACCTGTGTGTGTTATATTTTAACTACAAAACAGGTAAATGGCAAAATGTGTGCTCCAGACTGAACGAGATGGCTCAAATGTAAAAAGAGCTTGCTAGGCAAACAGGAGTACTTGAGTTGGAATCTTTACCATTGCTCTAAACTACCAGGCTTGGTAGATTGCACCTGTGTTCTCTGACCTGTGGAGGACAGGGAGAGGAGAATCCTGTGGGCTCCCTATACTTGGAGAAGCAGTCTTAAAGGAATAAGGCAGAGAGTGAGTATTCAAGATTTCAAGGCAACTCACATCCTTCTTTGGTCTCTGTATGCAGGTATGTACATGCTTCTGATGCATGTGCCTGCCTGTGCATGCGCATGTGTGTGTAAATATATATATATATATATATATACATATATATATATATGTGTGTGTGTGTGTGTTATATACATGTATATATACATATGTATATATCACATATATGACACATATCAATAGAATAGTAATTGTGTTCTAAAAATAATTATCAACAGCATAGCATAAAAATAATTAATATTTAATTTGCTCTAGGCATATAAGGTAATTTAGATGTGTTTAGAAGAGATTTTATGTCTTTATTTAAAGAGAAAAAATGAGTCCTTTATAAAGATATTTTCAATGTAATTTATAGATTTTGACTACCAGCTTAATTTTTTATTTCATATCATTGTAACAGTAAACAATTTAAATATTTTAATATTTTATGCAATTAAAATATTTAAATATTTTAATTGCATTAAAATAAATCAAAAAGTATTAAATTAAAAGTTTATGTAGTTATTTTACTCAAAGACTTTTATGTTAGTTTTTATTTATTTTGAATTTTTTTCAAGAGACAGAGAGAAAAGGAGAGATGTGGAGAGAGATGGAAAGAGATAAAGAACTCATAATTTTGGATGAGTGGGGAGCAGGAAAGAATCTGGTAGAAGCTGAGATAGAAAATAAACCTGATTTTAAAAAAATCATGAAGCTTCCAATTTTGGACTATCTTTAAAAATATTTAAGGATTAGCACATTATAATAACCTATAATAACACAAGAGACTAAAATTGGGTGGCTTATTTGACTACTCTGACTAACCATTTTTATTATGACAACTATTCTTCAGAACAAAAAAATCTAGCTCAAATACAAGAGCCTTTCATCTTGTAGAACACAGGAAAGAGTTAGTTACTTTAAACCCCACCTACCCCTAAAATCAAATACTCATAAGTACTTTTCTCCACATTTTTGCTCTTCTTGCTCTGTTTCCTGCTTTATTTGCTGTTGATTACCCAACTTTAAATTTAAACTTATTTTAAACAACTACCTCCATATTTTATCAAATTTTATTGTAAAGCAATAAATAGCCAAACTAAAGTAAGCCATTTTTTCCTGATAATGAGTTTTCCTTCTACATTTTCTTAGGAATGTTAACTTAGTTCTCAACCAGCAGAAACTAACCAAATCTAACTGCATAACAGAGGATCCATGCTTTCTGAGAGCAGTAGGCAGGAAGCATCTGTTGTCACATTTAAAAATGATAAAGCCCCTAAACAACAGAATATAAACCAGTCTCTGATTGGAATATAATATTGCTCTAGCTTAAGTTCTTTTGTACCTAGAACACTGAGTTGTCCAGTGTGTTGTCATGGTTGTCAAAGTGGAAGAGATTCATCTTGCCATTATGTTTACTATTTCCCACGTATAGTTAAACAGAAAGCTCAAGAACATGACATGATAAATTACAGTTTCACATATTGTTAATAGTTCAACATTTTCTCAATCATGTTTAAACACTTTACAGGGGCATCAAGGTAGAGTGGTGCAGTGTTCATGCCACAAGTCCCTTCTCTCATATATACAAATGTGATGTACAAATGGAACAAGAAGTTTCTTTTGTAAATTATATCTAATTTTGAAAAACACTTTATTCATGGGCTTTGAATTTTCATTTCTTTTACTTATTCATTATTTATTTCACCAGGTTTTCATGGGTGATTTTACAACATGTCCCATTGTGTGTTGTATCATCTTCCTATCAAAGGGTCTTTAATTATTATTTTTAAAAAAATGCCGACTGTAGGGCTTTTCATCTAAGGTCCCTCCCTTTGAGTCCTGAGAGTCTTTGAACTCCCAGGTCTCTGGAACTTGTAGAGACCACCTCCAGCAGAAAGACAGGGCATTAAGTGAGGGACGGGTTACCATCCTGCAGTCAAAACTCTGACACATAATTGTTTCTCTCTGAAAGAATTGCAGGGTCAGAAATGGAGAAGAGCCTGAGGAAAAGAAGGTCCAGCAACAGGCCCAAAGTGGGATCCAGCTCAAGGGGAGGTCCCCAGGCCTGACACTGTTACTGAGGTTATGGAGTGCTCACAAAAAGGGACTTATCATGACTGCCTTCCAAAAGATCCCACAAGCATATGAAAGAGTCAGATACAGATACTTGCACCCAACCAATGGTCAGAAGCTGCTGACCACTGTGGTTGAGTTAGGGAAAAGCTAGAAGAAGCTGAGAAGGAGGGCAACCCTGTAGGAGGACCAGCAGTCTCAATTAATCTGGATCCTCGAGATCTCACAAACACTGGACCACCAAAAAGGCAGCATACACTAGACCATATGAGGCCCCCAACACATATACAGCTGAGGACTACCAGGTCTGTGTTTAATCAGAGATAATCCACCTAACCTTCAAGAGACTGGAGGACCTGGGGATTTTAGAGATCAGGTGGGATGGGGGGTGAGGAGTGAGAACAAGCCTCGTGGAGACAAGGGGTGGGAAGGAGGTATGGGATTGGGAACAGTCAGAGGGCGGACCTGGAGGGGGATAAAATCTGGAGTGTTTAAAAAAAATAAAGATTAAATAAAATTTTTAAAAATTTTATTTTTAAACATCAGATGCCCAAAAAATCTTTTAGAAGTTATTTTGGTGATACTTCATGGATGCAGTTTCTGACATTTCTGGGAGACACAATTACAGCAAATTCCCTCATTGTCTGCCTCTTGTGATCTCTAAGAGGACCTGTCGTCTAAGATGTCTCCTGATCCTAGGTGAAGGAGTTGTTTCATGTTTGTGACTGGGTTCCACCACTCTGCATTTTATGTCGTTATTGTTTACTTTAAAGGGCTCCTAGTCTTGCAAAGAGAAATTTCCTTAAATAGGGTAGAGGGCTACATTTATCTGTGGGTATAATGACAATCATTTACAAATCGTCAATGATTATGCTGGTTTAGTGTAGTGGCAATAGTAGTTTCCCTTCCAAGATCCAGGACTTCAGTTTTCCATGCCTAAGTGAAAGTTTTGCAACCATGTGGGAGCAATGATAAATTACTAAACAGATGAGACTATCTGGTATAACATTAGCATAAATATATCAATATGTTAGGAAGCAATTTTAATGTTATGTTTGAGCATTTGTTAGTTTAATTTTTGAAGAAAAATTCATGAGAAATTAACTTCTAACAATTACTGTCTAATGACTAATGTACAAAACTCCAATCATATTATTTGGCACAAGATGAATTGATGGTAATACATGATTCTCACACCTTTGACTAATTTAAATTCAATATCTGAATTACTGTAAACAGTTACTTAATTTTGACAAAGGAGAATATATTACCAGCAAGTTAATAGTACTTTAAACCTACACCACACTTTTTAAATGAATCTTAAATTGATCAAAAGAAAGCAAGGTCTGAAAGAAATATAAAAACAAGCTAGAAATTGTGTGAAATTTCTTTTTCTTTGACTATTTATCTAAATTTTATGTAAATTCATTTTCTTAATTACTATTTTAACAAAGATCTAGCTATATACAATGAAACAATGGAAGCAAGGAATTATAATAAAATTTAACCTGAAATCTCAGCCTGAACTGATCAATAATTATGTATGTGGAAATTCATGGGAGAAAATAAGGTGCCTTCTTGGATATGTGTACATGTGCTGTGCATAAGACAATGATAGGACAAGATGCAGGCAGAAAAGTGCTCTTGACAGAAGAATCTTAAGAATAAAGCTGTGTCCACTGTAGAGTCAGCATTGCAGAAACAAAGAGGATCAGAGAGGTACAGATTCAGGTGCTGTTGGAGGAGAAAGTGGGCAGGTAGATGGCAGTAAGATAGGCTCACTGTGTTATCATGATCAGAGAAACTTAACTAAGCCAATGCCCCAGAGGAAGTTAGCAGTTTTCTGTTGGAATTTCATAAATGAGGATTATACATATCAGTCCACATATGCACCTTCTTTAAATAGCTGTTATATGATCCTTAACTAGCAATCATTCTATAAGCTGACGATATGAACAGATACATAAATATAAATACATATTTACTGTGTGCTATGTAACATGTGACATGACAGACAATATTAGTAATTAAAATCCGATTTAAAAAACATACATTTGCCTCAACCAGATTGCCAAAATAGGAATAAATTGTCTAAAAAAAATGATGTATCTTTTGTCCTCTTGGAAATTTATTATTATTTTATTATTTCTGACATTGTGGGAAGACACAAACATGCTCTGTTTCTAATACAGCATATTCATAAATCTCATTTTCAGGCCATGATCATTTTTTTTTACCAGTTTTCTCTTTTTAATGAAAATCATGTTTTCCTTCACAGTAATGAGACAACTAAATGAAATCATGAATTCTAGAATGCAAAGTAAATAGACAATAAAATTTGTATATATTTTCTGTATATTAATTATGTTTGCATAAATAAACACATGAAATGTGAAACTAGAAAATTACTGTGTATTAAAAGTGCTCATGACCCTGAAATATTTTTAATTCAATATGAATGAAGTTTGTACTGATACCAGGCAGTTCTTTATCTTAAAATTTAGTCAGAGTTACTATGTTCTATGAGCGTGTAATAGGCACCTTAGCAAATACCCTTCATCCTTTATGTTCTTAGATTTGTGATTAGTAGCATTTTTTTTCAGTTCATGTCTGGAATTGTAATATGTAAGTGATTTGTGTAGACAAGCATGTTATACCTCATGCTCTCAAGAAATAAAATGTTTTGAGAAAAGTTAAAATTAAAGTAGTAAATCAAAACATCAGGAGAAAAGAAATGAGAAGAGATTCAAAGAATTTGAAGTGTGGTCTCTTCCTACATTCATTGCACTGCTTAGTTTGTTTTGTTAACTATTCTTTAAAATGTCAAATGACTATTAAGAGGTATCTTTCTCTGCCTTTTCTCATATCAAATAAAATTAGCTACAACACTATGGATTTATGCTATTCACATATATGCATTTTAGACTGTTTCTTTATATGTCATATAAATTAAAGAAGGAAGTAGAAATGGCCATGAGGCTCCTTCAGTAGTTTACTTCTTTAAGATGTAGAAACCCTGGGTTTCATCTACAATATTTCACAAATCATTTGCACACATGATATATAAACACTCAGGTCATAGAAGCAGGAGAATCCAGAGTTGCGAGTACTCCTCCTCTCCCTCCTTAGTTTAATGCCAAGTTGGGCCGGATGAGATTGCATCTACTAGCTCATTATTATTATTATTATTATTATTATTATTATTATTATTATTATTAAAATGTCAGTAAAAATGATACACTTCTCAACCAAGAGAAGAAATCTCCTCTGGTAAAAAGGAAGAATCACTAATGAAGAGCTTGTGCACAACATAGGAATGCATGATTATCTCATCCTAGACTCTCCAGATTCCTCCTTAGGCTTTGTGGACTATACTTGGTATGAGAGTCAGTTAAGTAAATGACATTAGATGTTCTTAGGCATTAATGAGAATGGAGAGGACTTAGAACACCATCTTTGCTCCATGTGATATCAGAAATTTTACAGAGACACAGGAAAATGTATTCAAAATAATAACCACTTACCACTTTCGTGTCCTTTGTTTTTCATCATTTAGATATCTTGCATTAAGATTCCTATCAATGAGAGAGCATGCTCAATACCAAAGCAGAATTCGTCACAGACAATACAAATGATGATGACTGAATTAGATTATTCACAGGTACTCATATGAAATCTCCGTTAAGACTTTTGCCTTTTCTGTCATTAAGTCTGGCCAGAGTGATAGAATGATATATTTGAAAGCACACTGTAAGCAACATTGTAACATTATACAATGTGTCAATATCCAGCCTTTATATTTTTTTCTTCTAACAATATTATTGATCATTTTCTTACCTTTTAACTTTTATTGCAGTGTGAACCACAAATAATAATTGTAATTATGTGCCTTATTATCATCTACCTGCCATAGAAAAAACAGTTAAATACGTATCTGTTGAGAAAGATGAAGTTATATCAATAATAATGAGTATATAAATCAATTATCTAGAAGACATACTCTGCAGTAAAGAAAATAAAAAAACAACTGACAAGAGGAAAGCAATGCATTTACACTTCTAGATCATTTTCTTAAAGAAATCAATTAAGCTAATAAAATTGTAGAAATTAAAAAGCATAAGATAAAATTCCTAATTTGTATAATTGTTTACTAAATGTTATCCCAACACAACAAATTTGTATTAGCATATATCTTGGAAAAACACATTTACTCACAATTGATACCAAAGTCAAGAAGCATTTTTCTGATATCACAATTTCTTCAAAATTCATCTATGAATTATAAGTTATAGTGACATATTTAAAATAGCATATAAATATATATTAAGATTGTTTTTATGTACTGATTCATTCATTACTAGTCTGCATAATTCAACAAATTCATAATAGAGATTTTACCTATAGAAATCAGCGTAATTTCTTTTGTCTTCAATATACAGGTCTGACCTGAGATTTCAACTTGGAAGATATTCTTAGCCATATGCTTACTTGTATCAAGGTGGCATTCTCTAAAACTAATGTGAGCTCTTTGTCTTAGAGATAGTGCTCTCAGTGTTCTTAAAATAGCACCCTGAAAGATGCCCCATGCATAGGTTTCCTGATGTATTGTAGAAGTGAGCTGATGAGAAAAAGAGACTATTTCCTTCAGGGTACCATTCTGCTTGACAAAAGTAATTTTTATTCTCACTAATACTTTCAGAATTTTTAAAATGATACTTGTCTATAAAGTGTCTATTATTTTCTTTAGCAGGCAGGGCTGAAAAACTCTGTGTGACCCTGAGCCATTTTGAGGACTCCACATCTGTCTCCTGCAACATCACTGAGAAGATCTGACTTACTTTAGTGGCAGTGAATATCAGATGGAGTGTAGAGAGATCATGGTAACATGACTCATCAGTTGGTACATAATAATATTGCCATTAATCTACAGGCTTAACTGAATACCCATTTATCATCTCAAACATATGCTTTAGAATGCAGGAGTCTCAAATTTTACATCTTTGACCTTCAACATTAGATAAGCCAGGGATTATTGTCTCGATTTAGGTCTGAGTGGGTAGAGTGTGACTTCTAGTCTCCTTTCACTGAAGACACAACTTAACTAATTCCACTCTGTGGCCAAGGAGGTACCCTGTCTTGTGGCATTTGTTCAGAGGCTGCTTTCCAACTTGGGCTTTCTCAGTGTATCAGCACTCGACCTTCAAGTTTCTCCAACCAACAGAGGATCCTATCTCTATTCCTAACTGAACGATGCAGCTGTATGCAAATAATAACATACATGTATTGTGATATCATGTGTCGCCGATTTTGATGGATAACAGCACCATAATTCCTATCACTCAAGGGGAAATGATAACTCAAAATGCATAGATCAAGGGGCTGGAATCATCTGAAATCTGCTAGTGCTTAACTGCAGCATCTTCTCCAGTTCTTTCAATACATGCACCTTGTTGGACCACTTGTGGAGAGTAATTTTTTATGCCTGGATAAGGATATATATTACTTAAGAATTCATAAAACTAATGTTTAAAGCCCTTTGCACATGGGTAAACACACTGCTCTGTTCTTTGTTACTTTTTAGTGATATATAGAAATATTGATGAAGATACAATTAAAATACATTCACCATATTTTCTTTAATCTGACATTAACACAATGCCTTATACTTTTCAACTGAAATGGTTTTTCTCCCATTTTCAGAACAGATGTGAGCCATCTGTTTTTAATTTAAAATCCATATTAAATTACACTTTTAATTTTGATGATAAGTAGGAAAAACATCTAAATCTAATTTAATTTGTGTATATGGTTTTTTTCATTAAATTTACTCTCTGTTAGATATGTCAAAACTTCATTATCTTGGATGTTGATGATGTAATGGAGAAATTAAAATTTTGTATACCATCTAGTCCATAAAGAAGTACAGAGGCAAATCTGAATTAGACAAGCTTGCCCTGAGACGTTCATTAAGCAATTTGGTTCATTTAACATTTTATGGCCATGTGATGCTTCCTATTTTAAAGGTAGAATAAATTTGAGATAAGATGTGAATTTGCTATTCCTTTGACTTATTACTCTGTGAATTTGTCTCAGCAGGTTAAGAGTGTTTTATAATTAGAATTTGTTTTTTTTATATTGAGTCTACTCTCTTTCAATAAGGAGTCAAAGACTGCCTATCCATGGAATAAGAAAAGCTACACATATTCCATTATTAAAGACAAATTTGTTTTCCTGAACAGAGAATTTACCTCTCCTGGCAAACAGAAAAAGAATGTTTATCTACCAGCAGCAACCCTTTATGCACAATATAAAAACTTATACGCCCTATTTTTAAAATGTCTTTATTATCCTATGAGCCTGATATGAGAGAGATTCCTCATCTTGTTTATTGGATACACTGCCAGCACTACTCTGATGCTGCACACAGCCAGGTTTCACAAGGGATAAGAAAGAGGAAAGCAGATTAGCACAAAGCCGAGTCTTTTTTGGCAGTCACAAAATTCCCTCTGGAAGACACACTATTATCCTTTCTATGCCACCTCTATATTCTGGCTTTTTGGAGATAGACATAACCATGGCCCAGACTTTGGAGTAAGGAGACTTATCATTTCAAATAACTACTAAGGATTTATAGATGGTGTTTTTCTATAATAGGAGTCATTTTAAACTCTATCTAAATCACATATATTTCATATGGACTCGAGTTTTTAATCATGTTAATAGCATGGCATATTCCAAAATGTTGAATGGACAAACATATCTTAGAGAAATAATTGAAACAATTTGCCATTTGTAAGTATTATTCCAATTAGAGTGCCTTGGGAATCCCACTAACTAGCCAGATTCCACTGTTTACCCTTGGTTGTCCAATTAAAGACAGATACAATAATAAAAAAGATACAAGGAAATATTTATTCAGTTTTGATATATTGAGAGAAGAAACAAAAAGGTCCAGTGACATCATCACAACTCTATTTCCAGTGTCAGACATAAGCTTTAGTTTTAGAGGGCCAGACGTATGCATAGCTAAACTGTCTTTGTCACAGTCAGTCTTCCTGGCCTTATATTGTCTCATTTTGCTCATAAAAAGAGATCACCAAAAATAGATGCTGATATGAATGACAGGAAGTGCATGCTGACAGCAGCCTGAAAAGGCTGTCTCCTTAGAGGTCCCCCGGAGTCTGACATACCCAGAGGCAGACACTCACAGCTAACCATTAATCTGACCAAGGGTTCCCAATGGAGAAGGTAGAGAGAAGACTGAAGGAGCCTAAAGGGTTGGTGGCCCCATGAGGAGAGCAGCAATACCAACCAGCCAGAGCTCCCCAGGGTCTAAACCACCAGCCTAGGAGCACATAGGGAAGGACACATGACTCCAGCTGTATATGTAGGGGAGGATGGCCTTGTTGGGCATAGGTCGGAGAGGAGATCTTTGGTCCCATGAAGTCTGAACACTGGGGGGGGGGAATCTGAGGGTGGGGAGGTGGGAGTGGGGAGTAGGTAGGGACACACCTTCATAGAAGCAGGAGGAGAGGGGATGGGATAAGGGGTTCCTGGGTGGTGGGGGGAATGGGGTAAGGGGATAAAATTTGAAATGTAAATATTATATCCAATAAAAGAGGGGGGGGGAAAGAAAATCTGTTAGAACCAACATCTTTAATAAAATGTCAGCCCTCTAAAAATAAATAAATAAATAAATAAAATGTAAAAAGAGATCTGATAAGTTGTCTGAACTCTAAATTCTTTTTCCAAGACACAAGTTACCACTCTGGCTGACATTGGTTTTCAACAATTTTCTTTATCCAGTAAGAGGACCATGGAGTGAATTGTCTCAATAATCTGATAGCCACTAGGATAACTCTAGAATATTTGCCTTCCTGTTGGGGCAAGGCTAGGAAGGAACCAGCAAAATTTATGTTCTATCAGATATCAAGGAAATCATGATAAAAACCACACATAGGTTGTATATTTACATAGACACAGTGTCACTTAAGAGATTTCTACTCAAGGATAGGGAACTAAGAGGAGACAAATTTTGTAAGAGTGAATTATAGCCCAAGGATTTGCCAATTAGAATGCCCCTGTATATTAAGATATGTCAGACAATAGTGGAATCATTTATAGACATCTTCCAGGGTAATGATGCCAAAGGCTGCAAAGCTTTTGTGCTAGTGCATAGGGACAGAGAATCATCAAACTTTTTCAAGATGCTACCTACTAAATGTGAAAAAGCTACCAGCACTCTGTCGTATCTGACTTCTGCTCCTGTCTTTTACAAACTGGGCTGATGTGCTCCCAGAGGACTGTCCAGCATGTAACCCACTGAAAGATAGAATTACCTTCTTGCAAGGTAATAATAAAACAGAAACTGAAACCTTAGGTAATAAAAAGAGCAACAACATTTGCTTCAAGCTTGTTGATTAGAAAGGGTATACCAGGACACATTGTGTGGATTCCTCACCATCAAGTGAAACATGGGTAAATAAGCAAAAGATTATGTTATATTGCAGTGTAGAAGTATGTTCATGTGGGAGGGTCTGTTTAGACAAAAATTAAAATATATATAAAGAAGGTGGAATGGCAGAGGGAGTGTGAAGCTGGCTCTCTGAAATAACTATGTAGAGAGATCAGCATTAGTGCCTGCAAGCTTCCTGGAGTCAGGCTTTTCCTAGAGAGGCAAGGACAGAGGCTTGCTGTGGGAGCCCAGCAGGTGCAGGCTAGCTTAGCTCACAGTTAGCTTGGCTGTTGTAAAGTTAGCTAGAAAGTGCATCATAGGGTTATGCTATAAGATTATAGTCATTCTTTTAAGCCATCATTAGAGGAGATTCCCTCTGGTCTGAGACTGTAGAAAATACCAAAGGTTTCTGAAGGGGAAAAGAGATGCCATCCCTCCTGTTAGGTGATATCTCTTCAGCCAATATTGAAGACACTTTTCTCCTGATAAATGGCATCACTAAACAGGCTGCAACTTTGATTATATGAATTCTAAAGAAAAACTTTCTAATGTGAGAAGTACGAACAACAGAAATTCATTTTCTAAGACTCTAACAGAAAGAAGTGACAATGAGAAGACACAGTCATTCTAATATAACAGGGAGTTAAAGAAAATCAGAGGTTTATGGCATGGGCTAAGAAATGAAACAAAGGTTTGGAAACACCACCTGATAGCTATTGTGCAGTAACATCATTCCAATGGCAAAGAACTTCGTGCAGAAATTTCAGAAGGGATATATTCTGAACCTGCTGCATCAAAGAGGGAATTATTCAGAGACTCTGACTGCATTACATTCTTCCCATGATCTTAAAACCACTAAACACTGCACAAGTAATTGTTCTGCCTTTTCTATTATGAGATGAGAGGCAGATGGAAGTCATGGGCTGCAACCACAGTCCATTGTTCTTAAGTGCAATTCCCCAGGAATCTCTGTGTTCCTACCCAGAATGTAAATTAACCATCAGAAGAAGAAGAGTACTAGGAATGTTTGCAAATTACCCAGGGGCTCTCTCTTCATCTAGGATTATTCTTGCTTGTTCCTAATGTTTCATCCTGACAAAAATAAACTCAGCTTTGCAGTGCTGCATTACTTAGGAGGTATATCAAAATATCCAATGAAACCACAATCCCTGATTCATGCTACATATTACGCATATTTTTAGTATATGTGTTGAGTGATGGACTTTTATGTGAGAATCGTCCTATAGCCAAAACAAAATAAACTAACCAACAATAACTGGAGAGTAGTTGTGTTTGAACTAATTATGACAATTTACTATGGCTTAAGAATTCTGATTAATGTTCTTCAATATGAGTGAGGGATAGATAAGAAAAATATGCAAAGATTTAATCTTCTTAATGACCATGTAACTATTTTCTTCTGCTTGGCATTCTGAATTTTCTCACTTGCCACTGTGATAAAAATAATAATCAGATGAAAATATAAGCCAGTTTTTCAATGTGATCCTTTACTTTAAAATTTACTTTGAATACTAAGTCAAATTTTGAATTTATTCTTTATTTTTAAGGAAATGAGTCCATTAATAGACTTTCAGTTTTGGAAAAAGTAAAATCATTCTTTTGTTTTTGTTTTGAGAGGTTGTGTTTTGCTTTTGGAAAGAACTCAGCTGGTTTATCAGTGCAGGGTTCATGATTAGTTAAGGGCATAAGAGGGTTCAGTGGGTACAGTGCTTACTGTGTGAGCATGAGGCCCCAAATTCCATTCCCAGTATTCATAGAAAAAGCAGAGTTCAGTGATCCTTGTCTGGAACAGTGCCTCAAAAAGCAGAGAGCTATGGATGTACATAGCTCAACTGGTCAGGCAGTCTATACAAATTAGCAAGATCCTGGTTCTGTAAGAGATCTTGTCCAAAATAAAACAAAGCAAAACAAAGAAAAATAAAACACAAAGACAAAACAAGCAAAATCAAAGAAAAGAAAATTTAAGATTACATTTACTATCCATATATGGCTACAACACTTACATGGTTTACACATTTCTGCATATGCATAAATATATATTTTCTTTTTTACTTTACTTATTGAATATTTTTTATTTATATTTCAAATATTATCCCATTTTCCAGTTTCCTCACCAGAAACCTCCTATTTAATCCCACTTCCCCTGCTTCTATGACGGTGTTCCTCCACCCACTCGAGCGAAAGTTTAGTCAGTCCACTCCCTTGAGTTGATACCATTTTGTAATCCTATTAGAACAAATAACAATTAATGTGCCTGCACATCTTGCAGTACATTTGGTATTGTCAGGGTTGTGGGTATTGAGCAACGTATGCTATACCTAGAGCTATATTTTTGTGTTTAACTTTCAATTCACAAGTGTTCTATGGTGTAGCATCACTTTTCTTTAGTTATTTACCATTTACTAATCTTTAGTAAAATGCCTGTAAAGGCCCCTGGTTTATCTTTCACTTGAGATCTGCATTTTCTTTCTATTGAATCTCAATGTTTCTATTACATTTTAACTAGTACTACATTACATATGTGCCTATAATATATACTCTTCTATATTGTAGATTAACTTACTTATGTGTCTCTAAAATATATTCTTCAATATTGTAGATTAACTTTTCATTCTTTGCAATAATTTTCTACAATAGTATAGTTTAAATGAAGTCCAGGTTCTTAAGTCTTTCATTTAAGTGTTGTGTCTTTGGCATTGTATCTAAATTAATCTCAAACAAAGCCCAAAGTTATCCATTTTCACAGTGAGATTCTTTGCAATAGAGCAGTTGAAAAGTATGAAAGAAAAATCCAAACTCATAGTTTATTAAGTTAACTGAGTAACATCAAAATAACTAAATGCAAATTTTAATAACAAATATTATATATGATCCTCTACTGTATTATAATATGGATATATTCATAAGGTTTTGTCAATCACCATAGGTGGCCCTAAGAATTTCTCAAGACTGTATGTGTTTAAATTCTTTGGCATAGATGATCAGAAATGGAGGAGCATGTAGTTTTGTCAGTTAACTATCACGGTAGCAAGAAAGGTTCAACTGACTTACAAGTAATTCCTTCTAATTGATTTTTATTTGGTTGCTCACCAATCTCTAATTGTAAGTTTAAAGAAATTGGAAGAAAATGAATAAAGCATTATTTCAACATCAAAATATTCACTAGTAAGCCATTGGTGGTTTGCTTTCACACACACACACACACACACACACACACACATATATATATATATATATTTCTGATTTAGTAGTACTGTATGTCAAGTAGAAGAGTGCACAGTCTCTTTCCAACTGTAAACACAGGAAAAAACACAACATAAAGCTTTGTGCTTTCCTTTTGTCCGTAAATGTATACTGCTTCTGAACTCGGATGATGTTGTAAGGCTTCTTTAAGAATTTGTTAAAGGATGAATATCTGAAAATAGATAAAAACACCCACATCAGGCTCTAAAAGAAGTCAGTAATGTTTGCCAGTTGTCAGTGACTTGAACAGGAGATCCGCTGTGAACTGCGGAGTAAAAGTGAATCTGTAATTGAGGAATGGTTCTTTAAGAATATTTGATTAGTGATATATTATCACTATGCCTTTCATTATTCTCCCCCTGTATTTGTGACAAACTATGACGTAAAGAAAAAAGAGAAGAAAAGGAAAAGAAAAGGAAGAAGAGAAAAAAAGAAAAGAAGAAAAGAAAAGAAAAGAAAAGAAAAGAAAAGAAAAGAAAAGAAAAGAAAAGAAATCATGCCCAGATAAGAAAAGACCATGAGAAAATGTGGAAAGAGACAGGCCTATGCTGCTTCACTTTGACTATTTCTTCATCTGTAGTTTCTCCTGGGAGGAACATAAGCCAATGAGAAGTCATTTTGCTGGGTATTACTGACACATTATAATGCCAGAACATCTGTGCATATGGGTGTTCTATATGTGGCTTAAAAATTTCCTTTTAGATGAGAGAGTCAAAATAAAAGAACTTTCTTTAATGCTGTTCATACATTTGACCAGCTTGTCAGTAAAGGAGTAATTGCCAACAAATGGCAAAGGGAGCCTAGGTTTTCCTTCTGAAAGGAAGGTCAGTTGCTGAGCTTTTTGCATGTAACTTCCTCACATAGAATCCTGACTTGTAATTCAGGGCAATATAAACTCATCAATTCTTGGTCCTATGTAGTGTCAAACATTTCTTTGTAATTTCTCTTCATGAAACTAGTCCATTCCAGTGAGGACAGTAACATCCACTTGCAGTAATACAATTGGCCTGCAGATCCACTACTGAAAATGGATGGAGCCAGAAGTTTCTAGTCTGGGCATGCTTTGTGATTGAGATTTACAATGGGGACCCCTTCTGTATCTGTTCTGTCAATTACAGTTTTCTCAGTATACATTATCATCTGTTCTTCTTGTAAGAATATCTTTCTGCTATTGTAATGAAAACACAACAACTGAGAATATATTTTCATACTTGCCAAGTGTCTTGAACTACTTGGTGCGCAGAGCACAGATTGTCCTCTGAAACACATGTGCTAATTACATTTTATTTATTAAAATATAACCAAAGATGTGGAAATCTCTTTGGTTATCTTGTTTACTGAAACTAGAGAGAATTTCTATAGATTTATACATATGTCTGCTGTTATTGTTCCTGGTTAAAGGAAAACAAAATTTGAACCAGCAATTTATATATAGAAAATCATCAGAGTGATTGTCAAGTGTCATGGTGAAGATTTTATGGCTTTTATCTCTTCAAAAGACTTTGCTTAAAAGACATTCTTATTGTAGATAGGCTTGGCATACAGATTTTGAGTGGGCACAATTATGTACAGAAGAATTTCATGTCAGTGTATGGGTTCAAATCCAAATAACCTACTCACATTCCGGCCTTGTGGAAGCAAATGTAATCCAGAAGGAGGAGCAGTGAAGACCAGGAGATACCTGGAGCTCGCTTGACAGCATATCCAGTCAATTTCTTACAGTCTGGTTCAGTAGGTCAGATAACAATAATAATAATAATAATAATAATAATAATAATAATAATATCCCAAGTGACTGAGGAATAACTCTGGCTTTGACCTATAACTTCCAAATGCACAGACATACATATATTCCCACAAATACACCTCTGAAAACAAAGAAAAAAATAAAATAAAGACAACTAGAAATAAAATTAAACAATTTTTATAGATGCTAAAAGTAATTTACCAAGTTTTTGCTGAATACAAATTGATATTCAGCATAATTACTTATTAAGGTTTTATGTCTTATTTCTATCTGCATACCATTTATTCATCTTAATAATTTTAAAATTCTGACTTAAATGCATTCATTTTAGAGTAACTTTAATATGGAAAAGACATTTCAAAATATCCACATGTAATTTTATAATTTATTTTTAAATATTCTTTATACATATATTCTATTTTTGATAGTTCAATCTTAGTTACAGATGTTCATGATGTAATAATTTGAGCTTTTCTATCCTATTCAAAGAGGAATATAAGGAAGGCTATGGTGAAAGGAATCAAATAAAGTAAAAAAAAATGTCATTTTCTAATATCATGCATTAAGGGTGGGAATAAAACAATACTCCAATTTATTTATTATTCATTTTGTTCATAACACTGATATAACTTGACTTGAAATCCACCACGAACAGTGCTGAAGACTTAGCTCCTAGTCTAAGGTGCTCCTGAGAGTTGGTGGACCCACTATTGGCAGGTTTGTGAAGAGAAGTTGTATCCTTGAGAAAACCTTCCAGAAAGATGTCTATGTAACTTTGATCTTGTGCTAAAAAAAAATGGCAAGAAGGAATACATTCTAATTAGCTGTGATCTTGTCTTCAAACCCTAAGGACAAGAAGATATTCTAAAGGTAGATACATGTATACTCTTGAATTACATTTCTTCTGGTCTAGAGCTTGGTACCATATTGTGATGAAGAAACAGGTATGACAAAAGCTGTAGATGGATCTGTTATATCATTTTTTTTTAAAAAAAATGTTTTGATTTTGTTTATTTTTCTCACATGAATATTTATTAGGTGAACATTTTGATTCAAAATGAGCTTGAATTGTCAGTTACATTTCAAAACCATAATTGTGATAAATGAATTGTGACATGACATTGTATTCTCATTCTATTGACATGAAAGCAAAGGTACAAAAGTACAAAATTGTGTCCTCATGCATATGGAAATAATTGCACAATTCAAAAAGATCAGTTTTCTTCCTCTGTATACACCACTGTTAAAAACAATACAATTATATTGACAACAACTTTTCATTAGTTACCCTTATGTATTTACCCAGTTACCATGCACTGAAACGAACAGTCATCTTCAATTCACAAAATGTCAAGGGATACAATCATTGTTCTAGTCTCTATTTACTGATAAGAAACAAAATAATGAACAATAAAACTGATTATCTAATATTAACCATGTCAATGAAGGGCAGCACCAAGAAGCCAGCAAGTATTTCGAACATCATAGCCCATCTATACCCTTGAGAGTATTTTACAATTGTGTCCTATCAAAATGCATATGAAGACCCTTGTCTACAACATGAGGAACTTGGTTTTTTGGTTTTTTTTTTCTCCCTTTGGAAAGAAAAATCAAGGCTCATTGAAATCAGAGACTGCTACTTCAGAAAATGTAGCAGTAATAAAAGAAGGGTCACATGAGGGGAGGTTGAGTTTTCTGTCCTCTTCTAGTGATGGAGAAAGGGTTCATCAGAGTACAACCTTATTTACACTTTGATTTTATACTCTTGGCCTCCAGAATTTGGAATACATAATGTGTTGTTTAAAGAACCCCCTTGATGGTACTCTGTCAAGTTGGAGAAGGTGGGGCATATCAGAACAATGAGCAGTGAATAACTTTATGATTTTGATAATTCTTTTTGAGGATGTGGTCACATGGCATAGGATCCCCATGGTCCAGTGGATAACTCCATATCTGTTCCCATATAGCAGCACTAACTAGACTTAGTTGTCTATCAAAAACTGTCAAAAACCTATAAAGCTTTTCATATTGGCTTATGAAAGCAATTGAAAGTTATCTTTAATCTATTTTGTCATATCCTTAAATGAAATGGTCAAGAATAAACAAATGTATCTTGTAGTAAAATAGATTGCGCATATTGTTTGTTCTTTTTTGTTTTTATTCCCATCAGTGGAAGAAGAACTTGAAGGTTGGTGTAAAGATTGTCCTGTTTCAATAAATTGTGAAGAAAATTAACCTTTGCTCACCGACCATGAAAAGGCTTTTGCTGAAAGTGGTACCCTTTCTCTTGGTTATCTCTGACTCCATTCTGTATTTACTTCAAATATCTCTCCTGTTTCTGTTCATGCCTAGCAGAGGTGGATTAGAGCAGCAGATGTCACATGAGACAAATCAATAATAGACAGTAAGTAGTCGGGAGGCAAAAGTTCAGCACTGGGGTCATAATTGTGACTAAGTTGTTCCTATTGACGTTGTGAATATTTAGTTTGCCCACAATTTTAAGTAGCATACTTTGTCCTGTTATAGTTGTCAATATCCGTGATTCTGGATTTATATATATATATATATATATATATATATATATATATATATCTGCATGCATGACTATTTCTTGATTTATATTACTATCATTAAATAGTTCTCTAGGGAGCTGAGATCAGTGATAAGGGCTTAATTTCTTTAAACCCTCAGGAGACTATTCTAAATTTTGTATCTGAGTGGACCAGTGTGGTGATAAGATTAATGGGCTGTTGCTCTCAGGATCCTTCTAGTGAGACTGACTCTCTGGATGAGTATTATTTATAGATTTTATGTTACCATCTCAAAGGGGAAAGCAGGAAAAGAACTTGCAGACTTGTAAAGTAGAATCAATACTGATAATAACCTCTCACACAGAAACGTTCAGGATGACTGTGTGCATTTGCTTATGTGCTGTGGATTAACACACTGCTTCCCTTGGAACAACTTCACCCTTCCCTTTGGTTTCTTTCCCATTTTTCTTCTTTCTCAACATCATATCTCATTTCCTTGTTGTCCCTTTTTTATATCACATACAGAATGTCATGCTGGATTTCTATTATTATTTAACTAAATAAAGTCACTGAAATAAGATGTGGGAGGTGGCAGGAACCCATATGTTTCACAGTGTGGTAGTGATAGTTCAATATTAAGAAGAGAGCAACAATAGTTAATGGAATGCATGGTTTTTTTGTTAAATCTATGCTCATTTTCTTCATAGATTAAATTGCTCCACATCTTAAAAAAATAGTGTTGAATGAATTTATGTCTAGGCATTTTAAGATATTTTAAAGACTTTTAACCTCCCCACACAGAAAATTTTAATATAAACATCATTTTAGGAAACTAACAAATTATTATGTAATACTTTTCCCAGTCATACAATGAGTCTGCATCAAAATAAATTATATTCTTGGATATAAGACACATTTAACTACCTATAAATGTCCCATATAAATTACAGCATTACTTTAAGATAAGCCACAAAAGAAACCTTAAGGTTTCTTCTTTTATGGCTTAAACCATAAAAATCATAAAATTTATTCTGACAATTTTATTAGCCACATATTCTACCTCTATCAAAATAAACATTTGCACTAAATCTGCACAGATTCAAAATGTTTATTCATTTACTTAGATATTTTTCCTCTTATAATTCCTATGAACTTCTTTATAAAGAAAAGAATGAAGGTGTCTTTTTTTATTAAAGTTTCCAAGCAATGTCACAAGTAAAAGTAATGTAAAGGTTAGGAAATTAGTGTTACTGTATACCCAGGAAACCTGTGACTTGACTAGTTTGTGATTTTGATGGAGACTAATAGTCAACAACTAATTTCCCAGTGACCAATACAAGATACTTGTCACAACCCTGGGTAGAGTAGCATGCCAATCATGCTGATGAACTGAAGTACTAGAACTTCTGTTCCAATATCTGCACTGAGAGATTTTAATTCTTATGTTTGTCTTTTTAAAAGAATGTAGTTTTTAATATAATTATACTTAGGCTTTATAAATAGACATTATTCAAGTAGAATAAAGAAATTCCTGAATATTTCATACCATGTAGACAAGAACACCAATTATATCATCTCATTTTCTATCTCTGCAGCTCTTCTCATTGGAACAAAATGTTTAGCGACCTGTTTTCCAATTAATCAGGGGTTTACAAATGCCCTTCTGGATTTTCTATTTTAAGAAAACTACAATGGGAGTATAATTTTGAAATTTATGGGACTGTAGATCTTCTTTGTTCATCACTTGTCCCTTCAGAATAATGGTGATCACATTGTCATCAGAGAGTTAAAAGTCAGAGCCTAGAAAAACCCCCATTTGAATTTCTCTACAATTAGATATAATTCTTCAATTTTATTTATTATCATTTATCAAAGTATTATACTAGTTTATATTTTTAAATGTCAGATTAGGTAATTTATTATTTTGAATGTTTCTTTCACGTACCTGCATTTCAAACATATATGTATGCATATATATATATATATATATGCACTAACTTTTACTGTTATTACTTATTTTTATGTAAAGATTTTAGCAACAAGGATAAAAAATTTCTGCTTGAGGCATGAATTACAATGTGACTCTAAAATAAGTACATATGTCTTTAATTATAATTTTAATGATGGAAAACCTTTTAAGTGCTTAAAAGTGTAACAACTGCTTCCCTCACAAGTATCTGGTGAGATGGAGGAAAATTACAAATTTCTGTTCAGAATCACTGCAAGTCATAGTACAGATAGTTTATACCTCATATATTTGGAAATATTTAAATGCTTCTCTAGTTTATCTTTCAATAGGTAAAAGAGTGATTATTTTCATATTACTTAGAAGTCTGATTCGTGGTTAAATGGGATAATTATTTAATGTGCATAATCCTAGGTGATTAGAAAAATAGTGTATTAATATTAGTAATTAACTTATAGGAACAATAATTTTATTAACTTCATTTCTTACAATAGAAATAGAGCCAGTGTATGTTCTCTCGAGTTTCTTTTTGGAGGTACTAAGAGCTATGAATACCTCTTAGCAATGTTTTCATTGTGTCCCATGAGTTTGAGTATGTTGCGCCTTCATTTTCATTCAATTCTAAAACAACTTTAAGTTCTTTTTTATTTCTTCCCTGACCAAGTTATCATTGAGTAGAGTTTTTCAGCTTCCATGTGTATGTGAGAGCCTGATATAGCTGTCTCCTGAGAGGCTCCGCCAGAGCCTGACAAATACAGATGTAGAGTCTCACAACCAACCATTGGACTTAGCACTGGGACCTCAATGGAGAAGTTAGGGAAAGGACTGAAGGAGCTGAAGGCGTTTGCAACCACATAGGAAGAACAACAATATGAACCAACCAGACGCCCCAGAGTTAACAAGGACTAAAATACCAACCAAAGAGTACACATTGAGAAACCCATGGCTCCAGCTGCATACATATCAGAGGATGGATTTATCTGGCATCAGTGGGAGAAAAAGCCTTTGGTCCTCTGAAGGCTAGATGTCCTAGAGTAGTGGAATTCCAGGGCAGGAAGGCAGGCATGGAGAGGACCGTAATAGAAGCAGGGGGAAGAGGAATGGGATAGGGGGGTTTATGAGGGGAAACAAGGAAGGGGATAAGATTTGAAATGTAAATAAATAAAATATCCAATAAAAAAGAAAGAAAGAAAAAAGAAATGAAAGAAAAAAAGAAAGAAAGAAACACAGAAAGAAAGAAAGAAAGAGAAAAGGAAGGAAGCACAGAAGGAAGCACGGCCAGAGGAAGGCGGGAGGGAGGGAAGCAAGGAAGGAAGGAAGGAAGGAAGGAAGGAAGGAAGGAAGGAAAAAGAAAGAAAGAAAGAAAGAAAGAAAGAAAGAAAGAAAGAAAGAAAAGAAAGAAAAGAAAAAAGAGTGTGTGAGTGCCAGAGCTGGTAGTGCATGCCTTTAATCCAAGAATTTTGGAGACAAAATGAGGAATATAGCTATGAGTTCAAGGCCAGCCTGAACTATACTGAAAACTTCATGGAAAAAAATTAAAAAAGGAAAGAAAAAGAAAGAAAAAGAAGATTAAGGAAATCATGTAAGAAAAGGTAGAAAGAAGTCATTACATTCTGTGATGAAAATAAAATTTGAAAAGTTATCAACATTTATGTACAAAAAACATGGCATGACAACATGACCACTGTAGTAAACTATGGGAAGGGCCACCTAATCCAATTTTATGGACTAAGATAAATAACATGTAGAAATAAATAACAAGAATTCATTAAAAAGACAACATTTCTTCCTATAACAGAAAATTTGCTATCAGTTTAATAGAGTATGATGCTTGAACCACAGGGGATTTATCATGTTGGATAAATAATCTACTTCTGATTCATTGTCTAGCCCAAGACACATTTTTCTATCATTATAAATAACTCATTCTACAGTGTTCTCTATTAGTGGTGTAAGACACACCGAGGACTTCTTTAGTGGGTCTAACCTTGCTGTCTTTCAGAAATTAAGTTAAGTATTGTCTTCATCCTGATACCTGCCGTACTCTCATGAATAACTGAGATAATTCTACATCCACTTGTCCCAATATCCACTAAAGCAGCTTTTGCAGAACTGATGTTGTCTAGAAATGCCAATTTTCTTTGCTGCTTCTTTACCAAAAAATAAGCTCTTATAGGAACTCTTGTATGTATTGTTGTTCATGTTATTCGAATGTACGTTAATGTTATGGCTACAAATAATTACTCAACAAATAAATATTATATAAATTAATGAACACTTAGGATTGGACTAATATTTTCAAAGTTAATGTTGTCAGATTAAGAGATACAAAACTGTAGAACTCACAGGTAAAGCTGAGATTTAGTAAAAGAATAGTGACTTAATTATTGATGTAACCCCAGTCTTTAATTATTACAATAATAGACATTTTATCATGAATTCAGATTTAAATACATGTCTTATTCATTCATGCGGCAACCATGGTGTGAATAAAATAGCTCAAGATTGATATGATTGAATAGATTCTCAAGAAAAAGCTTAATGTTTCATGTGATGTAGTTTTCTTATTTAAAAGCCTCGGATTACATATCTAGGCACAGTTATTCTTGGTGAGATGTTCATGTAAATCTCTGTGGTGTTGATCCATTTTTATTATACAGCTAGTTTTTAGGTGAGTGGATGACAGCAAATATTATGATGATTTTATAACATGTGCACATGTATACATATAATATATTCATTTAGTTCTTTACACACTCCGAAAATCTTACCTCTATATTTTGTCTTTGATTGATAGAACATTTCCCTTGATCTATGTAGACCAATGCCTTAGATTCATGATTAATGTTTTTCTAACAATAAGGGAGCATGCTTAATCTCTCACTAGCATATGTCTGGCTATCTGTTGGCATTCACTGTGCTGTCAAACTAGGCAAACAACAGCCTGAAAGTCACCCTTGACTATCACAATGTGTCCTGATAACTTTGCATGAATAAATATTTTCTGTGACCACTATTCATCTCAAACTAGGACCAGGATATTTCTTAAGCAAAGAATGCATTAAAGGCTTTGAAGTGGAAGTTGCATTATTTATTTCATATATTAATGCTGACATAGTACAGCATCTTTTGTTGTCTTGAGGTTCATCTATATATACCTGTATTTAAAGCCTCAAAATTTAATGAAATCTTTGAGGCAGCAAGGTTGATGGAAAACAAAAGAGGCAGCCTCTAGTCCCAGGGTTAACTATGAGTCATTCAAGCTTAAAAAATACATGAAGATAAAGCAGAAATGGTACTGAGTGTGTACAACTTCATAGAATCATGCATGCTAAGGAGATAGGTGATGATTGATGGGCTCTCAAATATTCTCAGAATGGGGGATGATGCCCTGGGAGCCTATAAGGTGATTACCAGATGAGAAATTAAGATTTTACCCTCTTGCTTTCCAGGGAGGGTGAGTGGTTGATGGTGTAGTGAATCTGTACAGGCCAATGATTTAATCAATCACGCTAAGTAATGAAGTCAAGACATGCTGAATGCGTGCACTAGTGAGATTAATGGAACCTCTTTGGGCAGCAAAGATGTTGGGGATTTGTTCCACGTGACCCTGGTCTATTTCCATGTTCATCTGTATTCTTTGCAAGGTACTGTGTTACTAAAAGTACCTGTGTTTAAGTACTCCACCTTTGGTAGACCTGTGACTAGCTTGAGAACATGACTGAATTTGAAATAAGTTTCAGGGAAATTGCCATTTTACAGGAGGTGTGGCAGAAGCTAAGAGTCCTTAAACTTAAAACCAGGTAGGAGGTTAGCATCTAATATCAGTGAGACAGTAACAGAAATAAACTGTATTGTAATGAATTGATCTGAATATGAAGTTTTTATACAATAGAAAATTAATACTCATATGGGAGAAACTCCATATATCTTATAAAAACAGTGAAATGGTGGGAATATAGTTGAACATTTTTTTTCAGTTTTTCTTTCATTATATTCTGAGAATCATATTAAGAGAGTTAATGATAAATCAAATATGATATTCTAATATCACAGAGACTGAGTCTTAGTTACTTTCATATCAGGCCTGGTCAATTTGAAGAACATACTACAAAATATATCTCAAATCTCTCAAGGCGATAAAATAAAAAAAAAAAAAATGAAAAAAAAAAAAAAAAACCATGACTGATCAGACCAAAATAAGAGTTATAGTAGCAGCTAAATGCGGGGTGACATTAAAATCAAATCCTGTAACACATAATGGTCAATAATTGGTGGAATTAGAATATTGGGTGTATTTTACAGTTTAACTTTAAAATTAACTTAGATATCAGTACTAAAATACAATATCTAATAATGTCAACTATTTATTTATATAGAAGGTCATATTATGAAATATGGTGGAAACTTTTTTTTTTTTTTGGCTGTAAGTAATATTAATGGTATTGGTAGAAAACATGGCCATTTCTCTTTGTAAAAAACACATGAAAAATGTCACTGGTCCTTCAACATGGGCTAGTGACATCCTTGCTCAATTTTGAGTTTTAACAGATGTAGGAATGAAAAACCTCCTTTGAACCACACTTTCAACCCAGATCATACTTGCTTTCTCTCTGTTTTTTTAGTTAAACTTATTATAATTGCCCTAAAGTAATTATGGAAGTGATAGAAAAGTAAATATTATACTTATTTTCTATTTCACATCTAATTTTATTTTAAATTACTTTTAGGCATGCCTATTCTACCTTGAGTTTTTTGTGATTAAAAATTATATCTTCATTACCTGACTAAAGCCATGAATGAAACTGTATTTGTGTAGCAATATTAATATTCTGAAAAAGTATTTTAAATTAATAGCTATTTTTTACTTCATCCACATTGAAAACGTACAGTACATATTTTTATTTATAGAGAAAATCTATACATGAATTAAAAAGCGTTTTGCCTTGTGTTCATGACTTTTTGATAATTCCCTTTTTAAAAAATAAAGAATAAAATATTACCATAATGTGTGACATACTCCAGCGAACCTTTTTACTGCATCCTTGTATGAAGCTTGTTTTTTATGACTAGCTTCTATTAAACAGTTATAAATCTCCCCTCCTTTAGCTTGGTATGGTTGACTACTCTTTGTCAATCACATATGTCAAGGGCAGACAGGCTGATTCAAAGAGCAGCCAAGAGGTGAAAGATGCAAGCACATTTTGGTCCAATCTGGTGTTTACCAATCACTCCTTTTGAGACTAGAGGGAAAGAACTTGGTTTTTTCTTGATTTATGTATATACTCTCACACACAATTCTCTATGCAAATCAGTAGACTCAGAAGCTCTGGGTAAAATAACTTCACAAAACATTTTTGTCTCTTCCCAACACAAATCTTTAAATGCTCTGACAATTGAGAGTGGAAAGGTATCTCTAAAGAGAGTATAGTCCTTTAGCTAACAGAATACTCGTAAGAGGGGAGGAAAAAAAACACAGAATAAATAAGCTTAAGAACTTTGTTTTCTGAACTTTACCATGTAGCTTCCACCTATAATAACCTGTCTTGCCTTAGATCTTTTTTCACTATAGATATAGCCTTTGAGTTTCCTAAATTCACTGCATCTGTTGCATCATCCTTTTATTTGCTAGGCAAGTTTATTGTTTTTTCTTGTTTTGTTTGTTTGTTTGTGTGTGTGTGTGTGTGTGTCTGTGTCTGTATCTGTGTATTTGGTTTTCTTGGAGACTTTTTGTTTGTTTTGTTTTACATTGTGCAGACTACAAAAATGTGTCTCTGCATGCTGATTGCTGTGGCTGTCATATTTTCAACTGGAAATATTTCTCAATTCAAATATCCCATTTTAAATTATTGGTGTGACTTTGTTTATACCTGGTGGGGAAACAAGCATACTAGATTCCAAACTCATCTGAGTTTTTTAAATGGAGTCTAAGAACAACTTGGTTTACAAAATTACTGTTAAAAACCAACAAAGAAAAATACAAAGACTGACAAAGACAATCTGTAGTAAAGCACAGTTTTTAATGGCATATAATAAAGTAATTCTGAGATAGAACATTTAGAAACTAAATAGTCCAATTTTGTGTTACCCTGTTTCAAAGTGCTGTCTTATATGTTTCTTGTTAGACAACAATACAGTCTATAGTTAGTTATTTAGAAAGGCGTGACTCAAATAATTCTGCACTTCACCAGAGCTCGGTAGCTGTTAATCACAAAATAAACTTATGCAATATGTTAACTTTTGTTTTGATCAAGAAACAACTAACGGGCATATGTCTGAACAAACTTGCATGAATCTGGAAGAGCATTGTTATATTCATGCATGCTATTAAACATGACTTAAGCTCCAGAAAGAATGTATTAAGTTTTAGAAAGTCCAACTCCAACAGAGATTATCAGATCAAAGCAATTACTACATGGGAGAAACCCATAAATAATACTCACCCATATGTGATTTGCATAATAGTTTTGTATAAATATTTTAAATTATGGTGTTTAGCTTGTTAGTACTTTAAGAACATGGTGAGTCTGTGCCAGCCTCTCCAGCTTCTTATCTCCTTTCCACATGCTGGGTGTGAAACCAGATTATACAACAATCACAGTCAACAATCTTCATTTTTTTAAAGCATATTTGTTAATTTGTCTGAATGTTTTCCATTTAAAGGAATGTTACAGTGTTTTCTTGGTAGTGAAACATTTAGATTAAAAACAGATTTATAATTATATTAAATTAGGTGGCTAATTTATCCTAGTGAATTATATGCCCAGATAACCACAGGAGACTAAGTAGTAAATTTAGACACAGTTACGATTGTTACAGCCTGAGATCACGAGATGTGGCGCTCATTATTTATTTTTGTCACTCTGTTGGCTGCTTATTTGTAACTACGTTACATCTACGACAAGTGACTTTGGTAATGCATGTATTTAATTATAATGTGGCTCTTCCAGAATGATAAACATGTTATTCTCCAAATACGGTGTGTTTGCAGGTGAAGTTTATTTTAAAAGGATCACTAGCAAGTTAGAGAAAGAATGTACAGGTGCTTAAATTATTTCCTACTGTTACATGCTGAAAAACACAAATTGTTATGTGAGTAAATTTGTATGTTACATGTCAGAGGATGATAGATAAATAGGATAGATGATAGATAAATAGGTAATAGAGTGGTAGATGATAGGTAGATAGCTAGATGATAGCTAGCTTAGATAGATAGGTAGACAGACAGACAGACAGACAGACAGACAGACGTTAGAAACATATTATATATAGGGCTACCTGACAGATACTGGATCTTTTTCATTTAAGATGTCTATTTCCTTTATTGAAAACAATCCCTTCCAACTAAAGTCATATATCTAGCAAGCTCACATTTCATACACAGCTACTTTACTGCTCAGTCCAAAATCTAGATCTATAATATCATTATAGCAGACAACATGTGGCACATTGCAAAAACAAACAAACAAACAAACAGGCTGCAATACTTTCAATCTCTGAAGACATGTTAGTCTAATATTTGTGTCCTGATTTAGGTTGTATGTATTTTCTTCCAAATATCT
The DNA here is from genome assembly GCF_011762505.2 of Arvicanthis niloticus. Classification (NCBI taxonomy): domain Eukaryota; kingdom Metazoa; phylum Chordata; class Mammalia; order Rodentia; family Muridae; genus Arvicanthis; species Arvicanthis niloticus. Next base: position 62,393,253 of record NC_047669.1, read on the forward strand.
TGTGCTGAAAACTTAGTCATCAGTGCAGCAGTGCTTAGAGGTCAGAATTTTAAGGTTAAGGGATGATGAGGGGAATCTGAGTGCAGTCCTAGGAGTTAAGAGCACTTGTGGATTCCACACACAAGCCTGATTTGGTTCCCAGCAAGCGCATGGCAAGTGATGATAGTTGTTAGCTCTTTCCCCAGGCTATCTGATGCCCTCTTCTGGCTTCTGCAAATAGTACATGCACATGGTGCATAGACATACATACAGGCAAAATACCCAACACATAAAAATATGTAAAAACATTTTTAAACAATAATTAAAAGGTGGTTGGACACAAAAGCTCTGACAATATGAAAGGCAAAATGGCACTATCATGAAAAGTTTATTTTGCAAATTAGAATGTCAGAACTTTCTATAAGATAGTCAATCCTACTTAAACTATAACCTCTTTGGTATCTGTTTCATGAGTTGAAATGATACAAATTCCTTGTTAGGATGTGGCATTTTATATTACACTACCAAAGCTGTAGAATTGTGTACTAATAACCCCTTTTTTGCAACATATAAACACAATAAAGACACATCCATCATCAATTTAAATTGTTAAACTGATTCTGGCATATTTCAGAATTCTAAAGTACACATTAAATACTCTGAAGTAATTTACTTCAATACATTTCACTTGAGTGATCATTAAATAAACTCCTTTTAAGTCTTAGGGGTTCACTTACTTCATTGGGGAAGTAGAAATTTAAAACCACAGTAGGTAAAGCTAGAATAGACTGTTGCAAATTCTTTATTTTATACGTTAAATATAATGTCAAAAAGATGTAATTCTAGTGTGAACAATTTCAAAATCTTAGGTCACATGCTTATGTCTTTTTAATTTTTTGCACACATGCTTTAAAATGAATTTTTCTCTCATATGTTAGGATCCCTTCCCAGTTTCCTTAACATTCTCTCTTCCCTGACTTTCCCCCTTTCACCCACCTTCTTTTTCATATCCGTTTCTCCCACATTTTCCTTCAAAAAAGGACAGGCCTCCCAAGGATATCAACCAAACATGACATATCATGTTGCAAAAGGCTTGGCACATGCTCTCATATTAATAGTGGACAAGGAAACCCAGTAGAAGAAACTGTGAGTCAATCTCATTTCTGTTCTTTATAAATTGCTACTATTCTATGAATAAGAAAATAAGATGATTTAAACAGCTGATCCATTTGAATGCTTTTTAAAAAGGCTATTTTAAGAAGATACATGAGAGAGATTAAGAAGTTTTAAAATATTTTTGTGTATCACATTGTAGGGAAGTCAGTAATTTAATAATTTTTATAAGTCTTCCATTTGATTTATGTCATAGTAAGTAGAAATTTATATTGAAGACCCTCATACTCGGGAGACCCTTCCTCAAGTCTCAGGAAATCACGACCACCCAAAGCTCACAAGAAACCATACCTGGATGCAATCAGCAGAGGCTTTATTAGGGAAGTTGGCCAGCGGTCAAACCACAAGCTCTCTTTCAAGAGCAAGGTTTGGCCTCCAGTGATGGGTTAAGGGGTCTTTTAAAGAGGAAAACCACAAACCAGGGGAGTGGGGAGGGGGTGAGATGTTGCTAAGAATACATAACATAAGAATAGTGAAACAGTCCAGAGAAACCCACCCTGAAAGGTTAATAGCCATGGAAATTACTCAGTACAATCATTTTTCTCAAAAATGTAGTCTTACCAAGTCACTGTCCCCTATACCGTCATTACAAAATATTTCTCACTTCCTCCATTCACAGCTCCACCTAGATGGCTTGAATTTTTTTTATGGTCAGAAATGTGTCTTCCTGCTTCGGGGGCCCCCCCACACCCACAGGTGGGCCTGCTGCCTGAGGCTTGAGGAATGTAATCCAGCAAGTGTCCTCTGATTCAGGGGCAATGTCCTTCACCCAGAATGTGTCCTGGGGTAGTGAAAGTCTTACATTCAGTTCCACTTTCTGGAACTTGCATTTTTCTGCCCAGGTTTAAGGGCAAAGAAATCTACACATATTTCATAAAATGGCCTTTATAATTTTTCACTCTACAATATCTTTTAGGATTTCTCTACATTCTGACATGTCATACTGTCTTCTTTATCTAAGTCTTGTCAAAACTCATAACAGATAATAATAGGGATGAAGACAATACATATTTTATTAAAATAAATCTGAAGAATAGAAATATAGTGAAGTATAGCATTTGTCTACCGTGTATGAAGGCTTTGTGTCAATGCTGAACATTATAAAATTATATTTGGGCATACAAGCAACTGCAAAATGTTTTGGTATAACTTCAGGTGAATATACTTATCACAATGGACTCCTCTAGGTAATTTATTCATTATATGAAAGAAGGACGTGCTAACCAAACATCTATGACCTTTTGCTGTTTAAAAATGGGATTAAATATAAAACATCGGTGCAGTGGCTCCTTTTTTGCTTTTTCTATGTTAGTTTCATTTATGAAGGAAGTATGAGTTCAGCTCTTTCTGCTCTACCTTATGTCACATATGCTAACACAGTGTATAGCACATACATAAAGTGAAAATGTCCTATGTAGTCTTTGGATATTATGACTCCATTATTGTAAATGTACTGCCATACTCAACAAGATATAATTAAACAGCTAGACAAGAATTTTTTTATTTATTAAAATGTGTTTCATAACTGAATTTTATGTTCATTATCTCAGTCCCATGCACATGGTCCTGGGTAGTTAAGTATGATCTTGTTGGTGGGGGAGAGGGGGATGCTTTCAATGTATGTGCTTATTCCAGTGTTGAATATTTCTGAGAATTCCTTATTATGGTTTCTTTTCTCTGATTAGGAAGCCTGCCTTTTCACTTCAAAGGCCTCCTGTGATTTTAGAGTGCAAGGAAAGTGCACCCGATGAAGCAACTTGCTGGACCATTGAAGTTCAATTTAAGCATGCAAGGCGACTTGGAGGAGGAGAGCTGACTGCTGTAGTAGGTGCTGATATCTATATCCCCTGAGCTGGTAGGAGGTTCAGAGAAGTGATGGCAGAACCACAGGGTACCTTTGATTCACAATGAGATACTACCTCTTTCAGAGTGAAAAGCCACCTGTTGTTTGTCAAAAAGTACTACTTACAGATTATTGCTTTACATATTAATGCAAAGAACCCTTGGAGGTAGTCTCTTGTTCTGCTGCCTTTCACCTGTCTCCAGTAGGGCAAGATTCTTTTTTTTTTTTTTTTTTTTTTTTTTTTTTTTAAGTGTTTTGTTCAGCCAGTAGAGAATGCTTTCTTCTTTAAAGAAATCAGCCTTCTGCTGGGGGCAGTGAAGGGGTGAAGCTATGGGGAGTATTGAGTTGCTTATTGCCAAGCACAGAAAAATGCTAATAAGAGTCATGCTGAGAAAAGCTCTCACTCATCGGGAGGCATCATTGCAGACATTAAGCTGAGACTGTGAATTGCTGTTCATCCCAACTGGAGAAAGACCAGCATGAATTGTGCCAAAAAAAAAAAAAAAAAAAAAAAAAATATATCGCTTGTCACCATGTGAACTGCTGTCTCGGGGCGTGGTGTCCGTGGCATTGCTTTGGAAACGATTTACCTGGTAAACGTCATTTATAACTGATTAGGTCAATCTGTGGTGAGCGATCAAGGTGTGCATACTAAAAGCCAGTTGTGGTGAAATATAAAATACTAAAGAATAATTGCATGATTTAATTAACAATGCAGTGGATAAATGCTAGAACATTAATTATATACATAATGATCTTCCTTGTAGAGCTTGGAAATGCCAATTATATCAGAATATGAGACAAAGGAAAGCCCGAACAGGGGCTTTTCAAAATAAATTTTATATCAGATTATGTCTTAGTTTTATTACTGTGTTTAGATACACAGTGACCATGGTAACTTTTGCTTACAATTTAGAGTCTTGGGTCATTATTGTCATGACGGGAGTCGTGACAGCATGCTGGAGAGGTAGCTGAGAGCTCCACAACTGGATTCACATACAACAGGATGCAAAAATGACACACTTCTTCCAAAAACCCCACAACTCCAAAACACAACACCTTCTAACCGCTCTACTCCATGTGAACCTTTGGAAAGCATTTTTATTCAAACTACCACACGCAAAACAAAATCCATACTCTTCATTTTTTGCAAGATAACAACACATTAGCATGCATAAATGCATGAAGCAATTTTCATAACAGGCTATAGATGCTGAATTTTTCTAACTCAAAATAATATCATTCCACATTTAACTCACTTAAATAGCTGAAAGTCTACCATCTCCGCCTTCATGTTGGATGTTTGTTTCCTCTCGTTCTGCTGAAGTCAGAGACAACTCCTTGTCCTTAACTTCCAGTTACCATGGATCTAGAGAAAAATCAGCCTCAAAAGACAGATTCCTGCCTAGATGATCTACCATTGTCCATGATAATGGACTCTAACTCTTCAGAAATTATCTTGAAAGAACCTGATTGGTCCATCAGGCATAAGTGCCTCTGAGGCCTGTGTTTCAGATTCAGAAGGGAGATCATCTTCATCTTAGACACACACTTCGGCTCCCTATTCTAATTCTTTCTCTATTTGATACCTTCAAAACAAGTTTGTGTTCACTAGCACCCTTTATTAGTACCTCTTTTAATGTGGTCATATCGAATAAGTTGTCTGTCAGGTTTTCATCATTACCTTTCTCTTTAAACAGCATGTTAGAGCCCACTTTTATAGACTCAAAGATCTAAAATTTCTGGTTATATTTACAATAGGTAGATCAGTCATTTCTAAATTTATTTTTAATTTATTTTTAAAAATTAAAAATATAGACACATGGAATGTTTTCCCAGTCAAAATCAATGTAACTGAATGCTGTTATTTCTATAATTCCTTTTTATTTTGCCTTTAGCACATTTTTTATGTGTGTACACAAATATATGTGAAACAGAAACCAAGGTGGGCAATCAACATTTGGGGGAATGAATATGATAGCTTTTTTGTCATTGCTTAGGAAACATGAATTCAGGTGCATTACTGAGTATAGTTTCAGGTAAGTACTTATACTAGCTGGAATTACATGACTAAAAACGCAAAGAGTGCCTTATTCTGTGTAAAGGTTTGCACATGATTTTTAATACTGCAAAGTAGAAATTCAAAGGAAAAAATAGGTTGGGGCTTTGAAATTTGGGGGAATCTATTTTCTGTTGATTTGCTAAATAGCTTCTCTTGGAAAGTAATTCCACTTTCTTCTTTTATAAACATAGATCCACATCATTAAAATTGCACACCTATAGTAATGTGTAGATGCTGCTTACACACAAATTTAGCTTTCACCTCGACATAACTCATGATTCAGAAAACTTGCAAGCATTCTAAGGTTTCATTCAGAAGGAGAAGAAAAGTGAAACTGAAAAAAGTAGAGGGTAGGGACTAAGGTGAAAGACCAAGGGTTGAGAGAGAGAGAGAGAGAGAGAGAGAGAGACAGAGACAGAGAGAGAGACAGAAAGGGAGGGTGGAGAGGGAGAGAAACAGAGACAGATAGAGACAGAAACAGACACACATGCAGAGAAAGAGACAGAGATAGATAGAGAGAAATAGAGAGACAGAGACAGAAAGACAGATATACAGAGAGAGAGAGAGAGAGAGAGAGAGAGAGAGAGAGAGAGAGAGAGAGAGAGAGAAATCTGTTCTGCCTGTAATTATAACTCTGGGCAACATTATTATCATTTCTTTTGTTTTGCTTTTTGTTGGCTTTCAGGTATCTTGTTATCTGTTTATTACATAAGAACTGAGATCACTTAATACTTTAAAAACTTCTAATTGTTTGTGAGGTCTCCCTAATTTCTTCCTATTACTTACTGTATCTTACAAGTACAAAGTTTTATGGGCACATAACTAAAATGAATAATGGCTCTTATTTATGCTAATTTACATAGTGTCAGTGTGGTATGCAGGTCATGTAAAGAGCCTATGAGAAAATGGTAGAAAGAAGAACATTTTACCCTCTCACTTACTGTAAGGGATAATGTAGAATGATTGTGAAGACCCCCAAACCGGGAGACCCTTACTCAAGTCTCGGGAAGTCACGACCACCCAAAAATCACAAGACACCATACCTGGATGCAATCAGCAGAGGTTTATTAGGGAGAGTTGGCTAGCCAACAGTCAAATCGCTTGCCCATGCAGAAGCTGAATTTGACCAAGCCAATCAGTCTGAGAAGGGTTTTTAAAGGGGGAAACCACAAACCTGAAGAGTGAGGAGGGGGTGAAGGGTTGCTAAGGAAATATAACATAAAAATAGTAGAAAGTACACTTATCTTTTGTAAGGATGTAACTTCACCCAACCATTCATCTTGTGGTCTGCCAGTTCCTGGGACCACCCAGATGACTTGCATCTTTCTTTGTAGTCAGGAATGTGTCTTCCTGCTTTAAACCTTCCCCACCCACAGGTGGGTTCTCTTCCCTGAGGCTTGAGGAATGCTAATCTAGCAAGTGTCCTCTGACTCAGGGATAATGTACTCCTCCTGAAATGTATCCTGGGACAGTGAAGGCCTGAAATCTTACATTCAGTTCCGCTTTCTGGAACTAGTGAACCTGCATTATTTTGCTCAGGTCTAGGGGTAAAGAAAAAGCCTGTATATATTTTATAAAATGATCTTCATAATTTTTCACTCTACAATTGCTATTTTTCACAGAAAGTATTAGTATTCTAAGAAATTGAAATGCTTTATGTACTTTATTTTTGGCACGCTTTAATTATTTTATTTTTGAGATTATAATAATTACATCATTTCCTTCATCCCCTTTCTTCTTTTTAACTCTACCTTGCACTCCTCTTTGAGCTCTTCTCTATTTTTGTCTTTTTTTTTCTCCATGTTTTTCCACTGGGTTGAGATAGGATGCAATAAATGACTTGAATAATTTTAATTTTTAAAGATATGTCTGAGACTATGGTTTTAGAAAAGCTTCCATGTGCCTCTGAGTACAATGTGCATTCTTTGGTGTGTCAGTAGACTGCTCTGTACGTATTTGTTAAGTTCATTCATTGTATGATAACAACTAATTCCGATGTTTCTTAACAGTTTCTGTTCAGATGATCCTATCTAGATTGAATAAGTTGGCTCTCACAATCACCCACTACTAATGAATTGGAAAATCTGTGCCTTTAAATCCAGTGTTACATAGTTTTCTTTATTTTAAATAAAATTGGATACAACACAGTTTGATATATATATTTTTTGAATTCTGTTCGGTTTTTTTTTTTTTTTTTTGGTTAACTGTTTTCTTCATTAGAATCATGGGTTTCTCTGTTTAGTCTAGTTTGAAGTCTAGTTTGTTAGATATTAACAAAGAGATGTCTACTGACATCCTGGTCCCATTTTACTGTAGAAATTTTGTCTATCATTTTAGTCTAATGCACTGTCTATAATTAGAAGTAATATATATTTCTTGTAGATAACATATAAGACTTGTTTCCTTGATTCATTGAATCAGCCTTTGCCTCTTGATTAGAGAATGGAGGCCACTGACAGTTACACTGTTTATTGAGATTTGTATGCTAATTAAGATCATAATATAGTTGATTTTGGAATGTGTTCTTTGTATTCTCAGTGGTACTTTATGTTTAATAATAATGGTAACAAATTTATTTTTACAGTCTCATTGTTGTGTTTGTTCTTCACTGTGACATATTGCTTCCTGTATTTTCTTTGATTTTTTTGGATATAATTTTATTTTTAGGCTATTTATAATATGGAAGATTTTTCTTTTACCTTTATTTATTACAGGTTTTACATGTTATATTATTGTAGCATAGAAATCATAATCATTTAGAGTTTGGAATATATTGCCCAAGTTTTTCTCAAATGTTCTATAGAAAAAAAAGAGCTCTTACTCTGAATACTTTTTTTTTAATGTGAATAGTGGGTTTTGTTTTGTTCTGCTTTTTTGTCCTCTTGAGCATTTCAATATAATATACTTTCATTGTTATGTGTAGTCTTTTGCTGTGTATAGTCTTTTAACTATATACACTCTAAATTTTCTTTTTTTAGATTTTCTATGTGATGTTCTGTGTGCATCTCCTGTCTACATGAATATATCCTTCTTTAACTTTGGAAAATGTTCTTTTATGATCTTGTTGAAGACAGTGGTTAGTGTCTATGCCATTGGCTTCAGATTCTTGGGCCTCATCTATACCTAGAATTTGAAGGCTTTATTTTATTTGTGGTGTCTCACACTTTCCATATGTTCTTTTCCTTTATTTTAAAATAGCATTTATATTCCTTATTCATTTGGTCTAGATCTTCTGCCTTTTTGTTTGTTTGTTTGTTTGTTTGTTTGTTTTTTATTTTGTTTCTAAATGTGTGTCTTGGGCTTCATTTGGGTAATCCTCATTGGAAAACTTTTCTACAAGACTGGTGAGTTTTTGAGGGAAAATTCCAGTGTCAGTTTTTACATTGTGTTATGTGTGTTTGTGTGTGTATATGATGAAGTATAGACATATGAATTTGTTTAGTTAGTTCTAAATTTGAACAATGAACAAAGTATGTTTGAATAGAAGTAAGGATGTGCTAGCAGCTCAAACCTAGAGTTTGGAAATGATTTGGGTAATGTACTGGCTGGTTTTGTGTGTCAACATGACAAAAGCTAAAGTTATCACAGAGAAATAAACCTCCTTTGAGGAAATGCCTCTATGAGATCTAGCTGTAAGGCATTTTCTCAATGAGTGATCTAGAGAGGAGGGGTAGGAAGGGCGTGGTCCACTGTGGGTAATACCATCCCTTGGTTGGTAGTCTTGGGTTCTATAAGAAAGCAAGCTGAGCAAGCCAGGTGAAGCAAGACAGTAAGTAACATTCCTCCATGCTTCTGCATCAGTTTCTGCTTCCTGACCTGTTTGAGTTCCTGTCCTGACTTCCTTTGATAATGAACAGTAATGTGGAAGTCTAAGCTGAAAATAATCCATTCATCCCTAACTTGCTTCTTGGTCATGATATTTGTGCAGGAATAGAAACCCCTACTAAATAAGGTAGCATACATTAGATGTACAGAGGGGAATACACTGGTGTATAGATGTACTTCCTGATCTAACACTAGAAGATAGATATAGATCTGGCTGGTTGAGAAGGCTAGATGTGGTACAGAAATGCCTATGGGTGAGGTAGTAGGTAGGGAGAGTCCTGACAGAACCCAGAAATTTGATGGTCTGTCAAAACTGCTAGGTTAGCCATGCAATCTTGGTTTGGTATTAGAGATGGAAAAGATGCAAGGATGGGAGGTCAGGAAGACTCACCAAGCTAGAAGTAGGGAAAGAATGTTAGAGAGATCTACCTAAGAGGAAAGATTAGGTATTTAGACAACAGACATCTTCATATGCTATTGATAGTGAACTAGTCACTGTTGCCCAAGTTTATAAAATAATAATAAATGTCGAAATGTATTTTGCTTATTTTTTGTTACCAAGTAAGATTTTAATTATTTTTTATAAAAGATATAATTTTTGCTTAAATCTCATAAAGAACCTTGTTACATATAAGTTAAAGAAAAATGAAAATATTTCAATTGAAATGGATTGTCGTATGATCAAAAATATTTAAAAATTTAAAATATTTAAAATGTATTGAATCACAAAATATTAGAAATAATGTAGTCTACCTTCATAAGTATTTTTTTGAAATTCAAAAATGAAGTATGTTAGAATAGAATTATGTGCAACAAATAGAAAAATGAATTAGGTCAATATGAGTGACTAAATCTTTTTATACCTGTTGATTTTCTACCTGGTTTATTAGTGAGTGATAGAATTATCTATAACTATGTGGCTATTGCTGTAAATTTGTCTGCTTTTCTGTTTATACCTTTCATATTTTTACTTCTCATATTTTTAGATTTTTTTATACTTTTAAAGGTAATACTGTCAAATCCATTTATAATGACTGTGTCTTCTTCATAAATTGACACTTTTATGATTATCAGATTAGCTAAACTCTCTGATAATATTCATCATTTGAAACCTAAGTTTTACTCGTGTAGCCATCCTGATTTTCTTTTGATGAATGTTTGCATACTAAATCATTATCAAACTGTTAATTTTATTCTATTATTGTCTTAATAAGAATAAATTGAGATAAAACTAACATTAAATGGGCAATGAAAGGGAAAAGAACCTCCTCCCCGTGGGATCAGTTTCAAATCTCCTGCCACACCAGAATGAAGAACTTCACATCTATTTAAAAAAATGTTATGAAGGTTGATTAATAGAAATAGTAGTACTTTTATACAGAGGCATTTAAATAATAATGTTAAGATAACAATGAGTTAAAGCCTAAGCATACCAGCTTTTATTCCTTCATTATATAGAAGCATGTACCTATTTGTAATCTCACAAATAACTATAAATATTTATATAAGGAATGTCTTATCTCCCTTATCAAACCTTGTAATTTATGGTTTTACTTTATTAGCTCAAATAATATGTAATGAACCTAAGTATCTCATTTCTTTTAAATAAAAGATCCTTAGATCCCCATTGAACAGAGTTATTTCAGAAGCCAACAAAACCATACAAATGCTGATGCTAAGATACAGAAGTGTGTACAATTCTTTATTCTAACTGTCCCCTTATTTGGGTTTTCTAGTTTCACAATTGCTACTGTTTCTGTTTGCAATAAAAGGAGTAAAAAGTAGTGGTCTGTTATAATTGTGAATTTGTGTATTTACAATTCATATCTTTCAGACTGTGTTTAATATACTTTGTGACTTACACCTATGAATGCCTCCTTGGCAATAAAGTAAATAACCTCTGCTCAACCTGAATGGAAGTCTCTCAGAATCCTTCTTCAGGCTGCCGTGGGCAGATGAAGCTGAGTCTTAGGTTTCCATTTGCATTGCTGTTGAATATTTCTGTAGGATTCTTACTTTTCTAAAAATCCCTAGTGAAAATGGATGACTTTCAGGGAAGATATTCATGTCATTGTTATATAAAATATCATTTTACATAAAACCGCAGAAGATACATATTCTCCTGATTATTCCTATATATATATATATACCCTGTTTTTGTCATCTTTCCACAATGTCTTAGTTCCTGTTTTACTTGAGATGAAGCCATCTGTAACAGGTCCTCTGAGTCCACTAATGAGGCATGGTCAAGTTTCAAAGATTTTCTACCCCACTGTTTGGGTGTTCTGCCACATTTTTGCTAATGTTAACATGCTGGATGAATTCCTACTGAGATAGACATATTTTAGAAAGTTCATTTAATTTTGTTCATTAAAAATTCCCTTCATGGCCAGGCAGTGGTGGCACATGCCTTTAATCCCAGCACTTGGGAGGCAGAGGCAGGTGGATTTCTGAGTTCGAGGCCAGCCTGGTCTACAGAGTGAGTTCCAGGACACCCAGGATTACACAGAGAAACCCTGTCTTGAAAAACAAAAAAACAAACAAAAAAACAAAAACAAAAAACAAAACAAAAACCAACCAAACAAAAAAGCTCTCAATTAACCAGAGACACAATTAAGCCTATGGTTTAGCATTTGAATGTATGAAGACAACTCTGAACTAGCTCTAAGGCTTCAATTGACCAATAAACTTTGAGGGTTTTTTTTTTTTTCAACAATGCAGTGACTTTTTAATACTACTAGGTGATTACTGAGAAAACTGATTGAGAAATTCTTTCCATAGATGAGGGAAAGCATTGAGGCAAACTGTATTGCTTTCTGATGTGACTGTAGACAGCAGGAATTCCTATTAATTAATTCTACATAATACCTAGAATAGTGCAACTGTGAAACTACTGGTTTATGTGATTCAGTGGAATCACATGAGTACTGGAAAGACAAACGGTGTGGGGCTGGAGAGGTGGCTCGTGGATAAGAGCACTGATTGCTCACAGCCATCTGTAATAGGATCTGATGCTCTCTTCTGGTGTGACTGAAGATAGCTACAATGTACTCAAATAAATAAAATCTTGTAAAAAAAAGACAAAAGGTGTTTATGACATTCAGAATAATGTTAATCATTATGTTAAAATGTGGAAAATTATTTTTCATGTAATTTAACACAATGACTCTTCTGTCACTTCTGTGCAGTTTAAGTTATTAAGATTTGTATATGCATTTTCTTAATCACTATAGCCCTTCATAGGTGAGGACATTGCATTCTGTCATAATTGTTATCTTAGTCCTTTCAGTTGTTTATATATATATATATATATATATATATATATATATATATATATATATATATATGCATGGTAGCCCTTCTCTTAGGTTTAAAAATGTTACTGGAGATTTTAGGAATGCTTTAATGATTGCCATGGGATGCCAGGAAAATCAGAGTCCCCTTGGGTTTCTTGTCTTATTTATAAAAGAATTTAAGAGCGTACTCAAATAGAAGCGCAAGGACAATTTTATTACTATTTCAAAGTAAAACCCCAGGGTGGGGAAGCTGTAATTCCTGGCAGCTGACTAGAGGAAAAATTAAGCTGTGTGAGTTAAGTCAACATGAGGTCAGCCACATGGTGGACAAGCAGCCTCAGGGCTGGTAGAGGCGCTTTAGAGAAAGAGTCAAGCCCAAATTTTAGGGAACAGAGGCTTAGAAAACGAGATATGACAAAGTATGGAAGCTATCTTTTTCTGAGTAGGTCATAAAACCAAGTATCCAAACGCCATGTCTCATTAAGCTACTGTACTAGGAACTTTGGGACGATATAGGACAGTATCTCCTGAAAGATTTCTGCTCTATTTTTAAGCATGACTCATGGGGACCCCTTCTTCCTTATGATAGTCCTTTGGCCAGGTAGTATCCTAGCACAACCAGCATGCTAGTTCTGCATGAAAATCGGATGCTTTTGTTGTAGCAGTAGTTGGTTTTGTTTGATTTTGTTTTGTTGTTTTGGTTTTCACACAAAGAAACAGAATTTTGTCAGTGGGCCTCCAATGGCTCTGTGATAGAGAGACACATATCCAGCATGTCCTAAGCCACTCTATCTCACATGCTACACAGTACAACATCAGAGGTCTCTTTTATGCAGACACTTATTAGTCCCTTTTACATGGTCTCTGCTCTCACAACCTTGAAACATTTGAAACAAGCTAATAGTTAATGTTTTGTTTTATGGTTTAATGTTCCAAAGTTAATTTGTATGTATGTAGGTGGTGTGTGTGTGCATCTACATGTTATATATAAGTGCGCCCATCTATGTGGGTGTCAGAGGTTGATTTGAGACATGGGCTTCTTCACCAACAAGTTCTACATCTTACTTTTAAAAGACAGGATTTTACACTGATTTTGGAGTTCACATTTCAGTTACTGTGGTTGCTAAAGGAGCCCCTGGCATCTGCTTTTCTATAACTTCAGTGCTGGCATTATATGAGAGGCTAGCATTTTATATGGATGCTGGGGAACAAAAGTCAGATTGTCATATTGTGGCAAGTACCACTTTATCAGCTGAGCCATACTCCTAGCCCCTCAATGATATTGTTAAAAGATTTATTTTATTTTTATTTAGGGGTATGTATATAATGTGGGGCTTTTGCTGATATGCTTGCAGGTTAAATAAGATACAGAGACTTCTACATAATTTAAAGCTTATGCCCCATATGCCGGGGCATTCTCTCAGTTAGTTCATCTAAACTCATCCTACCTTTTCCACCATGGCATATTTTTCACTCCTCACATTTTTCACTGCCTGCTTACACATCTGTTCTCTCCCTTCTGTTCCTATCCCTGTCTCTTCGTCCCTGCCTTGTCTCTTCAAGTTTCCTAAGTCTTCATTTTTCTGATGGGAAGTCCCACCCCCATACTTCCTGCCTCAGGTCTGGCCTTCAGGTGCTTTATTATACAAAAAACATATTGCAGTCTGAACCAACCAGCACAAAGACAATGCCCAACCGATTCTTAGATTTACCTTTAGGCAATGAGGGTTACCTAACCTTCTTTTGTGCAGGCAAGAAAGAGCAAGCATGTACATGAAGAAATCCAGTGATCAGCCATAGAAATGACAATATCAAAATCCTGCCAGCATTTCACTCTCTGTCAGTACAAAATTAACACTTGAAAAGACAAAGATACAGCTTTCATGCAATGTAATGGAAAGTCTCATCAACATATCTGTGTGTACATATATGTGTGAGTATGTGTGTAAATGTGTATGTTTGGGTATGTATGGTTTGTGAGTGTATGTGTGTATGTGTAGTATATGTATGTATGTGTGTTAGTGTGTATGTGAGTGTGTGTGACATAAGTGTGTGTGATGTGTGTGAATGTGTGATTGTATGTGTGAATGTTTGTGAGGTGTGTGAATTTGTGTATATGTGTGGCAATACATATGAGTGTGTGTGTGAATATGTGTAAGTGTTGGAATGTGTGTGGGGGGATATATGTGAGTATGTGTGTGAATGTGTGTGTGTGTATTGTGGGAATATATTTGAGTATGTGTGTGTGTATGTGTGTGAATGTTTGTGTGCATATTTGGGAATATATTTGAGTATGTATGTGAATGTGAGTTTGTGAATGAAATATGTATGTATGAATGCAATATGTGTGTGTGTGATAGAGAGAGAGAGAGAATAGGGTATGTATGTATCCTGGGCCTTATAATTTTTACATCTTGATATTTGAGGTACTTCTTTCTTTATATAGGAGGCAATGTTTTAATTAGGCTAAACAAATGCAATGTAGACTTTGGGCCAAGAAATGTCTAATTTTGCTACCTCTACTTCTAATGAGAATTTGGAGATTTCAGCACTGAATCCTTAACTCATAAAATTTGGGAGACCATTCTTTCCATGGGTTCAAAAATAAGAAAAACATATTATCTGTTCTCCTTGAGAATATTTATCAGTTCATGCAATGTTAATAAATCCAATCAGAACAAAATAACTCAGTTAGATTAACCATCAGAAACACTAAGTAACTAATACATTATTGCCACTTTTACCTTATATATGAATGTGAAAGGGAATGAGCTAAGTTTGTACTTTTACTATTCACTATGTGAAAGTGAACCTATTCCAGAACATATCACTGAGAAGACGGTACAAAAAATACTCATAATACAGTTGAGTTCACACATAGAAATATCTTATGGTTGCCTAGCAAGTGAACATTGTGTTCATAAAAAAATACTTTTTTCTTTTGTATTAATATAATTTTGACAGTCTTCCACAAGTATATAATGCATTTTTGTGACCATATTCCCTTATCTTCTCCTCTCTTTCGCAACACACCACTGTCAAACTTCCATCTCATCTCTCCTACTTAGTTTTTTTTTGCAAAGTTAAATCATCATCTCTCTTCTTCTTCTTCTTCTTCTTCTTCTTCTTCTTCTTCTTCTTCTTCTTCTTCTTCTTCTTCTTCTTCTTCTTCTTCTTCTTCTTCCTCTTCTTCTTCTTCTTCTTCTTCTTCTTCTTCTTCTTCTTCTTCTTCTTCTTCTTCTTCTTCTTCTTCTTCTTCTTCTTCTTCTTCTTCTTTTCTTCTTCTTCTTCTTCTTCTTCTTCTTCTTCTTCTTCTTCATCATCATCATCAGTATCAATATCACCATCATCATCATCATCAACAACAACAACATCATCATCATGATCACCATCAGCATTGTTTTTATTTTCTTTGTGTTTTGGTAACCAAAAGGCTGGAACTGACAGGTGGTAGTATTTAGATCTCCCCAGAGCCTCCTGCTCAGGGAAGCATAGCTAAGTTTACCCAACATTTGAAGAAAATTCAATATGTACTCTGTGTTGTGTTCACAGGTAGTGTGGTCAATAGCTATAAGCTGAAAAGAAGATTGGAGACTGTTAATGTCCACACACTCTTGAACCAATAACTATGAGAAAAGCATTTTTATTTGAAGTGCAACTAAGAGAAAAGGAGGTCCAGGCAAGGAAATCAGATCATAGGTACATAATGTAAGAATTAAGAGCAACCACATCCTCTGCCAAGTTCTGCATTCTGTTTTTAAGCAGGATTGAACTTTATAAAAAACTCTCTTAGATGTAAGTTTAAGTATGTGTATTAAGAGAAGAAATCAATCCCCAGAAAACAAACCAAGCTATACTCCAGAACACAGGTACACGTTTCTTTCTTTTTTAAAAAAAATATTTTTTTTTTGGATATTATATTTACATTTCAGTGTTTATCCCCTAACCCCTCTTCTCACCGCCACCCAGGGACCTCCTATGCCATTCCCCCTCCTCATGCTCCTATGAGGATGTGCCCCCACTTACCCCCCACTCCTGACTTCCCACCCTTTAATCCACCCCCCCCAACTTGGTGTTCATCCTTCATGAGACCAAGAATCTTCTCTACCACCAATGCCCAACAAGGCCATCCTCCCCTTCATGTACAGATGGAGTCATAAGTCTCTCCCTATGTGCTCCCTGGCTGGTGGTTTAGACTTTGGGGAGCTCTGGTTGGTTGGTATTGTTGCTCTTGTCATGGGGCCACAAACCCTTTCTGTTCCTCCAGTCTTCTCTCTAACTTCTCCACTGGGAAACCCTTGATCAGATCAGTGGTTAGCTATGAGCATCGGCCTCTGAATGTGCCAGATTTGGCAGACCTCTAAGAGGACAGATATTTCAGACTCTTGTCAGCATGCACTTCCTGCCATCCACATCAGTGTCTACCTTTGGTGATTGTACCTGGAATGAATACCCAGGTGGAATGGTCTCCAGATGGCCCCTCCTTCAGTTTCTGTCCCACACTTTGTTTCCATATTTGCTCCCTTGAGTATTTTTGTTACTCCTTCTAAGTAGGACCAAGGCATACACACTTGGTCTTCCTTCTTCATGAGCTTCATGTGGTCTCTGTGTTGAGTCTTGGCTATTTCAAGTTTTTGGGCTAACATCCACTTATGAGTGAATAAGTACCATGTATGTTCTTTTGTGATTGGGTTAACTCACTTAGGCACAGGAGAAAGGTACCTGAACAGAACCAAATAACCTTAATAAAAATGGGGTACAGAGCTAAACAAAGAATTCTCAACTGAGGAAACTCAAATGGCCGAGAAGCACCTTAAGAAATGCTCAACATCCTTAGTCATCAGAAAAATGCAAATCAAAACAACCTTGAGATACCCCCTCACACCAGTCAGAATAGCAATGATCAAAAACTCGGGCGATAGTAGATGCTGGCGAGGATGTGTAGAAAGAGGAACACTCCTCCATTGTTGGTGGGATTGCAAGCTGGCACAACCACTCTGGAAATCAGTCTGGTGGTTCTTCAGAAAATTGGACATACTATTACCTGAGAATTCAGCTATACCACTCCTGGGCATATACCCAGAAGATGCTCCAACATATAACAAGGACATATGCTCCACCAATGTTCTTAGCAGCCTTATTTATAATATCCAGAAGCTGGAAATAACTCAGATGTCCTTCAACAGAGGAATGGATATAGAAAATGTGGTACATTTATACAATAGAGTAATATTCAGCTTTTAAAAGTGATGAATTCAAGAAATTCTTAGGTAAATGGATGGAACCGGGTAGATGTTTCTTTAAGAATCAACATGTCTGTGTTCTTATGCTCTGCAATTACTGTATGTGATTTTTGCTGTTTACAATTTTAACAAACTGGGCAAGTCAAGAGAAGAAAGATTTGTTTCCCTTTATGGTGTTAGAAGTTTCTTTTCATAGTTGTTTGACTTCCTAATTTCAACCTGTGGCCTGACAGAATTATGTCCTCGATGCTCAGTTTCCTTCTGCTGAAGCCTGCCCTTTAAAATGCCTACCATCTCCCAATAGCGCCATTATCATCTAGGAAAGGCTGTTAACACAGGTGACATCCTCTTTTTACATTTCCATAGAGTGCTGAGTAAATATGGATAAGATAGACATGGTTCCCAGTCAAGTTATGGGGCCACTCAATGTTTTTAGTCTAGAAATGTTCCTGTCCAAAGAAAAGATTAGGACAAAAATTGGAGCACAGACTGACAATTGGAACACAGACAAATGGGATCCATTCAGTCTGCAGACACCAAACCCCGAGAGGTGCTTGCTGACAGGAACCTGGTATAGGTTGTTCCCAGGATGGTTCCACCAGCAACTGACCAATATAGATGTAGATGCTTGGAGCCAACCATCAGACAAAGCTCAAGGTCCCCAGTGCAGGAGCTGCAGAAAGAGGAGCACCAGAAGGGAATTGCAACAGCATAGGAAGAACAATGCCTGCTGGCTAGACCACCCAGTGTTCCCAGGGAATAGATTACCAACCAAGGAATGTACATGGAAGGATTTATGGCTCCAATACATATGTAGCAGAGGATGACCTTGTCTGACATCAATGGGAGAGGATGTCTTTGGTCCTGTGGAGGTTTGATTTCTCAGTGTAGGGGGATGCTGGAGAGGTGAAGCTGGAGTGGGTGGAGGAGCACCCTCTTAGAGGCAAAGGGGAGGGGGGAAGAGGGCAGATGTGGAAACGGGGGATGTGGAGAGATAACTGGAAAGGTAATATCATTTGAGATGTAAATGAATAGAATGATTAATAAGAAAATTAAAAAATATATGGATGAGAGTAGCATCGGTACAGAAATGGCAGCAGATGGACAAGTTTTTGAGGCTGCGTGATAGATAATCAGAGATTCATTTTAGTATTTTCTTAATTTCTGTGTGTGAAATTTTCCCCAATGATATTCATCCCACGATATCATTTGGCCATAGAACAAAGAATTATCAGCACTAGGAGGATGCCAACTGTAAAGGTTTGCTTAATGCTCTAAATTACTTATTCAATATGCAGACAAAATTGCCTAACGTTCAACAATCTCAAGAAATATACCCATGAGGGACAAGGCAAATCTCTACTTTGGGCAATGATACAAAAATACCTAACAAGACAAATAAATCACTTTTACAAATGTTTAGGGGGAAGAAAGAACTCTTATAGTGTAATAGAATGGTGACAGTTCATGAAAATGTATAATCTACAAGTCTGTCTGGAGCCTGATTTCATTATTTGCCTGTTGTGGGCTTGTTGGAGTAATTTAACCCCTTCAAGGCCGGGTCACATCTGCAAAATGTCAGTGATAGCTCTTGTCTTGTAAGACTGTTTTAAGAAACAAGCAGAATATTGCATGCAAGAGCTATTTGTGAAAGTTAAATTATGGCTATTATTTATTCCTATTTTGTATCTTTATTTAAATAGAAATACATAACCAGAAACTCACTTAGTCTGAAATCTTCAGAATAACTCAAATCGTTGCCAAATGTCTTTTCTTTATCTACTGTTTTTCTTTTGCTTTTTTAGTTCACAGACAGCAGCAGTCAATTACTAACCTAGATCTGAGTGTGTTAATACAATCACCCTGTGTGATTTGTTCAGAACAAATAACAACTCAAATTGAGAAATAAATTGTTGAACAAAGTGTAGCAGCGCACCAAGTATTTCATAACATTATATAGACTGTATTGTCCAATACATCAACCTATTCATTTCACTGAGGATGCATAAAAGAACAATTCTCTTCATAATACATGTACATACATCATTGATTTTTGTAAATTGTATTTCTTACTAAACAAGAGAATATGGAAATCTTCAGGGGAGATTGTTATGGTGTCGAAAGACAGATAAACATTGTATGAAAAAAAAACTTGGCTTAAGATATTTACTTTTGTGGCTGTTCAATATTTGGCCTTGAATTGGGTCTGCAGCTAAGAGCTACAGGTCTCCATCTGGAA
Organism: Arvicanthis niloticus; assembly: GCF_011762505.2. Classification (NCBI taxonomy): domain Eukaryota; kingdom Metazoa; phylum Chordata; class Mammalia; order Rodentia; family Muridae; genus Arvicanthis; species Arvicanthis niloticus. Next base: position 62,412,913 of record NC_047669.1, read on the forward strand.
AATTATCAGGTTCCTTGTTCGATGTTTGGGTTCTAAAGGCTCTACTAAACATTATATTAGGTAATATATACTCTTATATCTCTATGTACATACACATTTATTCTACGTGCTGCATCTTAATGTATTCAATGAGTATTCCATACTTTCATAGGATAATCATTTTCACGTTGCCTCCTTCAAATGGCAAATTTACATTAGCTTGTAAATGGTCAAATGCTCTGAAAAAAATTGTTTTACGAAAGATATGGTTCTTTATGTAAGAGAGGAAAAATGAACAGACTGTATCAAGTACTTAATTGTGTGATTATAAAATGCATCTGATCCCCAGTTTTGTTTTAATAGAAATATTTTTTTCCCTAAAAAAATGCTATAAAATACCAATTTTTCTCTAATCAGTTCATGGGCTATATTTCGAGAAAAATAAAGTACATGCTCTGCGAACTGAATATGTTGATTATTAATGTATATCTGTTATGTAAACCAACATATTATGTAAATATTTATCTCTTTGCTTATACATTCCTTTGTAATCTTTCATACATTAAAAATAAATCACTCAAAGTATGTGACATTAGAAAGGAATCCTAAAGGCTGAAGATGTGACTTTGTGGATTAAAAATTTGCTGTTATTCTAGGGGACCTAATTTCTATTTTCAGCACATGTGCAGGGGTGCTTATCTCTATCTGCCTGCAATTCTACCTCCAATTTATGTGATACTAATATCCTGTCCTTGTCTTGCAGACATCCTCATTCACTTACCACACACACCACACACACACACACAGAAACACACACACACACACACACACTATAGCTATCTATTTTTATTTCATTTCATAATTTTGCTTTTAGAGATAATTATGCTTAAGTAAAAATAATGTCAAAAATTTGCTGCTTGAATTGTATTTGCCTAATGTTTCTTTACTGAGCTATTGTGTTTACAATCAGATTGAAAATGTGCATATAAGTTTTAGGTAAATAGTCTTAAAGACACAAGATGGCAGCGGTAGTCTTTATGAGTTATTGGAATGTGGTAATGTCTTTAGCAACTTTGATGCACCTCTCTTGCTTTTCTTCTTCTTATTAAAGACACTTAATTTCATGCATAAACATTCACAATTCCATCAGGCATTTCGGATCACACAACTGTAGTTGATGAGTAAATTTCAAAAGTTGAAATAAAATCAGCAACAGACTTCAATCAGCAATTGAACCAGAGGATGTTGCAACCTTTTCTTCAAAGAGTTTATAATATCTTTATAATATCTAAAGTCATCAACTTCCAGGTAAATTCCAATATATTTCCTTTTATTAAACATTTTATGAGGTATTTGATTAGTTTTTAGAGAACTTGGTATGTGCATTTTAATAAAAACAGGTTTACTTAAAAATATAATATGTGGCCTATACAGCTAGAAGGTGAAATCTAGAAATAAATATTCAAAGAAAACTCCATAGCTGTGCTTTTCTGTGAGCCAGTCTGATGATGCCTCATGATACCTCTTGATGCTGAGAAAGATTTTTCTTTTCTTTTCTTTTCTTTTCTTTTCTTTTCTTTTCTTTTCTTTTCTTTTTTTCAATGATCTCCTTTCTTTTCTTGTTCTATAAATGCAATGGTTACTTGTACCGGCCCGTTTCCTGTGGTGTACTATTGGGAATTCCATGTTGCTACTTTGTTCTACTTCCTTGGCTTGCACATGTTAACACAGGATTCCACAACAAGGATAGCGTTAGGGGTTGTTTGATGTTATTCAGATTACAAGTTGAACTGGAATGGGAATTCAAATCCAAGTGAAATAATATGCTTTTCACTTGAGGAAGAACCAGGACTTGCTACAAATATTCTTTTTTTTTTCCTCTGATTCCCTTCCAATACTGGATCTCCAACACGTTATGCTAGTTGGTAATGTCTTGTGGCATATTAATGGAACATAGCATACTTATATCTGGTGCTGATTCTGTATGGCTTCCATTTTAAGCTGTCCTTGATCCCCGGTGATTTCTTTCACTTCTTTTTTCACCTGTGGTAATTTATGCAAGGCTTGGAGAGTCTAAATTGACTCAGCCTTGCCTACACAGTTCAGCTTCATGGTGTGAACACACAGAGAGAACAGCTGATGTCTACTAGGACAGCAATTCAGCAGAGCAAGCCAGGATCTATAAGAAAGGCTCAATTTTCTTAGTCCCACTGTTCACAGTGTCCATCTCATCAACAATTGAAAAACTTACAAGGTATTCTCCATGTCAGCTTGCAGTAAAATGAGACAAGTTAAAATGTTCTGAGTAGCAGGAATATAAACAAAGCAAAACAAACTTTTCAATTGTCATGCAGGTAACATCATTATTTAATTTCAACCACTAATTCTAAGGAACTGTAAAGATTAAAAGTGTAAAAATGTTGATGCTGTAGTTTTCGAATACATATCCTAAAGAATAGTGATTTTCAACAGGGAAAAACTGTGGTGGGGTAACCCATTTATAAACAAAAAGAGAGAGTTAATCTAACAAAGTTGCTCGCCTTTTGGCTTGTTAGTTTCAGGGAATGGCTATGAAGAGTTTAAAGGAACATATAAGCAGAGTATTGAGTTAAATGACTTCCATTCAGTGGGAACTGTACAGAAGCATGAAAGCTTTAAAATAAAAATTAAAAATTAAAAAAAAAATGGTTCACCATAACTCTTGTAATCACAGGTATTTTCTCAGTAGGCATCTGGCCGAAGCCCTTTCTGCATGCTTATGAATGTCAACTACTGTTTGATGGCAGAGTCCAGGATACAACTCACTGTGGACGAAGTTCATTTCAGATATGGATCTGAAGTTAATTTATCCAAACGATCTTGTCAGAAAATCTTGCTGCAAATCTTTCAAAAACAAGATGACTTGTGAGATTTTTTTTTTTTTTTGTGTAAGCATGGATTGTATCTGAGGAGAAAAAATATGACATGAGCAGTTTTCTCAATGGTTTCATCTAAGACTAAGAAATATGTGACTGAAAGAAATATAAATCCACATATGAGCAGTAACATCACGGTTTTGCAGAAATGGTAAATGTAAGGATTGTTTTGTATCTAGTGATATGTTAAATTTATTGCCCCAAGCTTCCATGCTTATCAAATTGATTCTACCCATCCTCACTTATTAAAACCTAGTGTAGTGTAGAGATTATTTAAATACACTCTTGTTTTGTTTGTTTGGGTGTTTTTGGTTTTGTTCTTGTTCTCCCCTCACCCCCCGGGCAAGTAAGATGTATAATAGGATGATGATACCATTGACTTAGAAGTACTTGCTCTGATTATGAGAGGGCCTCTATAGCTTCAATTAAAGCAGACTTAAAATTATCAGCTAGTCTTCTAAGATCATTTTGAAATGAAACACTTGAAAAAAATTAAAGTTATTTTGCTCCAAATCTAATTTTTATATATGCTTATTTAAAATTCTATATTTTGCAAAAATAACAACAAAAAGTTAATGGCTATATATGGTTACTGATATTTCAGTGGTACTAAGGAGAGTAACATGGTAAAAAATTATAATATATATGTGACTCTGTGTGTGTGTGTGTTTGTGTGTGTGTGTGTGTGTAAGTATATGAGATAATATTAGGTTGCAGCTCCCAGAAACTAAGCCACCAAACAAAGAGCAATTATAGGCTGGTCAGAGACCCTCAGTACATAAGTATCAGATGACTGCCTTGTCTGACTCCAGTGGGAGAGGATGTTCCTAATCCTGCAGAGATTTCATGCCCCAGGGAATGGTGGATGCCTGGGCCTGGGGGAAGGGGGGTACTACTCAGATTCAAAAGGGAGAGGGCTGGGGTGAAGAACTCTGTGAAGGGGCACCAGGATTGGGCAACATTTGAGATGTAAATAAAATTAAAAAATAATAAAAAAAATTACCCATGAGGACATATGTAGGCCTCATTCAACGCAGAAGAAAATTAAAACGTCCAAGTCTGATATCAGCCTTCAGGGTAATTAAAGAACTACTGATAATTTAGATCATTGTCACTTTCTACTTTAAAGATTTTTGGAAACCCTAACATTTTCTCAGCCTAGATTAAACAACTCTGTCATATGAAGGGGTTAGAACATATTTCTTTGTGTACCTCTTAACTGCAATTATACATTTTTAATATAACTCTTTTATTTCCAGTTCACAGTTTTGAAATTAAGACCTTAAAAATTAGTGAAATTTCTTGGGTGCTATGCCTTCTAACATTAATTATAAAAAGTAGATTTAAAATTTCAAATGTGTCTTTAACACTAGTTTTACAGAATAAAGGCTCAATGTTTATTATTTTCTGTGTGAAGTAAGAGTCATTAAAGATAAAATATCAGTATTTTATCTTTAATGTAATAAAGTATAAACTTACTTTCAGATCTGAAAGTAATTTTATACTTTATCACTTGCTATACCATATCATATCTAAATAAGTCTATATAACCATAAATAATTAATATTTTAAATATATTTTTTAAAATAATGGTTTTTCGTTATTGTGGTTTTTGTTAGTATGCTGGGTAAAATGATTTATATTGATCTCACTTTAAACTTCAAAGTTTGTAGTGAGTTAAAATGTCCTTTAACATACTTATAGGTCATATATATTTTTGTATTGTAAAATGCTAGTTGATCTGTTGAACATTTTAAAAAACTGGATTTCTTTTTGAGAATTTCATATATGAACACTGTATTTGCATAATTTCCCCCTTTCTCTCATTTCTCCCACTTTTCCAAACCACCCATACTTTTTAAATACATCTTATTATTTAATTATTGTTTATATATGTATATGTGTATAAGTATATATGTTTATGCAAATATTGATAAAGTGTTTTGAAAAAAATTAATAAAAAATAATGGTTTTTAAATGTAGTTATGCCCTTAAGTCAAACATAATACAAATTTTGAATAAATGATGCGTTTTTAATCCAATCCTAATATTGGATAAAAGAAAAAAATAGAAAAAGTAAAAAAAATAAAAAAATGAAAAAAAAAAGAAAAAAAATAGAAAAAGTGATAGAAAAGTAAATACCTAAGTAGACAAATGATATACTTAGTAGCACAACCAATCATTGTTTCTCAAGCACATCAGTATGCATTTTGGAAAAAGCTTAATGTCAAATTTCAAAGAAAATAATCATTAATCACATGATGACTACAGATTTACAGGTTATTTGTGAGCACAGACACATTAAAACTAACATAAAAATCTGGAAATATATGTAATTATATATTAAAGGTAAAATACTACACTTTATTGCTGTAAAATTATTGTTAGTTTCTTCAAATTGCCAGACAGTTGTAGTTAAATCAAACAATCACCATGGAAAACATCAACAAGAAAACATCTCTTTGGAGAGATGAAGAGTTGTGTTATCAGCATTTTATACATCTCCACATGTGATAACAATTCATTTTTTTTAAAGGTTATTCATTTTAAAGAAGGCAAGTGATTGTACAGAAGTTAGAGGAATAAAAATAGAAGGGAGAACTGTTGTAATTATATCTAGTCTCATAAATATATTCATAAAAATATGGTGAGACTATTTATCATGCTTAAAACTGTTAAATTCATCTAAGTTTCCTTTTGCCTTTTCCCCTTTGCCCTTTTTTCCCTTTGTCTTTTGGGATGTCTTTATGAAATGGACTATTCTAATCCCTATCTTAAATTGATATGTGTGTGAATGTGTGTGTGTGTGTGTGTGTGTGTGTGTTGGGGGAAGGGCACTTGCATGCACATATGTATGGGGGGCATGCAAAGGCATAGGTGTGGAAAAGTTAGGGAAACATTGTGAAGTCAGTTTATCCTTCCAAATTTCACATAGATTCTGAGGATCTAACTTAGGTAATCAGGTTTTTAGAGCAAGAGTTTTATAAGCTAAATCATCATGCTTGTGTTTAAGAAAGAAAGGGAAAATATGGAAAATTTTAAAGAAGAAAAGAAAGATTTAATAATTAATATAAATTGTCTCAGGAAAAATCCATAAAAATGATTCATAGCACTTTACAGTTGTTCCAATATATTTTTTATGATTTTTGTCTATCCTAAAGGAAAATAGATGCATAGCATAGATAAAGTTTTTTATATAAAAGAAGATAAGATAAAAGTTATCCTTAGGGAAAATATTTGTTGATTTGAAGCAAAATTATTAGTGAATTTAAGGCTGTCATACTAATAAGAGGAAAGCCTTTGGAATTACTTACAGAGACATGAATAATTGTTTGATTCATTTCCAGGAATCTCAAAATGTTGAAAAGACATTAAAGTAACAGAAAAAAATTTACTCCTCCTTTAGAACAAATAAAATACAAAGTGAAAACACATTATGTTCTCCTTAAAGCAGAACAAAGATATATTTTCACAATAAACACTTCTGTGGAAATTAAGTTTTTATAACTTCTTATTTAATATAATATATTTGAAGTCCAAATTCAGTCAGAGTCAAACAAAGAGAACTTTACTTGGTTATTTCAGAAGAAAATGATGAAAAATAAAGTTTCTACATTCAGTAATACATAAAAATTGTAGTCTTGTTGACTAACCAGAACCTCTGTCATCTATCCTAACTAAAACACTTAGTTCTGAACCTGGCTTTTTCCTTGGCTTTAGGATGAATGTCAGCTGACGACCATCCACTCAAATCTTTTCTCTCAAGGTAAATAGCCAGGATTGGCTATGAGGCTATAAGTTTTCAACCCCGTTAGAAATCCAGAATGACTGAGTTAACTATAATTGTGGAAAGCACAAAGCATAGCTTCTGAAACTTAGCCAATTTATAGAGACCTCTGAACACCTGGACACTCCCTCTACTACAAAACGTTGGAGCATCTGTTCTTCCATCTTCTGGCCCAGGATCATCTGACAGACCTTAGTGCTGCAGAATTATTAAGGGCTGATTACTCTGTCTAGGCAGATATAATCAGTTGACTATTCTGCAAGTGTGTCCTTTTCTGGACAGTAATTTGTCTGTAGAAGGAAAGAGGCAATTCTTGTCTAGTGGCTGTCTCACCACAACTGGAGTAACTCCAAAGATGCTCAATTTCTTCATAGAATTCAATATAGGAAGCTGATCCAAAATGATGGACTGGGTATTAGGATTATCTTGTACCTCACTGGTACAATTTGGTGTAATTATGCTCTGATTGTATTTTGAGAGAAAAGTTTCATTTTAACAGGAAGGGTTATATGTAGGATGAACTAAGGTGGGAGGAGTACTGAGAGGAAGAGAAAGAATAAGAAGAGGAGGAGAAGGAGAGGAGAAGCTAGGTGATGAGAGAGAGAAAGAAGGGGGAGACATGGAGGCAGATGTTCATGTATTTCCACCAGTCAAAGATAGTTGATATATCTAGGTTGGGTAGTGGGTTACACCTCTGATTGAGCAATACCAAACTTATAAAGCCTTTGATTAACATTTCAAAATGGAAAAGGGGGCATGGGATAGGGGTTTTCTAAGGGGGGGGGGGAATGGGGAAAGGGGATGGTATCTGAAGTGTAAATAAAATATCCAATAAAAATGGAAAAAAATTGTAGTCTTGCTCAATTTACTAAAATCAATTTGTCGTTTTCACCACCCAACATAGGCATCTGTTATACATTTAACTAGAAGTGATATTTTTAGCTCAGAAAAAGTCAAAGTGAAATAATTTTCCTTTTGATTGTGTGAATTTTTTTTAAATGGCAGGTCAAGAAAGAAGGAAATGGAAACATAAAACAATAAATATAAGTAGAATTTGATAACAATGAAATTTAAAATGAAAATCTTCAACAAAACTACTTCTAGCTATTTACAAACAAGATAAAACATCTCACCTATGAAGGGAAAATTGTGTAAGGAAAGCAAGAAACCTGAGGGTGAATCTATTATACCATTTGTGACCGATGCAAGCACAATACCACACACTGCATTTATCACTTTCAAATATTGGAATATAACTAAAATTTAAGACCTCTTTTTATCAGGACAATAATGAAGAGTCTATTTCTTTATCTTCATTAAACTTGTTGCCTTTTCCTGAATAAAAATAAAACAAACAAAATAAAACAGAAAAAAAAACCAGACAAAACAAAACAAAACACAAGCTGAGAAATATAGCATGCCCAAATAAAATGTAAGTCTAGTTCTCCCAATTTTATCTAAAACTCACAATTCATAACTCCATTACTTTTTTTATTTTGTTCTTTTAAAATAGATCTATGTCCTCATCTGAGGCTTCTGTCCTGACTTACTTCCACATCTATGCAGTGGCTCACAGCTGCCTGTAATTCCATTTTCTGAGAATCTAATACCCTCTTTTGGACCCTGAGAGCAACACATATATTGATAGACTTACATACATGCAGGCAAAATACATGTATTAAAAAAGAGAAAGTAATCTCGTTTTCACTTTTCTTTCCTCCTATTTGTATTGACTATTTTGGAATTTTACAACATGAACTTCAACAACATTCCCTAGTTCATTCAGGTCTGCCCCTGACTCTTCTGACAGCCCCCATCATCCCAAAAAGGAAGTAGAAGGAAAAACAGTTGCTCTCTATACATTCACAGGAGCACAGTCAAACTCTCTGTGGCAAGCCAATTAAAGCAAACTGAATCCTTCCCCACTTGCACTCCTCTCAGAATCCACCAGTTGTAAAGAGCTGCACTTCAGAATCCTTAAGACAATTTGTTAGAGTTTTCTTTGTTGATTTTTTGTTTTGAGGGATGGAGAGGGAGGGAGGTTGGATTAGAGGTAGTCACCAAAGGCTTTTTTGACCCTCATTCTCAGTTATGAGTCTGCCTGAATTCATCAACACCATGGCAAAAGAGTTTTCTTCCACTTTACAGTGAAACAGAAAACAGATTATGGACACATGATTCTGATGACCACACAGACCACAGACACCAATATGAAAAAAAGGGTGGCATGTCTCCATTCCAGATGAATCACACAGAACCAGATCTTCGGGTATTGATCTCTTGCCAGAGCAGCCATGTGGCTTGATTAAAACTCCTCTACAAACTCTCTTCTCTGCTTCTGATTGTTTTTCTGATCAGTCTTGCTTTTGATCCAATATCATATCTTCTGTCTACACCCAAGATCTTTTAGAATTTGTCCTTTTAAGAATTTTATGTCTTCTAACATTGCATTACTATCATGGATATCAGGTCAAATTTGTGATTGGAAGTGGTATTACCTACCAAGCCATCTCACCAGCATCTACCACTGAATCATCTTAGGTTTGCTTTGTTAATGAGCAAACAAATAATTGCAATATCATATTGTGTCATTGACATTAAATCTTAGAAGGAAAGCAAAATTACATATCAGACATAGTGCTGGTCTGAATAAGAAATGTTTCCTCATTGTCTCAGGTATTAGAATACTTGGTCCCCAGTTGCTGACACAGTTTGGGGAGGATTAAGAAATGAAGCCTTGCTGAAGGAAATATGTCACTGATAATAGGTTTTGAAAGTTTAAAGACACAAGCCACTCCCAGTCTGCTCTTTTCTGTTTTGTGTTCAAGATATGCGCCTTCAGCTTCCTGTTTGCTTTAACACCTGTTACGTCTTCTTGCCATGATGTCCTGTTATTGAACTCTTGCATCAATCAATTGCCTTGGTCATACTGTGTCTTCACATCAATGGAAAGAGAATTAATATGATTACACAGCATATAGGAGCATTCTTCAATAGGTATTCTTTTCTTTGTGTTCTGGTGTTCAGTGACCTTCCTTATTCCTGCTTGATCAACTTTTTCAAAAATTGTAAAGCAATGTTAAACCCTGTGCTGTAGAAATCATTCTCCTCACTTTAGGAGTATGCTTTTATGTTACCAATCAGTGATGGTTCCTGTAGCTTCAAGATATATTTCAAAGAAGATACAAAAGTTTCTGTGTACGTGAACTGAAGGCTTTTCTTTTTTTCAAATGAATTTTTCTCAAATTAAAATGTACTAATTTTAAATGTCCTGGCTCACTGAAATTTCAAAGATCCTCGCTTTATTAACTTTTGTGTTTAATACAGAAAGCAAAAGCATCCCACCCTATTCGGCGCTGTCTTTGAATTCACTTCTTCGTTCTTTAGTGGCCTCTTCAAGAAGATTCCCTGTGGTTATACAGAAAATGTGAGCATCCAAACATTGTAAGATTCTGTAAATTGTAAAAACTGTAAAACTGTATTTTACAGCTGGCTCTCACAGACTTTGAGAACAGTTATGTAGATTTTCCCAGCATTGCTTTTTAATATTGCCATTGGCCTTATTTTCTTCAGGGTTCAGTACACTGCCATGAGTTCATTACTGCCTGGTTATTTGCAGTGATTTACATTTAGATACAGATTCAGAAACATTTCCTTGTGTACTTTGTCCATATTAGAAGTATATTTGGAACCACATGTCATATTTTCACAACCTGGTAAGTTGAATTTGCCTATGACCATATGTGGCAAGAATAAAAAAGTTTTTGTTGTTGTTGTTTTGATATTTTGGGTTTTTTTTTGTTTGTTAAACAAAATGTCCTTAGTATTTGTTATGCCATTGTATCAGTTTGATACTATGGACATAAATTATTATGATGGTGTTAATTATATATGAAGTAAGTTGGGACTTAGTAAGTGGTAGAAATCAAGAAGATATGAATTCCAATACCCTAAACTGTGGCTGAATCCAATTGTCTTTTTTGCCTAAATGAAAATTTGTCTATTTTTAAGTGTTTTGGTATAATTTCACTATGTTTTACTATAGTAATGTGAATGACTTAAAAATGAGGGCAGTGTTTTCTTCCTGCTACATACCCTGTGATACTTGTCATTGTGTCTTATTTAAGGTGATCAAATATGATTGGTGTGCACATTGGATGTATTCATGTAATATTTGCTGCAGTTTGTATAATATATTTCTTCTGTTGTTGTTTTTAAGGGTCAGGTTTATTATTGCATAAAAATCTTAACCTTAGTGCATCAAAGTAACAAATGAAACAAGGTGGACAGAGTCCAATCCAAACTAACTTTGAGGTAATACAAGGAAAAAAAATGTTGCATTTGTGTATCTAATTCAGAGGAATGTATCAACTGTACAAGCATATTAGAGTTTGCTAGTGATATATTAGTACTCTATAAGTAATAGTATACAGAAGAAGATTATAACAGAATGTTACATTTTTTCCATTTCTTATTTGACACAAATTAACATAACCTCATGTAATCTTTCTACAGGTTTGTAGGTCATTTGTAATTTTGCTCCTTGTGAATAAAAATTAAGAATAGGTTGAATATAATTATCTTTAATTATTCATTAAAATGTAAAGAACTTTTCAGCTTGCACAGTGACTAGAGATAGAAAATACCTGAAATTTTTATCAGACTTATGGTATCAAATGATAAATGGAAGTAGAGACTTTTAAAGTTGGAAAATTATGAAAAATATTATAAGAAAAACTAGAAAAGGTAGACAGCTTGTTAGGAAAATTAAACGTGTAAATGTCTAAAATTATTCATTTTTAAAACCATAGTGGAAAACCATAAACAAAGCATAAAAAACAAAAGTAATCAGACAGAAAAAAAAACAAAAAACAACAAAAAACAAAAACAAAAACTAACCAAGTAACAAATAAAAAAACAGAGCAGGAGAAGACCTGAGTCTATTTTCACTTAAAACACACTTTGTATTAGACTTGAGATTGGGATAGGCCCCAGAGAGTTTATGGGGGTGACTCTAGCTGAGACTTCTAGCAGTGGGGGATATGGATCCTGAAGTGTCCACTTCCTGTAGCTAGGCAAGACTCCCAGTGGAGGGATAAGGACATCAACCCATCCACAAAACCTTCAACTCAAAAAATGTTCAGTTTAAAAGATGTGTAACAACAATGACAGAACAGAGACTGAGGGAATGGCCAACCAATGACTGCCCCAAATTGAAACCTATCCCATGGGCAATCCCTGACACTATTAATGATACTTTGTTATGGTTGTAGGCAGAAACCTAGCTAAACTATTCTGAGAGGCTCCACCCAGCAGCCAGTGCAGACATAAGCAGACACTCAAACCCAAATGTTAGATGAAGCTAGATGATTCTTAAGGAAGTGTTGGGAGAAGGAGTGAGGGACCAGAATAGGACAGGGACTCCAACAGAGTCAGCTAACAAAGCCTGAATCACTAACCACAGTGAGCTCATGCTGGACTTAGGCTCCTGCAAGATAGGACATCTGCAAGTAGCAATGAGCAACTTGGTCTTCGTGTGGGTCCCCCCAAATTACTGGCTGTCCCTGAGCCTGTTGCCTGTGTGCCTGTAGATCCTGTGCCACTAAATACACTGTCTAGTGTGAAAGCAACTTGAAGTGAGGGTAGTGGGGGTGGTGGTGTTAGGAGGTGGGGGTGACACCCAGAGTCAGACCCTTTTCTCTTGAGAAGGGGAAGGTGGCATATGAGAAGGACTTGCATAATGGGATACTGGGAGGAGAAGAAGGGCTGATATTGAGCTGTGAATTGAAAATAAATAAATAATACAAAAATGAAGATATATTTGTTGTTCCATATTTGTCTAACATTTGTAAGGTAATAAAGATTATATTTATTGCCTAGCTCTTCTATGCAAGATAAATTCAACTTGTGAAAGTATACAAAATAACCCCAAGATTTTGTAATTCTTAATGTCTATATTTTGAAGCTGCAAATACTTGAGAAAACCAATGTTGGTTAAATTGAGCAAATGATAGGTTAATTGGATGTGAGAGAATCCATTGACAAGTTTCAAACTATTTGAATATGATTAATTTTGAATAACTGTGTATTTTAGATTGACATAATATTGGAATGAAGGAAGAACACAAATAAAGCAGATAAACAAAGGGATAAAAATCTGTGACCTAAGGAGGATGTTCTCTTCATGATGTTGACAGTGAATTTGTCAATAAGTTCATTCGTGTATTTGTTTCTTTGTTTCAAAATGAAGTCCTTACTTAAACACTAAAACTTCTATACAAACTTTTAACTATAATGAAAATCTAATAACATTTACAGAAATTTTAACAAATATCAATTTCTTCTCTCTTTTATGATTTAACAATATGTGTTACTGTCACTCACAAGAAAAAATATAGACTACAGATTTTTCTATGAATTTTGATCTTCCAAACTTTTCTGTTTCAGAATTAACTGTGTCCTAGACTGCTACAGAATTATATAATATTTTTGTTGTTAAAATAACAACTTTTTTAAAATGAAAAATTTCACCTGTATGTTCTCTAATTTACTAATGAATGATTTTCTCATTAAAGGAATTTTGTATGTGTTGTTTACTGAAATTTAATTCACTGGTTATATTATCTGAGGGATTTATATAAAATCACATCTTACCATTGACAGAAAGGGGTGGTATATTATATCTTTGTATTTGTCAAAGTTGTGGGAGTCATGCACTCAAACTTTTACTCATAAAGAACTCATTCACCAGTTTGCTGGGATGATATATAGAGGGTAAAGAATTGAACAGAGGTGTATAGCAATGGGAGATGGGAAACTGGGGGTAGCTACCAGAAAGACCCAGATGCCTGGAAAGTACGAGGCTCCCAGAATCCAACGGGAATGAGATTAGCTGAAATGCCCAATAAAGGGGAGGTAGAACCTATAGAGATTATATCCAGAGGCTAGGCGAGGCTACCAGTTGGAGGATATGCCCACCCACTCATCTCCAAAATTTTCAACCAGAATTTTTCCTATCTAAAGAAAATATGTGAACAAAGTGTGAAGCAGAGACCGAAGGAAAGGCCATCCAGTGACTGTTCCACCTGGGGATCCATCCCATATACAGACACCAAACCCAGACACTATTGCTGATGCCAAGTGCTTGCTGACAGGAGCCTGATACAGCTGTCTCCTGACAGGCTTTGGCAGAGCCTGACAAATAGAGGTGGATGCTTGCAGCCAACCTTTGGACTGATCACAGGGACCCCAATGGAGGAGTTAGAGAAATGAATGAAGGAGCTGACAGGGTTTGCAACCCCATAGAAAGAACAGTATCAACCAACTAGAACCCCACCTTCCCCAGAGCTTCCAGGGACTAAACCACCAGCCACCAACCAAAGGGTACACAGGAAGAGACCAATGCCTCCAGCTGCATATGTAACAGAGAATGGCCTTATCTGGCATCCATGGGAGACAAGGCCTTGGTCCTGTAAAGGCTTGATTCCCCAGTGTAGGGGGGAATGCCAGGGCAGTCACGTGTGAGTAGGTGGGTGGGGCAGTGTACTCATAGACTCAGTGAGAGGGAGATGTGATAGGGGATTTGCAGAGGGGAAACCAAGAAGGGGATAACATTTGAAATACAAATAAATAAAATATCCAATAAAAATAAAATTTTAAATGAAAAAAAAAAAACCCTCATTCACAAATACGTTCACATACTTACACAAACTGTGAACAGTTAATAATATATTGCTAAAGTTACTATGGGGCTAGTGATCAGTTAAATATTCTGAAAAAGAAATAAATAAAGATGTAATTATTTATAGCCCACAATTCTGTAATTGTATTTTTTGGAGGGAGGGGAAATTCTGAGGGCCTCTTGTGTCACATCAGATTCAAGAATAAACAAAACTTTGCATCGATTTTAAAAGCACATGCTGAAATTATTTAAGCAAGCATTCTTCATTGACTTACATTGAATTCATATATTTTTATTGGATATTTTATTTATTTACAATACAAATGTTATCCTTTTCCCCATTTTCCTTCCCTAGAACCTCCCATCCTATACTCCCTCTTCCTTTATGCTTTCATACTATTTTGATTACATGCATGTATTAAGGTCAGTTCTAGGTTGAGGGTCTAGCAATATAATAGATGCACATAGTCGAGGAACAAGCAATGCAATAAACACAAATAGTCAAAGAAAAAGCAAGGCATTAAAACCAGTTATGTGAACACTCCCATGATCACTGTTTCTAAAGGCTTATCAGTATGACCACAGCCTCTGAGCCTACTTCACTATCCTAGGCCAAGGTCATTTTCATGTCTGAAACCTACTTCCTTGTTCTAGTCTAAAATTTAGCTTCCTGTCTGAAATTACTTCTTTGTTCTGGCCTAATATTTAGATTCCTGCCTTAGATTACTTCTTTGTTGTAGCCTATGATTTAGACTCCTACATGAAATTACTTTTTTGTTCTAGTCTAGTGTCAGATTCCTGCTTGAAGCCTACTTACTTGTCCTTGGCCAATGTCATATTCCTGCCAAGCAGCCCCTTTCCTTGTCTTTAGCCCATGTCAGTCAGCTTCTTTCCAAGCAGCCTCAAAGGCTCTCCATCTATTTCTTTCTTTCTTTCTTTCTTTCTTTCTTTCTTTCTTTCTTTCTTTCTTTCTTTCTTTCTTTCTTTTTCTTTCTTTCTTTCTCTTTCTCTCTCTCTTTCTCTCTTTCTCTTTCTTTCTCTCTTTCTTTCTCTCTTTCTCTTTCTCTCTTTCTTTCTTTCTTTCTCTCTTTCTCTTTCCCTCTTTCTTTCTTTCTTTCTTTCTCTCTTTTCTTTCTTTCTTTTTTTAAATTTCGTTAACAAGATTGAGCCTATCTTATGTCCTTCTGACAAGAATGCCTTCTTTACCCGTCATGGAATATGTATTACCAAAGGCAATGTATTTCTGTCATAGGTTGGTAAGGCCTTGTGCAGAATCTTACCTGTCCTTGGCTTGCCAGCCTGTTAATTTAATAACTCTGTCTGGTGATCCATTTTTCAGGTTTAAGCCATGTACTTTGGCTGCCAACATGTTGATGTTGTTAAAAATAAGCTTTAACATGATGAGCAGTAAGAAAAGTATTCCCAGGACAAGAAGGGCTAGCCTGATCAAGCTATATATGCCATTCCGGAGGTTTGTTCAAAACAGAAATACTGAGCTCAGGCCATGGACAATTTTATTGACATTATCTGCAGCATCAAAGGTCAACAGAGCAACATTCTTTAAATTCATAATGTTACTATGCAAAGTTAACACACCCAGAGATGTGTTAGGATTATGCCAAATATCCTACAGGTGTCTTTAAACTTTTTTCTAATTATAATGACAATCATTGTGAATTTCAAAAGGGACACTACACCAATGATATTTGTCATGACACTTGGGATGGTTCCTAACTTGTGAACCGTGAACCTTCTTCAGATAATTTGAATGGGTTATAGAGCATCATTCGTTGTTCCAGATGCCTATATAAATCCTTTTGTATACTCAACACATTAGTAACAATTTTTTTGCTAGATGGTTAACAAAAATAGTTGTCTTAATTTCTTGTGCCAATGCTATTGCAGGAGCAGTGGTGCTAGCTATTAACAGAATTAAAGCTGTTATACCAGCAATCATCAAGCCTGCTACCCTCTTGCTTCTGCCTAAAACCTAACTCAGTTCTTACAGCACTTTCAAGCTTTTTTCAAAGAATCAAGGTTTTCTAATACTCAGGGCAGTGAGACGAAAGCTGGTTGATAGACCCCCATAACAAACATGCCAGGTTTTAACACACTAACATAATTGGAAATTATACAATCAATGCAACTTTTAATAAATGCTGTAGAAGAGACAAAACCAATTTTAGCTTGACAATTAAAAGAGTCTTAAAACATGCACTAACCTTTGTTTGAAATCCAGCTCCTGTCCCAACATTACCTCCTCGTATCCTAACATCATGGAGAGCCACAGCTAGCTTCCAAATATGTCTGTGACAAAGTTCAGATCCAGTCTTCCAAAAGTAGAGTCTTATTTCCCATATTGGATTGATTTCTAGACCAGTACATGATGGAGTCCTAATAGCTGGGCACCTTTAAGAAGAATACAAGAGACATAATTTCTCTTTTCGATTCTCTATCACACAAGGTTTAAAAACTTGAGGCAAGGCAGCTTGGCCCATCTGGGATATAGTCAAGCAAAGGTGGGTCAGGAACATATGTCCAATACAGCTCACCAGTAACCCTTGTCAGGGTACTCAGCAAGCTCACAGGTCAGCATCATTCTTTGTCTTAGCAATAGTATGTCTCACCAGTCTTTTTAAAGTTCCATAGGCCTCCTCCACAATACCTTGTTCTTGAGGATTATATGAATCCCTATAATAAATTGCTGACAAAAGGTCTCGACTTCTTGACTACAATTGCCAGACCCATTATCTGTTTTTATTAATTGAATATTTTATTTATTTATCTTTCAATGTTATCTTCTTTCCCTCCCCCCAACCCCTTATCCCATCACCCTCCTCCTATTTCTATGAGAGTGTGTTCCCTCCATCCTCCCATTCCCACCTCTCTGATCTCTTATTCCTCAACGAGGAATTAGTGAATCCAAACTTTCAGGCACCAAGGCTCTCCACTTCCACTGATGCCTGACAAGGCCACCCTCAAGCACCTATACAGGTGGAGCCATGAGTCCCTCCCTTTGTGTGCTCAGGCTAGAGGTTTTAGAATGGCTACTCCATCATGTTTCTTAGGATGAGTTGCTTGTAAAACTGTTTTCCAGCCTTTTACTTTAATGTAGAGTCTGTCTTTGTCACTGAGGTGGGTTTCCTGTATGCAGCAAAATGCTGGGTGCTGTTTATGTATCCAGTTCATTACCCTATGTCTTTTTATTAGAAAATTGAGTCCACTGATGTTAAGAGATATTAAGGAGAGGAGATTGTTGCTTCCTGTTATTTTTGTTATTAGTGGTGGCATTGTTTGTGTGCCTATCTTGTTTTGGATTTGTTGGAAGAGGATTACTCTCATGTTCTTTCTACGGTATAATTTCCCTCCTTGTATTGGAGCTTTCCCTCTATTATCCTTTGTAGTACTGGGTGTGTGGAAAGATAATGTGTAAATTTGGTTTTGTCGTGGAATATCTTGGTTTCTCCGTCTATGGTAGTTGAGAGTTTTGCTAGGTATAGTAGCCTGGGCTGGCATTTGTGTTTTTTTGGGTCTGTATGACATCTGTCTAGGATCTTCTCGCTTTTATAGTATCTGGTGAGAATTCTGGTGTAATTCTGATAGGTCTGCATTTATATATTACTTGGCCTTTTTCCCTTACTGCATTTAATTTTTTTTTGTTTTGTTCATTTGGTGTTTTGATTATTATATGATGGGAGGTATTTCTTTTCTGGTCTAGTCTATTTGTCATTCTGAAGGCTTCTTGTATGTTTATGGGCATCTCGTTCTTTAGGTTAGGGAAGTTTTCTCCTATAATTTTGTTGAAGATATTTATTGGCCCATTAAGTTAGGAATCTTTACTCTCTTCTATACCTATTATCCTTAGGTCTGGTCTTCTCATTGTGCCCTGGATTTCCTGGATGTTTTGTGTTAAGAACTTTTTGCATTTTGCATTTTCTTTGACAGTTGTGTCAATATTTCAGATATCTTCTGCACCTGTGATTCTCTCTTCTATCTCTTGTATTCTGTTGGTGATGCTTGTGTCTATGACACCTGATTTCTTTCCTAGGTTTTCTATCTCCAGGGTAGTCTCCCTTTGTGATTTCTTGATTGTTTCTACTTCCATTTTTATGTCCTGGATGGTTTTGTTTAATTCCTTCATCTGTTTAGTTGTGTTCTCTTGTAATTCTTTAAGGGAAGTTTGTGTTTTTTCTTTAAGGGCTTCTACCTGTTTTCTTGAACTTCTTTAAGGGAGTTATTTATGTCCTTCTTAAAGTCCTCTATCATCATCATTAGAAGTGATTTTAAATCTGAATCTTGCTTTCCTGGTGATATGGGGAATTCAGGACTTTTTAGTGTGGGAGACCTAGGTTCTGATGATTTCAGTACCCTGGGTTGCTGATGCTTATTTTCTTGCACTTGCCTTTTATCATCTAGATCTCTTTAGTACTACCATCCCTGTCTCTAACTGGAGCCTGTCTTTCCTCTTATCTTGATTGTATCATAACTGTGTGTGGTGGGTGTTACTACTGGTATTAGAGCTGAGGCCCAAGATCTGCTCAGTGCTATGGCCCAGACAGAAAGGAACCAATGCTCTGGGCCAGGAGTGAATTCCTGTGTCCTAGTGGGTCCCAGTTACTCCCTGTTTGGAGCAGGTGTTGCTGTCTCCTTACCTAAGATACTATCTGGGTTAGAGCTCCTGGGAGCCCTGCTTCCTCTGGGTTTTGTGAGATTAGATGCAGAGCTGCTGCTGGGGATCTGCTCAGTGCCTCGGCCCAGACAGGAATGTGAATTCATATATTAAGGTAAATATTTTGATTGAGCAGCCACAGATGAGTTTAAAATATCTTTTTAGAAACTCATTCTACTCACATAGCATATTCTTTTGTGGATTCTCTATAATGTTATTCCAAATGCTATCCATAGTCAAAGAGGAAATAATGCTTAATTTTTTTAAAAAAAATTGCCATTCTTAATCATTCCCCAAAAGCTGAAAAATATAATGTTAAATGGATGTGGTCTTTATTTATAAAATAAAAATCGAGCAAAGGGAAAGGTTAGAAACCTTATTCAAAGGAACAATTTTACCTAATAAGCACCATTATTAAAACAGTTGTAGTCTAATGTGATTAGCCTGCACTAAACTCATTTAAATAAATGATGCTATTTCATGTCTCAGTAAAAGGATTAATTTGTACCTTCAATTTATTCAACCTCTCAGATACTTGCCAGAGAAATTTTCTGTATCTCGTATCTTCCATGATATGTTAAGGTGGGGATACTTATCCTTCTCCCCAAAATCAGATGTTGAATTCTTCACATTCAAATTGATGTTATGATGGTCTTTGGAGGTAAAACTATCCTTATACGCATGTCTCTAACTAGGGGGCTGTCACTTTCTAATTGGCTTGAGAATGATCTTTCTTGCAGATTCCAGAATATAGATTCATAGGGATAACATGCTCTTTAAAGCCAGAAAGGGAGCAGTCCCTAGAAAATAAATCTGTAATTTGCCGCACACTTGGACTCTTGGTCTCTAAAATTCACTTTAGCAAAAAAAAAAAAAAAAAGTAGATTTGTCTTTGTGTGTGTGTGTGTGTGTGTGTGTGTGTGTGTGTGAACAATTTTATAATTTGAGATGTCTTGTTAAAATAGGCCAAATCTTGAGTAAATGAAGACTTGAGTTCTGAGCCTCCCATTTAGCTTGGAGTTTGTCATTTCAGAAACCAGTGTCTTTAAAAAACTCATGTCTGGATATCTTTAAGGCAGTCTTCCAGAAGAGATCCGTTGTCAAGGAGACAGGTCACAAACTGAAAATATTACTTCAATGTAATTCTTCTTACTAAGAAGTTGTCTTAGATAGGGTTTCCAATGATGTGAAAAGACACTATGATCAAAAAAACTCTTATGAAGAACAACATTTAATTGGGTCTAGTTTATAGTTTCAGGGGTTCAGTATATCATCATCATGGTTAGAAGCATGGTAGAGTCCAGGCAGGCATGGTACCGGAAGAGCTGAGAGTTCTCTACTTATTAATTTAAGAACAATCTAAAGCAGACTATCCCTTCCACACTGGGTGGAACTTGCACATAGGATCTCAAAGCCTACCCCAGAAGTGATAGACTTCTTCCAACAAGGCTACACCTCCTAAAAGGAGGCTTGTGGTCCAAGCACTTAAATATATGAGTCTATGAAGCCAAACTATTTCAACCCACTTGAGAATCAAGCAAATTTTTACATAGTAAACTTAATTAAATAAGCATTTTCCATTCATTTCATGGCATATAGAATTGTGGGATTCTATCAATAGCTCAGACTGGATAAATTGATTATCTTCTTCCAGCTTCTCATGTGCTGGGATGAAAAATGGAACACAAACAAACATGACTTACATATAGCATTCTGTTGTCTGCTCCTGAGACCTGTTTCCTTCTACTGGGTTGGTGTTCCAGTCTTCATATGAGGATTTATGTCAGGCCTTATTTTATTTTGTTATGCTGTGGAAAGAGAAATGGGAGAGCAGTAGATATGGGGAGAGGGGAAGTGAAAACAGTATGACAGGAAAGAGACGAGGTAGAGGTGACCGTGGTTGGGATGTTCAGGAACTAGGCTGGTCTTCAGCAGTCAAACATGATATGTGAAGAGTTAAATGTTGGCATGTAGGTACATACAGCTTTTTACAAGGGTTCTGCAGTGTCTTAGTTAAGGCTTTACTGCTGTGAACTGACACCATGACGAAGGCAACTCTTGTAAGGACAAAATTTACTTGGGGCTGGCTTACGGATTAAGAGGTTCAATCCATTATCATCAAGGTGGGAACATGGTAGTATCCAGGCTGGCCTGGAATTAGAGGAGCTGAGACTTCTACATCCTCATCTGAAGGCTGCTAGCAGAATACTGGCTTGCAGGCAACTAGGATGAGGGTCTTAAAGCCCACACCCACAGTGACAAACCTACTCTAACAAGGCCTAATTGTGCCACTCCCTGAGCCGAGCTTATACAAACCATCACATGCGGGGTTGAATTTAGGCCTTCATACTTGCTTACAAGCACTTTTATTCACTCTCTGCATCACAGCAAGAGTTAGCTAACATTTTACATGCAAAAGACCTCTTTTGAAGTTTTACTAGAATGGGGAATTTTACCAAAGTTTCTAAAGCCCTTAATAGTCTGACTGATGTCTATTGCTGCCTTATGACACTGTATTTTTTTGTTCTCTATACTTAGTATTAAATTGGGTGGTCATAGCATTAAAAAAAGTGAGAAAGACTGATTTATTTGTTGCAGAATGACTGTGCATGGAAATTTTCCTAATGGAAGTGTTTTTCATAGGAAGTACAAAATTAGGTAAGAACAGACTGAAACTCATAATGTAGCTATATATAAGTTGAAATTATGAGTTGAGTGTCATTGGTAATCTTGGGAAATTCTTAACATTAAGTTATGAGTAACTGTAATAAAAATAGAGAAATGATGACTATATTTAACTATAGGTAACACTAATGAATTTTCTATAAAAATAACTTGTCTCATTTTATTTTTGCTAAATCATTTTTTGAGACAATGTTTTAATATTTAGCTCAGACTATACTCAAACTTGTAATCTTTAGAACAGACATAAGCTATTATATTCACCCAAATAGAATGAGTTTTGTTGGGCTAAATTAATAAAATCTAGGAGATAAAAATGAATCCAACTCAAAAACGAAAATAGTACATAGCAAACTGCCTAAGTTTTCCATATGAATTTCAGACATTTAGATAAAGAAATGACAGGCATTTCTTCATTTTCTAAGAGATTATTACAAACTATTCTCTGGAAAAATAATTCACTGAGAGATAACTTTAGGCCTCTTTAAAAGTTATGCAGAGAACCTGAGTAGTTCTGCAAAAATGTATTCAAATTTTAGATCCCCGAATCAATATATCTAGGTTCAGTTATATTTTGGAGAAGGGGATTGGTTAGGCGACTTACAAAGCCCTCTGAGCTGTATAATTTTATAAGTTAGTTTCTTTCTTCTTCAGTGAATTGAATCAATTTTAACTTTTACTTCTAGTCATTGGAATAGGAAACACAAAGTCTAGGTTCTTAGGAAAGGTCGAACTATTGAACAAATCCTTGACCCTTGGCAAATTGAGAACATCTCTTTTGCTGTTTTCTTTAAATGACACTTCTAAAAAGACCTTTTAGGGTCTTGTGACTATTAATACTTTAAAATATAAGGTTTTTTTCCATGAAATAAGAGGAAGGTTCTTGTGCACCATTTTTGTTTTAAATTACTTCTCTCCTTTTTCTTTATGTTGTTGAACCTGAGAATAGATCTTTAAGTGAGAGGACATTAACTTGAGAAAAAAAATCTTCTGTCAATATGTTCAAGCACTGTGCAAAATCTGATGGATGTAGTGTAAATGATGAGGTGTGAGGAAACGGATGGGATACCTGAGTCACTACATATGATAAGGTTTGCTATCTTACCTGGCATTTTGTCTTCATGAGAACAAATCCTTTTAAGCATATCCTTTCTTTTCCACCATTTGAAAACAATTAAAGTTTAGGGTTAAGAGTAGAGCACCATTAATATGCTCTGGACCCTGGCTTTGATCCTTGAACTCTGACACAAGCACTATGAATAATGAGATTATATTCATGATATGTTAGGGATGAATGAGACTGCAAATAAATAGAATGAAAGCTTGGAGTGGAAGGGCACAACATAGCAGGACCCAGAGGGAAGAAAATATGTAGCAGGCAACCTAACGTCAGGGCTGTTGAAAGAGAAATTGATTTTTAAAAGTGCAAAATCCTCACAGGAATGAGAAAAAGTTGTTAAATATCAATTTACATTAGATAAGAGTTTGGCAATATACTCCAAAAAAAAAAAAAAATCTAAAGCTTCATTCTATTACTGTAGTGAGCTTATGCTTCAGAAGAAAGAAAAGAAATCAAACGTATTTATTTAATCCTTTTTGTCAGTAATACCCAGGGTGAAGAATTCATTTGTAGTCTTTTCATTGCTGTGGAGTCTTAGAACTTCACCTATATTAAAGTAAAATATTGAACCTTTGATCCTAAGACTTCAAGATATCATCCATTTCCAGGTCTGAAAAAAAGGAACACTTTACATAATCATATTGAAAGGGAAGCAGCTGTATGTAGGAATTGTCCAACACAAAGACTTTTTCTGTTTGTGTATTTAAAAAATAGCGATTAAAGTTCTTTTTTTTTTTAATTAATGGATTCACTTTTTAACACTGAGTTGCAAAGGCTATCTTTAAATGTCTACATAGTTTTAGAAATGCTTAAAATATTTTACATACTAAAGAATGCAAGTTTTTCATTTTTCAAAATGTTATTTCCATGACGTTAACAATTTTATTCAGATGTATATGTATCCATACACATACATGTAAGTATACAACTTAAACTTAAAAGTGTGACAAATAATTTGCTTTATTTATGTTTAAGAAGAATAGAATACTTGTCAATGATTTAAAGAAATATGGGCATGCCTACCTCATTGAAGAAGAAAGTGTAGTCCTTGCATCAGAGAGATTATTTAGTATATAAAGGCTTGTTGCATGAAAGTGATAGCCAAAACCCATAGTTAAGAGAGAAAAGTGAATCTTGAAAGCTGTCTACATGTGCTGGTATACACCTGTATACACACACACATACACACACACACACACACACACAAACACACACTCATTTGCCTGGACACGCACATACACAGATACACACACATGCACAAATACACTCATGAATGTACACACACATAGACAGACACATACACACATGTACACATGCTCACTTGCATGGAGCACACATATATACATAGTCACATACACACATGTATACACAGACACATGCACAGATACACAAGCATATAACACAATAATTTGGAAAAGGAAAATGCAGTTTCTTGTGTTTCCAGAAAAGCCTGAACAAGATGCTTTGACACATGGTCATAGCTTCTGAAACAACTGTTAGATTTTTTTTTAAGTTTTAGTTATGATCACATAGTCCATAGTAAAATTTTAGTGCACTGAAAAAGATAGTTTTATCAAGTAAGAAAACAATAGACACACAATTACTGTAAAAACAGTTTAGAAGACATTATGTTTAAGAATGTGTGCAATTTTATCTAATCTTTCTCAATCCTACCTCCTTATGATAAGCACACAGTTAAATGTTGAAATGTAGAGGTTATGGCTCATCAGATTTCTGGTCACAGTATCCCTGTAGCAATTTAAGTATCCTGCAAAAGCCTGTAATTCACGTTCCAGGGTCCAAAAATCTATTTTGGGGTCTACATAGGTATGTGCATCTATGCAAGTTCATACTCAGAAAAACACACAAGAACAATAAAAGTCATGATAAGGAAATAAATATCACATTATTAAAATATAAATATTTCTCGTTTTACTCATATATTGTCATTTGAGTAATTTTTTTCACACATTAAAAATAATTTGTGTATTATTTATTTATTTGTGTGTTTTGGGATTAGCATATGAGTATGTGTATGCTGGTAGAAAGTGAACGTGTTGAGTTCAGAGAACCACAAACCAGCCTGGTCATGTGAACTGGTAGGAAGAATTTTACCTTCTGGGACATTTCTCTTGCCCTCTCATACATTGTTTAATATTTATATTTATGGTGATCTATGGCAGTGCAATTCATGTGATTATTGCTTTGGAATACCTTTTCCAATATTACATTAGTATTTTGATGTCGTTAATACCATTCTGCCATGTATGATATTCAAGTGATAAAATACGGAAACATCGTAGTCTTCATCCCCAAAAATCTACAAAACATATTAAGGCCAAAAAATGAGTTTCAGTTTTGTGTTGAGAGAGTGTAATTTTTAAATTGTGACCATTTTGTGGTGACAATTCATTAGACATTTTGTAAGGTTTTTTTTCTTTTTGACAGAATTCACTATGAATAGAACATTGAAAGGGTTGAGAATCAGGAGGAATTATTTCACATCTGCCTATAAGGATGTTTAGAAGAACGTTAAATGAAACCAGGCTAAGGTAGTGGTGTAACAGAGGTCACATTGGGAGAAGCAGTGATGTGCAGTACAGGATGCAGCCAGGGCTGATGATGGATTAATTTGTATGAGATATGGGTACTTACTATGTTTTCTATGTCCTGGGGTTTTGTTGTTGTTGTTTATTTTTGTGTTTGTTTGGAACTTTTTTGTTTTGTTGTTTGTTTGTTTTTTTAAACTCTTCATTTAAAAACCAGTGGATGCAAAGTGGCATCTATGTTTTTTGTTTGTTTGTTTGTTTATCTTAAGTTTGTCAAAAATTGTGTGGTAAGAGACAGAAAGATGAGGACTGGGGTCATATGCAGCAGGTATCTGAAAATTCAATGTCAGTAAAGTAAACTTTTAAGTAGAAAGCTGTATTTTTATAGAAAATAGATTATTCTCTCATACAGTGCTTCTCATTTCTAGTCTCCGCTCTCTCCACTCTTCTCAGCTTCCCACCACCTCTCCTCTTTGCCTAAACCTTTCCTAGTGTGCTCCATCTGAAGAAAGGAACAAGCCTGTAAGAGACAGCCAGACAGGACACAAAAATGCTAGAATGATGAAAGACTTTTTAAAATATGTTTTGAAAGCAGTAATCAGAAAAAAAATGTGTATGTGTGATACAGAAGTTTACAGTGATGCAAATTATCTGAGAAGGAACACAATATAAACATGATTAGAATAATCATATCAGACATAGAGTTATGTAGTAGCTGTATACCTTAGTCTCTCAAATGAAGTTCAGAAAATAGGAAAATAAATATAAAATTTGTACACCAGAGGAGAGTGAGATAAATGAGAGAGAGACAGATAATTCCTTTTCTCTGAAAAATTACAGGCAATTAAAACTTTTAGAGACAACCTCCTTGTATGTTGAAGCTGTACAAAATTTATGTTGTGCAATTATATAAATAGGCACACTTTAAGGGGTGACTTTAGAGAGGAGCAGACGAGAAGGCATAGATTAAGCAACATTTAGAGAGTCTAAATGTGGAGGCAGGGCACTTACTTTGTATGGAGACAGTAATTTGCCTCATTGAATGCATTAATTGTGACAAAGAATGCTGGCTAAACTCCTCAGATTTATTCCCCCTTTCTGCTGTGCAGCTCTGCTCCTGGAATGGCCCACCTGCCAGACACTGTGTCTCCCTGCCTTCCATAAAACCTTGACAGGATTACACATGGGAGCAGGTGGTGGGACATTGCTTGCCACTAAACAGTAAAGGCCCAATCAATGATTTTTACAGTGGATATTTTTATTCGTTGCCCAACTGCTAGATGTGTGTTATATATAAAGTGCTCTGTGGATATGAGCTGTGGTCCAACCATTGGAGTCTCATGTCTCAGAGTCTCTAAGTAGCCGAGTGATACACAGGATAACCACTGTTTTATAAAGGTTAGTGTGTACTCATAATAAAACCAAACAAGCTCAGTGCAATGAGATTGAGTGAACGGGGTTGATTGTTAGAGTATTAAATACCAATTCTTCCATTCTTACAGGATTTGGCTTTAACCCTATCTTAAACCCATTTTGATTTCTATGCACTTATACTATGAGAAATAAAAATTCAATCATTTATGACTTATCTAACTCATATTATTTACTATTGTGGCAATAAATGGCTTATAACAATATGGGAGTTCAAGATAGCTATTACATATAATATAAGAAAAGTAACACAAAACTCTATTATTTTTACTCCATGTAAGTTTCTTCATATTTTGTATTTAATGATTGGATATAGTTCAGAAATTAAGGTGGAAAAAAGTAAAATTTAAATGTGTATATTCCAAATTGTCTTATGGCAAAAAAAAAATACAACACAGACAGAATTTTGTATAGCTGTACATATCTACGTTAAATACTTATAAATTAAATTAAATAAAAATCCAATGACTTCTATGAAAGAAATATTGTGTATATTTAAAAAAAATTTGAATTTCAAAATGCTGTGAAACAAACTCTAAATTTAAAAATACTAACTCTATATAAATATTATCTTGCTTAATAAAAGATTTTTATTATTTTCTTGAGTATTTTGTATAATGTTCTTTGATCATTTTTACTGTCTTCTAGACTTCCCAGACTCACTCACCCTTTCTTTTCCTATCTAACATTTTATGGACTTTGTTTGATTGTTTGTTTTTCCATTCAGGCTTAATGGTGCTTCCCAGATATTTTTAGGTATGTGACCTTCAATGGAGTATGATCAAAGTATCAGGGGCACACCTTCCAAAGAGCTGTTTCTTTATCAAGCTGCTTACAACTTCCATTAGTTCCTAGGCTAGAGGTTGGGGCTCAACTCCCCTCTCCATGATATGATTCTATCTGGTTTAAGTTTCTACATGCTTTGTGGTTGGTGATGCTGTAGACTTCACACAGTTTCTTTCATTTTAATTTCAGAAGATGTAGCAATTATGGAATAACTTTATTTCTACCCAGAACAAGAAATGCAAATTTTATCTAAATGTAGATTTGTGAGTGGTACACTTAGTGTTTTGTTTTTGTTTTTTTTTTTACTTTGTTCGTCTTGTTTTTAGTCATTATAAATTTCCAAAATTGTTCAATGAGGAATGAATTTATTTGACTGCTATTGACAAGAATCAGTAATTGGGGAATAAGAAAGGACAGGACTTCCCCCCTCTTTGACTCCCTTAGCAGCAAAGAGTTTGATGCAGCTGATGTATTTGCATTTCTAACATCTGCTGCTTTCATCATTAAATTCCACCCACTAGTTTATGCCTGAAGCTGCAAAATAGGAACATTAGCTGCAAAAAATCTCAAATTAAAGGAGAAAATTAAAGCTTTGAAAATATATATTACCACCTATCATCTTCCATAGTAGTCATAAACACAGCCCCCAGCTCTACATAAAATACATCAAACTCCTTAATAGTGAAAGAAATTTAAATCATCAAACATTACTCTAGGAAATCCAAGCGTATGTTATTGAATTAAATAAAGACTAAGAGGATAAAACAGTGAGTTTTATAAATGTAATATATTTATCAAAGATCTCTATTTGAAATACGAGTTATTTCTTCGGAATTACTTATCTAAGTATGTGCAATTCTAAATGACTTTTGAGAATATATAAATTATATATTAATTAAAGCTGATACACACTGATCTGTAATATATGCCTGAGATATAAAGAAAAGTTTAAGTGAAACAGAGAAAACAAATGAAAAACATCAGGATAGATACTTATATATATTACATTCCATGAATATACTTGATTTTAAAACCCATTTTCTACTGCAAAATGAATTAATATTATTCGTGTTTGGCATCTCTTTTCCTTCTGTGGATTTAAAACATGCTTGCTAAGCTCATATCAAACATTGGGAAACACTCAAAAAGTGAATTAGGAAAGCTCTGGTAACCAACCCATCATTGTCTAACACAGAAATACTATGTACAATACTAGGAGCCACCTTAGTTGTGAACTACTTGCTTTCAAAGACTTATACGGACATTCCTTCACTGAAATGCTTGGCTCAACCTTTGCATTCATTTAGAGAACTTTTAGATTTTTTTTTTTACATTGAAGATTATCGACTGTACTTCAAGGTTTCATCTTTCTTCTCAGGTGACCCGAGGTAATCACTCCCTGTCATTTTGGTGAGAAGCACCTTTGAGAGTATAGTAATCAGTCATGATTTAAGCAACTGGCTTATAGCTTCTTTCCAAACTGAATGCTAAATGTTTGGCAGAATTTTGAAATATATTTGTTTTGTGGTTTAAATATAAAACATCCTCTACCATATACTATTTCCTTATTCCTCAGTTGGTTATGTTAGTTTGGAAAGGTATATAAGTTAGAGACACAAACGCTACCTGATGGAAACACATAAAATTAAACAGCCCCTAATATGTCAACATTGTTCTGTTGCTATTGAGTTACACTTATACCTTCCTGGAATGTGCATTAAGGTCCTCTGAAGTTTTCAGACAAAATAAATCTTTTCTTCTGCAAGGTGATTTGATCTTTATGTGACAATAACTAATATTTATGAAATAATATTTTAAAAGTATACAGTATTGTAGCACTTTTCTCTCTTTCCTACAATTGTCAAATCTCTCTTTTTTAATCTATAAAGTTACTAGTTTAAGTTCAACTTCATTAAAATTCAACTCAACTGTATTATTTTAATAACATTTAGGTCTTCCTTTTTAGTAACGCTATTGATTAACAAAATTTACTTTTTAAATCTGATTATCATAGATTTAAATGATCTACTAGTAAATATGAGGTTCACAGAATATTAAAAGACATATCAAATTTTATGTCTTAAAATTTTTTTATCATCTAAAATCAATGGCAAGCTTAATGCTTTCCAAATTAGATAGCACTGTTTTAATTTAAAAAGTCAGGAATATAATTACTTCTTAAGCTAAAGGCCATAGAGAGGAAAATTGGATGATACTTAAATTGAGCCTATGAAAAAATTAATTTGCGTTAAAAATCTAGCAATTAGACACATCCATGAGAGCAGGAGAGATTCAGATTTCAAGTGCTCTATTCCTTCCAATGGAAACTCTGTCACAGTTATTTTAAAATGAAACTTTAAGTCTGCAAAAACTATAGGAAATAATTCATTCCAAAATCAAAATGCATTCAATGTTGAGACATTTCTGAGAAGTTTCCATTTCTACTAGATTCTTAGGCTTTATCTTCAATTTAATGCAAATTAATATGGAGCAAAACGTGCAGTCCTCTTCAAAATTGAAAATACAGAGATTTTAAAATTTCCATAATTTTTCAGCTTACTCCATAGTATAGAAGTAAAGCATGTCACACTATAATGGGAACTAAATTTGGATAAAAAAAACCCAACCAACCAACCAACCAAAAAAATGTATTTACGCTAAACTATATAGTGTTCAGTGCCCAGTATTGTCAAAATCTATTTTTGTGTAGTATTAGAATAGAACCTCAATATAGATTGTTTAATATCCTGACATATGAATCTTCAATATCCAATAATATAATGTCCTTTAAAACCAGAGTTTAAAAGTTTGTGGGTAGCATAAACACTTGATACTCTGGAAGACAGAGAGAGAGAGAGAGAG
Source organism: Arvicanthis niloticus (assembly GCF_011762505.2). Taxonomy (NCBI): domain Eukaryota; kingdom Metazoa; phylum Chordata; class Mammalia; order Rodentia; family Muridae; genus Arvicanthis; species Arvicanthis niloticus. The sequence continues at coordinate 62,443,374 of NC_047669.1, forward strand.
AGAGAGAGAGAGAGAGAGAGAGAGAGAGAGAGAGAGAGAGAGAGAGAGAGAGAGAGAGAGAGAGAGACAGAGAGAGAGAGAGAGAGAGAGAGAGAGACAGTTAGGTGGGAACAGAAAACATAGACCAATAAATAGTAAAGACTTTTGAGAAAGAATGTACAGAAAAATAGAACTCAAAAGTCTTAAAGACATTAATAAAAAGAAACCCATGCAGGAGGTATTGCCAAAGGTATATAATGCTTCATATAGACCGGACAAGAATTAAAATGTAACCATTTGATTGAACAATGAATAGGTTTATGGGGGTCACATTTATGAACCATTTAGTGACACAGTAAAATTAAACGCTTAAGCAGACTAAGTGTAGGAAACTGATTAGGTAGTGAACTGAATCATAAATCTGAGTTTGGATAACCTCATTTAGACTGACTGCAAGTAAGTATTCAGTGTAGCATCCTTCTGAAGTTTTGGCTATAGTGAATCTATATGTTTTTGTTTTGTTTTGTATTGTTTTTTTTGTTGAAGGAGTTTTGCCTTCTGATGGAGTTTGTAATATAAAACTCTATAAAAAGAGGCCATATACAATGATTAGATTAAAATGTCTACAGTTATTCAAAGTAAATCATGATATAAAGTCAATTTACAGGACTATAAAAGATAAGTAATTATACCTGTACCACATTTATACATGTGGATTTGATACTACTCTAGTTCAAAATATATCAGCACAGTAATATTATAGCTTTTAAAATAATGTGTAAAGCCCACCATTTGAATGGTGCTAAGGCTTCCTGAGTGATACTGCCTGATGTTTAAAACCATTTCTTGCCCATGGTTGCATGGAGTAATTAGCACTCCACCGTTTGCTTAGAGAGACTTATTGTTGGCAGAATGGAATGTAGCAGAATGTACACACAAGTTTGAATTCAGTCTCAGTTACTTGCGTTTACACTGAATGATTGTCTCCTGAGGGGATAATAGAGCTTCCTGTTTTGTTGACAAGACCAGATATCGTTTTCAATCATGAGTAACCACATGTATAAAGAATATTAGAAGATTGAAGGTTGGTGAGTGGGTTTGTGTCTCCATCCCTCCACTGGACGTCCTGCCTGGCTATATGAGGTGGCCACATCAGCCTCTATATTCCCAACTACTAGGAGTCTCAGCTAGTATCACCCCTATAGACTCCTGGGAGCTTCCCTGATCCTAGGTATCTGGCTCATCCCAGAGATACTACTTCCATTAATTTCTCCCTAAGCCCTCTTAGGACTCCCGTCCCACACACCTGAACCCCATCCCAGAACCTCTCCCTACTCCCTCTCTCAAACAATTCCCTCCCTTCATCCACCACCAATGTCTATTTAATTCCCCTTTCTGAGTGAGATTCAAGCATCCTCCCTTGGGCCCTCCTTGTTACTTAGCCTCTTTATATCTACGGATTGTAGTATGGTTATATTCTACTTTATGGCTAATATCCACTTATAAATGAGTACATGCCATGAGTGTCTTTTTGGTTCTGGGTAACCTCATGCAGGATGATATTTGCTAATTCCATTCATTTTCTTGCAAATTACAAGGTGTCTTTGTTTTTAATAGCTGAGTAGTGTTCCATTGTGTAAATGTATCACAATTTCTTTATCTGTTCTTCAGTTGAGGGACATCTAAGTTATTTCCAATTTCTGGCTATTACAAGTAAAGCTGCTATGAACATGGTTGAGCAAGTATACTTGTGGTATGGTGGATCATCATTTGGGTATATGCCCAGAAATGGTATAGCTGGGTTTTGGGGTAGAATTATTCTCAAATTTCTGAAAAACCATTAAGATGTGCAGGGCTAAATATATAATAGTGGTTGTGGGAATAGCCATCCAATGGCTGACCCAACCTGTGACCTATCTCATGGGAGAGAACCAAAATTTGACACTATTTATGATTCTCTGCTATGCTTGTAGACCACATGGGCCCCAGGTAGTTGATGCTATAGAGATTAAGGAAGCCTGAAGAGGCAAGAACACCACAAGAATATCTTCAGAGCCAAACCTTAGGCTCATGTAGGATTATAGAGACTGAACCATCAATCAAAGAACATACATGGGCTGGAACTAGGCTTCATACATGTATGCAGCAAATGTGCAACATGGTGTACATGTGGCCCCTCTAATTCCCTTTAGATGCCTTTCCCCTAGCTGGACCGCCTAGTCTAGCCTCAGTGGGAGAGGATGTGCCTAGGTCTGCTGTGACATGATGTTCCAGGTCAGGTTGGAAATGATGGGGGAAGGAGACCTTTCCTTCTCAGGAGAGAAGGGGAAGGAGGGATGGGGGATGGAATATGAGGTGGAACTGGAAGGAGAGGCGGGAGATGGGGCTGGAATCGAGATGTAAAGAGAATAAGTAAATAAAAGGAAAAAAAGAATAATAGAAGGACACCGGGATATCAGTGTAAGTTGCCTTAAGATTCAATAGAAATTAAGTAAAAGAACTTTTCATTTTTTATTGACTTGAGAAGTAAACAGCCATAGAAAATGTAGATGACATCTGGAACTTATGCCCTGATGAAACTTACTATTCATGGTCGCAGTGGCAACATTAGAGATGATTGCAGGAACTTTATTTTTAGTTCATTTGTTTGTTTACTTTATTTATTTATATCTCCTAGAAATGCTATTTTTTTTTACAGTATTAAAACAAAGATTAATTTTTCACAGGCAAAGTTGATATGAGTTAATTATCACTGGCTATAAGATTAGTCTTATGGGATTGCAAATAATAATAATAAGAGACAATAAATGCCAAATAATTTGGTTTATTAATTGACCAAGATTTTGTTGATGGTATTGAGAAATGAGCCCAGGGACTTCTTCATGCTAGGCGAAGACTTTGCCACTTGTGTCATGAATATACAGGCTTTGAATTTTTGAACTTTCTTTACTCCATTGTATCCTTGTTATTAATATGTGTTCTAGTTCCCTGCTTATACACACCCTAACTTAATAATATAATTTTAAATACAAAAATTGTTTTTATTTTCCTATGTTAAAGTCCTGGTTTTGGTATTTAAAATTTTTTGGTTAGACTTTCAAGACATATCCTTGTCATATATTAATTATTCATATATGTGTATTTAACTCTGTGTATCTGTGCAAGTATATACAGGCCATGGAACATGTGTGGACATCAGAGAACAACATGGGTGAATCTTTTGTCTCCTTTGACCTTGTTCACTGTGATCAAATTTAGGTGGCCAGGCTTCCCAGAAAAAAACAAAAACAAACAAACAAACAAACAAACAAACAAAAAAACCAAAAAAACAAAAAACAAAAAAAAGCTTTTTCCAATTGATGAGTCACCTTACAAATTTTGTAAACTTTTGGAATGGATGATTTTGGTAAGCCATTTTAGTCTATGGGAATACAAATATTAACTATCAAATTAGGATCTTGGTAACTTAGTAGTTGTACAATGGTCTAATGCAGAGCTCGTCTTTTAAGTTTGGGCTTAGAAGTTGATATCTTTTCTTAAACAATGGTTGTTGATTGACAATATTCCAAATGTTTCAATTTTGTGAAAAAGTATTTGTAGCATATTCTGTGCCTTTAAAGCTCTTGTCTTCACCTACCAGGTGAACTATTTATTTTGTAATATATTAAAAAGTGACAACCAACTAACTCTCTAATACATATAAAATTCTTAATCATAATTCAGAAAACGTAGTCCATATAATTGAAAAGCAAATGGACAGTCCTGGAGGGAAATGAAATGTGATAACTTTATGATGAAAACATGTAAGAGGTAAATTTTTATAATTCTTCAACTAATTGAATAAGTTCATGAAATGCATATAAAGAATACTCCTATGTACTAATAAAATTTGAAGGTATTTCTTCTATGACTTTTACCTTCATGTCTTCTTGTTACAAGCATGCTATGCATAAAGATGGAGATTTTTTTTTCAGGTTTATGTGAGGTGGGTATAAAGTTGATCATCAGATAGAATCAGATGGAGATAATGAGATTATGTGATAGTATTGAAGTAGAGCATTTCCACACTAATGATGGAAGGCAAAAAAAGGGATAAAGGTGAAGACGCTGAGTGTTTTACCCTGGGGTAGTTGATGGATTGAAAGGGGAAGAGCCTGTGAAAATGGGTAAGGGCAGTGGGGATAAAGAGAAAGCAGTGTGCCAACTGAGACTGCAGTCCTAACACCCACCGGGGATTGTGTCCGGTGTTACCAACCTCGTGGAGGCTAGGATGTAACTCTTACCCGGGAATTCAAAATGACAGCCCAGCTTGACCAGCATTTAATTAAGCTTATAATAAATTAACTAGATCTCACTTAAGCCCATCTGGATTTTCAATTACAGAGATTTTAAAATAATATATTGGTTTACATTTAAGCCACCATATCAGTGGTGATTTGACACTAGCGCATATATATATATATATATATATATATATATATATATATATATATATGAAAGACAGGCAGTGGTGGCACACGCCTTTAATCCCAACACTTGGGAGGCAGAGGCAGGTGGAATTCTTAATTTGAGGCCAGCCTGATCTACAAAGTGAGTTCCAGGACAGCCCGGGCTATACAGAGAAACCCTGTCTTGAAATACAAAACAAAAAGAAAGAGAGAAAGAAAGAAAGAAAGAAAGAAAGAAAGAAAGAAAGAAAGAAAGAAAGAAGGAAGGAAGGAAGGAAGGAAGGAAGGAAGGAAGGAAGGAAGAAAAAAGAAAGAAAAAAGACAGAAAGAAGGAAAAAGAAAGGGAAAGTACTGAAGTAATTCTCTGCAAAGACAACCGTTGTAGTATTTTACCCGTTTCAAACTACAGCAGTTAATTATATATCTTATAAACACAGTTTGGACATAAACAGTGCATAGATGGTTTCTGTCTCCATGTGCTCTATTATTCTAGAGAGGCCTTCTTATCATGTTGAGATGAAGCCTGTGAAACCCACTGCTGTTTTCCAACTCACAATTCTTGTATTCAGCCACCATGGAGCTGTGCTGGCCACTATCTCTTAGAAATTCAGTTATTTCTTTCTCTCGCCTAGGTCTAAATGAATTTACAGTGATTTTAAGATAAAAAATACTGATCGTTTATTTTTTTATTGGTGAAAGACAAGTCAATGAGGTTTAAGTGTCGTGATGCTCTAAGCTTCTTTACTGAACAATTAGCATTTTCTAAGGTTTTTGAAGCATTAATGAAAATCCATAAGTAATAGTCACTGCTTTTTATTATAGACTTTACTGATTGTCTAAAATCATTTCAGTTCCCTCAGCCATGACTTCCTCACAGCCTGATGAAATTTCACACAATCCTTTGATAAAATATGTGACTTACTTTGGACAATACAGGAATAGGAGCAATAAAAGCTCATTTTCATAGTCTTAAGAGACAAAAAATTTCTCATAATAGTTTATAAGCATGAAAATAAGATTGGGTGTGGCAGTTACAAAATGACAATTTAGATAGAACACTACATTTTAATTTTTAATGGTTTAAACAATGAGAAATGGTCTCAAGTCTCTGTCTGTTTTTGTAAATACGGATCCAAATTGTGTCATACATTCATTTTTAAAATCCACATTCTACCAGCTACAGGATCATTTAGATATAAAAATTATTTTTGGCATTTTATCTATGTAGATTAATACACTCCCATTCAAACAATATATTTGTAAATGTTTTACCTTTGTTCTATAGCTATACTATTTTAATTATTGGGGCTTATCAGAAAAAAAACAAACACAATGAAAAAACTATTTCATCAGTGACATAAGTGTTTGAATTCAAGCAAATGCACTTCAATGACTTGAGTACAGGAATTGTGGGAAGTAGAAAATAACTTTATGTCATCCAGGTAACTTTCATCAGGACAAGGAGCTATCTTTAAATAATGTATTGAAGATTAGGCTCTGCCTCATTGACTAAGTAATCAATTTCCCAGGGAGACTATTTAGTCATTTTTACGGATGAATGTAACTCATAGGAAAGATTTAGAAATATATCATTATGTCTACTTAAGAAAAATACATTTTAGAGTATGGTGCTTAAGCTAAAATTTTTACAGTGCTCAATGGGAAACAAAGTGCAGTGGAAGCTAAGTAGAAAGAATTGATGCTCAATTTTGAATATATATATATATATATATATATATATATATATATATATATATATATTTGATAGTGTGTATGTGTGCGTGTGTTTACACTAAAACCCAAATAAATCAATTCTACTTTTCGAATGCCATATTTTTCCCTGAAAATTTCCTGAGCTTGTGACTCGGCTCATGTCATTTTCCTTTTTAATGTAGCAAAGAAAGTTACTGTAATACATTATGTAAGTCATTTTATTTGAAATATTTTTTCATATTCAGCCTGTAGAAATATGAACATTACACTAAGTGTTTGTGTCAATTTTAAACAATTATGTCTTTAATATTTCAAAGGCTTACAAATAATTTAAATTAAATATGTGTTTAGCCATTGTGTTTAGGCCTTTCAAGTGCACTGATTGTCCCTTTTACATTGTCTTCCTTAAGGAAATAACTTCCAAGTCCACAGTGCATGCCACAGCTGTTTGTCACCACAATTCCCACCAAAGTCAAGCAACATGGTGCTTGCTGCTGAGAGCATTCAGACTTCGGACTAAGCCATTTAATTGCACTCATTTTGTCTAGAGTCTTAAGAATGGTTTTTGTAAGTAAAAACAGCATAAAGCAGAGAAATAACCAGGAAGTGGAAACTTTTCTTTTCTTTTCTTTCTTGATAAAACTTTAATAAACTGATGGTTTTAGTTTTATTTCCACTTTGATAAATTTCAAGTATGTTGTTATCACATAGAAAACAAGATGAAGCATTTTTATTTTTCTGAACAAAAACAATGCATTTGGAAACTGTAAAATGACAAATATGTTTCTTTGAGTATCTAATTTAAACACTGAAACACTTTGAGCCTTTTGCTAGAGCTCAATGGCCGTCTCCTTTCTCTACGTTGTCATTTGAGTGACATCATTTTAAGAATATTAGTTATTAAGGAATTTTTATTTTATACCTCAGATTCTCTGAATGTGGACTAATGCAGGGCTTCCCTTTACTATAGGCCTGTTGCTATATTCCTTAAAATTAAAAATAACCATTCTCATTTTTCTTCTTACCTGAGTCTAATATGTCATACTTACTACATAGCATATTAATCGCTCTTTTAAATGAATTGGACTTGTTTTGATTAAACACTGTGGTGTTTAAATTTAATACAGACTTAAATTTTTTTCTTTAAAGGAAATGCAATGCTTCTTTACAATTATTGAAGAAAGTATTTAAAATCTGCTATATTAGAAATGAGTTAGTAATTTTAATGTTGAGTATTAGTGGAAAATGTATACATATATAAAGGAACCTAAAAGTCATTTGTATATTATTTCTGTGTATATATTTATAGTGTGAGCAATATATATATACATATATATGTACATACATATATATATATATGTATGTATATGTATATATATATGCTTTAAATTCTTCTACAACTTTTTGTGGAAAATATTTCTGGTTATACATAATTACTTTTAATGAAACACAATCAAAAGATTTGTTATTTTATGGGATAACAAGATTGCTTAGGTGAAAAAGGTTTTGCCCCCAAGACTAAGGAAGTTTTTTCAATATCTGGGACCTACATTGTGGAAACAAAAAATAATTTCCTGCTAATTGTCATCTGACTTTAATGTGTACATGTGTCTGTGTTTGTAAATGTGCCCACACACAACACACACATGGAAGAGACACATACACCAATTCAATACATAAATACAATTTAAATAATTTAAAAGAAATGTAAAACATCCAATTTCATAAAACTACATCAAATGTTCAATAAATTAAAAAACAAAAGAGTTTTCACATAATGTATATTTATTCAATACCCAATGTGATTATAAAGTTTGGACAATAAAATTTTAAAATATTCATATGTGTATAACTGTGTACATATATTCCACTTTCTTATTCAGGGACTGGGATACTAAAAGATCATAAATGATCACACAGATCCAGAAATATCATAAAATGTCAAAACAAAAATTATTGAAAGCTTTCTGTTATTCTAATTTGTTTTGAAATTTTTGCTCTTTCATTTGAAATTATAATACATCATTTCCTCCTTCTGGTTCAATACTCTAAAATCTCATTCTTTCCCACAGCCTATAACTTGCCTATGTAGCCTAATATATCCTTGAGCTAGTTGTCTTCCTGCCTCTAACCCCCAAATTCTGAGACAATAGGCTTATTCTATCACATCCAGATAATTTCACTATAGATTATATAACATCTTATGTTAAATAGATTAATTTCTTTTTGAAAGCACAGTATTGTATTTTTGTTTTAGAATATTTCACATTTCTTGTTTGTTCCCAGTGATAACTTCTACTTCATCACTTCATCTACTAGTGTAAAAATATAACTAGTAATTTATATTCTTAGAATATTTCATAGTTATAATGTATCTGAGAGGACATCTCTTCCAGCATCATTATTTTTTTTTTTGGCAAAGACAAATTACTTAAAGCCTCCAATTAGCTGTTACAGATAATTAATTCATGTAGAATATAAAATCACTCTACAGTATATGCTACAGTTAAGCTATCTGTGATTTTTAATAAATGTATAATATACATTATGAAGTACAGTTACAAATGGATGAAAACATTTGCACTTTATTTATTAAATAGAATATGCATTTGTGGTTTATCCTTTCCCTTTTTCTTTTTTATTTCCTGTTGACTGCAGGTTACAAACAACTTAACATATCTATATATTTAAATTAGCAACAATTTGTGTGCTCCTGGTGAGAAATTGAATCTGTCAAACCTGTCAACATAAGAATTTCAAAACTAATTCATACAGTACTGTTATCAATTGCCATATCACAAATTATCAGCAAATGTGTTTCATAGCAACTTGTTTATCTTAGTCTCAGTGGGTCACTCAGGCTAACTTTAAGTTAGTAGCTAAAAAGGCAATCACTGAAAAAAACTGTACATGTCAACATAGTTTTTTGTTTTGTTTTAATTTGCAAAGGGGTATCATTCTGATCACTATTTAATATTTTATTGATGCACTAAAGTTATTGAATTCTCTATTCAATTATTGATTTTTGATTTTGATGAGATAAATGAAATGCTCACAGAGGTGAAGGTGATATGCACAGACGAACACTTGGAGTTCTCATACTTGTCCTGACCTGAGCATCTTTCAGTGGCTTCTACTTTCTTTGCTTGTTAAGTTGTTTGACGCTGTCTTTTTAACTATTAATACCCACAATTTCACTATCCAAATACTCTTTTTAAATTCAGCATTTAAAACTCCAGTCATAATTCGAGAAAAATTTCTTACAATCTCAAACGCACAAAACAAATCTCTAATGCATACAAAAGACTACTAAATCTACCAGTCCTGTACTTTTAATTAAACTGAGCGGCACTAAACTGGATGGATTTTGTTACAATCCAAATGAATTGCCACTTTGCCTCCAAATAAGATACACATTAGTGCAATATTGAAAATTCTGCTCATACAGACAAGAATTTAAGAAAATACCAAATTTATTAGTGTATAGTACAGTAATATTAGTACTTATGATTTTTTCAATTTGTTGAATCTTCCTGTTTTAATTTTTATATTTTTAAAATTTCTTATTGGTATTATTGTGTATTTATATTTCAAATGTTATTATCCTTCCCGGTTTCCTCTCTGAAAACCCCCATTCCACCCTACCTCCTGCCTCTACAAAGGTCTTCCTCAACTTACACACTCCAGCCCCAAAAAGCATATTCAACTAATGATGCTGGTTTAAGTGGAGGTTAGCATGTAGAAGAATACAAATTGACCCATTCTTTTTTTATCAGTTTTTTTTTTTATAATTCAAATGTTATCGCCTTTCCCAGTTCTACTCCCCCAGCCCCTGAATGCTCCTATCCGATCCCCCCTCCTCTGCTTTTATGAGGGTGTTCCCACACCAACCCACCCACGCCCACCTCCTTGCCCACAAATTTCCCTACACAGGGGCATGGAGCCTTGACAGGACCAAGGACCTCTCTTCCAATTCATGCCCTACCTGGGGACTCATCCTAAAATACAGTCACCAAATTGACCCATTCTTAACTCCTTGTACAAAGCTCAAGTACAAGTGGATCAAGGACCTCCACATATAAAACCAGATACACTGAATCTAATAAAAGGGAAAGTGGGGAAGAGCCTCAAACACATGGGCACAGTGGAAATTTTCCTGAAAAGAACACCAATGGCTTATGCCCTAAGATCAACAATCTACACATGGGACTTCATAAAATTGAAAAGCTTCTGTAAGGCAAAGGACACTGTAAATAAGACAGAAGAGCAACCAAGAGACTTGAAAAAGTTCTTTACCAATTCTACATCCAATAGAGGGCTAATGTCCAATATAAATAAAGAACTCAAGAAATTAGACTCCAGAGAACTAAACAATCCTATTAAAAATTGGGTAAAGAGCTAAACAAAGAATTCTCAACTGAGGAATCTCACATGGCTGAGAAGCACTTAAAAAATGTTCAACACTCATAGTCATCAGGGAAATGCAAATCAAAACAACACTAAGATTCCACCCCACACCAATCAGAATGGCTAAGATCAAAAACTCAGGTGACAGCAGATTCTGGCAAGGATGTGGAAAAAAGGAACACTCTTTCCATTGTTGGTGGGTTTGCAAGCTGGTATAACCACTCGAGAAATCAGTTTAGCTGTTCCTCAGAAAATTAAACATAGTATTACCTGAGGACCCAGCTATACCATTCCTGAGCATATAACCAAAAGATGTTCCAACATATAACAAGGACACATCCTCCATTATGTTCATAGCAGCCTTATTTAAAATAGCCAGAAGATGGAAAGAATCCAGATGTCCTTCAACAGAAGAATGGATACAAAAACTGTGGCACATTTACACAATGGAGTACTACTAGGGATTAAAAGTAATGACTTTATTAAATTCTTAGGCAAATAGATGGAACTAGAAAATGTCATCCTGAGTGAGGTAACCCAATCACAAAAGAACACACATGGTATCCACTCACTGATAAGTGGATATTAGGGAAACAAAAAAAAAAAAAAAAAAAAAAAAAAAAAACTCAGAATACTCACAATACAACTCACAAACTCTCGGGGGCAGTTTTGCTTATACACCAAAGGTCTAAAATCAGCCATAGGACTAAATCAGCTTGCGAACAGAAAGTCCTGGGTCTCTGTGGAAAAACACTGAAACAGATAGCTAAAAGATATTGTAAACAAGCAGCTTTGGTGCATAGTTGCCAGGCTTTAGTCATAGGCCTTGTAGCTAGGTGATCTTGGTGGATAGTACCAAATTAGATTAGGACAAGGGAATAATAGGCAGAGTCATAGTGTCCTGTCCCCTGAACCTTCACTCAGCTGCACTCTGTTCTAGAAGATATCTGTACTCCTCCTGAACACCTACTCTCTTGCGTCATCCCCTTCCCCACATCCTGCCTTTTTGTGTATACAACCACTATGTGAAAAAGTAAAAATTATGGTTTGATTAGCCTATAGACAAGCCTTGGTTCTTTGCGTTCTCCCATTTCTCCCTCATTCTCTCTTAGGTGATCTCCCCGGACCCTGTGTAATGCCCTGCAGGACAGGACAACAAAGCATATGAAGCTCAAGAAGAATGAAGACCAAAGTGTGGATGCTTCAGGCCTACTTAGAAAGGGAAACAAAGTAATCATGGGAGGTAGAGAGGGAAGGAGGCACCTAGAAGGGAGAGGGAAGAGAAGAAAAAAAGAGGGGCAGGAGCACATGTGGGAGGAGACTGGGGGTAGAAGTTCAGAAGATCAGGAAATTGAATAGAGGTATGTAGCAATGAAGGATGGAGAAATGGAGGTAGCCAGCAGAAAGTCCCAGATGCCAGGAAAGCATGAGGCTCCCAGGACACAGTGGTGATGACATTAACTGAAATACCCAATAAAGGGGAGGGAGAACCTGTAGAGACCATTTCCAGGGGTTAGGCAGGGTTGCCAGTTGAGGGATGGGCTTCCCACCCTTCTCAAAATTTTAACCCAAAATTGCTCCTGTCTAAAGAAAATACAGGAGCAATTATGATATTTTACATATAAAATATAAAAAATAGGTAATTAAAAGTTTCTTATTAAACTAGCCAATTGTTTATTTGGAAAACATATTAAAATATAATCCTGATATAAGAATCATTATGTTCTTTCAAATAAAATTATGTGGCTTTATTTTATGCTTTGGGAGAGTACTCAAATTTACATTTTCATGGAAGAGAAATTGTCAGCTCAAATATTGTACTTCAGTGTCATGGGACTTTCAATAAATACTTTTAATATTGATAGCATTATTGAGATAGTCATAAGGAAAAATTATAGTTAATACTTTAATTACAGCCCAATGTCTTCATAAAGACAAATATCAGAAGTTTAAATCTAAAATACTGCTAGTTTTCTTTATACCTCACAAAGTTTATTAATTTGCAACATATACATGCATTACTGGCATGTTTATTTATAATGTAGTTTGATGATATTAAAGTATTTAAAGTGACTAGATTACAACAGAGATGAAGCAATTACTCCAATCAACTTAACTTAAAATGAGACTGTCATAATAAAATATGCCTGCTTGAAAAGCCATTTCAGACTCATTATCCTGGTTTGATAACTTTTCATGTGCAATTACACCAGTCCATCTAATGCAAGCCTCTAATGTGTTATGGGTAGAAAGAAGGGCTTGCTTTTGAAATGCTGAGTGACCTACAAGGTTTTATTTATGTATTAAGTAATGGAAATAGGTTGACGATGTCCTGATTCCACACATTCTCCAATGGCGTCCTCGAATTTTAATCTCATTAAAATACATTTTTTTTCTATTTCACTTTTCTTGTTTTACACTCCTGCTACATTAAAAAGGTCCAAACACAGTTTCCTCCAAATAAAGTCTTTAGATAAGAGGAAAAGACATGCATTAAAATATAATTAAAATAGCAGCAAAAAGTGACAAAAACCAATAAATTTAATGTCATGTAAATTGTCTGAACATTGATAGATCTTTGAGGTAAAATCCTAATCCAAAACTTCACCTCAAAATTGTTTGGATTTACTAGCTTGGAATCCTTAGATATAACTTCATGTGCCGTTTACCTCTAGACAAACTTCTCTATCGGAGTAACTATCAATCAAGTAATATTCATCAACTGAAATTAGAGCATATAATTCAATAAGCATCTAAACTAAGTGGAAATGTCGTGCTGATGTGATAAACATCTGGAATTATAAGCAAAAATGTAAACCAATTTATGACTAAAGATAAAAACCTCCAAAAAGAGCTGGGGACCTTTTTCTCCTACTGAGTCATCATATCCAGCCATGATATGAGGGTCTGTGCCAGTCTTACTGTACCATATTTGGAGACTATTCCTGTGAGGCCTGTTGTTGTTGTTGTTTGAGGTGCCACCATGTAATTTTATTTTACAGGATATTGAAGGTAGTTTAACATTAATTTGTGCTACAACGTGTCCTTTGTGAATGACAGTTGATGTGTCTATCATTTTTTTAATTATCATTAATCTTTTTGACAGTCCAGTCTTTATCCCCCTCCCAGTCCACCCTCTGACAGTTCCTCATCTTATTCCGCCACCTCCCCCCCACCCCCCCCCGTACCCCCATGTCTTCAAGAAGATGTCTCCTCCTGAACTATGCCTCCTTACTCCCTGAGGCCTAAAGTCCCTTGACGATTAGGTGCAACTTCTCCCACTGAGGCCAGACCAGGCAGTCCTCTGCTGTATATGTGTTGGGGCCTCAGATCAGCAGGTGTATGCTCCCTGGTTGGTGGACCAGTGTCTGAGAGATCTCGAGGATCCAGGTTAGGTGAGGTCTTTCTATGGGATCAACCTCCTCCTCAGCTTCTTCCAGCTTTTTCTAATCCAACCATGGTGTTCCCAGTTTCTGTCCATTAGTTGGGTGTAAGTATCTGCATCTGTTTCATTCAGCTGCTTGTTGGGCCTCTCAGAGGGCAGCCATGCTAGGCTCTTGTCTGTAAGCACACCATAGCATCAGTAAAAGCGTCAGGCATTACAGCCTCCCTTTGAACTGGATCGCAATTTGGGGTGTCCCTGGACCCCCATTTCCTCAGTTTCTTCTCCATTTTTTTTTTTTTTTGTTATACCTGCAGTTCTTTTAGAAAGGAACAATTCTTGGTCAAAATCTTCAACTGTGGGACAGCAACCCCATCCCTCCACTTGATGAAGTTTTCTTTTACTGGAGGTGGACTCTACAAGTTCCCTCTCCCCACAGTTGGGTATTTCATCTAAGGTCCCTCCCTTTGAGTCCTGAGATTCTCTCACCTCCTAGGTCTCTGGTACATTCTAGAGGGTTGTCCTCCTCACCTCCAACCCCCCTCCAACTTAGGTTGTCTGCTTCCATTCTTTCTGGCCTTCAGGGCTTCACTCCTGTCCCCCAACCCAAATAGTTGATCATGTTCCACTTTTTCCCTCTCTATCTCCTCTCCTACACAGGTGCCTCCCTCCCTCTGCCTCCCCATGATTGCTTTCTTCTCCCTTCCAAGTGATTCAAGTTATATAACCAAGTTCTGATGAATAAATTGTATCTTTTAATAGTTTGTGTCTTTTGTATCTATCAGAATTGCATATACATAAAAATCTGTAAGGGAAAATATTACTTATTTTATATTGAAGAAAATGTCATTTCAATTTTAGGTGGATAACCACCATATTATATATCATGATAATTTTATTTTATTTGTTCTGTGTGGTCTTTAACATAGGATCAATTAAAATAAAGTCTTTTGCAAATTATAAATGATAATACATTTATTATAATATAATCATTATAATAATCATTAATGATTTAAATGTTTTCAAGAAAATAAAACATCAGAATTTTTATTTTGAATATATATTCAATATATATAGAGATAGATAGATAGATATTCTAGAATCATATATTTTGACATAATATTTTTATATACAGTTGAATTTAAAGAGTAAGGTTTTACTATCAAAATGATTCTTTATTCTAGAAAATATTGGTCAAGTTTATCATCATTAATATGAAGAGGGGACACCAGAATAAAAAATATAACAAGATTTAGTATCAAATAGATGGAAAAAGCAGAGAAAAAACTAAAGTGCTAAGGTCAGTAATGACTTTCAGAAGGATTCATAAAATATTAAGGACAGTGACACTAAACCACAGTGTCCCCTTACATATTTACAGGCTTTTATTACCGAGGAGTCTATATTTAAGTGTAGTAATAAAAATGAAAATTACCTCATTTCTTGGCAGAATTCACAAATGTTAAATAAGTAAAATGTGACTTTAGCTAATCAAATAGAGTTACGATTTCTCTGTTCTTTCCTAAATATGGCAGTTTCTTCTGAGTGTCTTTAAGACGTTGTGACACTGTGTTCATCAATGTCTTTGGTGTGCTACTTAATTGGAAAACTATTTATTTATTTTTGAATATGCATTAAAAATAAAATATCAGCTTTCATGTAGGCAAAAAGATGACTCAAATGTATTGGTCTTCAGACAATATTACATTTTAGAACTTTTAAAGAAATAACTATTGTCTCAACATATTTATTACACAGGTACTGTTTAACTCTAATTCAAAATATTTCCTAAATTATAAAGATGAAATTACATTCTCATGTGTCATAAATACTCAAATACATAGATTTTATAGGAAACATCTTTTGATGACTGACTTTTTCTCTTTTGCCTCATACATTTTTCTAAATATGAAACCAATAACAACAACAAAATTCAATTTCTCTTTGTAGGGATCTACCCTACATGGATTCAACATATAAACATGATCAGTGCATTATGTTGAGAAAAAAAAAACAGAGGCATCTCTAACAAATTCTTTATGTGTCATTCATAATTTATAGTAAAGCTTATCACCAGTAGAACATAATCAAAGAAAGTAAGAATTTAACAGTTGTAAATAAAGGCATTTCACATACTGAACTGACTCCCAATGCTGATAAAAAATGATCATAGTAATTATTTTTATTATAGATATAGTAAGCTTTCAAATATAAGAAGCATATAGCATCCATAAAATTCAAGCTACCAAAAATAGAGAAATTAATTTTAGAAGGTTATCACAACTTGATATAATCTTCTTAATTGAAATAGATAGAAGAGTTCAACTAGGTAGAATACCATAGAGGTGTTTTGCTTTCTTATGTAATACAATGATTGTTTATATTAAGCTGTAAGAATTTAAAATATATAATAGCATGAACATTTATAATATGTTCAGATACTATAAATATATACTTATACATATATCCTGAAAAATATACTTATAAAAATAATATTTTCTCAACTTCAAATAATCTATCATTTCAAAATAGGGGTACCTGAATACACATAAACAAATAAAAAAAGATGATACACTACTAACAAACAATTAAGAACACTCTACCTAACCTGATAAAACTCTGTGTGCAAAATATATTCCTTGTGCCAGCCAGCCAAGCATGTATGACAGGAATGATTTAATTATAGGAGTGAATCACATATCGCAGCCACCATTGATTTAATGAACATTTAATAAAAAAAAAAAACTGATCTTTCCAGATTTATTCCATACAAGTCTGTCGAGTATAGGTTTAAACTTCTTAAGGTAATGTAATTATCAGTTAACTACAAATAAAATATTCTTTCTAATTTATATAGCAGTAAACATCAAAGTACTGGTTAACTTGGAAATTCACTGGCCTAATTCTAACTGGTTTGAATTCTTAGGTTGTTTAAATATTTGTAGATTTCATTAGGCAATATTCATTTCCTGAGAAACATTAAACTCACAACTATCTTTTCTTCATAATACTTAGAAGTACGTATTTCATTTTCATGCCTTTATCTGTATTTACATTGAGTTTTAATCTGTTCTGTAGTTATGAACATATAAGACATTTTTTCTTTTACTGATTATTTATTTTATCATTGAATAACTATTTTAAAATGTGCTGGTACTTAAGTCTATGTTTCTCCTAAAGGTATGTTACTATTTCAGCAGCATAGTCCTCAGAAGGATGAAATAATATTTCATACTTAGGTAGAAGCCCATAATAAAACGTTATGCTTCTATTCCTCCCTTTTGTCAGAACAGTGCTTTCTTCTGAAATATCCTTTCCCTGAATGCATAACTCCTTTAAGAAGCTTGAAGTGAAAATTTGTTTGGTCACTATGAAAATTAGTGCAGTAGTTATTTAGGAAGCTTGGAGTATATGTACCTTAAGACACAACCATACCACACTTGTACATATACCCAAAGGTATATTTTACCACAAAGACATGTTTCCATCCATATTCATTGCTGCACAGTTCATAATAACTTGAAGTTGGAAACAGCCTAGCTGGCCATCATCTGATGAATGGATGAGAAAATGTGGGACACTTACGTATGGTAATGGAATATCATTAGATAATTTAAAAATAACTTTGAAAATTTGTATTTCAAAGCTTGTAACTAGAAAAAAAAATATCCCAAGTAAAGTAACAGAGGCCTCAAAAGATGAGTATGGCATGCATTCTTTTATTTGTACATGTGAGAGTTAAGGCTTCCATCAACATGCTACTATCTGTAAAAGCACAGAGGTTAAATACAGAGGAAGTGAGTAGCGAGCAGGTAAGGATCTCCTATTGAAGGAGAAATAGAATGTACAGTTAGAGAGAAACAAGGGGACTGGAGATGGACAATTAAATAGAGATGAAGACAGAAGGGGGTGTAAGGTAGGGAAACAAGGGAGGCTAACACCAAGAGCTGTTTGGTGGGGGGGTAGTCACAGAAACTCACTGTGGTAAGAGCTTCTTTCAACATATTTACATATGAAAAAACCTAAAGGAAATCACCAAATAATGCAGGTGCCAAAGCCCCAAGTAGATGTCACTTGCTACCATTTCAGACCTCTAGGGTCAGAAATGGGTTACATTTAATTGAGTTGTTGACTAATAGGGCCACATGGAAACCCTAATCAATTTCACTTACCTAGGGAGATCCTTCTCTCACCCATAGTTCCTTAAATTACATCTAACCTCTGTGATTATACAGACTGCAGCGTGTTTATCAATGACTGGAGAGTTAGCTTCTACATATTAAGTGAATACATATTATATTTTATCTTTCTGGGCCTGGGTTACTTCACTGAGGATTTCCTGCCCCCTTAGAACCATCTATCTTCCTGCAAGTTTCATGATACCATTCATTTAGTTATCTTTTAAAAAATGTCTCAGTAGTATGTATGCTAGAAAATGATATCAGATCTTTTTATAGATGATCTTGACCCACAATGTGGTTGCAAGAATTGAATGCAAGGCCTCTCTACAAGCAGCCCATACTCTTAACCACTAAGCTATCTCACTAGACATACATACCATTTTTAAAATAGCTGAGTAATAGTTTATTGTGTAAATTGACCATGCTTCTTTTTCCGTTAAACCATTGAAAGGCATCTAGGGTTTTTCCCCTCAACTTCTGGCTATTATGAATGGAGCAGCAATGACCATGCTTGAACAAGTGTCTCCATAGTAGGATGATTCATGCTTTGGGTACATGCACAAATCTGATATAGCTCAATCTTGAGGTAAATGATTCTCATCTTCCTGAGAAATTGCCATATTGATTTTCATAATGCCTGTACACATATTCACTTTGACCAGCAACGGAAGAGTGTTTTCATTAGTTGGTATCCTCACAAACATGAGATGTTTTGTTTTTTGTTTTTGTGACATTGACTTTTCTGACTGGTATGTAAGATGAAATATTAAAGTAGATTTAATTTGCATTTCACTGATGGATACAAATGTGGAACATTTCTTTCATTGTTTCATTGTTTAAACTTTTTCCCTAATTTTAAATTTTTTTGTTGGTGTTCAATTTCTTCAATTTTTATATATTTTGGGTATTACCCCTCAGTTGGCTACATATTTCGTAAATATCTTTCCACAATTTGAAGCCTGTCATTTTTTCTGAATGTTAGTGTTCTTTGCCAAACAGAACCTTTTCAGTTTCATGAGGTTCAATTTGTTAATTGTTGTCTTTAGTGCCTGTGTAATCAGGAAGCCTTTTCCTGTAACAAAAAAAATCTCAAAACTATTCTTCAGTTTTTCATGTATCAGATTCAGTGAACCTGGTCTCACATTGATTTCATCCATTTTATCCGTCTTGGTCTTTTATCCCTTTAAAGTTGATTTTGTGGATCTATTCAAATTCTTCTGAGTGTAGCCATCAAATCTGGTCAATGCCATTGTCTGAAGATGCTTTCTTTTTTTTCTTAGTTTTTATTTCTGGCTTCTTCATAAAATACCAGATGACCATATGTGTGTCCATTTATGTGTGTCTTTGATTCCATTCCATTGATTAATGTGTTTTGTGCCAACTCCATGGTGTTTTTCTTATTATAGTTGTGTGCATTTAAGATCAGGGATGGTGAGCTCTCCAAGATTTGTCATTAAGAATTGTTATAGCACCTATAGTTTTGGATTTTTATATGAAGCTAAAAACTGTACTTTCGAGTTCTGCGAAGAATTGTGTTGGAATATTGATGATAGCTATTGATTATTTTGTTTTAATTTTGTATCATATTTTTGCTGCTTTTTAAGTTTTTCCTGGTGGAATATTTAGAGTAATTTATTTGTATAATTATATCATCTGCAAATAAAGATATTCTGACTCCTTCCCTTCTCACTTGTATCATTTTGATCTATTTCAGCTGTCTATTGTTGTAGCTAAGAATTTATGTACTGTATTGAAAGGGTAAGTGGAGAGTAGACAACCTTGTACTAATATTTTCCACCACTATTAATACATCCCATGACCTAAAAAAGAAAAAAAAAACCCACATGTTTTAATAATGACAAAACAATATCCACCAGGTCACCCAAATTCTGTTTTCTCATTAACCAATTCTAGTAGACTTTTCAAGAAAAATAAAACCTTGGGTGTCAGCCTAAAGCCATCTTATTCTTTACTTCATTCTAAGATGATGGAATTTCTATGATGCGTCTATTCCATGCCTATTTCTGTCAGAAAGATATTTGTCACTCCTGATATTTATAGAACTTGTTACAAATTTAGCTAAAGTGAAAATCACAGAACATTCACCTTTTATGTTTTTTCTATTTTTAATATCTCCTCCTATAAGAGCTTGAGAATATCAGAATTACCTCTCTAAAATAAAATTCTACTGATTTAGCTGATCTTTTTTCAAAAAAATTGAAATAAAATGCTAATGGTTTGTCCACAGAGCACAATGTCATAACATTATATTGCATATTATCCAGTAAAATGACATCTGTATTTTACATGCAAAGGTTCACACATTGTAGTTACATATTGCATGTTTATTTATTTCCTTAAGTTTCATTCTGATACACATTCTATATAAATGAGTTCTGCTGATGTTTTGCTATGATTGAACGAATGAAGTAATAAAATGTTCTTCTCATACCATTAGGATAGGGCAGTTTGACTTTTGTTTTGTTTGTTTGTGTTTTTGTTTTGTTTGTTGTTGTTTTGTTTGTTTTACCAATATGGGGGTTCCTCATGGATTTCTAGCTTTCCTAACAACTAGGACAAATGCTTGAAAAAGCAAGTCTTAAATTCCCACATTGCTAAAAAATGTTATCATTAGAAAGAAGAATGTATGTGTAAGTCCTAGCTTTACTTCAGAGAACATGAACAAACTGAAGCCAAATTTTGAAATGGCAAAATACAAACCCATGACACAAACAACTCCCTTGTACACCTGGGAAACAAAAAAAATCATCTGAAACTTAATTTACTCATTCTGTTGAGTCAGCTAGAAATAAAATGTAGTTAATGTGGATGGAAGTGTTTAATAGATTGGTCACATCCTTGTGGACACATTCAGTTTCACTCTCCATGACTCACAGCTTGTAGATTATAAGAAGTCTCTTAGAGTCAGACATGACAAATCCGTCAGATGGATAATTAATTTCTATTTATTACTTTTTCCTCGTTAACAATGACTGTAGCATCTCAATATCACTAAGCAGTTCTAACCACAGTTAATAAGTACTCTTTACTTTTGATAATGACAATTTGTTCAGTCTTTAACCGAGGTTTCCTTTTTCTTCTTTTTATTTTATTCTTTCCTTTGATCAAAATTTCCTAAGAAAGAATGTACAATTGAATGATGAATGGTGTAACTTTTTATTGATGACCCAGATAGTTCAAAGTCTAATTACATTGATTTTCTGATTGTGCCCAAGTCATTTTAATCAACCAATCTTTCAAATGTGATGTTGCCTGATTACAATTACAGGGTTTCGGTTGGTAGTATAAGTAATCAGTGATCAAATTTACAAAAATAATTGATATCTTTCAAATATTTTTTAACATACAGAACAATTTTAAAAAACTTGTTGAAACATTTTATGACTACAATTTGAGTAGCAACATAGAATAATAATGGATTGTTCAATGAAAAGACATTATCCTCCATATGAAGAATAGTGTGGTAATTTATTTTAAAAATGTAGAATGTAAAAAATGTAAAATTGTGTTCTAGCACTGACAGTACTATTGTTAGAGATTCAGGCTGATTAAAATAAATTGCTTTTATATTTCTATCATTCTATTTTACAAAGTTTTGATTAACAAATGAGAAAAAATTCTTTCTATTTTCATTCAAATGTATTATAAGTAAAGTTATAAATTTTAATATGTACCTTTCACAATCAAAGTAAAACTGAATAGTTACACATTCTCATAATGTTTATGTAGGTCATCATTAGAGTGTCCTGCTCTGTTTAGAAATTTTGTTAATTGGCTTTGAATAAAACATTACTGGGATAGAGCCTGATGAAGAAAACATTTTATAAACAAATTATTTCCATAGATATTTATTGAATATGTAAGGCAATATTTATATTTATAATGTATGTGAGATATTACAGAAAGTCTAACATGGTTTTTTTTAAAAACCATGTTCAATTGGCAGCTAATATAAAATATCATAATTATTACTGAAGCCAAGTATCCATTAATCAAAATAACAGAAATAACCAATTTTCAAAACGGAAAGTTTTCTCTGGCTCAGTCATAACCTTCTGGTAGGGAAAGACATCTCAATAATGGGGCCATCTTGGGTGTCTACCTCGTTATCTATAACATAAAAGAAACAGTCCAGGATCTCAGCATTCCTTCAAAATCAGATCCTCAGTGACCTAACTGCCCATAGTGGAGCTCTATCCTATGTTCTCAAAATATGCAATTAAGACGCAAGAGCTCCCAGAGACTAACACCCGCCGCCCCCAACCAAATAGTGCATATGAAGAGACCTGTGGCTCCAGCTGTATATGTAGCAGAGGAAGGCTTCATCTAGCATCAATGGGAGGAGAGGCCCTCAGTCCTGTGAAGGCACCATCCCCCAGTGTAGGGGAATGCCAGGACAGTAATGTGGGAGTGGGTGGGTGAAAGGGAGAGCACCCTCATAGAAGTAGGAGGACAGAGAATAGGAAAGGTGGTTTTAGGAGGGGAAACTTGGAAAGGGGGATAACATTTGAAATGTAAATAGATAAAATATCCAATAAACAAGTTAATATACATATATTAAGGAAGTATACCTACTCTGGAGTATTTCCCTATGGTTTATTTCCAAAACAGAATTAAAAGCTGAAACATTTCTTAAATTTTATTTTTCATTGAAAATAAGGTATTTTAATACAGTATATTCTGATTATAGTTTCCCCTCTCATATCCTCTCCACTTACTTATCAATACCTTTGTTCTCTATATGACTAGACTGTAAATAAATAAAATAAGTTAAATTTAAAAAGGAACTAACAGGCAAATAAAAAGGAGAGCCAACAAAACTAGAAAAGGAAACTAAAGAGATGCAATTTTTGATCCAATATTGGTCATTGCTTGCAGCAGGAACTGTGGGTCCACCTCAATATAAATGCTGGAGTGGCAGGGGGTGCAGATGCAAAAGCATCTCCTGCAGGAGGACATAATTAAGGACTTCCTGAGAGACCAAAAATTGCTGGCACAGAAAATACCAGCCAATAAGGAATTGCAGTTTAGAAGAGATGCTTTCTTGGGACCAATGGGGCACCAGTGAAGGGAATTAAAGGAGCTTGTAGCAGCATTCTTGTGAACTTGCTGCAGGTCTCACCTATTTCTTGAGTCTGTGTCATTGATGTTGAGCCACCTCATCTCCATCCTCCAAGGGCAGGTACCCCCAAGGGCAGGTAGGAACCAACAGTGAGTTGTCCAGGGCAGAGGCAGCAATTGCTAGGCATGGCCAAGAAATGGTGAGTACAAATACATTGGGTAATTTACACATATTTTCTGATTGGATAATACTAGGGTCTGGAGCTTGGTAGTAGCTGGAATCTAGAAAAACAAGTTACTTCTGTTTTGAAAGTTTATTACTGTAATTTCTAGAAACTAATGAACATCCCACATTCCAGAATAGTTTGGACATGCTAATACAAGACAATGCACATGCCAATTCCAAAGTACGGTTCCTGAGAACCAACTGTCTTGTAGGAGTGAAAGGAAGAAGAGAATCACGATATAGAAGATGCTGGCCAGAGATTCAGAGACAAGAATGAAAGTCTGAATGACTGAACATGTAGAATATTAGTATCAGCGGAGATCTGGAAGCAAACGACAGACACACTAACTGGCAGTAAAAGTTTGTCAATGAAAAAGAGGTACCTATAGTTACTTGCATCATGTAAGAAACATATATTTCATTCTAACTCTCTGAAGTCTTCTGTTATTAATGTCCATATATTTCTACTTAAATAAGAACTTAAATAACTATGCAATTATTACTATAATAGTCATTTATTAATTGCTGTTAAATTAAACCTATTAGTTGTACATACTTTCAGATGATAATTATCCATGAGAAAAACCCAGGATATAGAATTAAAGTTCAGAGACTATACAAATCTTTTAGTAAAAGTACTTAATAAAAGGCTCAATATGACTTAATAAAGTTAATATCTTGTTACATAAAAGTTCATGGAAATATTCTTGAAAAATCTTTTATTAATTTGTAAGATCACCATTTATTAATTTTTATGGTTGGGATTTGACACATCCAAATAGGGATTAGTTAATTTCATTTCATAAAAAAAGAATAGAAATTCAACTTGATTTTACAGTTATAATTATTTATCTTTGACTGAAAAGACCCACTTACATGAATTATAAATTAATTAACTTTAAATGGAGTATAGATACTTGAACTTTAAACTATTATCAACTGATAAAATTTAAAATTAAAAGAAATACTTGATAGTTTTTTAAATTTATTTTTTATGTGTGTTTACCTGCATATATGTATGTACACAAAGAGCATGCCTGGTCCCTTTAGGGGCCAGAAGAAGGAGATGGATTTTCTAGATAAACAAATTCTTGACCAAACTAATGTAAGAAAAGAATGATTTTATCCAACTTACAGTTTGAGGTGAAGTTCATCACATCTTATGTTCAATATTCTTTGCAAATTCCACACGCTTTGTTCTGATCACTTAGTAGTTTATATGAGCTTGTCTTTACTGAGTTATGTCTTTTATGACATAAAGAAGGGTAATCACGCAAAAAAATTCAGAAAAATATCTTCATTAACTACATCTTCCATAGAAACCCTTTTAAACCCAAGCCTAATCATACAAACCAAACTATTATACCACAGTATTTTTGGTAAAATCTATAGTTAGAATTTCTGCAATGGCCACTTCTCCACCCAGGCCAGACCAGTGGCCTAGCTGATACCTATCCAAACTCTGCAGGCTGTATGCTTCCTGGATATCTGCAGTGACCAAGGATACAGATGAGAATTTTACTCAAATACCCACGCCAGTTGGGACACCCACACAGCCCAGTTGAAGCAGGACCTATCCCCCCACACCCACCCCCTACCCCTGAGTTCCACCTCCCTTCTGTCCTACTTCCCCACCCAGGCCAGACCAGTGGTCAAATACCTGCCCAAACTCTGTAGCCTGTAAGCCTTCCAGGAGGTCAGAAGTAACCAGAGAGAGAAGAGGTCTGTAGTAACCAGGGACACAGGAGGACTGCTCTAAGTGGGGACATAAGACAGTCACACTAACCAGAGACAACACTGCCTGCCTAAAAAAGATACCAGCTCTAAATCAGGTCATAGAGCTCTACAGGCCTACAAGGAACTTACATTGCTGGTTCCAGTCAGAGATATCCAAGCCAATTAACACTAGAGAGAAGTAACCACAGATCACATGCTACACAACCAAACACAATTTGGAACCAGTTCGCCAAGGACAGTAAGCCCTGTCTAGCTTCACATGCATGAAAAGTGAGATAATGACCTAAAAATTCCATTTCATGAAGATGATAGAGGCCTTTAAGAAGGATATAAAGAAATCTTCCAAAGAAATACAGGAAAACACAGGCAAACAGAAGCCCTTAAAGAAACAAATAAATCATTCAAAGAAATACATGAAAAGTTTTCAAGCATGTAAAGTAATTGAACAAAACAGTCCAAAAGCTAAAAATGGTAACAGAAACAGTAAAGAATACAAAATTTGGGGGAAAACCTGAAGATGGACAACTTAGAAAAGAGATCAGGAGCTAGAGATGCAAGCATCACCAATGGAATACAAAAGAGAGAAGAGAGAATCTCAGGTGTAGAAGATACCATAAAATGAAGAAAGGGGGAACAAGATCACATAGTGAGTTGGGGGAACAAGAGTGAAGCACCAAGGGCCAGCACAATGAATGGAAATATAAAACCTCTGGAGGTGAGAGGTGGTGGGGATCATCTAGATTGTACCAGAGACCTGGGAGGTGTGACATTCTTAGGACTTGTTTGGGGTAACCTTAGCAAAAATGCTGAACACTGGGGAAAGGGATCTCGAAGCGTTCACCTCCAATAGATAAACAGTGCCTCAAGTGGGTTACCAACCCACAGTCAAATTTCCTGACCAAGAATTGTCTGAAAGAAATGAAGGGAAAAAAACGGACAAGAGACTGAAGGAAAGCCATCCAATGACCATTCCATCTTGGGATCCATCTCATTGGGGAACACCAAGGCCTGACATGACTATGCTATGTTATACTTACAGACAGGAGCTTGGCATGGCTGCCTTCTGAGACCCCCTACCTGAAAGATGACTGAGACAGAAGCAGATACTTACACAAAACCACCGGACTAAAGGGTTGAAGAAACTGAAAGAGAGAGTGATCCCATAAGAAAACCAACAGTCTCAACTAAACCAGACCCTAGGGAGTTTCTAGAGACTAAGCCACCAACCAGAAACATATACAGGCTTGTCCAAGCCCCCTGGAGCATACACATAGCAGAAGTCTAATTGGTCTGCCCTCAGTTGGAGAAGATGTGCTTAATCCTGGAGAGACTTGAGGCTCCAGGGAAAGGGGAGGTTTGGTCAGTAGAAGGACCCTCTTTGATGCAAGGAGGAGGAGAAATGGGGTAGGGAATTGTGGGAGAAAGTTTGAGGAGCAACAACTGGAGTATAAATAGATAAAATTCGTTTTTTAAAAATAATTTCTACAATGGAAACTCCCACTTTGAAAGCATCCACCAACCCATATTGACCCAACCATTTCCAACAAATCTCTGATAAATCAAGACTCCCAATGAAAATATGAAAAAAAATTCAGTATTCTTTAGTTCTTTTCAGAACAGTGAGCCTTGAAAGAAGTAACAATATTAGTATATTAGATGACGTTAATTTTTAATATAGAGACTTTATTATTCTCAGTGAATGTATTACAAATGAAGTTTTTAAATTTCTATAATTATAAGTCCACTAATTTCTTTCCTTGTATAAAATAATAGCCATAGGAACAGTAATGCAAATTAGGTTCATAACCTACCACTTTCGCATGTTTCTTTCCACTGTTATAGGAGACAGAAATAACCATTTGGAAATAAAACCTATTGTACACAAGCATAATTTTATCTATTTTAAATGTCTTTAAACAACCTTGTAAAGTGGTCATGAACTCTTGCAAAGCCTATTTTTCTCTAAAGAAATACCTTCGAGTGTTTAAGGGAAAAGTCAGGCATTTTCAATCCCCTTTGAACATAAAGATAAAAACTGCTATGTTAAAAACCTAGTAATAATTAACTAGAGATCTAAAGGGCCAATTTGCAATAGACTCTTTAAAGAGGCAAATCCATTGTGCTGAATGGAACTTATAATTGTTCATGAAATATTTGCATATGAGAGTTAACTGCAATTCTCCAAAGGAGTGGGATGTGATTGGAATTCTCTCTTTGCTACATTTGAATGCACCTACACCTGCATGGTACATTGGAGAAAGCATGGCTGTAATACAGACATGCAACTACCATTTTCTAAAATGTATTATATGCAGGGAAAATGACATCTAAATGCATCTCTCTAACTCAGCATTTCCATTACATGTGGTACATATAGGAAAAAATACCTATTGCAGATTAATGTCTGTCTTAAACAGTTACATATTTGGTATACATCAATTAAAGTTAAAGTCCTTTAACCCAAATCTCCGTTAAAACTCTGTTAAATAGAATGCTCATTTTCCTTTAGACCTCTAGCATTTTGTCTGCTCTATTCCCCTAGTTGTGAATTTCTTCCCCGACATCCTGCCTGTGACAAAATATGTTTTTTTCTCCATGCATTGGTGTTTTCGTTATATCCCACATATAAGTGAAATAAAGCCATATCGTATCTCCTGTTTTATAAGTGTGTGTGTGTGTGTGTGTGTGTGTGTGTGTGTGTGGTAACATGGCTCTCTTGGACTAAGTTCCTTATTGCTGTAGTTACATATACTAGAGAGTTGAGTTCTAGTGATGGTCTTATACATGTCTAATTCAAATTCTTGGGTTTCTAGAAACCAAATTTCTAGAAACATTTAATTAGATTAAAGTCATTATACCCCACAGTTATTTCTGTTGTATCATAATTATTCTACAGTCTTCCTGGTGGGGCTTCCACTGTGTCTCCTGTTCAAGACACTGGGTTCCTGAATCATAAACTTTATTAAGACATGTCTTAGTTCATTTGATTCCACTTCGGTGAGAACGGAAGACAATGGTGCCAAAGCTGAGCAATGCCAATTCTCTGAAGTCTGAGGAGGCTTTTGTTTGATCTTCTGTGTGGAATATATAACTTCAGGATCGGCAGCATTTCGGATATATTTTAGAGTGCTTTTCTCTCACAAACACAGAGGGAATTTTCTTATAACTTCAATCATGAGAACCATTAGATTCTTAGCCAGGGAAGCAAAAATATGGAGGTGAATTTATGGTTGCACCAAAGAAGATTCTTTTTCGAAAACCGGTGTACACACTTTCACCATCAACTTGCCTCCTAGATTCCTGTGGTACTTCTATTTCTACCTGTTTTCAACCTTTGGGTGTCAGCTCTCTCTTTAACTCGAGTTCTTTAAGAATAAAATTTGTGAATGGTTTCCGTTCTGTTCATCTTTTCCCACATCACAGAACTTTAATTGTTTCTTAGTAACTCCTTGTGTGGAGAAGGAAAGTTCTTTTCTGTTTAGTAATGCTTGAAGCGCTGTAGGTCAGTGCTATCCCTGTCTGTACTGACATGACTACAGTTCCTATCATTTACTCACAAACCAGGATCATGCAGCATTGTTAGATTGTACCAATTTTTCTACAGTATTCTACATTCTCATATTTGTGTGATTAATTTACTGACATTTCTGGGTAAAATAACAGACATATTTCTAAGGTGGAAAGAAAGAAAAGACATAGGTGCATGAATCTTTTAGTTAGCTGGTTAGAGATCACTAGCTAAATCTAGTGAATATGAGAAATATGCTCCAAAATTATGACAAATCCACACCTTTAAAAAATTTAGTTGACTAATTTGTAAAACACAGAGTTAGAGTTTTTTAAATTTAAACATAGTATTTTGATAACATTTTCCCCCAAAACAGTACATAAACTATGCAGGTTCTTTTTCCAATAAAATATTACTTTTATTTTTAAAAACTTTATATACTTAGAAAAAAATTAAAAGAACAAAAGCAATATGTAATTATTACAACCAAGAAGGAAATATGTCCATGACTTGGGGCTGTTTGAAAGGGTCTGTGTCGTTATGTAAAATATGAAGCTCTAAAGAGACGATAAATCATGAAAAGTTATTTTCTCCCCCAAAACCTTTTAATCTTTTTAAGAATGAGAGTTCAACACACAATATTCTGGTGTTTTCAGTCCTGCTATCTTCACGTTCCATGTCTTCTCTGTGAGTATTTGCTCCTAGAATTTACATTGAGGAACACTGATCATGGAGTTTGGGCATCCATTGTTTTTTCTTTTAAGATTCTGTTTTGTTTTGGATCTACTGCTTGAAGCCCTTTAATGTTATCATCTTCATCTTTTTCAATTTCTTGAATTTTTCATTTTTTATTTACTGCTTATTTATTTACTGTTTATTTTATTTGTATTTGTATTCATCGATTTATATTTCTGCTTTCTTTAAAAGTAGAGTCTTGTTCTATAAACAACCCAATGAAGGGCCGCCATTTTTCGGATATTTTTAGGCAGTAGACAATTCCATGCTTATCTGCTCAGACTAATCAAGTCCAAACTTACCACAGTCTTTGCTGGTCTGTGCCAATAGCCCCAGGTTGTTGTAGTGAATATTTTTGCTTATCTTAGGGTTCTACCCACATTTTATTCAAATAGCTAAGGGTAGCACTGCTTCCCACTGTGTTCTGAAATATCAATAGCATGAAGTTTTAGCTGGTGATTGGTTATTGTTTTATGTTAAAATCTTGTAATACCATTTCATTTTTCTTACCTCATAAGGTGTTTATTTTTCAAATTCCTAGTTCTGTGTACATTTGTGGAGTGATAAAGGTTAAAGATCAAATTTCTAATTTCTACATATATTTCCCTGATAAGGCCAGTAAATATAAGTTTATTTTATAGATTTCCCTATCCTCTTCTTCTTCTTCTTCCTCCTCCTATAACAACAACAACAAAACAATATTATTTTCATTAGTGTTAAATATCTGAATCCATCCTCGGTTTGTAAGTTTTTCTCACTATATTTTAGTGTTTTGCAGTTTTACATATATTTTAATCAATCTTAATTTCCAAATCCTGTTTATTTTTTGATATTTTCTTCATTTAAATGAATAGATGAAGCATCGATAGGCTTCATATGAGCAACATGATCAAAGCCACCTTGTACATACAGTGACATTTTTCTTCTTTCTTTTCTCTTTTTGTGTGTGTTTTTGTGTGTATGTGCATATGTATGCATGTGCGTGTGAGTGTGCGTGTGCGTGTGTGTGTGTGTGTGTGTGTGTGTGAGAGAGAGAGGGGGGGACTTATGTGTGCTAACACAAGCATATATGTATGTGAGTACTTGGAACAAGAGAATGTGGAGGTCCCTGGTTGAAATTGAGGGTCATTCTAACTCGCCCACTTTATTTATTAATTGAGGCAGGGTCTCCCAAACAAATCCAAGTTTGTCACATGAATAATCTTACATGCTGATTTGGTCTTTAGATCTCCTGTCTCTTTCTTCCTATTCTGGATTAGGCCAGAATACTGCCCACTAGACATTCATTGTATTCTGGTGATCTGAATTAGGGTCCATGAGGTAACTTTGATGTAGCTACTTTACAAGGTAGACTAAGAATTATTGTCACATAGAAAACACCTGGGTGCTGAGCGGATAAGGAAAATTATATTTGTAAAGCCTTTTGGTGCTTCTGTCAGGAAAGATAGTATAAAACAGATTTTTTATTGTTGTAAGAAGACTCTCCCCAAAGCAGCTTACAGACATTCATTGCTGGTACATTAATAGCAATTGAAGTGAATTTTCAATAGTTTTGTGTAGGCTTTATGGGCAAGCATTAATTTACATATTAAAATACTTCAGGGATGTTTTAAAAATTCTTCTTAAAGCATAGCTTGAATAGAATATTTGAATAAGTATTTGAATTTGTTTTACTATTTAATGACTGTTTTTCTATTTAATAATTAGTTTTCAAATGATTCAAATGTGAAACAAGTTTACACATAATCTGTGGAACACATTGTTAACATTTTAAAACAGTTTTGGAGTAAAATGTGAGTTTCAACAAATATTTAAATCACTGCTATAAAATTAATAACATATAGTATATGTGAACATCAAGTCAACTTTATGTTAGTCAAATACTTAAATTGTTTTTAAAATAAATTAGTCTATTCTTTACACAAATATGATATATAACAAAAATACATGGTTTTTAAATTTCTGTCTAACATTATTAAAATACTTCTTAAAACAAAAAATGTCTTGTGATCATTATTTTAAGCTTGAAGAAATTTCTTACATTTAGAAATTGTATGATTCCAAAGAATTTTATTTCATTATGTGGGCATGATTAATAATGTCATTCTATGACATTGATTTGTAGTCATACCATTATTAAGAACATAGTACTTATCTGAAAGGACAGTTTAAATTGTTTCACATGTTAATATTAGCCAATTGTTTGCACCTTTTTTATTCTTCTCTCATATATTGCATCCCAACTGCAGTTTCTTCTCCCTCCACTTCTCCCAGTCCTACCCTTCCCTCTTCTCCAGATCTACTCCTCCTCTGTTTCCCCTCAGAAAAAAAGCAGTCCTCCAAGGGATATCAACTGAACAGAGCATAACAAGTTCCAATAAGTCTAGGCCCAAAGGTGTAACAAGGCGGGAATGAGACAACCCAGTAGAAAGTTTGCTAGTGTTCATGACTAAGTAATTAACTAGCAGCAAGTTAAGATAGGAAGGAATTTCTTTTCTTTCTTTCTTTCTTTCTTTCTTTCTTTCTTTCTTTCTTTCTTTCTCTCTCTGTCTCTCTCTCTCTCTTTCTTCTTCTTCTTCTTCTTCTTCTTCTTCTTCTTCTTCTTCTTCTTCCTTTTGTTTCACTGTTTCACGTACATCCTAACCTCATTGTAGAGATGGGGAGAAACATAAGTAGCTGCTTGCTGTCTCAAGGGAAGAACGAGTCTCCTCCTCACATCTTAAAAACCGAGAGAGCAGAAATGGAAAAAAAAAAAAAAAAAAAAAAAAAAAACAGAGACACAAAATTTCACAGTCCCATACTTACTGAATCGTATCCTCAGTGAGATTCCACTTCCCATACTTTCTGCAACCTTCCAGGACAGTGCTATGAGTTGGTGAATATGTACTACAATGCATGAGTATATTTAATAATTTTATCCATTAGGAAGCTTTATAAAACTGACAACAGATTGTTGCTCCTCTCCTTTTATTTTTTTTCCTGAAGAAAGTCACATTAAAAGCACTGGAGAGATGGCTCACTGCTCTTCTGAAGGTCTTTAGTTAAATTCCCAGCACCCACATGACATCTCACAATTGATGCCATCACTTTCTATGCAGATGTACATGCAGACAAAGTACCTGTATACAAAAAATACATAAACTAATCTTTAAAAAAGCAACTTCTAAGATGGAAAGATGGCTCATCAGTTAAGAACATTGACTGCACTGTTGGGTTGGGCATACATCTAGCAGGTCTGCTCCCGTGACGACACCATATCCTGAACCTTCCCAGAGCAACAGATAAGAATCCTCCATCACAACCCTAAGCCACAGAGCTGTAACCCACCCAAATTTTACGTCTCTGGAATACCACTCTCCTTCTGCCACTCACTTGGTCCTTTTGCTTGGGGAAGACACCTGGCTGGTCTGCTCCATTAAGACACCTCATCCTGAACCTTCTTACAGCAGCTGGTAAGAACCCTCCCCCATAACCTTACACCTCAGAACTGCAACTGGGAGCCTGCAGCACTCTGGACCCATCACCCACCCAAACCCTGCCCCTCTAGAAAACCACTCACCTTCTGCCCTTCTCTTGGCCTTTTTGGCTGGAGCAGACACTTAGCTGGTCTACTCCTGTGAAGACGCCATATCCTGAACCATCTAAGAATAGTGGTGGTACCTCTGCACTCAGAGCAGCAAAGTAACCACTGCACTCAGAACAGCAGGATTTCAGGATGCCAGAGGAAGCCTGAGCCCCAGGAGCTCTTCCACCCAGGAGCTCAGGATCACAGGATCACAGAGACATCAGGACTCTGAGGAGTTCTGACACAAGCAAGATAACTGGAAAGACAGTCTCCTGTCAGAGACAGTGAGTGCAGGTAGCACTAGAGTTAACCAGATGGCAAAAGGCAAGCACAAGAATATAAGCAACAGGAACCAAAGTTATCTGGCATCATCAGAACCCAGTTCTCCTACCCTAGCAAGTTCTGGACACCCCATCACATATGAAAAGCAGAATTCAGATTTAAAATCACTTCTCATGAGGATGATAGAGGTCTTTAAGAAGGACATAAAAAACTCTCTTAAAGAAATACAGGAGAACACAGGTAAACAGGTAGAAATCCTTAAAGAGTAAACACACACACACACACACAAACCCTTAAAGAGTTGCGAGAAAACAAAACCAAACAGGTGAAGGAATTAAACAAAACTATCCAGGATCTAAAATGGAAGTAGAAACAATAAAAAAATTTCACAAAGGGAGACTATCCTGGAGATAGAAAACCTAGGAAAGAGGTCAGGAGTCATAGATACAAGTATTACCAACAGAATACAAGAAATAGAAGAGAGAATCTCATGTGCAGAAGATACTATGGAAAACATTGACACAACTGTCAAAGAAAATGCAAAAGGCAAAAAACTCCTAACCCAAACAGCCAGGAAATTCATGACACAATGAGAAAACCAAACCTACAGATAATAGGTATAAACAAGAGTGAAGATTCCCAACTTAAAGGGCCAGTAAATATCTTCAACATAATTATAGAGGAAAACTTTCCTAACCTAAAGAAAGAAATGCAGATGAACATACAAGAAGCCTACAGAACTCCAAATGACTAGACCAAAAAAGAAATTCCTCCCGTCACATACTAATCAAAACATCAAATGCATAAAACAAAGAAAAACACACTAAAAGCAGCAAGAGAAAAAGGTCAAGTAACATATAAAGGTAGACCTATAAGTATTACACCAGACTTCTCACCAGAGACTATAAAAGTAAAAAGATCCTGGACTGATATACAGACCCTAAGAGAATACAAATGCCAGCCCAGACTACTATACCCAGCAAAACTACCAATCACTATAGATGGAAACCAAGATTTTCCATGACAAAACCAAATTTGAAGAATATCCTCCCACAAATCCAGGCTACAAAGGATAATTGATAGAATACTCTAAAACAAGGAAAGAAACTACGACATAGAAAAAGCAAGAAAGTAATCTTCCAACAAACCCATAAGAAGCAAGCTACATAAACATAATTACACCTTTAAAAATTAAAATAACAGAAAGAAACAATTAGTATTTCTTAATATCTCTTAATATCAATGGACTCAATTCCCCAATAAAAAGAAATGGACTAACAGACTGGATATGTAAACGGGACCTAAAATTTTGCTGCATACAGGAAGTGCACCTCAGTGGCAAAGACAGACACTTCCTCAGAGTAAAAGGCTAAAAAAACATTTTTTCAAGCAAATGGCCCCAAGAAACAAGCTGAGGTAGCCATTCTAATTTCAAATAAAATCAACTTTCAACCAAAAGTTATCAAAAAAGATAAGGAAGGACACTTCATACTCATCAAATAAAAAAATCTACAAAGGTGAACTCTCAATCTGAACATCTATGCTCCAAATGCTAGGGCGCCCACATTCATAAAAGAAACTTTACTAAAACTCAAACTACACACTGCACCTCACACAATAATAGTGAAGGATTTCAACACCCCACTTTTAGCACTAGACAAATCATGGAAACAGAAACTAAACAGAGAAACATTGGAATTAACGAAAGTTATGAACCAAATGAATTTAATGTATATCTATAGAATATTTCATCCTAAAACAAAAGAATATATCTTTTTCTCAGTACCTCATGGTACCTTCTCCAAAATAGACCATAAAATTGGTCACAAAGTAGGTCTTAACAGGTACAAAAAAGAGTCAAATAATCCTTTGCATCCTATCAGATCACCATGGGCTAAGGCTGGTCTTAACAATATCAAAAACAATGGAAATCCCACATACCTGTGGAAACTGAACAATGCTATACTCAATGATGACTTGGTCAAGAAATAAATAAAGAAAGGAATTAAAGACGTTTTAGAATTTAATGAAAAATAAAGACTTGTCATACCAAAACTTATGGGAAAAAAATGAAAGCAGTGCTAAAGAGAAAATTCATAGCTCTAAGTGTCTACAAACAGAAACTGGAGAAAGCATATACTAGCAACTTGACAACACACCTGAAAGCTCTAGAACAAAAAGAAGTAAATACAAGAGGAGTAGACTACAGGAAATAATCAAACTCGGGCAGAAATCAACCAAATAGAAAACAAACAAAAAAAAAAAACAAAAACAAAAACTATAAAAAGAATCAACAAAACCAAGAGCTGATTCTTTGAGAAAATAAACAAGATAGATAAACCAGACTAACCAGAGGGCACAGAGACACTATTCAAATTACTAAAATTAGAACTGAAAAGGAAGACATAACAAAAGAAACTGAAAAAATTAAAAAAAAAAAACAGATCCTAATACAAAAGTTTATATTGGACAAAACTGAAAAATCTGGATGAAATGGACAATTTTCTAAACAGATACTAAGTACCAAAGTTAAATCAGGAGCAGATAAACCATCGAAACAGTCCCATAATCCCTAAAGAAATAGAAACAGTCATAAAAGTCTCCCCGCCAAAAAAAAGCCCAGGACCAGATGGTTTTAGTGCAGAATTCTATCAGACCTTCAAAGAAGAACTAATACCAATTCTCTTCAAACTATTCCACAAAATAGAAACAGAAAGAAGACTATCCAATTTGTTCTATGATGCCACAATCTCACTCATACCTAAACATCACAAAGACCCAACAAAGAAAGAGAACTTAAGACCAATCTCCCTTATAAATATTGATGCAAAAATACTCAATAAAATTCTTGCAAACCGGCCAGGCAGTGGTGGCGCACGCCTTTAATCCCAGCACTTGGGAGGCAGAGGCAGGTGGATTTCTGAGTTTGAGGCCAGCCTGGTCTACAGAGTGAGTTCCAGGACAGCCAGGACTACACAGAGAAACCCTGTCTCGAAAAACCAAAAAAAAAAAAAAAAAAAAATCTTGCAAACTGAATCCAAGAACACATCAAAGCAATCATACATCATGATCAAGTAGGATTTATCCCAGGATTGCAGGAATGGTTCAATATTCGGAAATCCATCAATGTAATCCACTACATAAATAAACTCAAAGAAAAAAAAAAACACATGATCATCTCACTAGATGTTGAGAAAGCATGTGACAAAATTCAACATCCCTTCATGTTAAAAGTCTTGGAAAGATCAGGAATTCAAGTCCCATACCTAAACATAGTAAAAGCAATATACAGCAAGCCAGTAGACAACATCAAACTAAACGGAGAGAAACTGAAACAATCCCACTAAGATCAGGGACTAGATAAGGCTGCCCACTCTCACCCTACCTATTCAATATAGTACTGCAGAAAGTCCTAGCTAGAACAATTAGATAACAAAAGCAAGTCAAAGGGATGCAAATAGCAAAGGAAGAAGTCAAAATATGACTAATTGCAGATGATATGATAGTACACTGGAGTGACCCCAAAACTTCCACCAGAGAACTCCTAAACCTGATAAACAACTTCATCAACGTGGCTGGATATAAAATTAACTTAAACAAATCAGTAGCCTTCCTCTATTCAAAGGATAAACAGGCTGAGAAAGAAATTAGAGAAATGACACCCTTCACAATAGACACAACTAATATAAAATACCTTGGTGTGAATTTATCCAAGCAAGTGCAAGATCTGTGTGACAAGAACTTCAAGTCTCTGAAGAAAGAAATCAAAGAAAATCTCAGTAGATGGAATGATCTCCCATGTTCATGGATTGGCAGGATTAATATAATAAAAATGGCCATCTTGCCAGAAGCAATCTACAGATGCAATGCAATCCCCATTAAAATCCCAATTCATTTTTTACATAGTTGAAAAAAGAAAGGATCAAATTCACTTGGAATGACAAAAACCAAGGATAGAATAAACTATTCTCAACAATAAAAGAAATTCTGGAGTAATCACCATCCCTGACCTCAGGTTGTACTACAGAGCAATAGTGATAAAGACTGCATGGTATTGGTACAGAGATAGGCAGGAAGATCAATGGAATAGAATTGAAGACCCAGAAATGAACCCACACACCTATGGTCACTTTTTCTTTGACAAAGTAGTTAAAATTATCCAGTGAAAAAAGGATAGCATTTTCAACAAATGGTGTTGGTTCAACTGGAGGACAACATGTAGAAAAATGCAAATTGATTCATTCTTATCTCAAGTCCATGTGCATAAAGGACCTTCACATAAAACCAGATACAGTGAAACTAATAGAAGAGAAGGTGGGGAAGAACCTTGAATACTTGGGCATAGGGTAAAAGTTCCTGAATAGAACACCAGTGGCTCTAAGATCAAGAATTGACAAATGGGACCTCATAAAATTGCAAAGTTTCTGTAAGGCAAAGGACACTGTTAATAGGACAAAATGACAACCAACAGATTGGGAAAAGATGTTTACCAATCTCACATCTGATAGAGGGCTAATATTTAATATATACAAAGAACTCAAGAAATTAGACTCCAGACAACCAAATAACCCTATTAAAAATGGGGTACAGAGATAAAGAAAGAGTTCTCAACTGAGGAAACTCAAATGGTGGAAAAGCACCTAAAGAAGTATTCAGCATCCTTAGTCATAAGGGAAATGCAAATCAAAACAACCCTGAGATTCCACCTCACATCAGTTAGAATGGCTAAGATCAAATACTCAGGTGATAGTAGTTGCTGGAGAAAATGTGGAGAAAGAGGAACACTCCTCCATTGTTGGTGGGATCAAAAGATGGTGCAACCACCTCTAGAAATCAGTCTAGCAGTTCCTCAGAAAATGGGACATAGCATTACCTGATTACCCAGCTATACCACTCCTGGACATATACCCAGAAGATGCTCCAACATATAACAAGGACACATGCTTCACTATGTTCATAGCAGCCCTATTTTTAATAGCCAGAAGCTGGAAAGAACCCAGATGTCCTTCAACAGAGGAATGGATACAAAAAAAAAATGTGGTACATTTATACAATGGAGTATTGCTCAGCTATTAAAAACAATGAATTCTTAGGTAAATGGATGGAACTAGAAAATATTCTTAGTGAGGTAACCCAATTATAAAAGAACACACATGGTATTCACTCACTGACAATTGGATATTAGTCCAGAAGCTAGCAATACCCAAGATACAACTCACAAACCACATGAAGCTCATAAAGAAGAAAGACCAAGTGTGGGTGCTTCAGTCCTTCTTAGAAGAAGTAACAAAATACTCAAGAGAGCAAATATGGAGACAAAGTGTGGGACAGAAACTGAAAAAGGGGCTGTCTGGAGACCAGTCCACCTGGGCATCCATCCCATGTGCTGTCACCAAAGGTAGAAGCTGATGTGGATGTCAGGAAGTGCATGCTGACAAGAGCCTGATATAGCTGTGTCTTTAGAGGTCTGCTAGTGTCTGACTTATTCACAGTTGGATGATCACAGCTAACTATCGAAATGATCAAGGAGTTCCCAATGGAACTAGAGAGGAGCTGAAGGAGCTGAAAGGGTTTGAAGCCCCAAGAGAAGAGCAACAATGCCAACCATCCAGAGCTCTCAGGGTCTAAACCACCAGCGTGGGAGCACATAGGGAGGGACCCATGGCTCCAGCTGTATATGTAGGAGAGGATGGCATTGTTGGGCACAGGTGTGGGAGGAGATCCTTGGTCCCATGAAGGCTGGACCGAGTGTGGAGGAATTAGAGGATGGGGAGTTGGGAGTGGTGGGGTGGGTGAGGGCACATCCTCATAGAAGCAGGAGGAGGGGGAATGGGATAGGGGGTTTCTGGGCAGGGGGGAAATGGGGTAAGTGGATAACATCTGAAATGTAAATAAAATATCCAATTAAAAATTTTAGTTTAAAAAAGGAATAGGAAGTTTTTTAAAAAAAGAAGATCAAGTAGGGGCAAATGGTAGGATTTGGAGAGATGGAAGAAAAGGGAGGTGTGCCATGCCAACCA
Organism: Arvicanthis niloticus; assembly: GCF_011762505.2. Classification (NCBI taxonomy): domain Eukaryota; kingdom Metazoa; phylum Chordata; class Mammalia; order Rodentia; family Muridae; genus Arvicanthis; species Arvicanthis niloticus. The sequence continues at coordinate 62,482,639 of NC_047669.1, forward strand.
TGACCAGCAGGAATTAAGACATGGAACAACCGGTTCCTTCTCACAGCAGTTTACTCAGGATGCTTAGCAGTTGGTAGTCAAGATGGTGAGCCCCTGATCCCTTCCCAGATGCAGCTTATAAACCCTGCCAGGAGCCCATGAACTCATGCCATACAGATGCCGTCACTAAACAGCAAAACAAGCTATGTGGGATAAACAATATATTTATCAGATATGCTTCAGCTGTTATAGGCTTTTGAAAACCAAGTCTTTCATCAGGGTATATGGTTCCAGATGGCTGCAAAGTTGATCTAGCCACTTTCTACTAAAGGCTCCCAACAGGGAGGATGTTGTAATTAAATTTTAACCTCAAAAATTAACTAAAAAGAATATGAACAGACAAAAACAAACAAACAAACAAAAAGAACATTGACTGCTCTTGAAGAAATCCTGATTTCTTCAAATCAAATTCAAAAAAAATTTCCAGCTACCACATGGTAGCTCACAACCATCTGTAATGGGGTCTCATGCCCTTTTCTGGTGTGTCTGAAGGGAGCAGCTGTTCAATTATACACATAATTATATTACAATAAATATATACATACAATTATGTACATAAAATAAGTAAAATTTTTTTTAAAAAGGAAGAAAGAAAAAATATCACTTTGAAACTATTAGTATATTGAAAAGATTTGGAAATGCCAAGCTCAGGAAAGTTAAGAGAGTAATGTGTCCACGTGATTATTGGCTGATGTAGAGGAATTTTAATCCGGAAAAATAGAAACTCTATCACATTCAAAGACCTTTTAGATCTGTGTGATCCAGCTGGAACATCACACATTTGATCCCTCTTGCTGGAATACAGACATGTCCTTAGTACACACTTGTAATCCCAAACAATGAATTTAAAGTTAGTTTGTAGAAGGAAGCAGCCATGCTTGAGAGTGATTTCCAATTGAGGGTCAGGCAAAGTCATGAAATAGAGAAAGATATGAGTGAATGAGTCAACGATAGGATATGAACAACTCCCACAAGAACAGGAATGAGGGACTACTTTAAAAGCAGCACAGACAGGTAGGAAGAGACATTCACTGAATGTAGTTCATGCAATGGAGTGAATTTCATTTGAATCAATTCAATTACTGCAGTTTCTGCACTTAAGTTCTAGCATGATTTCTGTTCAATGTGTGCCGTTTCTGCAGTGCAGAACATCAGAGAGAGTGGAAGCCGGAGAATAAGACAGAGCCAGAAGATTGGAACAAATTGTCATTTAGCTTGAGGGCAAGCAGATCAATTCAGTGAGAAGCAAGTTTGAATCAGTCATCTGGAGTTTGAGCCAGGACAGCTGAGTTGAACCAGACAGCAAGAGTTCAGAAAGAAGTGAAAAGGGTGAGTTTCTTCAGCAGTAAGCCTCCAAGATGAAAATTACACATGGCAAATAAAAGTTACTTTTACAGATTATTAAGATGTAATTTGATGTGTATTTACCTTAATTGCAGTTTCTTTTTTACACCTGTGAAGCTCCATCCTATACATTTTGAAGCATAGATTATCATTGAAAAAAGCACTATGTATGTTTGCCTAATCTTTACACATGTTCTATCCTATCATTTCCTTCAAGTTTTGTCCTCTTGGCCTGCAAGACAAAATCTTTACACATTCTTCAATAATTTACCTATACCTACACAGTTAGAATTCTGTCCAACACAGATCTATATGAACTATATAATCAGAGTAGCCATACGTACCAGGAGAGAAGTATCAAGAGTTAGGTTGTGATGTTTTGTTAGTTTGATTTTTTATTTTAATGTCCAGTTAGTATCAACACAATATCCTAATATATCTTGCAATTTGAGATACATCCATTCTTCTTTGTCAACTGTGGGGATTTTCTGGGTGATTATAGCTGGAGGTAGGCAAATGATGGCTAGTCCCCTTACTCATATTTCCTATATTTTCCAACTTGCTCTGTCCAGATTTTCAGACGAATTCCTTCAGTAGATGATGTATTCTATCAAAATCTTCTTAACCTTTCCAACAGTGGCTCCAATATTACTCACTTAATGAAAACCTGAAATAATTGCCTACCAACTTGATATTTCATGATCAGATGCTCCTCATTAAACTTGTAGTGAAGCGAAGGGTTATTTTACAAATGGAAGCTAATTCTCTGTTTCAGAAATCACAGCTCTTATAAGATATTACGTTATTATATTACTTCTCTTTAACTGGTGTTTTCTCAGGGGAAAACTCAAACTGAATGGCAACTGAACTGTTGACAGGCACTTAGAACTATTAGAAATCAAAGTTATGTCATACAAATGGGTATGAAATTTATAATTCCCTCTGCCTTTGATGAAAAACCTACCCTTTCTCTGAGACTCTCTTGAAATCTTCAGTTTTCTAAATCTTCTGAACTATTCAGAATAGGGTTTCAAATCCTTCTGATATGTGTACTGTCCATATCACTCCATTGTTGATTCACTCCATTGTGGTTGGAACTCAGAGGTTAACATTGAGAATAACCAAAAGAGAAGGAAAGGCTGAGAAGTGAGGCAAAAATATTTTGAAAATGGCTACAATGAAACATAATTCTTTGTAAGCTAATAAAAATGAATATATATATATATATATATATATATATATATATATATATATATAGCAGTTTCAAAATATCTAAGTGGTCCTGATATGGCTCAACAGATTGATTTTTACAATTATTACTTAGTGTAGTATGTATTGGAATATTCAAAAATTTCTTCTATACTTCTGTTTTACAAATAATTATTTAAGGTACTAACCACTTCTCCCCACTCCACCCCCCCCCCATTTATAAAAAGTTAACATGATACAATTAATATAATAACGGCCAGATCTATTATTGTTGTTGCTATTTATAATGTAAACCTAAAGGATTTGGACTATATTATAATAAAAGACAAATGTTTATTATGGTTTTAGACACGATAGTATGTATTTATATACACTTGCTATTACCATGAAAATTTTAGAATACTTAGATTTTTTTATGATAATAAATGAAAAGAATGCTTTCTCAATGTCATAAAGGTTTGTATCTGATCAGAAATAGTTGGAGTTTAGAAGATAAATATAGATTGTACCCTATTTAACCTTATTTCCTTTAAGCATATGCATATGCTTATCCAGTAGTTAGAGAAACAACTACCAGAGAAACTACCCTAGTAGCCATGGATAGAGAAAGACATCACTTCTCCATTCATTAACTCTTTGCCGGTGAACCTCACTTGAGAACATCATAATGCCTTGATTTATTCTTTTGATTATTATAAGCTTGTTTCTGCCATGCTGTCTTTTTACTACATGAGTAAGATTGTGAACATGGAACTTTAATGATGTTGTAAGCATAACCTTCATTGGTGGACCTGATGTGCCACTTATAACTAAAAAGAAAAGTCTGATGTGTTCTGGCTACATTTATGTCAACTTTACACAAACTATTGTCATTTGAAAGGAGAAAACCTCAATTGACAAATGCTTCCTTAAGACTGGGCTATAAGACAGACTGTAGAACATATTTTTTTTCTTTTTTTCTTTTCAGTTAATTATTTATTTTTTGCTCATTCACTTTACATCCCCTCCTGGTCACCCTCTCTCAAAATATTTCCCACATACCGCCTCCCCTTCTCCTCTGAGTGGGTGGGGGCCCCCTTGGGTATCTCCCCATCTAGGCATTTCAAGTCTTTCTGAGGCTAGGTTCTTCCTCTTCCACTGGGACCAGACAAAGAAAACCAGGTAGTAAACATATTCCACAGACAGGGAACAGTTTTTGGGATAATCCCCATTCCAGTTGTTCAGGACCCACTTGAAGGTCAGGCTGCACATCTGCTACATATGTGCTAGGAGGCCTAGGTCCAGCCCATGTATGTTCTTTGGTTGGTGGTTAAGACTTTGAGAGCCCCAAGGGTATAGGTTGATCTTCCTGTGGAGTTTCCATCCCCTTCAGGGCCTGCAATCCTTCCTCCTATTCTTCCATAAGAGTCTCCAAGCTCCATCCATTTGGATGTAGGTATATGCATCTGTCTGAGTCAACTGTTGGGTGGAACCTCTCAGAGGACAACAGGCAACATCCTGTCTGCAAGCATTTTTTAAATTAGTGATTGATGAGGGATGGCCCAGCCCATTGTATGTGGTGCCATCCCTGGGCTGGTGGCCATGGGCTCTATACAAAAACAGTCTGAACAAGCCATCTGGAGCCAAGTAGTAAGCAGAACCACTCCACAACTTCTTCATGAGCTCCTGTGTCTAGGTTCCTGCCATGTTTGAGGTCCTGCCTGCTTTCCTTCAGTAAAAGACTACAATGTGGAAGTATAAGCCAATTAAATCCTTTACTCGATAACTTACTCTTTTATCGTGGTATTTTATTGTAGCAATAGAAACCCTAACTAAGACAATTACTATTAGGTTGTTATAATTGAGATATACATATAATATATATTATATATATAATACATATTATATATTATATATAATATATATAATATATATAATATATTACATATTAATTATATCTTACATAGGATATAATGCACTCACATGTCTCCCATAAATTAAGACTTCTGAGGACAAAGAAAGCAAGCAGTCAAAAAATGGATGCTTTTTAGAGACATTTGGACAGCTGTTTAAAAACAGCTGGTATTTCTTATACAGATATTAGTTATTCAGTGTTTGTAAATGAAGAAAACACTTCATAAGAAAAGTCTCAGTGGAGATAATTGCAATTATTTTGGTTTCAAAATATACCCAGTCTAATTTATTTTTCTTTTATTGTAGGATTAGGTCAGTGGTGGTGGGATAGGAGACAGTGCTCCATATTTCTTTCAACAACTTCAGAAGTTCCTTCATATTTCTGCATGTCAACTAAGATAGACCTGTAGTCTTGCCACAGAAAGTTATTGCAATGAGTACCAGGATGACACACAGTTGAAGTTTATTAATATTCATTTTTGACAGAGACACACTAAGCAGTACCATTAATGGGTACATAGATTCTCAAGAGAAGAAAAAAGGTGCCTGTGACTGCAAGGGTTGGCACTTGCAGAAGGAAGTGTTGACTCAGCTGTGTGGTGGTGGCACACACGTTAATTCCTAGCACTTGGGAGGCAGAGGAAGAGACAGGTGGATTTCTGAGTTCAAGGCCAGCCTGGTCTACAGAGTGAGTTCCAGGACAGCCAGGGCTACACAGAGAAACCCTGTCTAGAAAAACCAAAAAAGAAAAAAAAAAAAAACCAAAGTGTTGACTGATTTTTATACCACACACACATAGTTTGCTTGGTGGCTTCTAAAGTTCCATCTCAAGGGCTTACTAAGAAACCCTTTTTACTTTCAGTAAATGAGATCATAATACCAACATTGAATGAGATTGCAATCGAGAAGGTAAAACCACAGGGTCACAAGGGCTTCGGGGAAGTTGAGATGATTTTTACTGTAAACAAAATTTTAGACTTATTTGTGAGATTTCTAGAAAATATCTGGGAAAGCATCATAGCTTCACTTGGAGGTCATCTAGGCTTAGACCTCAAGCATGACTCATTTTTTTGAGCATTTTTCTCCATATAGAAGGGATGCTGGCCTTGTCTTGTCACCTGCACAGTATGTTTTAACTATGCTAGAATTCTTGATGCTCAGCTGGAAAGAGCGTTACACTAGACTCTTGTCTGTCATTGTCATTTCATCCTTCTTCAATTGAATTGCTTGTTTTAAGTGAAGCCTCACAATAGTTCAGTCGGTCCAGGTACACTCATCCTCAGCAGCCTAGAAATGGAGTTACAGAGGGCTATGTGCCAGGGTGCACATTGTGGGCACTGAAACCAGAACAACAAGTGCACTTTAAGGATTGACTTTTCTTCCTAACTGCTAACTGTGATTTTATTAAAAATATTTGTAACTATTGCTATCTGGACCCTGAATAGGACATAGTCTTCATGGAGTGATGGAGGAAAAATGTGTCCTGTTGTTCCCTTTAAAGTGGATAGAGTGGAAATGTGACAGATATGGGTTAGAATTTTCAAGACATCTGCAGAAGCTTCAAGGTCCTGTTTTTGGAGAAAGAACTTCACCAGGGACATGTTTATAAATAGACACAGAGACATGATGTATTCCAGCAACAGGAGTAGGCGAGAGAGCTAAGAAAAGCATGCACTTAAAGTTCTGGTACTTGCACATAGTGCTTTATAGGTCATTTATGTAAGACTCACCTTTCCACATCTGTTTACATCACAGCTTTCATCCTGCATGCTCTGTTGGTTAACTGTAGCCCAGAACAGAGAGGAACCTTCCATCTTTATACAACTGGTTTCTTTCACATGTTGCTCTAGGTGCTACTCCCTCTCTCTGTCTCTCTCTAATCTTTATTTTCCTGTCAGAGGATTACCTACACCCCCTTAAGAACACTAGCTCACATTATCCTTGCTAAAATGAAGTTCATTACAAAAATGGTACATCTGTGTTGTAAATAGTGGTTGATGATTTTTATTCAGGACAAAAAAGAGTTGAATGTGAGAGCTTTGAGAATTTTTTTTTGATAGCTCTCAAAGTTTTCTCTGCAGGATTGATAGGCAAGAGGATCCTAGAAACTTGTTGGCTTGCCAGGATAGCCAAAAGTTGCTAACATCCAGGTTCCATAAAATATTGTTTCAAAAAGTGAGGTTCAAAAGTGACAGAGGAGTGTACTCACTGATGGTGTCTGTAATTTATATGCAGGTAAACACATCCCACACTGGCACAAGCTGTTTCTCTCAAGATGTAGGCATAGATACATGAATATGTTCACATGTATACAAAGAGAGAGGAGGGAAGGAAAGAGGGGGAGGAGGATGTGTTATAGTGTACTTCACTCCAGTCATAACAAGCCTTGCTGACCTTTAGATGTGATTGAATTGCATGACTCTGCCAACCTCAGAGAGCACAGCTCCCCAAACACAGAAACCTTCTCGTGATTAAGGAGAGCCTGGAGTGTTGAGTCACATTCTGTGAACAGAGCAATGAATGTTTTCATGCTCACAAACTTTACTAGTTTGCTTTCCTATGATGCTCAGCTAGTATTATCCATCTTAACACAGTCTTAGATTTCCTGTCCAAGGAATAGTATCTGCTACAGTGAACTACATCTTCCCTCATTAATCAGGGGAGTCAAGATGATCCCTCAAAGACACACCAAAAGCACAACCCGACCTAGCGATCCTTCATTGAATTTTTCCCCAGGTGAATCCTAGTTAGTTCAAAGCTGAAAATTAAAACTAATAATTGCACTCCACATAATATTTTTATGATTTCCATTTTACTAGTCTTTAGTACCACCATGGTCAATATTCTATGTGACATCCTAGATCATGTATTAGTAGAAAGTTCAATTTCCCTTTAAACACAATTTCCTCGGTAACAGAATGACTGCATCAATATTTTCTCTATAATCTAGGCTTGTCTCTCAAATATGATGTTCTCTTCTTTTTCCAAGGCACTCACATAAAATTCTTCCAGGTTATTCACAAACACTGCCAGGTTTTGTATTTCATATTGCAAACATCCTAATTCTTATGGGACTCTCACCCCCTATTGTATTACACAGACTCTAATCAGTGATCCTAGTTGGACTCACAACCATGATGGACAACACAGACAAGACCATGTGTTCTTTTGTAAATAACTCACCTCTAGTGAAGTCACAGTACATTTTTTTCCCAAGAGCATTGTTTCTGAGATTTCAGATTCACAGTCTGATATTTTGCTGTCACCTCTGGATTTCAAGTCCAGATATGTGCTTACTACAGACACTTTCTTACCTGTGATATGGAAAACCTGGCAAAGCTGGCCATGAATTTTATTAATCATAACTGCTACTTTTACAGTCACAACAATGGTTTCTTTCACAGAAATCTCTTTCATATGTCTATTGAGAAAAGAATATATTTGAAAGTAACTGGAGACATTCTGAGTGTCACTGTACTGAAGCACACCCTACATCTTCCAGTAGGCTACCTTGAGCCCAAAAATTCTTTCTGACAAACTTTATCATTGTCATCAAAAATTTCTCCATTCCTTATTTTATACCAATAATCTCTCTTCTACTCTTAAGTTGCACAAACTACACATGAGTAACAATCGCTCTCTATTCACTACTTTTAATTTATTTTCCTAATAATCAGGTCTTTATGACCTGTGTGGAAACCATACAACATGTGATGTGAAAACACAGTGTGTTTTCTTACTTCTTCCATTCTTGTTTATGATGGTTTATGTTTAGCCTGTCAAAGGGAAAATGTTGCAAATGTCTTATGTTCCCAACTTTCTAGGAGTTCAATCCTATAGGGAAAATTTGAGAGGGCAAAACTGTAAGTGATGGAGGGAATATTAGAAAATTAAAGTGTAGCCCCAAAGAGGATATGTCTAATGTTTCTAGTTAGGCTATTGTTATGAAGACCTTTTATATATTTTTCCCCATCAACAATATAAAACTGATTTGAAAAGAGTGAATTTAACTGTTGGCTTCTGATGTTTGTTGCTCAATACTTTATGTCTCCCAGTGTTGGGCTGGGGTAGCTATATTCTAGTGTTACACAGATACTTACATTAGAGTCAACAACCAAAGTTTAGGATGGGGTGAGCACTTCCTAACAGCATGTAACAAAGTGTTGTTTGTGTCTGGTCCTTAGCTTGAAGCTTAACTGAGCCCACAGAAGCTGTGGAGTCTGTTGTTGTGGAAAAAGTGGCTAAAGTTATATCAGTGTAAATAAAGTTTCCGAAGAAAATTTAAATCAAACCAAATCCTATATGAAAGTTGAGTGTTTTATCCTCAGATTTTCCGACACCCTAATTTACATCCTGCAGAGGCAGAAAATCTAGTTTTTTAAAACTTTTTTTTTCCGAAGCCAGTAAAACTTTCAAAAGAATATAGCTTATGTGTATAAACAATTTATGTGCATGAACTATTTCTTGCACCTTTTTATAATTGTTTATATATTTACGCTCAGCATAATTAATTTATTTACTTAGTTTAGTTTTGAATTTTGGGACAATGTTTTAGGCTGGCCTCAAATATGTACTACAGATGACCTTAATGTTGTGGTTCACCTGCCTCGACACTATAATGCTTATAGCTATGTAACACTGAATCCAGCTTTAATGAGTTAGAAGCCAGGCTTGCATCTGGACAGAGCACACCAGCCCAAAACAGTTCCAGGTGTCAGAGGCTTATTGTAGGAGAAAAGGGCAAAGGTGGCAGCAGAGTAGAAGGGGGAGTGGAGGGAAATAGGTCAGAAGAGTTTACCTATTTATTTGGATGGTGACATAGCAGCTCACAGGTAAAGGCGGGGAGGTGAGCCAAGTAAATTCTGGGAATGTGTGTTGTTGCCTTGGCAACAAATGTGTGGCTCACAGTCACCTAGGTGTGATGTCACTGGGTTCAGAGCCAATCCTGATACCAACACTCACTGTTGAAGATCTATCACAAGTCCTCATGCATGCCACAGAAACACTCATTAACTGAACTACATTCTCCAGGTTTTTTTTTTTTTTTTTCTCCATTGGATATAGTAGGCATTAACAAATGGTCATTTCATCTGGGGTTTCATTCATTTTCACTGTGACTTTGTCACATTCATCTTTTGTACATACATATATACACACAGAGCAACACACTCATACAGAATACATACACACACCAAACACACACACATACACACTGAACCCACACACACACCAAAACCAAATACACGCCAAACATACACATACATATACACCAAACACATACACACATCAAACACATACACACAACACATACATATCCACACACTATACATTTTATACCTCAGATTTCATAGTATATTTTCAGCTGAATGAGAATTATGTCCAATTAACTCTTCAAAGATAGCCACATTTTAGATAGATTTTGTGTTTGTGTTGGTTTGCTGTTTTTGTTTGTTTTGTCAAAATAATACTTTTTCTCAGAATTTTTACCTCTTCTCGTCTTTCTCTCACCAAATTTCCCTTGTCAAATTTCCATTAAGCATTGGTGAAAGTTTAATACTGAAAGTATCTATGTACTTCCCAGTGTCTTCTCATACAGTAACAAATATTTAGATAAGCAAAAGCCATACTAAATAAATACCAAGCAGAAGGTTATTGTGGAACTTGTAACCACAATTTTATTAATAACACAGCTTCTTCTGTGATCCACTACTCCCTGACTCTATATTAGGTAACAGCTCCTACTGGATGCCAAGCACTTCAGGTAACTGAGAGCTCAGTTTCCCAGGGAGATATGTTCTTATAGATGCTTCAGAGTTTGGGAATTCTTCAGCTGAATCTTGACCTGCATTTTTCATTGTTCAGATTCTTCTTCATCATTTACAGTAGAGGGTAACGTCTGTGGAATCAGGATTGCCTTTCTGAAAGTAAAATTGCACTGCTCAGTTGTAATATTCCGCAGGTGATGTTCAGTCAAGCTGTTTAAGCACAGTTCTATCTGATTTCTATTTTACTTAGCCATTTTTTAACCTCACAGTTGATCAGGTTGTTTTGCTTTTTATAATTGTACAACATTTACTTTCACTTTATTATGTGCCTAGGGATATATAAATAATATAAATATAAATATAAATATAAATATAAATATAAGTAATCTTTATTCTGAAGTCCATGGCCTTGTACCTTTTCAATTTATGCCAACTATGAGTAAACAACGACAACAATACAAACAAACAAAAACAAACAAAACAGTGTTGAACAAAACCAACTAGTAGAAAAACAAACAAAAAAAATAAAATAAAATAAAATAATTTTCCTGATATGGTACTACCACCTTTGCCAGTAAGAATTTTGGTTTTCCTTTACATGTGATTTATCAAAATATTCAGTATAACTGATATACAGAAAGATAATATTCAGCTTAGGAAGTCATTGGGTTGCACTGATTCTGAGGTCTTTGTTTGAGATGAGCTACCAGGTTCTGAGTTGTGAAAATACACTACAAGTTATTTGACACTTTTTCAGGAGGCAGCAGGATGTGAGACTGAATTTTGCTATCAAACACTAACAAAAATTTTAGATGTTCATAATGTTTTCAAAATTTGTAAATTTAAGTTGGAGACTAAAATTATCTGTTTCCCTATGCCTACTTCAAGAGATACCTTACGTAATTAGATTAGACAAAATAAACTAGTTTCTTTGATAAAACAAATGTTTTAGAAGAGATATTGTAAAGTCAGAAAATTTGAGATAATAAAACAGCTTTAAATATATTACTATTAACATTATATCCACAGTAAGTAAATCCATGAGCAACTGGGAAAATATGTATAACTAAGTTGTTAAAAGTTTAAAATTTTAAAGGCAAAATGTTAATATGTTTTGCTTCCTTTTAATTACATAATAACTTTCATTAAATTAATTCTATAGATATCCTTTAGAAAGTATTTACTGAGATATAAAATGTAACATTAAATTAATATCCTGTGTAGAGGGCATGAGGTGACTGAGCTCACAAATAAGCACTAGAAAACACAGGACTCTTAAACATGTAGATTTGTCCTCTTCAAGGAAAAGCTGTTTTCTGCCAAGAAGGATGAGAATGATTGTAGTTAATGTCCTGGTAACCTGTGCTATCTATATTGCAAGGTCACCCCTCAGTCTCCCAGAACATTATTTTTATCTCAGTCGTTCTCCATAGATCATTATCTTGAACATTGTTTCTCAATCCATAGAACCTATTTCATGGCATATGTAATACATACTTTGTAAAAAGTTTCAATGTAAACAAATATATTTAAAAAATTATTATTCATTTATTTTTCTACACTACAGATTTTATCCCCGCCCTGTCCACCTTCCAACTGTTCCACATCTAAACTTGTGACCTCTAAACTTCCTGGGGCCTCCATTCTCTTGAGGGTTAGGTGCAACATCTCTGATTGAACACAGACCGGGCAGTCCTCTGCTATGTATGTGTTGGGAGCCTCATATCAGCTGGTGTATGCTGCCTGGTTGGTGGTCTTATGTTTGAGAGACCTAGTGGGTCCAGATTAATTGAGACTGCTGATCCTCCCACTGGCTCGCCCTCCTCCTCAGCTTCTATAAGCCTTTCTCTAATTCAACCACAGGGTCAGCAGCTTCTGTCCATTGGTTGGATGCAAATATCTGCATTTGACTCTTTCAGTTGCTTATTGGGTCTTTTGGAGGGCAGTCATGAAAGATCCCCTTTTGTGAGCACTCCATAGCCTCAGTAATAGTCAGGCCCTTAGAACTCTCCTTGAGCTGGATTCCACTTTTGCCCTGTCACTGGATCTTCTTTTTCTCAGCCTCCTCTCCATTTCCATCCCTGTAGTTCTTTCAGACAGGAACAATTATGGGTCAGAGTGCTGACTGTGGGATGACAACCCCTCCCTCATTTGATGCCCTGTCTTCCCATTGGAGGTGGACTTTATAAGTTCCCTCTTCCTATTGTCGGGCACTTTAGGTCCTTCCCTTTGCGTCCTTAGAGTCCCTTACCTTGCAAGTCTGTGGTCCAATATGGAGGATCCCCCCAACCTTCTACTTCCCAAGGTTGCCCGTTTCCATTCTTTCTGCTGGCCCTCAAGGCTTCAGTCCTTTTCCTTTATCCAATACCAGATCAGGTTCCCCTCTCCCCATCCCCTGTACTCACTAATAAGTGAATATTAACCAAAAAAAGTACACAGTACCTAAGATACAGTCCACAGAACTCAAAAACTTTCCAAGTTGAAGGGCCCAAGTGAGGACACCTCAGTCCCACTGGGGAGGTAAAAGAATGTAAACATGCCTTAAGATTTATAATGTACATAGACAAATTTAATTGTTAGCAAGAAATATTTCCTATGCTTAACTATATCTAAAATAAAGTGCTAGGGGTGAGTCTCTAGAAATTTGAATCAACATCTCCTGCTGAATCCTGTTGAACTTTCTTCCTTACTTCCCTACATAGAGGGACACTCGGCTGGCACTGATGTTTGCAAAGACCATCACAATTTTAGACATTAACAACCATTTCTGCATGTATTTCAAACATTTTAATTGTTTACCTATAGGAATATGATATAATTGTCATGAGGATTTTGTTTATTTGGCACGGTTCTTAGACACAGGCATAGCTCACGTAGGGCTTGTGTTCAGACCACAGTTCTAAGACACGATTATTTTTCTTCACCATCTAAATGACAATAAAAGATTTGTTACTGCCTATTCACAATTTTGACATAATAATAAGTTGTGGCTGAGATTCATAATCCAAGTAATTTTTTTATATACAAATTTAGATGTAGGTCACTAATTTTGAAGTTTGAAATTCTAATAAAGTCTTGCTCTTTGTTGCCCTGATCTTCTTGAAATATATAGTTTAAAATGTCAATTTCTGGCTTGAGAGCTATTATGGGAGTCAGTAGAGACATTATATATGGAAAATACCAACTGTTCTATTGTTGCCACCATAATAATAAATGCTAAATGTTTCATGTCAACAGATCATTTTCGAGGAGAAGGGAAAGCATAATAAAAACATCAAGTCTAAATCAAAACATAGAAGTTCACTAACAGTGAAAGGGAAAGTGCTGAGGCAAGTTTTCATGAAGGTAGTAAGATCAACCATTTTACACAGCGAAGTGAGACATCTAGTTAAAATATCAGCATATTCCTTGTAAAAATAATTTAATAAGAAACAGAATATCACCTAAAAAGAGAAAAAAATTCTATCTGTATATATTCTTTATTAGCTGAAATCTTATTTTTCTTTTAAATGATTAACTGCATCTTCATTCTGATTGCACATGTTTTCCTTTGGTGATAAAAACACGCCTTCTTAGTTAAGAGTGTTCACTGTTTACTCTATTGAATAATCTGTATGTGAAGTTTTCAGAGATGCATTTATTTATCTATAAAAATACTATAATGATTTATCACATTACAATGATGCAGGAAGCAGTAATAATGGATCTAAGGTCTGTGGCCTTTTAAAGAATATATGAAAACCTTTTGGGTGAATGATTAATACACAGAGCATACAGAGACAGATGGTGCAAGATCTTTGACATTATACCATGTTAGTATTTCAGACCAGTTTGTTATAGAAAAAGGTCACTCAATATTAGAGACAGCCTGTAGAAAAAAATGTAGCACAAAAGACAGTTGAAATAAAAGTCGAGAATGTGGTAGGAATATTATGACTATTTTTATATTACAGATGATAGGTGAATATACCAGAGTCTCCTAAATATTTATATGCAAAAGAACTTTTCTATTATTTTATTTAGTCCTTTATCTAGTGTTTAAAATAATCTATGATAAATTCTAGGTATCAAGGGAGATAAAAGTTTTAAATACACATGTTCACATTTAACATGTAATCTTTTGCTTTGTAAAAAGTAAAGTAAAATGTCAGAAAAGAACAGATTTTTAAAGATATTAAAGAATGTATGAATTGATGACAATTATTCCACTTTAATGAATTTAATTCAACATTACAAGTTTATAGACTTCTGCAATCTGAGTTAAAATGACAAATAAAAGTAAATTACTATAAAAACTTTGTAAACTTCCTCAGGGAAAAATATATAAGTGTCACCTGCCTTAAATAATATGAATTCTAGCTATAAACTACACTGCAGGAAGTCTAGAAATAAAGTCCAGTTTTTCCAAATATCCACACTCTGGCTCTCCATTATTACTTCTGATATTACTGAATCCTGTGCATTAAATAGTACAGATAATAGCACAAAAATGATGTCAATTTGGATGTTAGAAAATGGGATAAGAGATTATCTCTTCCATCATGTCAGTGATTCTGTTTCAGAATTCAACTCTCATCCCATGAAACAGCCTAGCTGGGAGGTCTTGCAGGGATGTGGGAAATCAAAGTTTCTCAAATTTGGACACAGATCTTTTTGACTTAGAGAATTCAGAAAACATTGCAATCTCAGCCACTAGCTGGGTTACATCCTTGTCTATGAACCAGAGCACAGGATGAGTTAAGAGTCTGTTGTGATGAGAATGCAACTTTGTCGATAATGTGTAATAAAACAATTGATAACTAATTCCAAATTAAGAATATAAGATATAGAAATTTGTAAAAGATGAAGATGTCCACACAGAGTCTTGGTATGAAATAAATGGTGAGTGACAGACTTTTACTATAAGTGAGAATGTTCGCTACTGATTTGTGTCTAGTTTAATTCATGTTCTGTAATATTTGTCATCTACATTGCTTAAGCAATGGTAAAGTACTGACCAAAACACAGTGTTACTTTCTCCTTGTAACTGATGCATTTACAATTTGTTCTCAGCTTATGGAAGGTCATGTAATTATGGTAAAATTGCTTCTTAAAAAATATCCAATGCTAGAGCCAATTGGTACAGACAAAAGAATTTGATGGAATTATTAAATGCACTCAACCAAAATTCTGCCACAACGAAATCAATTGCTTCTCTGTTGCGTTCTCATTTCCACTCATCTGTACTAATGGGATGGGAAAATTGGGGAAAGGAATCAGAGTAAACTTTTGGATATTTAATAAGAATTTCTCATTGTTTTACTGCAGCAAAACTTTATAAGTTACCTGATATTAGTGTTAATATTCATAAGAGCTTATACATAGCAAGCAGAACACACAAATCATACTTATTAGTTATATTAATCTAATCTGTGAGAAAATGACATAAAATCCTGTGTCCAGGAGAAGTTTGTATTTGTGAAGGCTGTAATCCATGAACATAGAACAGTCAGGCCCAGAGTAAGTTGTCTACTAGTGTTATCTGAAGGGCCCTATAAACTGAGCAAATGACTCCTAGATAGCAAGGAAGCCACTTTCTTGCACATGTGCCAATGGCAGGAGCAGATCCTTGGATTGTGAGTCATACAGTGGAACAGAAGAAAGGAGTTATCATATTGATATTTATTAATGCTTGTCACCTAAACTACTCATCCCCTTTCCTCAAGAAGCTTTTTCCTTGTGTGAAACTCTGGTGGATAAACAGCAAAGCACTTCTGGAAAACATACCTAGACTCCACCCACTGTAAGTTTTCATTAAATATGATTAATGTCTTTTACCCCCTCTGGTTTTCTGGAAACTAATCCAGGCAGTGAATTATTGACCCAAGACTTTATGAGATAATAATTATCATATATATTACATAGAAAATATTACATGCTTGATATATGTCAAATGACATATTGCAATTTAATTTCTAAGGAGACAATGATATATCACATTGAGATCACAAATTTTAAGAATTTTGTTCATATAAATCTTTTCTAGGTAACAGATAATTGCATATGAGTAGTTATTTGCTTAGGTCATTAGTTTCTAATTTAATGTCAATAAAAGAGTTGATTGATGTCTCTATTTGATTTATCATTTTAAATGTATGCTTTATATAATGTGATATAAACAGAATAATATTACATGGAAGCTCTCTATTTAAATTGTCAGACTTGTGGAATAATAAAAAAGAAGAAAAAAAACAACTGAGTAGAAGTACCCATACCAGGGAAAGGACATTTGTATGAGCTATGACTATTCTTTACTCCTAATACAGAAACAGAAAGAGAATGTGACAGGCATTCTAGAAATAATTCTAAAATGTATGGAGTGGAAGATAGAGTATAAATATTCCCAACATTACTGTAGCTCTGAAACTGTACTAGTCATAAAGAAATGGCATAATTCATTAAATGTAGTATTAGTTAGTTAATGTAGCAGCATTACCAGTCATTAATATATATCCTAATACATACCAAAACTATCACAGAAAAAAACACTCTCCTGAGTCAAATGGATAAGTAGGTATGTTATCAGAGACATGAATTTTTTTTCACTATCCGATGACCTTCCTCTTGAAAATCTAGGTTTTCTTCCTTGAATTTTTGCTCTGATTTGACTCAGCTTTTCTTTGTTCTTTCTGGCTATAAAAAAAGATAAAAAATTATCTCATTTGTGATGCCTGAAGACTCAGAGATGTTTCAGTAAATAATATTTGTCACACTGATAATGTCATCTCTTCATTATGCATCACTGATAAAATTTTTATAAGAAAGAATTTTCAAGTTTTGTCTCTCAAAAACACCACTTTGTATTGCAATACAATATAGCTATTGTTAACTACGCAAAATAGTAAATAATCCTTAAAATTCTAAAACTCAAATTTAGCAGTATATGTCTAAAACTCCAGACCAAATATTTTTCTTAAGTTATATTAACAACTATTAGGTCATATCTTTTATTAAACCATGACATGGTTATTTTCCTATTGTTGTGAATAGACTCAATGATCAAAGTAACTTATAAAAGAAAACATTTAAATGGGACCATGCTTCTAGTTTCAGAAGACAAGTCCATGAAGGCCCTTGTAGGGATCATGGCAACAGACAGGCAGGTATGGCTCTGTGGAAGTAGCTGATATATAGGTATTTATATATGATGTGTGTGTGTGTGTGTGTGTGTGTGTGTGTGTATAAATATGAGTCAGGAGAGAGAGAGAGAGAGAGAGAGAGAGAGAGAGAGAGAGAGAGAGAGAGAGAGAGAGAAAAAAAAAAATAGGTGAGAAACAGATATAGAAACAGATGAGTGAGAGATGGATGGATGGATAGACAGACAGGCAGAAAGACAGAGAGATGAATAAACTAATTTGGAATACACGAAGTAGGTTTTAGAAGCCTTAAAGTCAGTCTCTCATAACATACCTACTAATCCTATTAACTTTTCCCAAACAGTTTCAACAACTATAAAGCAGGCATTAAAATATTTGAGTCTATGGGGGCTAGTCTCTTAAAACTGTACAAAAATGTATCTCTTAGATATTAGGTTATTATATCAATTCAAACTTTTTGTAATTAAATATTTTCTATTATTTATTATTAGATGTTTTAAAAGTCAAATACTATCATCTGGATATTACATAGTTATAAACTTTTCAAAAAAAGCTTTGCAGGTGTTTTAGTGAGTAAAACCATTCAATATGAGGACAAATGCACTCAAACATGTGCACACAACCATACTCAAAAATACTTGTTCTCAACAACTCTCTCTTTGTCTCTCTCATACACATACATATATGAACAACTTTATACCTCCTATCCCCATGCACATTCAAATATGTGTACTGATATCTCTCTACTCACACATTTAAAACCACATATATACACAACTTGCAAAGTACACATACTCAAAACTTAGACTGTCACACACATACACACACATACTTGCATGATCACACATACATTCATATTTACAGAATTAGACATATTTACTTACATATGCACATAAGCATAACCCTAACACCCAATGTTATACTAAGGAGTTCATACACACAGCTTTAGGAGCACCCTCATAAAAACATACAGTCTAATACTCTGAAACTCATCTCACTCAACAGCACATGCACCATCTTAAACATATATACACAAGAATGTTAACACAGAGTTCCTATCACCATAACATGCTCAAATGCATATATTCATATACTGCTTTACTCACACATTCACTTCACCATTCAAATATCTCTCATGTGCCTATTCTCATACAATGCACTGAGGCCTTATGTACATGTACATTCATATATTGCATCATGCACTTGCATGTCAACACACATGTATATAAAGACACACATTTATTAAAATATTCATGTACAGATTCAGATATTCATTCACAAACACACACTAATCTATTCACACTTCAGAACATGGGTACAAATGTTAATGCAAACATATATTCCTCTTACTCAAATCACTCACTACACAAATGCCCACACATAAGTTCACTCAATTATAATTATGCATATTCATATGTATACTCACACATATGTACACATATTCAATAAGACACCTACATATAGGCTCACACACTCCTACTAAAAACACAGTAATATGTAGTACAAGCATACATATATGTGTACATAAAAACAGTAAGACATCCACAAACTTTATTCTATAAACACACCACAGATAGAAACAAAGACTTAAATGAAGACTATAATATGCACAGATAACCTCATGCAATATATAAATATCTTAATGTACATGTATATATTCATGATAACACTTTGATTATATACCATGCACATACATATGAACATTTTCACACATGTGCAGAACTCATCAATGCATGCACAACTAACCAAAGCACACACCTGCCCAGAAAGTCACACCTGCATAAATACACTTGAATAGATGCCAAATTTATGTATGCAAACACTTCTGTACACAAACTCAAATTCACTTAAATTGAGACCCTTATATTTATACACACACACACACACACACACACACACATATAACTCATATATAAATACCTATATATTTATACTCACTCATATTCACACTTACACTAGCTCTCTAATGTCAGAGGACAAGGAAATGAAAAAAGAAAAAAGAAAAAAGAAAAAAGGGAAAGGGTTTCCTTGGTGTTGAGACAGTCTCCTCTTTCTGTCTTGGGACATCAGAACTTATGACTTACAGATTTATCAGCCAGACATTATACATCATCCTATTCATCTACATCGAAGAGTCACAAACTTTTACTGTGGCTAACATCAAAGATTCTTTAGATTACAAATGCATATGAGAATTGACTAATGAGCAGCATTCCAGAATGTCTAGCACATATGACCACATAAATCAGTTCCACCGATAATTTCTTTTCTTTAGATATCATATAGCTTTCTGTATTTCCAATTTTCATCAATATATCCATCTATCTGTCATTAGCCTGTTGTTAGTTCATTGGTCTATCTCTATAAATAATCCTGTCTAATGAGCGTGGTCTGTTTCAACTGCTACGAATTTCACATTGGGATCATGGGAAATTGATAAGGAGATATTTTAAGTAGCTCATTTTTTTCTTTTTCTCATTCAGTAAGTATACTTTAACAATATACTTAGGTTTTTAAAATATAAATTATAGTTTTAAAAATTTCACAGAAAATCATCTCATGATGAAAATAAAAAAGCCTAAATTAATTGTCAAACATTTTATGTCTTGTGAGTCTTCAAGCTTCTTGTTATTTTTAAACTCATTGGCACTTAAACTGACTTGTAGGAAGTGACGAAAGATGAATTTACTTTATAAAACAGCATTTTACTTAGACTTGAGAAAGCATATGATGATTCATAAATATATGTACTTGTAAAGTTCATGTTTTATTTTATAGGTCTGTTTATTTGATACTAATCATTTATTGCAACATCTTTAAATAATTTTCATATTGCCATAATTCAGTTGCTTAAAATTTTGAAGACTTTACTTCAACTGCCCACAAAGTGCTAAAACAAAAATTCTCAGGAGAACAGAGGAGGGACTAGAAAAAGTGAAGAAAGGGGATTCATAAACTAAGAATAAAGGTTTAAAAATGAACATCTAATTTTAATTAATGATATAGAATACCCAAATTTCATAAAATAATCATAAACAAATGTCTGTTGCTATTCATTTTTTTCTTAAATTAAGTGATCAAAATTCCTTTGCCTATATCTTTTTCTTCTTGGCTTCCTTGAAGTTTTTATTTATGATGTAAAGTTGTTGAATACACACAGTCTATGATAATATGAAAACCTCAACAACTTCAGCTGATGTAATGTCACACATATTGACTGACATATGCTTGAAGGATGACAAAGTGAAGAAAGCAATCTGTGTGATGACATGACTTTTTTTGGCACACAGCTTGCGCCCGCAAACTGCAACTCAAATTGCTTACTCAAAATTCCATTGGCACTTCTGAACTATCATGAGGATATGTTTACCTTGCTTTCCAGAAGGAAGAAGAGGAAGAAGAAAAAGAAGAAGGAGGAGCAGGAGGATAAGAGTGACAGTGAGAGAAGGGGAGAAAGGGAGAAAGACAAAGAGAGAGAAAGAGATAGATATATTTTTCGTAAAAAGTTCTATTGAACCATCAAAATAATTGTACAAATTACATATATATATATATATGCTTGAAGGCATATATATATACGTATATATATATATATATATATATATGCCTTTTTTCCAAAAGGATCAGTCCATTAAAATTTAAAATTCATTACCATGTAATAATAGGTTGTATGATAAGACAGGTCTATAAATGTAACAGTGGAATGTATATATAGATGAGTAAAGTCACCACGATTATAGTCCCTTAACTGAATATCATTGACTTCAGAAACCAGAGATCTCATAGAGCTCAAATGATTATTTCTTATTGATAATATGGGTGCTTCCTGAGAGATATTATTACCTAGAGAGTGTGTACCTCACAAGATATCTTCTTATCTAGCATTTTGTACTTCATGAGGCATATCCATATCTAGAGAGTATATGCTTCAAGAAGGATACCCTTATCAAGACAGCATGTACTTCATGAGGGATATCCTTATGTAGAGAGTGTCTATGCAGTTTTATTTTTCAAAATAGACTAAAATAAAGGCCTCAAATACTTAGGCTATAATTTTTAAGTGTATGCAGAAATTTAACCTGCTGTTACCTTTACTCCTAATTTCTACTATTATTACCATAACTGACCTCATGATTATCTATTTCCTGAATGAGTTTCATTTCTCCTGTTTTATTGCCTTTAAAAAACTGTGTTGTTCCTGACTAGAGTATTCCTTTCTATATATTATTTTATATATTTCAATATTTTATTACTTAATTTTTTCAATATACAATGTTATTTAGCATAAATAATAGGTTTATGGTAATAATTGTTTCACTGTGCATGGTTCTATAGGAATAAAAGTAATTCCATGTAAAGGTATTTGTTACTATATTCTTAACATTGCATGGAGTTTCTATCTATAAAACTCTTTAATATGTAATTAATCAATTCATATTCTACAATTAAATTTGTGAAGTATTTTAGTCTCAAGTTAAAGCTAATGAACATAGATTTGTCTTTTAATATTTAACTGCCACAATCTAAATCTTTAAAGCCAAATTTTAAATGAGCTCTTTAGAAGTGCTACCTTAATTGATATCTTTGTTTCAGCTCGTATTTTTAGTGAACATACTCTGAAAATGTTTCCTCATCTGAACAACAATTATAATATCAGAGAATTTCTAAGATTACTTGCAGTATAGTAGGTACTTTTTTGTTGCTGTGATAAAACACCAAGACAACAGACCATTTTAGGAGGGTTCATCTCACATAATGTTTCAAGAGTGATATGATTCCATCACAGTTGTGGAGTCACATGAAAGAGAGTAAAAAGCTGAGACATCAAATTCTTTTCCTCATACAGAAAGGCAGAAAGCGTATTAGAAGTGGGATAAAACTATAAATACTCAAAGCAAGCTCCAATTGAGGAAACTTCCTCTTGTACTGTTACACTTTCCAAAGGTTCCATTACCTCTGCAATAACATCACCAACTGGAGATAAGTGTTCAAAGATCTGTGTCTATGGGGCCAATCTCATTCTACCCAGGATAAGATAATAAAGATTTTGAAATTCTTTAATAACTTCATGAGGGAAGAGCACACCAGTTGATTATCTAATATCAAATGGAAGGCAGAATGAGCCAAAGAATGAGAAGGAGCCAGGGAATTAGAACATATTGCCAATGTTAGTAGAAAACCAAGCAAAGCATTTCAGTCAAAAGCCAAGAGAAGCCAGATTGAATCAGTTAGCTTGGAAGATCAGCTTGTAAAGAAGATAAAAGCTTCCAGGCCTAGGCCTAGGGATAGAACAGAGAAAGAAAAGCTCTGGGCTCAGCCCAAGCCATGTACTATTACATCTTGGGTACAGCTCTGGTCTCATCACTTCATCTAAGGAAATAAAAGTGACATTTACTCATGAGTTTGAAAGAGACTGAGAACATATGTGGCAAGACCAAAATGAAAAGAAATGGTTTAATTTTCAAAAATAAATGTTTTCCAATCCCTCTGCCATTAGAAGTGTTGTTTCAGAGGACCCTCAATATCATTCACATGGCAGCTGACAAGCGTTCACGTTTCCAGTTTTATAGATGTGTATTCTGGTACTTTCTTAGTTCTGCTGGCAGACACATGATGTATTAACAACATAATAGCAAAAATACTCATAGATATAAAACTAAATAAATCTTAAAAATAATTCTAAATGCCAGTCTTTATTTACAGATTATTAGTTTAAAATATTTTCATTGTTATCTATGAGGGCTTACTGTGTGTACATGACTGTTTATTTTATTGTTGCTCCTCTTTCCTAAATAAAAGAGGTGACTCATAAAGACTAGAAAAAATATCGTTCTCTATTTTTTTAGATATACAGAATAAGACTGCTTTTAAGCCTCTGTGTATACCACTTACTGATTAATACTGACTTTAGAAATTTTACCATATGAATTAACTTTTATTTAAAGTATGATTGGAATAAAAATATCATAAAATTTGAATTATTTTAGGAGAGAGGAAGTAGCTACATTAGTAGAGTGCTTGTCAAATATTCATAAAGTCTTGAATTCCATTCTCAGAACTTTGTAAATCACAGAGATGTTTTACATATCTTTAATCCCAAAACTTACAAATTGGAACCTGGGGGATAATATAGTCAAAGGCATCCTTAGGCTCAGCATTATAGTCTGTCCGTAGCAAGCCCAGGATACATAAAAGACTGCATTGATTAATTAAGTACAAATTTAATTATTCTAGGTGTTGTCTTGGGAACTTTAGTAAACCTATTTCTATAGTGAAACACCATATCCAAAAGCAACTTGAGAAGGAAAACATTTATGAGGCTTACTTTTCCACATTGTATTTCATCACTGAAGAAAATCAGGAAATGAAGTAAAAACAGAACAGGAACCTGGAGGCAGAAAGTGATGCAGAGGCCATGGAGGAGTGCTGCTTACTGGTTTGCTCCTCATGGCTTGCTCAGCCTGCCTTTTTATAGCACTGGGGTCTAAATCTAGGTATGGTGCCACCCACAGTCAGCCGGATCCTCCCCCATCAATCTCTAATTAAGAAACTGACTTATAGCTGGATCTTTTGTGTGTATATGTGGTTTGTTTGTGTCATTTACTTACATTCCAAATGTTGTGTCCCCCCACCCCCAGTTTCCAGTCCCTTCTCCAAGGTCTCTTCACCCCATACTCCCTTGTCTTTGCCTCTGAGAGGACGCTACCCACCCCAACCCTACCCCTACATGCCCACAGGTAGCTCACTCTGTTCCTCTAGTGTCTTTTCCCTGGAGCATCAAGTCTCTACAAGATTAGGTGCATCCTCTCTAACTAGGGCCAGAAAAGTCCTATGCTACATATGTGCCAAGGTCCATAGATCAGCCCATGTATGGTCTTTGGTTGGTGCTTTAGTCTGTAGATGCTCTCAGGGGTTCAGTTTACTTGATACTGTTGGTCTTCCTATGGGGTTGCTATCTCCTTCAGCTCCTTCAGTCTTTCCCATACTCTTCCACAGGAGTCTCCGCCCTCAGTCCAATGGTTGGCTATAATTATCTGCATCTGTCTCAGTCAACTGATGGCAGAGTTTCTCAGAGGACAGCCATGCTAGGCTCCTATCTACAAGGACAATATGTCATCAGTAATAGTATATGGGTCTGGTGCCTGCCCGTGGGATAAATCCCATGTTGGGCAGGTCACTGGATGGCCTTTCCTCCTGTTTCTGCTTCATTTTTGTCACAGTATTTCTTTTAGACAGGAACAATTCTGGGTCAACATTTTGAAAGTACATTGGTGGTCCCATCCCATTAGACGCCCTATCTATTGGAGGTGTTCTCTTTAGGTCCCCTCTTCCCACTGTTGGACATTTAGGCTGAGGTCATGTCCATTGAGTCCTGGGAGCCTCTCACATTCCTGTCTCTGGGACTTTCTAGGGGTTCCCCTTTTCCCTTTCCCCACACACCTTTCAGCTAACTCTGGCTTGCCAAGTGATGTAATCTAGCCATCACAGGTGTTAAAACTTGATAGGCTTTTAAAACTCTTATTCTATTTGAGCTTTTGTAGGCATAAATACACTGAAATTATAAAAGTTAATGTCTTATTAAATTGTATAATAGTTATAATCTATTTTAAATTTTGAAGTCACAAAACTAAATGAGTGAGAAAATTATTAGCTAACTTTGTTAATTTAATTCTTTTATACCTAACCATAGAAAACCTTTGATATTTCTAATGCTTAAAGAATATGTTCCATTGCACAATGTGGAAACTCCTAGGATTCTATAAGGGTGACCCTATTCCTGGTAATAGGGAATATGGAACCTGGACCAGTCATCTCCTGAAATCAGGCAAGATTTCTAGTGAAATGATTGAGACAACAACCTAGCCACACAACCTATATTTATAACTTGTTCTACCTGCAAGATGCTGGAGTTAAGGGAATACAGGAATTATGGGAGTGGCCAACCAATGACCAGTCTAGGCAATTATAATTATTTAGTTCCAAATTTGAAAGAGAGGTTTAAACAGACAGTTACTAGGTTCACTTTCTTATTTCAGACTGTGGTGTGTGTGTGTGTGTGTGTGTGTGTGTGTGTGTGTGTGTGTGTTTTGTATCCGGGCTGCAAATTTAATTAATCAATTTATTTATTTTTGCCATAGCTGGTTTATTAAGCACCTCTTACTATTCTCCACTCTAGCTGTGGCTTTTCTCAGTGAACACATACAACACACTCTAAGACAGGAAGCTTACATTTTTTTCAAATGAGAAACGGAATATTCAGAACTTAAATGATTTCTTAAGCTGAATATGGTAGCTCATGCTTGTGATGCCAATAATCAGGAGGCTGAGGCAGGAGAATAGGATTTGTTTTGTTTGAGGTAAGCCAGGGTTAGTGTGAGATCTGTCTCAAAACAATAATAATAGTAATAACAACAAAACAGAAAAAAATTAAATGATTCCCAAAAAATTAAATAACTCCCAAACTGAATTGGCAAACTAGCATTGAGACCTGCCATAAGACAAAAGCTGCTTGTCTTGAAGCTGAAGGAGCAGAAACTATAGATGAACAGAGGTGAACAATACAGGTTAGAAACAACACAGTGGAGAGCTAATGTACCTTCTGAGAGATGACAGGAAACCAAACCCAGAGATCCATCAATTCTCAGCCGACTATTTATCATGATACCTGCAGTGATCCACAATTACCAGACTCATCCATGCCCTCACAATAAACACCTCATTCTTGAGCCTTCTCGGGTAATTTTATGCTTTCTGTGTCCAAGAAAGCTCCATTAGAGGAGAGCTGAGCTGGAGGCTTTACCACAGTATTCTTGGTACAGAGAGAGGGTGGTACCAGATCGTGGCTCATAGCCTGGGTAGATCCAGTCCTCAGAGTTCTGAGATTGGAGTCTAAGTGCTCCACTTTTTGGTCTCCTGTGCTTGTAGAGACAGGGCATGTACAAGGACCCGACCAACAAATATAATTATTAAAGGTAAAACAATAAATTCATAGCAATAGCAGCAATAGAAAGCATATTTATCTTAAATAGAATCTAAACATTCATATCTACAAATTGGCTTAACACATATTAAAACATTTTCATTGTTCAGAGAATGAAGAGTATTCTTACTAGAGAAAATATTTTATATAAACAACATAATTAGCATAAATAGCATAATTTTGATATGATAAGCATATTCATTTCACTGTAGGACTAGGCACATCTTCTCCCTTTGAGGACATACAAGGAAGCCCAGTTAGGGGAATAGAATCCACAGGCAGGCAACAGAGTTAAGGACATTCTGTGTTTCGTTGGGGAACTTGCACAAAGTCCAAGGTGTCCATCTGCTACATATGTGCAGGAGACCTAAATTCAACCCAAGTAAGCTTATTGGCTGGTGGTTCAGTCTCTTGGAGTCCCCAGTGGTCCAGATTCATTGACTCTGTCTTCTTGTAGAGTTCCTATCCCTACTAGATCCCACAATCTTCCCCACAACTCTTCCAGATGATTCCCTGAGTTCTGTTTAAATATTTGGCTGTGGGTCTCTGTGTCTGTTTCAGTCAGTGACAGAATGGGGCCTCTTAGAGGACAGTTATGTTATTGTCCTGTCTCCAAGTATAACAGAATACCATTAATAGTTTTAGGGATTGGTTCTTGTCCATGAGATGAGGCTCAGTCATTGGTCCTTCAATCTCTACTCCATCTTTCTCCTTCCAATATAATTTTGGAACAATGGTTTTGTGAGTAGGTTGGTATCTTTATCCCTCCTCTGGGAGTCCTGCATGGTTATGGGAGGTGGCCACTTCAGTCTCCATATCCCCACTGCTTGGAATCTCAGGTGAAGTCACCCTTATAGAATTCCTGGAGCCTCTCCCATACCAGGTCTCTGGAGCATCCTAGATATGCCTTCAACCTGACACCTATTTCTGTTCATTCTCTAAGCCCTTTATCCCTAGCTTTCAGTACACTTTATTACAATCCACATCCCCTATCCCTCCATCCATCCCTGATAACTGTTTTGTTTCCCCTTCTGAGTGAGATTCAAGGATTCTCCCTTGAGCCCTCCTTGTTACTGTGACTTGTAGCATTGGTATTGTGTACTTCATGGGTAATATTCACTTATAAGTGTTTACATAGTATGCATGTCCTTTGGGGTCTAGGTTATTTCACTCAGGATGATATTTGCAAGTTCCATCATATGACTGCAAATTTCATGATGCCCCCTTTTTTTAATAGATAATATTTTTTAATAGATAGATAATGGGAGACAATAGTATCCCATTGTGTAAATGAAGTACATTTTCTTCACCCATTCATCAGTTGAAGGACATCTGGGTTATTTCTAGTTTCTGGCTATATTGAATAAAGCTACTATAAACATAGAGCAAGTGTCCTTATGGTATGCTGGTCCATCTTTTGGGCATATGTCCAGGTGTGGTATAGCTGGGTCTTGTGGTGGAACTGTTCCAAACTTTCTGGAAAAACAGACAAATTGATTTCCAGAGTGTGTATACAAACTTGCACTCCCATCAACAATGGAGGAGTTTCCCCAGTGCTCCACATTCCTTGCAGCATGTGCTATCCCTTCAATGTTTTACCTTAACCATTATGATGGATGTAACGTGGAATCTCAGAATGATTTTGATTTGTGTTTCCTTGGTAACTGAGGATGTTAAACATTTCTGAGAGTGTTTCTTGGCCGTTTGAGATTCCTCTGTTCGGAATTCTCTGTTTAGCTCTATATGCTGCAAATTAGTTGGGTTATTTGGTTTGTTGGTGTTTAAATTCTTGAGTTCCTTATACATTCTTTTGTCTTTGAGTGAACTATTCAGTGGATATCTATTAGGTCCCTTTGATTCATAATGTCTTTTAATATCAATATTTCTCTGTTCATTTTATTTCAATGAGTTGTGCATTTGTGAGAGTGTGGTGTTGAAGTTTCCCACTAGTAACATGTGCCATTCGATGTGTGATTTAATCTTTAGTAATGTGTTTCTTTTATGAATATAGGTGCCCTTATATTTGAAGTATTGATGTTCAGAATTAAGATGTCATCTTGATATTTTGTTTTTTTTTTCTTTTTTCCTTTGATGAGTATGAAGTATTCTTCCCTATCGCTTCTGATTACTTTCAGTTGAACATCTATTCAATTACCTACTATAATGGCTGTTCTAGCTTGTTTTCTGGGTCTATAGCTTGGAAGACATTTTTCCAGGCTGTTACTCTGAGATAATGTGTATCTTTGTTGCTGGGTATGTTTCCTTTATGGAGCAGAATGATAGATCCTGTTGAACCATTCACTTTGTTACCCTGTGTAGTTTTTTTTAGATCTTTTCTAATTTTTTCCTATTTTATTTAATTACACTTCAATTATCTCCCTTCCTGGTTTTTTCTCCACAAACCCCCATCCCACCTCTCCTACCCCCTGCTTCTATGGGGGTGCTCTGCCACCCACTTATCCACTCTAACCTCAGCACCCTAACATTCCTCTATGCTGGGTCATCAAGCCTCCACAGAACCAAGCGGCTACTCTCCCAATGATGCCCAACAAGGCCATCCTCTGCTACATGTGCAGTTGGAGCCATGGGTCCCTCCATGTGTACTCTTTGGTTGGTAGTTTAGTTCCTGGGAGCCTTGAGGGCTATGGTTGTTTGATGTTGTTATTCTTCCTATGATGTTGAGCCTGTGTCGTTTTATTTGGGAATTCAGTCCTTTGATGTTGAGAGGTTTCAATGACCAAGGTTGTTGATATCTGTTATTTTGATGTTGATCATCTTCATGTGTGTGTGTGTGTCTGTGTGTGCATGTTTCTGATTTAGTTTTGCTTATGTGAATTTATTTATTTATCGTGTTTTCTTTTTTATTGGGTATTTTATTTATTTGCATTTCAAATGTTATCCCCCAATCCAGTATCTCTTTCCCCTGCTTCTATGAAGGTGCTACCCCACCAACCCACCTATTCCACCCTTACTGCCCTAGCAATCCCCCTACATTGGGGCATCAAGTCTCTCATTGTGGGTTTTTTTTTTCAGTTAGTCTCATTGAGTTGCACTTTTCCTTCTAGTATCCTGTGTAGGGCTGGATTAGTGGAAGGATAATGTTTATATTTAAGATTTCATAGAATATATTGTTTTCTCCATCCATGGTGATTGAAAGTTTTTCTGGAAATAGTAGCCTGAGGTGTCATCTATGGTTCTATAATGTCTATAAGACATCCTCCCAGGCCTTTCTGGTTTTTAGAGTCTGTTGAAAAGTGAGGAATATCCAATAAAAGAGGGAAAAACAAAGAAAAGCGGTTACAACCAACATCCTTAATAAAATGTCAGCCCCCTTTAAAAAAACTATCTTGATACTAAAATTTGTTTTGAGAATTGTATATTGCAGAATGATCAGCTTTGGTGTATCTACTCAACAAGCAAGCTGGGCAGACCTGCTCAAACCTCTGAGGTCCAGGAATTCCATCTGGAGGCAGTGAAGACACAGTACCAGAGGCTTGTCAATTTGCTCTCCCCCCCCCCCACTCCTCTTCTAGTATCTCAATGCCCATAATCAGCTTGAAGAAGCTAATGAAGAGTCAGCGCCCCTATTCCCTAGGCTTGGGGACTAAGGTGGTAAATGTTGGGCTGTCTTTCTAGGGAAAAGTAGTGGTTTTGTGGGAATAGAGAGGATTAGCTAGGGTTTATTGCATGGCCATAACATATTAGTAGAAATCTGCATAATTAGTAGCAAGATGAAGATATAAATTCTTAAACTGCACCAATTTACTTTGATTACAAATTTTAAGGTTTTCATTGGTACGAGCTTCTTATTGATATAAGAGTGAGATGAATATTGTTACTCTCATAGGCATTGTACCAGTATAACACATTTAGGAATACAAGGCTTAGACCCAGTCCTTCTTTAATTTTTTAAATGATTTGAGATGGTCAGCCTGTGAGTTAAGGGACTATGGCAAATTCATGGCTTAGAGTTTATTGTTAGGGTGTTTTCTATGTTTTATTTAGAAATTGCTGAGTGGAGTTAACAGGCAACAGTCCATATTACCTTACATGGATAGTGGTTTTCAAAACATCAGAAATCCACAGAATTGACATGACAAACATTTCTGTATTAATGTTCATTTTGATTAGAGACAAAATGTCTGCTCCTGACAGCTTCCTATATTGAATTCTAAGAAGAAATTGAGCATCTTTGGAGTTACTCCAGTTGTGGTGAGACAGCCACTAGGCAAGAATTGCCTCTTTCCTTTTACAGACAAATTACTGTCCAGAAAAGGACACACTTGCAGAATAATTGACTGATTATATCTGTCTAGACAGAGTAATCAGCCCTTAATAATTCTGCAGCACTATGGTCTGTCAGATGATCCTGGGCCAGAAGGCAGAAGAACAGATGCTCCAATGTTTTGAAGTAGAGGGAGTGTCCAGGTGTTCAAAGGTCTCTATAAATTGGCTAAGTTTTAGAAGCTATGCTTTGTGCTTCCCACAATTATAGTTAACTTAGTCATTCTGGATTTCTGACGGGGTTGAAAACTTATAGCCTCATAGCCAATCCTGGCTATTTACCTTGAGAGAAAAGACTTGAGTGGATGGTAATCAGCTGACATTCATCCTAAAGCCAGGTTCAGAACTAAATGTTTTAGTTAGGATAGATGACAGAGGTGCTGGTTAGTCAACAAAATGATGGACTGTGTATTAGGACTATCCTGTACCTCACTGGTCCAAATCGGTATAATTATGCTCTAATTATATTTTGAGAGAAAAGTTTCATTTTAACAGGAAGGGTGATGTGTAGGAGGAGCTAAGGTAGGAGGAGTACTGAGAGGAAGAGAAAGAGTAAGAAGAGGAGGAGAAGAAGGAGAGGAGAAGCTAGGTGATAAAAGAGAGAAAGAGGGGGGAGACAGGGAGGCAGATGTTCATGTATCTCCACCAGTCAAAGATAGTTGATATATCTAGGTTGGGTAGTGTGTTACACCTCTGATTGAGCAATACCAAACTTATAAAGCCTATGATTAACATTTTTTAAAAAATGTATAAATGCAAAAAGGAAAAGGGGGCATGGGATAGGGGTTTTCTAAGGGGGGGATGGGGAAAGGGAATGGCATCTAAAGTGTAAATAAAATATCTAATAAAAAAGAAAAAGAAAGAAAGAATAAAAAGAAAGAAAAGTGAGGAATAATTTTGAATAAGTTTGCCTTTATATGTTAGTTGGCATTTTTCCCTTGCAGTTTTCAATATTCATTCTTTGTTCTGTACATTATTGTTTGGATTATTAAGTGACAGGATTTCTTTTCCGGTCCAATCTAGTTGGTGTTCTGTAACCTTCTTGTACATTTACAAGCAACTCTTTCTGTAGATTTTCTTCTATGAATTTTGCAGAAGTTTTCTCAGCCTTTGAGCTACGACACTTGTCCTTATTCTATTACTACTATCCTCTTTCTCTTTTTTAAAAAAAATTATTTATTTTATGTATGTGAGTACACTGTCACTGTCTTCAGTTACATCAGAAGAGGGCATCAGATCTCATTACAGATGGTTGTGAGCCACCATGTGGTTGCTGAGAGTTGAGCCCAGGACTTCTGGAAGAACCACTGTGCCATCTCTCCAGCACTATTGCTACTAAGGTTTGGTCTTTTTTAAAGTGTTCCAAATTCCTTGGAACTTTTGTGCTAGAAAATTCTTTTTTAGATTTAGCCTTTTCTTAGTTATATTGGTTTTTTTTTTTTTTTTCTCTATTGTATCTTCAACACCTGAGATTCTCTTTTCCATCTCTTGTATTCCTTTGGTGTTGCTTATGTCTGTAGTTCCTGTTCTCTTTTCTAGGTTTTCCATTTCCAGGGCTCCTTCAGTTTATGATTTTTATATTGCTCCTATTTCCATTTTCATGTCTTGAACAGTTTTATTTATTTTATTCACTTGTTTGATTGCATTTTTGTATTTCTTTATATTTGTCTGTTTCCTTCTTAAATGCCTGTGCCTGATCGATTGTATTTTCATGTATTTTTAAAAGGAATTTATTAATTTCCTCTTTAAAGGCCTCTACTCAAGGTAGAGGTTACTCAAGTCAAGATTATTTTCTTGCACTTCAGATGTTAGGATACTCGAGGCTTGCTATATTAGGATAGCTGCATTCTGCTTGTGCCATATTTTCCCTGAATTTTGTTCATGATGTTCTTATGCTGACTGGTTGTAACTGGTTTTGGCAGGCTTGATAGTGCCTGGTGGCAACAGGCCTTTGGGACTGCAGGTAGAGATGGTTGTTCCTGATGGCAGCCAGCCTTTGTGATTGTAGGTAGAACTGGCTGTCTTGGTTTGACGCAGGTTTCCAGGCATGAAGGCAAAGCCTGTGGTTTCTGTTAGCTTCAGAGTTGTCCTAAGTGACAACAGGACTCCCTGGATGTAGGCAGAGCTGGTAGCCCCTGATGGCTGCATGCCTCTGTAATTGCAGGTATAGGTGTGGGCCATAAAATGGAGCACAGAAGGTATGAGGCATACTTCACAGCTGCTGCTTTTGTTGGGTGAACCAGCTGCAGCCAGAAGGGAAAGAGGTCAGGGGAAATAGGACAAAACTGCTTCTGGTTTTATCCAGAGGGGACAACAAGCATGGTTACAGGCCTGCAAGATTGCAGATAGAGGTGTGTGTTGGAAGACAGAGATCTGAGGAGAAAATGGAGGACAGAGGGGACAAGCAGACCTTATCACTACTGGGCTTGCCCGGGGACCTAGCAAAGCAGGGGACTGAGACATGGAGAAATCTCACCTGGTTTTCCTGAATGGCAGTAGGCCTCCATGAATGTAGACAAAACTATGGCCCAGGTAATCTTTTATTTTTTTCTGTTTTAAGTTCTTACATGTGGCACTTGAAAACTCAAAAAGATATTTTTCCTTTACATGCCATGTGTTTTTTTTATTTTTTTGTTTGTTTTTTTTTAATTATAATATAATTGATTGGCTAGAGTAAATCTACTAGAATAAAGGGAATTCGGCCCAATATTTTATTTGGAATTCAGATGCTGTCAATGAGCAGCTGAGAATATTTATAGTACATCTTTATGAGCCTGAGTAAACATGAATATTTTCCAGACATAATTTGTTGTACTTAAATGTTGATGACAAATTGATAGTTTTTGCATTTTTGATCAATTCTATTAGGGTGCTCTGGGTGAGAGTTCAGTGTCTGTCTATTTTTTAGACAACACAAAGGCTGAGAATTGTCCTTAATATATTAGTCATAAATATGAAAAGAAATAAAATTCTTTATGAAAAATTTCTCAGCATTTGAATTTGCAGAACCAACAATACTTCCACTTCAAAAAAAATTACAGATGGGATTTGTATTTTGAACCATTTTTAGTACCAATAAATGTAGTTTCTAAATGGAGGTTTTAATTCAGCCAGACTGTCTACTTGATGTTAAAAATCCCATCCTGTTCTTAGCCCTAGAGTGTTTGCTGTAGACACAGCATGCAGGGTGACAAGTATGAAAATCTGGGAAGAGAATCTAAGGATGTAATATGGACTAAAACTCTGTTCCTGGGTATCTCCTCCACTATATCTTGTATCCTTCACAATTTATCAAAACCAACTTGAGGCTATTCATATAGAGGCATTAATTAGTGTGGAATTAACAAATGTCACAGGTCTGCACTTCCATTCTTTTATTAGTTGACTACTTTTTAATGGCACCAATCCTGCCTCAAGCAGTGAGCTGCCCTTGCTCCTGCAGTGTCATGGTTTAGAATCAGAACTTTTATACCTGTGGGCTTTCACACATGCTATTTCGTCTAGCTGTAGTGACCTTTTTCTTATTCCATACTGGAAATTTTCATTTACTTTCTTGTCTAGGCAGAGATATATTTCAAAAGGCTTCCTCAATCTCTTCAGAATAAAATTTTTCTGGACTGACTTCACAGGTATCTGTACATGTATTTATTTCAATATATAAAACATCAATTTTCTTATCAATCTTCTAATTAGATTCTTATAGTAATTACTTTTGTCAATGAATCATTTTTATATTATTAATTTATTTAAATTAATACACATGTGTGTGCTTTCAGGACTGACCATTTGATATTGCATAACCAGTTGGAAGGCTTTTATGATGGTTATTCTTGGTTGTCAACTTGACTACCTCTGGAATTAACAAAAATCCAATTAGTTGTGCAAACTCATCAAAGATTTTAATTTAAAGTAAGAAGATAAGCTTTAGTCCATATCTTTTGAGGTGGTAAATCTACCTTTAAATTGAGAAGCATCTTTCTTTGGCAGCATATATAAAGAAGATGGAAAGAGGAAACTTCACAACTTTTCCTGATCTTCTTTGGCCAGATTGGCTTTGTTCTCTCTTTGGCAAGTTCATTCCTTCATTGGTGTTATTGCCTATTTCTTTGGTATAAAGGCATACACTGAAAACTACCTGAGACATTCATCCTCAGGGACTAACCAACTACTAAATTCTTGGACTCTCTGAAAGATAGATAGCCATTAGTAGACTAACTACACAACAGATTATAAGCCACCCTAATATGTCTCATATATACATAAATAAATAACTATTGCCTAGGTTCTCAGTATTTATTAACTACCTATAGTTCTTTCTCTAGAATTACCCTGTCTATTGGTAAATCATTGTCCACGTCTTGGTTAGGCAGTCATGGTAATTAGACTTCCTAGGTGTAGCTTTGCTGTCATTTATAAAAGACTAAGAGATGCAATTTCACAGTAAACTTCTGACTCCTGTGCAAAATAATCTTCTTTTATAATCCTTCTTTTATTTTTTCTGAGGCTTAAGTACAAGAGTTGTTTTAAAGATGTGTGTTGGGGGGGATGAGGCTGGGCACCACATATTCATTTGTTTTCTTCATAGAAACAAATTTTCTTTTTCTTTTTCTCCAATGATCACCATATTTCTCAGAGAAATTTCTTTGATTAGGAGTAAGTCTTATACTTATCAGTAATCATAATGTTAAATTTTAGAATATATTTAAGAATTATAATAGTTTAGGAAAATGGAAGTTGGGAATTTTTTTTCAATACTCATGAATTCACTAGTCCTTAAAATTTATGGAGTCAGGCATGACCTTGGTAGGGACAGAATGACATTATTCCCACCCCTGGTCCAGGGCCAGCAGGCATGGACCTCCAGGAGTGTCAAAGGCTACTGTGGGTGTAAGACTTGTTTGTATAATAATGTACATATTTTCATGTTCATCCAAGGAATTTCCTCTTTGTTAATATTAACAACTCCATAATAATCAGAGACAATATGTGTCCAGGAGTTAAGGGTGTGTCTAAGTCTTTAGCAAAATGGCAAATGCTGGGACTTTCAAGACCACACTTAAGGCTGTGGAAAAGAACTCTAAAACCATGAGTTAGAAAATACATCATCTCTCAATTATATAAAAATATAAGGCTGCAACATGAATTGTATAAGAAGCTTCAGAGATCAAAAAAAAAAAAAAAAAAAAAAAAAAAAAAGGCAGCTAAATTATGAGCCAGCTTGTCAGAAAGCTACAAAGACAGGCAGATATCCCAATTCTT
This sequence comes from Arvicanthis niloticus, assembly GCF_011762505.2. Lineage (NCBI taxonomy): Eukaryota > Metazoa > Chordata > Mammalia > Rodentia > Muridae > Arvicanthis > Arvicanthis niloticus. Next base: position 62,518,548 of record NC_047669.1, read on the forward strand.
TTACAATGTTAAAAAAAGAAAAAAGTACTTGCTATCCTTTCCCTGAGAGTCAATATGCTAAGGTCATGGAATGCTTATTCTTGGGATGGTCAAAGTGGAACCTGGAATAAATCACTGAATTGATATGTAAATAAAACTCTGTGTGTTTGGTTTTTATGAGATGAACTAGCAGAAAGCAATAGCAGCTGTTTAGAATTTTTTACTAGTTAGAGCTGCGTTGTCTGGAGGTCTCTGGAGATTGAACACAGGCCTTCAACCCCCCTTCCCCCCCCCCTTTTTTTTTTAACAGTTTCTAAATTTCTAATTTTAGTTGAAAAATCCATGGAAACTCGACAGAGCTGTCTCAGAATTTTTCGTTGCTCTTTTAGAATTTTCTTCTAATAAGGTTTCTGACCGTGGTCAGAAATCCCAAGAATTAGTTAGAGAGTGAACACAGCTCTTTTAGAATGTTTTCTAGCAGGTATCCAAAGAAGGTTGTCTGAAAAGCCAACACAACTCTTTCATATGCTTTCTGGGTTTCTAACTTTGATCAGAAATCTTAAAGATTATTTTTAGAGTTTTTCTGACAGGATTTCTGACTTGGTCAGAAAATCCAAGATTTTCTTTATTAATAATTATATTCATTTATATTTCAAATGATATTCCCCTTCTTGGTTATCCCTCCACAAAACCCCATCCCATCTCCTGTCTCCCCCCCCCCACAACCCTGACTTCCCCATTAAAGTCTAAGTTCACAAACTAGAACTACAAGAATTTTTTATAGTAGCTGATAACTGTCTCAACCAAAGTTTTTTTTGTTTGTTTTTTGTCTTTGTTTTATAGCAAGAAAAAACTGTCCAGAGCAGAATACAGAGAGAGGCAGTCTGAAAAGCTGTCTTGAGCAGACTACAGAGCCAAGACCTATCTTCAAAGAGCTGTCTATGCTCAAGCAGAACATAGAGGGCCAGCTTCAACCCATGAGTTAATTTCAAGTTGTTTGTTTACACCATTCCCAGACACTCTTCTCAGGATGCTGGACCTAGCCAAGGCTTGTCCTTGTCAGTAATTGACCAGTTTTCCCATAACAGACATGATTTACATAATTTTATTTGCTTGGTTCTAAAGTCCAATTAGAGGATTGCGGGATAAGGGCTGAGTATGTGTGCTACTCTTGCACTCTTAGAGTTTTGGTCTTAGATATCACAGCTGGGAGTCCCTCCTTTGGGAACTTTCAAGTGTTTTGGTTGTCTGTATACACAGAGACCTACATTCTTATATACTCACATATGCATCTGTATTTACATAGTGTTAAACAGGTTCAACATGGTGATGCTTTAAAGCTGTAAAGATGATCTTCATAAGTACAATGGGCCTGAGGGTGCTGGATGATATTTGTAAATTATGACACTACTTAAGAAGTTAGTCCAGTGACTATCCCAAATGTTTAGAAATAGTTCAGAAATAATAAGTAAAAAATATATTTAGGACTAACAATAAAGGATTTATAGAACAGTTAAACTTTGTTTATATTTGAAATCTGTATAGGACCATTTAAAGAATGAGGGAAGCAAGAAATCAAAGGAATGAAATTTTAGTTGACTGAAAAATATTCTATTAATTAATAAATTAATAAATATGTATCAATTAATATAAAAGCTAAAGTTGTTCAATGATACTTCTATTCTTGACCTTGTAATAAAAAATTTTATTAGAAATATGGAAGAAGTCATGCTTAGTAGTGGTTAACAGAGGTATTTATTTGAAGAACAGCATGTGACAAAGGCATGCTATTAATGTGAAGAAATACATGATATTACACATTAAGTTACTACTGTCCATTTAACACAATGCTCTCACTAAAATTAATAAGGAAAAGCATACAAAGCTGTATTTGCAATAAGATTCAAGTGTCCTCATCTTTACAATTCAAGGACTACCTTCAGTTCAGAAGTAAGCAAGTATCACATATACTAAGGTGTCTAATTAAGTCTCATACATAATGATAATGAACTTTGTTATTTCACCCTTTACCAGTATATGTGTATGTGTGTTTTTGTATGTAATATATATATATTACACACATTATATTATACACATACTATATATATATATATATTTTAAATTTAAGCAGTTTATGACTGACTCAGAACATTTTTAGAAAATGTACCAAGAACCCCTTTCTGTTTCAATCATGTTTGCTTTTAACATATCATATAACTTAGCATCCATATTAATCCATCAGTGGTAAAATGTCATGGGTTTGTTTGTTTGTTTGCTTGTTGGCATGGCTTTCTACTTGTTATATTTGAACAACTAAAATAAAGGAAGAAATAAAATATCTATTGTATTGTTCTTTGGAACTGTGATGTACAAATGGTTGCAGGCAGCATATACTTTTTATAAACATTTTTTGAAGGACCTTTATCCTCTAAAGAATAATTAGTTAAGGAGAGGAAGGAATATTTGTTGCATTCTTTTGTGTCTTTGTCATTACATATGACAGAGACATTCTGACATTGTTTAAGCATCTATTCATGTTAAAAATTTTTATTCCCTTTGTCACTTTTAAAAAAAAATGTAGCATTTTCCTTTGTTCCTTCTTATCTTTTTTGATTTTTGTGTTTTTATGCAGAGTAAAAATAGAAAAAAAAAAGGTGCAACTTTAAGGTTGATAGCAAGTCCTCTTTCTATATAGACTTTGATTTCAGGATAATGTCTCAATTGTGTGATGTCTATTTTAATAAAGAAGGGAGGCACCAGACAAACACTGTTGTGGCAATGTATTCTTTATTTGCAAAGCTCATTGACAATGGGTCAGATCTTTTTATTATCAGCATTCTGCCTCCAGCTGCCCCATTTCCAGCATGCTAATGGGCATCTGTGCCTTCTGTAGAGGTCTTTCATGAGGTCATAGAGACAAGCATTTGAGGAGAAGTATAGTTGTTGTTAGAAAAAGTGAAGGAGTCAGGTACCATGTGTGCCTCACCCTCCCACTTGCATTGAATAGACATCTCTGAGAGGCAAAAGATGAGACTCAAATATTTGGGGTCAGTGGGGTCTTTAAAATCTGCATGAAGTTATTCAGAAACACCTATAGATCCCCCCACTCCTGTTTAGTGTGATTTTATTTATTATATTCATGCTCACTGGCTTGTGCTCAACTTATCTACCTATCTACACATCCCGTTAGACTTAGATGGGTCTCTTTTCATGGTCTACTTTGGAGGTGATATCAAGTAAAACAACAACAACAACAACAACAACAACAACAACAACAACAACAAAAACCTTCTGATTTCTTATGGTAAAGACAGGTAAGTTGTTAGTTTAGTTAAAAATTCATGCTTTGGATGACTGTAGAAGTAATTATTACCCTGTAGTTAAGGATGGAAGTTCATACATCCTGTTAGTTTCTAATATTAATGAAAATATAAGATGTGCTATTTTCAATATGAGGGAAAATGAAATGTGGATTAGAAAGTAGAATCATCTCATAGATGGCTTTAGAATTTAGCAATACTTATTTCTGCTTTGGATAAAAACACCTGCTTTTGGCAAAGCTGATTTCTTTGAACATCTTTTAAGTATGACTAGTTAGGAAAAAAGTTAAGAAAGAATTTTCAACGTGTCAGGGTAATTACAAGAAATATCTTGTTCTGAAAACAACTGTAATTTGCAAGCAGTCCTTAAGTATGTCATAAACTGATTCTTCATGTTTATGTGTGGTCCTATCATGTTACCTCGCAAATTGTGTTCACAGACAAATCACTTCAAACACAAAGCCTGTTTGTTTAAAAAAAATTAACAGTTTCCCAGAAAAATACTTTCACTATTTTGCTGCTGAGAGTAGTTTGTTAGACAACACTTCTGATTCACTTCTTATACAATACTGAAAAGGGTATATAGAAATCAATGGACTATCATTTTTATTTCTCTCCAAATTATAATATTTACAAAGCCTTAGAAACTTGTATTTCACTGTCTATCTATAACATGCACAGTAATCTTTTCATTATAGTGTTGCTTATGTTTCTGCTGTATTATGTGTTAACAGGAGTATTATTTAATCAATGGCATCAAACTGTGTCGTTGAGATTATAACTGCAATTCTTTACAGGAGGAGGGTGGTAGTGCTGCGTTAAATCTAACAAGCAGCAGCTTATGCCGATTGTTATTGCATATTTTTATTGCTCATTTTCTTTTATATTTTTTTCTGTTGAATGAATGGCAGGAGGGTATTTCATGCTAATTTCTGTTTTTATTCTTTGGTTTAAATAACATGACTAACGTTGCTTGCTTCCCCTGATGTGTTTCCTGAAATGATAATTTGACACTTAAATGTAATATATAATTCACTCTGCTTGAAAATAAAGCCTCTGACTATTTATAGTAGTACAATAAAGGCTTTTTCCCCTGATAATTGCTATGGTGTTTTGAACCAAAAGTATTTTTTAAAAAAATGAAGTGTTCAGACAAGTTGAAAATATTTTGGCATGTTCATTTCTTGATATGTAGAAATTCTCACGTAAAATGAACCTAAGATGTAAGTGGACAGTGAGTTGGATGTGGAAAGGTTTCTGGAGATGAGCAGTTTCCTGCAGAAGAGTAAACACAAGTGTTTTTAGACTGTGGAGTATTATGAATAAAGGTAGCAAAGATGATTAACTGAATTACCTCCTGTTCTGGAGAAGATTAATTTGCTTCACCCTAATAGGTAATTAGTCTCTGAAGAAGTTACTGATTCAGTAGCAATAGTGTTCGATGCACATCTTCCTGCTCCTGAGCCAACTTCATGTTAACGTATTTTTTAAAGTATTTTTGAAGGGTAAAAGTAAATCGGACATTTGTTTCTTAAGTGTTAAAGATAGGATTTAAATTTACTGAAGACAGGAAAGAAACACTGGTAAGGTAGGCTATAGTAGAGATCAAGAAAGCAACAGTTCAAAACCTTATCTTTAGTTACAGGCAAAAAATGTCATTGATCCTGTCTTGGCTGAAGGCCAATAATTCAAGAATCAGGTGTCAAGGTGTTGGTCTGGTTTCAAAAAAGAAAAAAAACAAAAAAAAAAAAAAAAAAAAAAAAAAAAAAAAAAAAAAAAAACCCCAAAAACCCAAAAACCAAACAAAAAACAAAAACAAACAAACAAACCCCTCTTTTGTCCTCTTTTGCCTCACCTAATTGAACAATGAGCAATACTGCTGCAAAATTATACATGATGACATAACTAAACCTGACTGGAAGTACACACCCCCTTGGCTGGGTTGGTTAATGGATGAATACAGATTACAGTGTCTCATCGTAGTTCGGCCTAAGGCTTATACTCTCCACCTCTTGGAGGACCTGGAAAGATGATTTAGTGGTTAAGAGCACTTGTTGCCCTTGCAGAGGTTTGAATTTTGAATCCCAGCATGCACTTTGACTCCAGTCCATTCAGCCTCATTCTTTTGTCTTCTGTATATGCCCAGACACTGACACTGTTCTAGTTTGCTGTTCTGATATAGTAACTAAACATTTTGTGGGAAATGATGGTGCAAAGAAAGACTCTGTCTTATCATGAAAATTATAACTATCACTGTGATAAACAATGGCAGGAAATAAAGTCAGTAACCTGGAACAAAAACCTGATGGGATGCTAGTAATGATCAGGATGGGAGTGGCCATCCCTGATGGTCAGAAACCAGACATGGGCTTGAAGGATGTCTGAGAAGGAGAAACCATGTGGCCTACCTTGGGTCAAGATACATAAAGGAATACAGGTCTTTTGAACTGACAGGTTATCTGCAGCCATGGTACTTTGGAAAGGGAGAAAACATTATTCATCTCTTTAGATTATTCCAAATCCAGGAACTTCTATAGCATAAATCTATAGCCTTCTCTTCTTTTTTCTTCATTTCACAATATTTGCTGATCATTTCTATATTTATATCCAATTGCCTCTATCTTAAAGAAGTTGCAAGTAAGTAATGGGAGAAAATACCTATTGACTCTTTTGAACTTGATATTCCTAATTGTCTATGTTTGGGTATGGATATGTGTGCATATGTATACTTTTAGATTTATGTGCATATAGACCTAGAGATAAGTTAAAATTATGGAAGAAAGTATCTAAATATAAGATGATGCAACAAGTAAGTTATAAGACTGATATTTAAATATAGTCTATATCATAGCATATCAGTTATTCAAGAAGGGGTCAACTTCATCCTGCGAAATTGTAGTAGAAATACATAAAAGTGGTGCATCAGAGATATTCTGAGTCCTGGTCCACTCATCAACATATTGATTTGTGTGGAAGATTCAATTTTCATCATTAATTGACTTTCTAGCAATTAATTAGAGTTTCACAGAGAAAAAAGATCTATAAGACCTGTGTTTGTATTTTTATATACTTTTAAACAAGTTAATATTTTCCAACACTAGTACTGAGATATCCAAATTAAACCCAATTTTTCCTTATAAATAAAATTTAACTTACAATAAAAAATATTTTAATACAACAAAAATAATTTTCCATTTTATTCTTAAATTACAATGTAGTAGTATGTGTAGAGTTAGATTTTTAAAACATTTTGGTCTGGGAAATATTCTTTTAAAAAATCTAAGCTCCAAATACACACTATAGACAATCAGCATTATCCTTGTCTTTCAAGTCTAGGACAGTGATAAGCTGCGTAGAGCTGCTGTCTTTGGAAAGGACAAAAAAGAAACAAGAAAGGAAAAGGAGCAACCCTTGAAAGACATAACTAAGCTGTAATATGTATAACAGTCACATTGTTGCTGGGGCTATTAGGGTCAGGGCTGTGCTCTGTAATCTTTAACTAGCCTGGCTTTGCCACCATGCTTAATAAGCCAATCGAAGGAAACAAGCTAACAGTGAAAAACATTTTTTTTTTTTTAAAAAGGAAGATTTATTTAATAGAGTCACATTTGAAAAGCAGGCAAGGTAATCCATTGGTCGCAACAGTTCATCTTATTTGGAGTCCTCATGTGAGCTTTAAGTTTAAGTAAAGGACAAAAATTTTAAATTCTAACGTGTTGTCTACTATCATAGTTTGTTCAGACTTTTTAATGAAGCATATTTTAATGAACAGTATAAAGTTTGTGGCTTCTAAGCATCAGTTATTTATTTCATTTTTTTATGGATCTGGATGCTAGTAAGTCCAGTATCAAATTGCTGGTTGATTCAGAAACTAACAGGGACCAATATCCTCACTCAGAGAAGTCAGTCTCTTTCATGTCTTCACAGTGTTGCTAGAACAAAGGGAACTGATTTTTAAGAGCACCAAGTCCATTCAAGGCACTTCACAAAGGCCCTACCTACAAATGCCATTACATTTAAGAATAGTCTCATAATGAGTGAATTTTATTTGGAATGTAGCAAAAAATCAGTTTATTAATCCATCAATGAAATACTATGCAGCTGGCTAATAAAAACTAGACATAGATATTGTGTTTGGGGAATATATGATATTTCAATAGATAAATAATGTAATCTGTAAAAGGAGAAAGTTTTTTTTTTTTTTTTAGCAGAAATCTAGTCCTGCTTTATTTACTAGAAAAAACCCAATTGAATTCAGAATATGTCATCGACAGAAACCAGTATAAAATATATTCAGAAAAAAACCTCACAGAATTCATGAAGTTATAGTCATAGCACAAAGTACATCAAATTTTGTGGAACATTAGCAAATGCTGTGCAGTTACACCAACCTTAACTTGCAGGAAGAAATTTAATGTATGTGAAAATTTAAACCGAGATGATAGAAGGGAGAGGCATCTGTGCTGTAATGTTTGAAGGTCATGCAGAACAAGTAGCAAAGAAGGCCAATTTAAAATTGGATAGAGGGATGGCTTCTTATCCAAACAGAAGAAAACAATGTCAAACTATTGAAAAAGTAATGAACTTGTTCTATAAACTCTCATGAGAACAAAGAAAAGCCTTCCAATCAAGCCTCAAATCCAGTTAGGGAGCAGAGTGGCTCCTTCCATTACAGCCATGTGGACACATTGTGCCTGGCTGAGAGGTCTTGTACTCCACGTTGTTCATAGTTAGATCAGATGCTCATGACTATTCCACAGCAGGCTACAGAGCACGTTCTGGAGCCATGGAGCTAGCCGGGGTGGGTAATCATCTTGCCACGGTCCAGCTCCATTTTTCTACATGTGGGATCTCTATCAAGAGGATCTTATCTCATAGTCCTAGTGAGGAATCAAGAAGAGTGGGAAGATCCTGCCTTGTTTTGGGGTCTTCTGAGTGCTCTCTCATCAATGACTTCCAGGGTCCCTCACTTAATACTGAGAGTTTTATAGAATGAAACACTGCTTCTACTACAGGGACTGTCCAATCCTGAGAGAGACTCATCTTCCAAATCTCTCTTATGTCTCTCTCTCTCTCTCTCTCTCTCTCTCTCTCTCTCTCTCTCTCTCTCTCTCTCTCTCTTTCTCTTTCTTCTTGTCTATCTGTTTTAAATTATATGTATGTGAGCTAAATTACAAGTGGTTTTGAGCCACTAGACCAGATGACAGGAACTGAACTTAATCTTCTACAACAGCAATGGTCATTGTTAACAACTGAGCAATCTTTCCAAGCATTTTGTACATTTTAAAATTCTGCCATGAGATAGTAGGTGAGTGGATTTCTCAACTTATTTCAGGTATTTACCATATTTGATTTCATGATCTTGCCCATCCATTCCCTATTTGAATATATTCTCCTCTGATTATATGTGATTCAGCATCTCCTGCTTTAAAGCATCTGATGATCCCACTGTTCTTATTCCTGAGGCACCTCAAGGAAAACATATAAGATGAAAACATTAGAACTAAAGCAGTGTAAAACTGGTTCACAACCCTGGACTGAAGAGGTCTGGCATGTTAAGGGGACTCTAAAATGGCTGGCTAGCTAAAGAAGCAAAAGAAAAACAGCACTATGTTTGTAAGCTTAATTAAAATTAGACATGCATGCATATGCACGTGCGTGTGCGTGTGCATGTGTATGTGTGTGCTATGTTTTAAATATTGCAACGAGTAGTATTGGAATTTGGGCTTTAGTGGGTGGATGATGTGTAGAGTACTGGAGTGGACAACCTACATATATGTGTAGAGAAAAACAAAAATTTAAATTTACTAATAAAGCAGCTATTCTATTCGGCCATAGAAATATTAGTAACATTTATGGAGTATAAAGGGGTGGATGGACTCTTGAAATTCCCATACTTACGAGAATCACATTGCACCAAGTGTTAAGAGTTCTGAGTTCCTAACCGCTTGGTGTTTAGGAATTCAAGGGGGGGTAGGTGGGGGCACACCCTTGTGGAGGCAGGAGGGGGGATGGGATGGGGGTTCCTGGGTGGTGGGGGGAATGGGGTGAGGGGATAAAATTTGAAATGTATTTTAAAGAAATTATATCTATATATAATATAACATATATATAATCATATAATACATATATAATATAACATATATGTAATCATATAATATATATGATTATGTAATAATATAATATATATGATTATATATATTAATATATATATATATATATATATATATATATATATATATATATATAGAGAGAGAGAGAGAGAGAGAGAGAGAGAGAGAGATCTGAGTTGAGGTGAGTCACTCAGTGACTTCTTGTGTGTTCATTTCTCTGATAACTAGGGAGTACAATGCTTCTAGATCCATCTCCAAGTCTTACTGTGATTAATCAAAAACCACATCCAGATTTTTAAAAGGTAAAATGGAAAGCATTCTGCATATATAATAAAAATAATAAATATGTAAAAGTTAAGCTTAATGAATAAGGCATCTATGTTTAATGACATTGAGCAAACTCTTTTTGCAGAAAAATCTTTGTAGATATTTTTGACAAAACTGAAATAATAAAGAGATTCATCAACTTTAAATAACCAGACTGTGAGAGAAACTATACCTCTACCTGGCTATATAATTAGAAATAGTTAATTTTAGTTGAAGTTATCTGCATTATACCAATTTTAATCGTAGGAAAACCAAAGAAGAAATAAAGGGAACAACGTAGTACTCGAACTTTGATGAACCACATGGAATTTTTAAGAATTGTTTTAAAATGAAAGCAACTATTTTGTTTTCTCTGACTGTATCAAAGAATCATGTGTTCTCCTTACAGATATAATTAATGTTTCCAGATGAATATACCTATGTATGCATATACATGCCGGTTCTATTTCTGTGGCATCGGAGTAGGTAGTACTTGACTTGCTTCTAGCATGATTTTTTAAGATTTGTTTCTTTATTACTTTATACCTATTACTTTAATAAAAGCAGAAAAAAAATGGGTTTCACTAATTAGGGAAATCTTGATTGAGAAAACTTAAGCACACACTTAAATGAACTTAATGTAATTCTGTTTATGATTCCCTTGAAATTATTTTTATAGAAGTTCATTCTATAAGTTATATCCAATGTATTTTTCTATGAACTTCATTTTCTGAAAATACAATCACTATAAATCTATCAAATGGTGTGGACAGGAAAAATATCCACTGATATAAAGCATTTGATACTCTATTCAGATAATGTTCAAAACAATGCTCTACTAAATATTATAACATTGTATCTGAACATCATGATTTTTAAGAAATGTTTTGTATGTATCACAATATTACACATTGAAATTTGCAAAAAAAAAAAAATAGATTTTATTCCACTTGTTCCCATCTTATTTCTTTTGGACATGTAGATATTAAAAATAGCCATCTATTACATAGTGTAGATATAAAAAACAAAGGGAAATCAGCTTATTAACTATTGGGTTTCCATGGGGCTATCACAAGGATTTTTGGGTTTTCTTAACCTACTATTCTTTACTCTGCATTCAAATAAATTCATGCTGTGGCTCTTAAGAAGAATCTTAAACTTACTTAAGCCAAATTTAATTGATTATAAATACCTGTAGGCGTGACATTTGACTTATGTAATAAAACAGCACTCATGCGATCTAAAATGTCATATGAATGACATTCATGGAGATGGGTATTGTGGAGTAAAGATGTCACATTTACAATAAGAAAGGAGTTAGAGCCAGGCGGTGGTGGCGCACGCCTTTAATACCAGCACTTGGGAGGCAGAGGCAGGCAGATTTTTTAGTTCAAAGCCAGCCTGGTCTACAGAGTGAGTTCAAGGACAGCCAGGGCTATGCAGAGAAACCCTGTCTCGGAAAAAACAAAACAAAAAAACAAAAAAAAAAAAAAAAAGGAAAGGAAAAAAAAAGAAAAAATGGAGCTAGAAGTCTTAAATTGATTTACAGTATTATTCTTTTTTATATATAATTTTTGAAGTACTATTTATTCTGTTAGACCACCAAAATCTTCATTTGATCTTATTTATATGTATGTGTATATGTATATATTTAACTTATATACATACATATTTACTTTATATGTGTACACAGATACGTGTACATGCTTGCATATCTCTATATGTATATGTAATGATGAGAAGAAAATCAGTGTATGTTGTAAGCACTTGGCATAAAGCTTCTACAAAGTGGGTTCATAATACCTACAGTGCTATGAATGATGGTTGACTACTATCTTAACTATTTTATTTTTTCCAATGATACTCAATCCAAACATTAATCAATATGCTGTACATTGACATATGCATTACCATGTTGATTAACTTTTTCAAGTCAAGGCCATGTGATAAAGCAAGTATTAATTGAAGTAAGTATTTCACCTTACTATGACATATGTTGAATTAAGGTATTTCATATATGTTCTATTACAAACTTGCACTGGTTATTTATTTCTTTTAAAATAGTAATGGACTAGCTAAAATTACATGAAAGAAAAAAATTTATTTATTCTTTTATAACATTTTAACACAATTTTATACTTTAGTAGAGATTGGCATGTTCAGAAAAGAACAATGCATTTGTACTTGTATTTATTAACATTTGCTATATTTCTTTTTTAATTGAATAAAGTTTTACAGAGTTTTAACAAGTACACTTGCTTGCCTGTGTCTGTGTTTGAAGATGCAGTTGGCCTTCCTGTCTGAGCATGTTTTAGCATGTCAGATGCCTTGGGATTCCTTGGTCACCCAAGAGAAAAGCTACCCAAGAAAAGGTCCATGCTTTATACTTTGGTTCCTACACAATGCATAGGTTTTTTAAATTTTTAAATTTTAAATCTTATTTTAAAATAATAGAAAACATCAGTTCTTACCTAAATTGTATTTTCATTTGTTCTTTATTATTTTATCATAAATCATGTAATTTAAAATTACTGTGACTATAAAGTTTCTCAAAGCTGGACATGTGAAAGCTGAAGAAAATGTGAATGTGTTTTGAATTGATTTTTGAATCAATGTTGAGATGTTGAACAACTGTTCTTCACAACATTGTAGAGCTAACTTTGAATTTTTCATTTGATGCCATATGTGGGCTCTATAATTTACCCATTTATATTTTTCTTAAAATGGGTATGGATTACAGCAGGGAGATTTTCAGCATATAACCAATGCCTCTGGCATTAACCTCTTGATTTTACAATAAAATAAAGACTTTTGCTTTATCAAAATCATGAGCAAGTTAATGGAATAAAGGAATGAAGCTTTTCTTATTTTAAATGAAAAAAATCATGAAATATTCATTTGAGATTTTGTGCTCATTAAAACTCATCTCTAAAAAAAATCTAAAATATACCCCTTGACAATATTTTATTCACTTAGAAAACTTTACCCACCTCTTGAAGATATTTTTCTTATAATTCATATCTCTTTCTAGATAATTTTGCTGCTGAAATAATAATTGCTTTGTCTTCAGTTCAGTTGTACATAAACATGTTGAAGGTTGCTCATGTAATATTTTTCAATTCCTATAAAAACAACCTTTGTCAGTATATGTATTGACAAGACTGACAAAGACACTGAAGAACACACATTTTATGACAGGAAGGATTGAAATGTATTATTCCCTTTCTTTCGAAATGCTAGGGATTACCAGTCAAAATTCATGGATATGGAGACACTAAAAGCCCTAGGAATTTTACGTTTGCATAGAAAACCAACTATGTGAGAATATGCTAAAAATGTCCCAGTTTACATAGCCTCAGTACACTGATCTTGTAGATGAAAGTAGCAAGCCTAATAGGAACTTTTTCTATTTGTATTTCTATTTCTTTCTTCCTTGCCCCCTTATTCTTTGTTTGCTTCTCTTCCTGCTTTCCTCCCTCCCTCCCTTACCCCCCCTCCCCCTCAGCTGAAGATTTGCTATCACATGGGATTTGCCTTTCTATGCTTCCAATTGTTCCTCTCCTGACATTCCTTTCTTTGACAATAGAATTCCAGACTCATGACTTTGCTGCTAGTATTTTTTTTAAACAACACATTTTATTTGTTTATTTTTAATTAGATTTTATTACTTCTATTTTTTTATAGTCCATTCTTTGCCCCCTCCCACTCCTCCCTCTCAGAGTTCCTCATCCCATTCTTCCCTCCTGCCTTCAAGAGGATGTCCCTTGTCACCTGTCCCTGGGGGGTCTCAAGTCTCTCAATGTTTAGTTAGGCACATCTTTTCCCATTGAGGTCAGACCAGGCAATCCTCTGTTATATGTGTGGCTGGAGGCCTCTGACATGCTCCCCTATGCTGCCTGGTTGGTTACTCAGTTCTGAGAGATCTTAGGTGTACAGGTTAGTTGAGACTTCTGGTCTTCCTATGGGATCATCCTCCTCCTTAGCTTCTTTTAGCTTTGCCCTAATTCAACCACAGGGGTCCCTGCTTCAGTTCATTGATTGGATGTAAGTATCTTCATTTGTCCCAGTTAGTGCTTTTTGGGCCTCTCAGAGGACAACTGTGCTAGCTAGTCTACTGCCTGTAAGAACATGAAAGCATCAGTAAAATGTCAGGCCTTGGAGTCTCTGCTTGAGATGGATCCCAAGTTGAGTCAGTCACTGGACCACCTCTTCCTCAGTCTCTTCTCCATTTTTGTCCCTGCTATCTTTTTAGACAGGAATAATTCTCAGAGATTTTGACTGTTTGATGAAAACCCAATACCTCCACTTGATGCCCTGTCTTTCTACTGGAGGTGGACTCTACAATTTCCCTCTCCCCATTGTTAGCCATTTCATCTAAAGTCCCTGACTTTGAGTCCTGAGAGTCTCTCACATCCCAGGTCTCCGGTAGTTTCTAGAGGGTCCCACCACCTCCTACCTCCCACCTCCCAACTTCTACCCTCCGAGGTTGCATATTTTTATTCATTCTGCTGGTTCTCAAGGCTTTTCCTCGACAACCCCCATACCTGACTTTGTTCTCCTTTTCCCCTCCTGGTTCCCACTCCAATCCTGGTCGCTCCCTTCCTCTGCCTTTTGTGATTGTTTTTTCTCCCTTTCAAGTGGGATTCAAGCATTCTTCCTTGGGGCCTTCTGCTTCTTAACCTTCTTGAGTTCTGTAGATTTTTTCCTAGGTATTCTGTACTTTGGGGGATTAATATATATTTATTAATGAGTACATACCATGCATGTCGTTTTGGGTCGGAGTTACCTCACTCAGGATGATATTTTCTAATTTCATCTATTTTCCTGCAAAACTCATGATATCCTTGTTAATACATGAATCCATGTTGAATAGTATTTCATTGTGTAAATGAACCACATTTTCTGTATCCATTCTTCCATTGTGGGACATCTGGGTTGTGTCTAGCTTTGGCTACTACAAATAAAGCCTTATTTATGCTTATTTATTTATACAAATAAAGCCACATATGCTATAAATATTGAGTAGCACATGTCCCTGTAGTATGGTGGGGCATCTTTTGTCCAAGAGTGGTATAGCTGGGTCTTCAGGTAGATCTATTTCCAGTTTTCTGAGTAACCTCCGGTTTGATTTACAGAGTGCTTGTACCAGTTTGTAATCCCACCAACAATGGAGGAGTGTTTCTTTTTCTCCACATACTCCCCAATATCTGTTGTTGCTGAGGTTTTGATCTTAGCCATTCTGATTGGTTTAAAGTGAAATCTCAGAGTTATTTTGATTTGCATTTTCCTGAACTCTAAGAACTTTGAAAATTTCTTTAAGTGCTTCTTGACCACTTGAGATTCCTCTGTTGTGAATTCTCTGTTTAGCTCTGTACCCCATTTTTTGATTGGGTTGTTTGTTTTTTTAGAAGTTAGCTTCTTGAGTTCTTTGTATATTTGGGATATTAGCCCTCTATAAGGTGTAGGTTTAGTGAAGACATTTTCCCAGTCTGTAGAAAGTTATATGCATATAAATTTATATTGTAATGAGTGAATTGTGCATGAATTTTAAAAATTGTTTTAATTAATTAATTAATTTTACTTACTCACATTAAATTTCTAGTCACCTCCTCCTATAGTCTTTCCCCTGTGCCATTTCTTCTTTACCTCTTAGCTGGTGGCAGCCCCCTGAATATCCTCCAACCCTGGTACATCAAATCTCTGTGAGGCTAGGCACATCATCTCCCACTGAGGCCATACATGGCAGCCCAGCTAGAAGAGCATATCTCACTGACTGCAACAATAATTATTGGAATAGCCCCAGCTCCAGTTGTTCAGGACCAAGCTGTACTTCTGCTATGTATATGCTGGGAGGCCTCGGTCCAGCCTGTGTATGTTATCTGGTTGGTGGTTCAGTTACTGAGAGCCCCAAGAATCCATGTTCATTGATCCTATTGATCTTCCTGTGAAGTTTCTATTCCTTAGGGGCTACAATCCCTCTTCCTTTTCTTTCATAAGAGTCCCCAAGCTCCATTCACTGTTTGGTTGTGGGTGTCCCCAAGTTTCTGAGTTACCTGCTAGAGATAGCTTTTTAGTGGACAACCATGCTAGACTTCTGTATGCAAACATAACAGAGTATCATTAATAATGTCAGGGATTGGTCTTTGCCCATGGGATGGATCTCAAGTTTGGCCAGTTTATTGGTTTCCTGTTCCCTGAAGTCTCTGCTCTATCCCATATTCCTGCATTTCTTATAGATAGGATAAATTTTGGGTCAAACATTTTTTGGGTGGGTGGGTGTTGCTTTTGCTCCATGATGTTTTTAGGAGGAGCTAAGGTGATAGGAGTAAGGGAGGAAGAGAGAAAGGAAGAGGGGGAGCTAAGGGAGGAGAGAAGAGAGAGAGAGAGAGAGAGAGAGAGGTGAACATGGAGACTGATGTTCATGTTGGTATATCTAGGTTGGTTACTGGGTCACACTTCTGATAGTATGGGCATCTTGTTATTGATCATCACCAAATATATAAAGCCTTTGGATAATCTAAGCATTAGAGTTTCATTTTTCTACCGGGCCTGTGTGGTTGGCAGGATGGTCTGGGCAATGCCCAGCCTTGCAAAGACAGTGTGGAAGGTTGACAGAGCCATTTCCCATGCTGGCGTCTCATGGGTAGCAGGGCTGATGTTTTTGTCTGGCTGTTTCTAGCTGTGGCACACACGTGGCCTCTGGTCATACAACATGGCGCCTAAGCTAAGCAGAGCTGCTGCAGCTTAGATAGTCAGCCTGACCAGAGGCTGCTTTTTAAATAATTACAACAACAATGTTTCTGACAGGCTACAGGAGGTGGCTTCTTGAAGTTTCATATCCCTAATGCTGTGAGTCACAGCTAAGGACACCCCCATTGATTCTTGAATAACTTTTATTTCCCAGTTCTCAGTTTCTTCCAGGAGATGCCCCCTACTTTCCCACTCCGTGTTCATGAGTTTGGCCTGTAACAGATTTAAATAAAATCTAAAAATAGTTACTTATAAAATATCAATTAAAGGTAGGATTTTGACCTATTAAAGATCTAGAACAGAACATATGACTTCAAACCATAATATTTGGTTGCTATGTGATAAAATGATATCTTGTTTTCTTTTTTTTAATGGGATGTTAGTTATTGAATAAACCCAAGTAAGGGAAAGGAAAATCCAAATATAGTTCCTAAGAATGACATGGTGTGCAGGTCTGGTATTAAGAGTCTGGGTCTTCATAATTTTCTTCAGTCCATCAGAAGGATGTCTATTTGAATTATAATTTTTAAGCCTAATCCTAAGGTATAAAGAACCATGACAGAAAAGAATGACCTCAGACAAGAAAGATAGAAGATGTGAGGCAGAAGGAATTATAGTTTACAAAGTCAGAGGTACAAACTAAACACATGGATATTAAAAACAAATTCTACTATCCTGAGAGTTAGGGTTATTTGGAATTATATTGCTAAATTTCTTAATAGACTTTTACTCTAGCATTGAAATAATTCAACAGGAAAATAGCCACTAGACAACAGTCATCTACATACAACATAGGTGCATAATATATAGATATATTTCAGATCCTTTTGTGGAATAGCGTTCCTTAGATGTATGGACACACACACACACACACACACACACACACACACACACACACACTGGATATCTATTATGGTCATTACCACAAAAATCTCCGAACTTAGGCCCATATTTTTTTAAGTCCAGTATTGGCAAATGCATTAGATGTTTCTTTTAGAAGAGTCACACTGCAATCATGATTTGACTGCATCTTTCCTAAGTACAATGCATTCACTGAATTAGTCACTAAGAATTAAAAACAGAGATTTAAATTCCATGATGCATTCACATTCAACTCTGTTACTTCAAACCTCAGCAAACGATTGAATGTTAATACTTTCATGTTTCTCTACTTCATCCTTTGGTTCATCTGGGGAGACCATAATCTGTTTACGAATATGGATCCTTTGTGAATATTTAGAATTACCAGTGCATGAAGAAAAGAAAAAGTGAAAATACAAATTAATTTGCAATCATGCAAATTTTTTTTAAAAAACAATCCATAAATAATGTGAAGGATAGTTAATCTCATTTTTCAAATAATTGAACAACTACAATTAATTTCCATGCAATTTTAGTAGTCGTCTTAATTAAATATTTAGGATTTTCTGTAAAATCAGCTTTTGAAAATCAATTCAAATATAATTTGCATGTTTTAATAAATAAAAGCAGATTTAGTGTTGTGAATGTCTAGATTAATTGTATCAAACTTCTATTACTTCCTCTTAAAGAAAGAACAGCATGGCAATTTATTTGGGTTTTATAATAAGCTATTTTAATGGTTTTTTAAGTACTTTAATTGTAGATAAAATAGAATTTATCTGATTCCATGAAGTTTTGCATTTTGCTTAACCTAAATTCAGTATTTTTTTACTAAGAAATATCTGATTCAGTATGAAATTTAGCATTCTAGAATGTTATACGAGAAAATATTCATAATGTCTTTTGTGTTAAATATTTCAATACAGTGTGATTTTATTTCTATAATATACTTAAAACTTGTCATACATAAAAGAAGGGCATACTTATGACAAAATTTAAAATCACATAATAAATTATATCTTAATTTATTTAAGATAGATAGTTATTTTATTAAGTATAAAAATGAACATTATAGAACTGGAGATCAGGGAACAGTATTGTTTCTTATTACTCTGCTTTGCTTTGATTGGCCCATTATTTCCAAAGTCTGTTGGTCTGGTCTTTGAAATAGGCCTTATTCTCAAAATATCTGAAATAGGAGAGCCTGGAAATATTTAAAATGTAGTATGTTGGAACAATTACATGGCATTTTATAGAAAAACACTACAATTCAAGATGTCTTTCTAAGAAAATTATGACAACAGGCTATATTGTCTAAATTTTATACTTTAGATCAGTTATAGAATTTTTTCTCATAATATTCCTAAACTCAGAACAAATGAGACATGAAATTGTAAAATAACTTGACTGTATGACCCAGAAAAGTAATATTTCATTGTATCTTTAGCAAAAATCAATAAACTAATAGCTTCACAGAGGATAATTTGTCAGACTATTACATTTTTAACTGTAACTAGATAAAAAATTCACAGGAGTAGGATTCATTAAAATAAGATAGAATATTTTATAACTGCATGGTAGATTAGATATTTCTACTCTTTGAAGCTATGACATTAATACTTGACCTTTATATAATAGGGAATAGAGATATAGTTTAAAGTTCAAATTATTGTTTTTAGAATTACAAACTACACGTTTTAGTATTTTGATCAATAAATTATTATTCTACTCTATTACTAGCATTCATTAGCCCTTGAAAAGATAAATAATTTTTAACTATATTAACATTAATTTTATTCCCTTGGATTTTAACCAAATTACATAATAAAATAATGAACTTAAATGATTTAGATAAATGGCAATATTTAATACTTCAATAATACTCATGTATTTAATGTTGTTTTGCTTCTTAATGATAAGATAGATTATAATTTTAAATTTATGTATATGTATATATGCTGCATATAATGAGTAATTACTTTCCCACATGATCTGTTATCCTAAGAATATGCTGCTATATTTTATGGAAGCTTCTAAAATGACTAAATGGCTTTATCAGAACCTGTTGCTAAGGTAGCTATACCACCAATTAAATATTCATTTTAATCAAGCAGAAATTACCTATGGATAGACATGCATCATTATGATGGTGAAATAAATGAATTTTAATAAAAAGGAAATTGAATTCTTCTTATCATCTGGGATTCTGAGACCAAACTTAAGATCCCCAAGCTATGTTCCCTGTGATGATATTTGTTGGTAGTGAGAGAAGATAGGTAACTGAGTACCAAAATAAAATGTCAGATCAGCCTATTTTGTTGCACATATGAGAAAATTTCTCTGGAATTTGCTGTTATTTGAATATCAGCCACACAATTACTGATTGATATAATATACTATTATTAAATACCCTAACAATGAAGGAAGCAGAAATTCTAAATTCAAAATGTTTTTTTTTTTTTTTTTGTTTTGTTTTTTGTTTTTTGTTTTTTTTTAATTTTATTTGAGTACTGTCATAATTGGGAACACAACTGGCCAAGATTGTGCTAAGTACATATTGGGAAATTTCCCAAAACTTTACTTGAGTACTTAGAACTTCACACTCTAGCTCCAGGTTTTAATTGAATTTGATGGTGAATCCAGTTATATGTGCCCTGGTTGAATTATTTCACTTCTTATCACTGGAAGTCTTAAGTTTTTATTCTAAAAGTATGTTTCCCTTTTCTAAAACATGTTAGTCTAAATATACTGGGACAGTTGGAGGGGAAGACATTCTCATACTTGTGATTATCAGTGGACTTTGTGAATGAGAGCCCATAATATTTTTCTGAGAATTTTCTTTATTATATACTAACTTAAGAATATCGTTTCATTAAATTATTTTGAAAAGCTGTAAATGTACCTATAATCCTATTTCAGTTGTGGCATTAAATGTATACATATTAAGTTCAAAATAATACATTGTGTTTTAAAATATGTCATTGTTAAAAAAAATTAATTCACAATACATTTCCAAGATGTAGTAAGCTATAAATGTTTTCCTACTGCTGAATTATTTGAGGGCATTGACTTTTTACAATAACACGCTTACCTTAAATTTCAGAGAATTATTAATTGAGTGATTATTATGGTCTGTGAAAGACAGACAACAGAAAGGCTTTAGAAGTCACAATAGCCCACCAGTTAGCACAACCACAATGAGTGTGTCTTGGAGTGTGACATGTGACCTGCAAACTTCATGCTGTCATAGATTATTGCTCTCCTTTTGCCTTCATGGTCACCAGAGCCCACATAATCTATGAGTTGTATGAAAACACTAAGGAGACCTCCAGCCCCTTCACCCCGCCCCTCAGCCCCATAGTATCACTGGCACTTACAATAATAATGATTGATCTTTTTCAAGCATTGTTGCTGGAGCAAATTAATGATGCATTCACCACCCTCAGAAAGAACTTAGAAATGTAGATTGTTAGCAAGGACCACTACCCTTTGGAGAAGTACATTGTTAGCAAAGTTAGGTTAAGATATTGTTGCTACTACTTTTGAAATAAAAAAAAGTAATGTATAGTTCATAGGGACATACATTACTTTTGAGCAAGGGATGTTTTTAAGGTCAGAGAACAAGAACAATGTCAGCATGACTAATACCAGTTGTCATGCCTTTCTTGCTAAAGTGGGCTGGTGATCAAGGTGATGCTTAGTTTCTTGTACCCATTTTTGCCCTCAGGTTCTCAGTATGATTTAATAAAAAAAATATTAATAGGTAGCTGTGTACTCTGAGTATTTAAAATACAAATGACTGTATTTTATATAGATTTGTGATTTTCTTAAGATTTTTTTATAAGATTACTTTTTAAAATAAATAAGAAAAATAATTGGTCCTATGTAACTGCAAATTGCAGCCTGCCAGTAAGAAGAAACTGGCTGTGAAATTACTTTGTTTGCTCCCATTTTGTTAATCTATAAGAACATGCTTAGTTACGAATGTACGTGGGTTTGGGGAATAATTTGGTTTGTTTGGTTTTGTTTGTGTGTTTGTTTGTTTATATACCTTTGTGCCATTACACTCACATCAAATGTATATATGTATATGTAAGAAAAGTGGTTGAAGCTTGCTTCCATCAATCCAATGTGTGAATGTGTGTGTATGTATGTATGCATGTATGCATGTATGTATGTATGTGTATACACATGAATGTATATGGGTGAAATAGTTGGAGCTCATTAAAGTTTACTTTATCTATCTTGTGTGTGTGTGTGTGTGTGTGTGTGTGTGTGTGTGTGTGTGATTCTTTCTCCCCTTTTCCTTCTCCCCGGCCTCAAAAAGTTTCTCACTGGTCACAGGGAGTACTTCGATGGCCCAAGAGAATTAGTTTTATTTTCTTAGAAAAAGTCTGCTGAGCAATCAATCTCCAACTTTAGGCCCGCCTCAGTTTACCTTGACCTGTTGAAACTGGCCATTGACAAATAATGATTTCCATTTCGTTATTTTACTTTTACTGACTATAGATATTGGCCAACAACTTATTTTCTGTTTGCTTTAAGTTATTAAACATATAATTTCAGTGTTTTCATTCTCATTACTTTTTTCAATAGTAAAATCAATAGCACTGTATCTTGTCATCAGTAAGTTACAGACATTGTGTCATTCATTTCTTGGAGTTTTGCACTCTACATACAGTGTGATAGAACAAGAGCAGTAAGAGGAAAACATGCAGCTCAAAAAAGTTCATGACGTTGCCCATGATTCCGGGCATGACTTATGTCTATGAGCATAGCTACTCATGTCTCACAAAATGCACTATAACATGTCCTGTATTTCTTGCTAGTGCACTGTATGACCCATAGCTTTGATAATCAGAGCCACTAATAAAACATTTGTGCACTCTAGTCTATAGTGTTGGAAACTGTCTTCAATCTCAGTTCAGCAGATTGGCCTGTGCACAAATTACCTAAAACTATAGGCAAGAGCTAAATGAAAGCTTATGGCTGTCTAAATTTATAAATATTCAAATAACAGCTATAGTAAGTCACATTTTCATAAAATGACAATATTATCAAATTTTGGTATTAACAATTAAATAGTTCCTAATATTTTTGACAGTGAAATATTGTATTTGTCTTGAAATTATGTAACGCTTCTTGCTTTTGTTTCTCCGACTAATAAAGTGATGTAAATAGCTGTGTGACAGCAACACTCACGTCTGTAAAATTTCCAACCAACTTTCCCATCCAATATTTTCTAGGTGCTGCAGATTCTAGTCCTGTGATCACTTTAGACAAATGGGCACAATTGTAATTATGCTCTTCTCAGACAAAAGAGTAAAACCTAACATGTGAGTCTTTAGTTTTGAAAGACCCCAAATTTTCTGTTGAGACTGTGCAGAACAGATAAATCACAAAAGAGTCAGGAAAAGACTTAGTAAGGTAAGAGCAAGAGACTTTCAGAAGAATTTTCTAGCTGATTTTGTATAGTATGATACAAAATTGTGTATTATTATATAATAAATATGACTTTATACTATATTGCTTTCTAAATCATTGCATAAAACAATGTATTTGTTTTCTTTGCCTAAAATATGTCACAATATTGTTTGAGTAACAACAACACACCATATTCATTTAGAAAGCACATAAAACACATTTTGGAAGAACAAACAATAAGATATTTTACTGCTTTTTGTGAGATGATAATTTATTTCACAGAACTGGCCCTATTTCGGCTTGAGTTTAGAGACACTTCAGCATATTCTATTCCACAATTTATCTAGTCTCACCATAAGCATTAATCAAGAAAACAAAAGATTTTCAAAATATATAGAAGTAAAAATAAAAAGAACACTACAGTTTTATTCTTAAAATCAAGGTAACATATTTTTACTGGAACTCAGTGTATATCAGTAATTAACATAATCCATGTATTTTATTTCGGAGACTCTAGCCTCCACGTACATTTTCATACTTCAACATACACAATTTCACAGAATATAAACAGTGATTGTGAAATGGAAGTTGCACCCATATATCTGATCTAAGGCAACACCAAACCATGTGCTGTGGTCTCTGGAAGGAGTGACAGATATGGATGAGCTCCTGTCCAACCACACTTGCCTTTACCTACTACCTGGGCACAGGTACATTCTTACCTAAGGCTTTGTAGCAAAGCCTCTTCAGATGATTCATATGACTCTGTTGACATCTCCAAGTCTTTACATAATAGAAGAAAACATAACTTTTTTGTTTGATTTTGTTCTTTGTATTGTTTTTAGGTTTTATTGTTTGAGATCTGGATTGACCAAAGCTAGCACATCAATATAAAATTTCAAAACCCATTTCCACATTCTGCCATTGTCTTAATGTTTTTTTTAATTTTGTGTTTCAGAGATTTCACAGATGAGTATTCTATTTACACCATTTCTTCTTTCCACTTCCCTTTCAAGTTTTGTTTCCTGATTGACTCCCTCCTGTTTGTGACTTTCCTTCTTTAGTTAATGTTACACATACATATGAATGTACATTTATCTATGTGTATGAGTATATGCAACCTACTATATATCCATAAAGTATTTATTTTTTCAACTAAAAACTGAACTGCAGTATTATTAAACACTTGATAAATGGGTTGTTTAAGAAATACAAATGATAAATGTTATTGGTAAACTGAAAAAAATAACAGCACTGTGTTCAGTCTTCTTTTAACATGTTGAGTTTCAGAACAAAAAGAACATGGGGGGGTTTATCTATATATACACAGTGGAGTGTTACTCAGCCTAAAAGAATTAAATGATATCATCAGCAAGTATGGGGGTAAATGAAAGAACATCAAATTAGACACAGAAAATTCTAATTGTCTTAACTGCAAATGCATCTCTCTCTCTCTCTCTCTCTCTCTCTCTCTCTCTCTCTCTCTCTCCCTCTCTCTCTCTTTCCCTCTTTTGGTATGCATGTGTGTGTGCGTGTGTGCATGTGTGCATGTGTGCGTGTGTGCGTATGTGCGTGTGTGCGTGTGTGTTAGTGTGTATGTGTGTGCGCAGGTGAGCATAAATAGAAAAGGAGGAGTTTTATTCACGGTTCAATCAATCTAACAAATATAGGCATAAGAATTCTGTAGCCAATGCTAACCAAAGTACAGTAGATAAGTATCACATTTTTTTCCATATGTGGAATACACACATCAACATTATCTTTAAGAGAGGATGGTTACTTCAACATAGAGCAATTAGTAAGATTTGGTCTATAAATAAGGGTGATAAAGAAGCAATAGCCAGCCAAACACAATGCTACATTTGTAGCAACATGTCATAATGAGTTCCATCATGCTGTACACTACAGAAAAAGACATCATTATTGTGAGGAACAAACATTAATACTATGTTCCATGCACAAACTAGAGCACTGGAAATCTTGAATGCTCTCTAAAGATGAATTTTCTTACCTTCCATAGAAAGATTCTGCCTACTATGTCCATATATATCCATGGCTGTTTCTTTAAGTGTTTCTCAGCCGTTTGTGCTTTCTCTCTTAAGAATTAAGTTTTTTTTTTTTTAATCTGTAGCATATTTTTAAGTTGAATTATTTGCTTGTTGATACCTAGGGTCTTCATTTATTCACCTGTTTTGGATATGAGTCCTCTATTTGATGTGACGTTGGTAAAAAACTTTTCTCATTACGTAGCATGCTGCTTTGTCTAAATAATAGTGTTGTTTGCCCTAGAGAAGCCTTTTACTTTAATGAGGTCCAATTTATTAATTGTTGGCCATAGTGCCTACACTAATGGTGTTCTCTTCAGATATTCATCTCCTGTTCTGGTGATGAGGATGGATCTGTCTCCCTTCTAGATCCAGACATTCAGTTTGATCAGCACTATATGTTGAATATACTGCCTTTATTACAGTATGTACTTCTGCCTTCTTTATCAATGATCAGGAGTCTGCAGGTCTGTGAAATTATATCAGTCTTCAATTCATTTGCATTGATCAGCTTGTCTTTTTAGTGGCAATATCATGTTGTTTTTGTTACTATAACTTTGTAGTACATCTTAAAATTGGGAATGGCAGGACCTATAGCAACTCTTCCATTCAGTGTTCTTTTAGTTTTTCTGGTTTTTGTTTGTTTGTTTGTTTGCTTGCTTGTTTTTCCTATGGAGATATGTGTTGTTCATTTAAGATATCTTAAGAATTGAAATCATTCATTCTGATGGACAGTCATGGTTCTGTTATTCCTGCTTGATTCCTAAATTTTTTGTTTCAAGAAATCCTTAAAATTTTGTTATTGTTTTTGTTATTTTGTGTTATGTATTGGTTTGGTTTTTATTTCCATTTTGATGTCTTGGACTGCTTTTTTCACTTCCATCCCGTGTGTATGTGTTTGTGTGTGTGTGTGTGTGTGTGTGTGTGTGTGTGTGTGTGTGATTTCCTGGGTCTCTTAACTTCCTCCTCCAGATCTTCTATTATTGTCAAGAATGCTGTTTTTAGCTCTTTTATCTGTACCTAATCTATATTGGAATATTCAAGGAGTGCTGTGGTAGAGCTTCTGAGCTCTACTAAGAACAGCATCTGTTGCATTTCCTGTATGTACATGTGTTGAGGAATAGGAATTTAGCCTTGAATAACGTATCAGGGAACCTACCCTAGGAGAAAACGCATTCTCCTTTTCTTTGCTGTTTTCATTTGGCTGTGGTTCTCCACTCAGTTGTGGGATTTTGTGAAAGTTTTCCCATCTACTGTTTTGTTTGAATCCAGGTTTTACTTGTTTTGACAGATCTTATTGAGATATTGTAAGTACAGATTTCTTCTCATGTATAAACAGGACTTTATAGCAACAGACATCCTGAGCCTCGTCTCTTACAATATGTCTTTCCATCCTCTTGAAACCCCAGAACCTTAGTTGTAAGAGCTGCATTCTAAATGTGTCTATTGGGGTTGGACAGTCCATAGGAATTTGTTTCTTGCATTTCGACCAGTTATTGACCTTTATAAGTCATTTCCATCTCTGCTTTTCATTCCTAAATTTGATGAACACTAAAAGAATCAGATGTTATTAATTGCATCTTCCTCAAAAGAGAAAGAAAAATGTGTTCATAAGGTTCTTGACTTTCCAAACTGCATGTGATAATGAATGATAAAAACATTGAAGTTTCTCTATTTTTATTACGATTTTAAAAATCAAGACTTCAGAATTACTTCAATTGATGTAAACATTGTCTTTTTGGGTTAGTATTTTAATTGGATACTCTAACATGTGACAACATCAAAAGTTTATCCACATTCCATGTTAGAGACATTTTAATGCACATATATAATAGTAAACTCAAGTAATAAACAGCATAACAGATCTGAAGTGTTTCACCTTTAAAATTCTACAGTGTATTATTATACCAATTACTTAAAAACAACATACTTTTCCACATGGAGGCTAGACCTTGAAAGTATAGTATTAGTGAAATCTAAGTAATATCAATGTATTATACCACATAAAATTTGCAAATTTATCTTAGATTTTGCTGCCAAGCAGATATCTTTTCTAGAAGTAAAGCCTACCCTTTCCTTATTATTGCTGTCACAATTATACCAACAATTTAAGACCAAGGATACTTTCCTTTGAAAGTATGAAAATTAAAATTATGAGCAGAAATATTACAGAGCCTTTAGGTAGTATATAGATGTTATGCAACGTGTATGATATTTTTCATTAGAAAAATACATTGATTTGTGTGTGTGTGTGTGTGTGTGTGTGTGTACTCACCATGTCTTGGAATAAATGAAAATTGATTTTCTAAATTGCTAGTTGCATGTCAGTGGACAAAATCTGTGTCACCTTTTTCTAGTAATTAGACTACAGCAGGAGAATGGCTTTAACTAAATTCATCATGTAGTAAAGTGATGGACAGATTATTTGCTAGCCTGTTTGTATGTTCACACATATTTTACATAAATAAAATTACAAAAATGAATAAAGAGAATTTTTTTGAGAAATGTATTTCTCTCCAATGAAATTTATAATTTGATTAATATGTTATGGAGAGCTACCCAAGAATCTCCTTCACTGTCATTGATCCATATGGCTCTCATCTAGTGATATATGTAAGAAGTGAAAAGGTGCCAATTGGGAAATAACCACATTTCTTGTTTACAAAGAATTGTTTCAAACATGCCTCAGCAACCATATTTAGATTCACTTATTTACTCACCTTATGCTTCTAGTCTGGGCATTAGGTTAGATTTTTCTTTTTTAAACAGAGAGTGGTTTAAAATAATAATAATAATAATAATAATAATAATAATAATAATAATAATAATAAATTCATTTATCTTAGAAAACCTATGAAGTTAACAGAATCTAAGTACATTTTTAATGGTTTCTGTAGTGTTCAAGTATCTTATTTTAGAAGTGATACATTTCTACCAAAAAGGACAATTTCTCCTTCTTGACATAGTGCTATAAAAACTTTAAGACAATTTAAAGTAAATTGGTCACAAGCACCATAATTTTTTGTTTTATTGTGAAATAGACCCCAATATAACTCAAGTTAGCTGTGAACTTAAGAGCCTCCTGTCTTACCGTTTTAAACTGTTTTAGAGTTGCTAGTCATCATGCCCAGCCACATGGTAGGTTGTAAAGGCAGAAACATTGATAAGTTATCCCAGTGAAAATGATTTTTTTAATCATTTTTGTTGAGTTGATAGAGTTTTTAATTGGTAGATTTCAACCCATTGGTTATATGTGTAATTAATGGAATTAAATATATCTAGATATAACTTAGATTTAAAAACATATTTGCTTATTTGATAAAAGTGAGCTGATGAACTCCTCAAATACATGTAAGCCATGTGGATTCTAAGAATATAAAATTAAAGCATAGTAACACAAATTGAAAGTTCTTTATTACTGTGTCCCAAAGCAATGAGCAAGACAAGAGAGAGTTGGTATATAAGTAGGTATGTGAACTAATAAAGGTAAACTGTCCTCACTGTTTTTTTCAACACAAGAATGTGCTTTTAAGATAATTCACTTCCACCTTAATCTGATCAAAGAAACAGTAATTTACAATCTTACAATCTTTGTTATCACAGTACATATTTTTTTTGTAGAATGGTATTGAAGACCTTAAGTTCTTTATCAGAAAATCAGTCATATAATATGAGACTAAAACTGAATGAACCAAAAGAATATTGGTTACCACCTTTTGCCAGTACATTGATTTTATTTTCATGATATAGTACTGTGCATACTCTATTTGTTAGTCAATGATGATGTTATTCTTTTTTTTTAAAAATATGTATTTAATATATAGTAGTCCACTATTGCTGTCTTCAGACACAGCAGAAGAGGGCATCAGATCTCATTACAGATTTTGAAAGCCACCATAGTTGCTGGGAAATGAACTCAGGACCTCTGGAAGAGCAGTCAGTGCTCTTAACTGCTGAGTTATCTCTCCAGTCACAATGCTGCCATTCTTGTTTGCCATATTTTTATAAGATATTAACCTGATATGAATTCTTAAATATTATACTCTTTTTCACATTATGCAAGTTTGTATACCCCTAGTTTGAACACAGGAACAAAATATCTCCCTTTCATAGCACCTAAGATTGAGTTACCATTTCATCACTTGCCGGCAGCAGGCTCTTTACATCGGTTCAATCAGTTTCTCCAAGTATAACATTTATAGCAGTATATTTACATATTTATAAAGATATGGATTAATATAGGTGCTTGCTTTATTATCTTAAATAGTATTGCTGGTTTTCTTCCATGATGAATTTCAGGCTAGGCTTTTCTCCAACACCATCAGAACTTGGCCCCATAATTCTTTTGAGTAATCAGAGTCTTCCAGGAATGAACTCCCTAAGTAAAAGTTCAGTGCACCCTGGATGGTATGTACTTATTCTTTTGGAAAGTCATAATCCCTGAGAAGGCTTGTGAGCACAAGGATTGTCATAGAATATCATTGTGAGATGAGATCATAACAAGCCCCAGGGGAATATTATTTAACCTTATGAGTCACTGACACAAATGTATATTTCTACTCTCTCATGTCTCATACTATCTTTTGTAGACCACTATATATTTGCTGGCCTACTTCATTGAGTCCTTGTCAGGTTAGTGTTGAGCATTTTAATTACATTAATTTGCCTGAGTATAATTTGCAGACTTCAATGGCGCATATAAAAATGTCATCTAAAATTTTAAATAGGTATGTTTTGTAAGATAAATTATTTCTCATAAAAATATAACAAAAAATTTACCCATGTTTAAGACTTGAATTATTTACAGCTGAGAAAATTGAACAAAATTTTACTCTACCATTACAATTTTATATATTACAAATAACAACTGTGTTTCTTTATTTTAACCTAAAGTATATATGGTAGTATTTTAAAGAATTTATTTAAAATAGTGGTATTAAAATAAAACAAAAATCTTTGTTATACAAAGAAAATTCATCCTTTGTAGGGTCATACTAATTTACCATACATTTTATTGCTTATGTATAGGGCCATTACTAACAAATCAAGTATAGAATTAAGAATACAAACAGAGTTTAACATCAATATTTCCATAGATACATAACATATCTAGTTTTAAAATGACTTGAAAATAAACCACTGTGTACAGTGTAGTAAAAGTGTATTGTGAACATAACATATTGTGTACACACACATACACACACACACACACACACACTCATATGAACATACACATACACACGCATACCTGTGTTAATGGTCACAAGACAAAAGCTGGCCTCTAGTGTCCTCCACTATCACTTTCCATATTATTTCCTTGAGTCAGTATCTCTTACTGAGCCATGTACTAGGATGAAAGCCAGCCATTCCCATGGATCCTTCTATCTTTATTCCCAGAGTGCTGGGTTTATAGGAGTATGACTGTGACCGTGTCCGACTTTTGATGTGTCAATTGTGATATCAAATTCTGATAATTTGACCTCAGGTCCTCAGGCTTAAATGACACACATTCTTAACTGATGTACCATTTCCCTAGCTTATATCCCTTCTTTATTTGCTAGCTTGTTTTATTTTTTCTATTATTTGAATACATGGCATATAGATGCATGTTTTCTCAATCCTTGTTAGCTTCCAGAATAAGCTGCAGATTGTTTTATACAATGTATTGACTTTAGTATTTGTATTATATGTGTTACAAGTGGTTCTCTAAAATTAAATTCAATATCAAAATAATATACTCTTATTAAGATCAGAAATGTGAACACATACTGCATACTGGCTCTCTTAAAAGGAGAAAATTCAGTTCTGCTCAAAATATGATGCAGGCAAGGTGCAAATACATTAGAATGTCAATGACGTGGATCTAAATTGTAATTCAGTCTTTGTCTTTCTATTTTCTTCTACTTCTTCCCCACACTGTAACCAGCTATTTACCATAACTCTGTATATAAGTACAATGCATTTTAAGTATTTTCAGTATATTGGCATATAATAATAAGTCTTATTAGGAAGCTACTGTAATATCCAATTGCCTAAGGTACATGAAATGAGAAATAACTTTTCACAATGCATTGAATACTTAAATGAATCAGTTCCTAATTTTGAACAGATTTACCCTTGGTATCAGTGCATTTATCTTTCCAGAACTTGATATGCTCTTTTAAAAATTCAATCTTAGCCAAGTTAACGAATTAAGAGACAGATGGGTCCCATCACATTCTCTTCATCTGTACAAACACGTTGTTAGCTCTGTTCCCTAGAGCTTCATCTTCTCCACACAATTATGCTTGGTACTTAGGGTAGAAAATGAATGCTTGCATAACTCATTATATACAAAAGATTTGAAAAAATATTCTTCAATATAATGATTGCTGCATATGTCCCAAAACCCCCATGGTCTATGATATAGTTTAATTTCTATTAGTCATTTTCACTTTTTAAACAATATATACATTTACTTCTCTTTTGTGTTGAGAAAGCTGAATTTCACACAATAATAAGCACACAACTGGTACCATGGATGCACGAACTTCCCACTAAGTTTAAAAATAGACCTTCTTGCCCATCAAATCTTGTGCTAGCTGTTGTATAGAGTGGTTTTACAGAATATTGAATAAGAAATCCAAGGTTTCAGCAAGGAGTTTTGGAATAGATTAATTTTATATTCTTAACGAGTGACAGATTTTTGCAGAAGGACTATGCAAATTCCCTTCAGAAAATAATAAAAGTTCATTAGAAAGATTTTCTCCATCACTGAGAACCTTTGGCTGGCTGGTAGATCTGAAGAACGTAAAGAGCTCAATGAAATCGTGAGCTCTTTGTTCTTTCTCAAGAAACAAGCAAAACTCCAAAACAATAACAAAATCCTTCAAAACCAAGAAAACAAAATACAACTACACCAAAAAAACCAAACAAACAAAAAAAACCAAAAAACAAAAAACAAAAATCAACAAAAAGCACCCCTACCACCAAACTGTTATTAATAAAATTATACAAAACTGTGGAGTCCATTATGCGTTGGCCAACTGAACTTAAACATGAGGCCTGTCCTGGATTAGATATATATCTAACATCACACAACTGGTGAAAACTGAGTTTCCCTTATCCAGCAGGTGTAAGTTGTTAACATTTACCCTGGCCATTAAGTTTTCAATCATTCAGTCTCTCTCTCTCTCTCTCTCTCTCTCTCTCTCTCTCTCTCTCTCTCTCTTTCTCTCTCTCTCTCTCTCTTTTTCTTTCTTGTTTTCTTTCTTTCATTTTGAATAATAAATTATTATTTTAAATAAATTTTTAATTGCTTCCACACAATGTGACTATGTAAATTTGATTTTACTGTCTACATGAATCTTGGTACTGAATTTTGGGGTGACATTCATTCACCTCTTAATTATAATTGATGGGAGATATATTCTATGAGAACAACTAAAACACAAAACATTAACCCATCTGTTCTCGCAAGTATATTTTATATTGAACAGCATTGGTTTGGTCTATTGCAAATCCTAGTGAAATCATTCTTCACTGAGGATTGTATTAGTTTAATGTATCTCTAGTTCCTTTAATATCCTAGGAATGTTACTTTTCAGTAATATTATGTCCATGGTATTTTGAGATTTCTTTTTTCTTAGTAATTGATATATATTTAAGTCTATACACAATGTGGTGTGGAAAGGCTCATTTTTCTCTTTAGCAATGAATAGCACACTGGGTTCTGCTCTACTCTCTTCAGTGGGCCCAACTTTCACATTGATTCCATTTCTCCGACACTCAAGGAACAGCATGTGTGGTGATGAGGAAGCTGAGTTACAGGCAGCTTCCTGGGCTTCCTCCTATTACACAAAAAAATTGTAAATTTATGTTCCCGCTTCTGGGAAGCCTGGAGTGTGACTTTTTATTTCCGGGGAATTGTAGTTGCTCCTGTGGTGTACTTTGCATATTAGTAACTGTCTCTTCTATGGTTTATGATATCACTTAACAACTTTTCCAAGAAGAAAAGCAGCATGTGAAATACTGGGTTTAGTTTAATGTGGTGTTCTTCCCTGTTGGACAGTATTTAAAAATACAATGCAACCACATTCTGAGGATTCAGCCACTTTCTCAGATAGATTCCACTACAAGAAAGCAACCACCAGACGACTTAAGATTTATTTGTTCTGTTAATAAATTCAGCTGTGATTAAAATAAAGATCTAATGAACAGCCTAATGTTCTCCAAATACCAGTAGGTTCCATAATATGCTCTAAAGAAATGCATAGTGATTCAAGTTTTGATTTAACATTGAGAGACCAGTGTTGATTTTCTAATACAGAACATAAATATTTGTTAATAAATGCAAATCATAAGCATAAACATAAAGAGATTTGAAAAGAAAGCAGGACACAGCAGGTTTGCACCCTTGTGGAAACCACATCCTGAGACATCCCAGAGAGGCCAGTGTCCTTAGAGAGGCAGGTAAGTTCAGTTGCGCACCGCCCTACACCCCAGAGCCACAGCTGAAAGCAGGAAGCTTGCAGGACTTCCCCCCACCCACCCAAACCCCACCCTTGCAGAATTCCACTCCCCTTCCGCACCCTCTCCTGATCTGGTCACTGGAGCAGACAGCCAGTGGGTCTGCACCCTTGTGAAAACCGTATCCTGAAACATCCTAGAGAGACCACCAACCTCAGAGCAGGGGACACCATAGAGAGAAACATCCTACAGGAGCCACGGAATCCAGAGCTGGAGACACCAGATCCTGAGACATTCTAGAGGAACCAATGCATTCAGAGCAGTGAACACCTAGCAGGTCTGCTCTCACAAAGACACCTTACCCGGAGATATCCTAGAGGAGACAATGCACTCAGAGCAGCTGGAGCTCAGGATCACAGGATCACAAAGACATCTGGACACTGAGAGTTCTGATACAAGCAAGATAACTGGAAAGACAGTCTCCAGTCAGAACCAGTGAGTACAGGTAGCACTAGAGTTAACCAAATGGCGAAAGGCAAGTGCAAGAACATAAACAACAGAAACCAAAGTTACTTGGCATCATCAGAACCCAGTTCTCCCACCAAAGCAAGCCCTGAACACCACAAAACACCAAAAAAGCAGGGTACAGAATTAAAAATCACTTCTCATGATCATGTTAAAGGACTTTAAGAAGGTCATAAATAACACTCTCAAAGAATTTGAGGAGAACTCAGGTAAACAGGTAGAAACCCTTAAAGAGAAAACACAAAAATCCCTTAAAGAATTGCAAGAAAACACAACCAAACAAGTGAAGGAATTAAATAAAACCATCCAGAATCTAAAAATGGAAGTAGAAACAATAAAGAAATCTCAAAGGGAGACTACCCTGGAGATAGAAAACCTAAGAAAAAGACCAGGAGTCATAGATGCAAGCATCACCAACAGAATACAAGAGAGAGAAGAGAGAATCCCATGTGCAGAAGATACCATGGAAAACATTGACACAACTGTCAAACAAAATGTGAAATGCAAAAAGCTCCTAACACAAAACATCCAGGAAATCCAGGACACAATGAGAAGGCCAAACCTAAGGATTATATGTATAGATGAGGTGAAGACTCCCAACTTAAAGGGCCAGTAAATATCTTCAACAAAATTATAGAGGAAAACTTCCCTAACCTAAAGAAAGAGATGTCCTTAAATATACAAGAAGCCTACAGAACCCAAATAGACTAGACCAGAAAAGAAATATCTCCCATCACATAATAATCAAAACATCAAATATACAAAACAAAGAAAAAATACTAAAAGCAGTAAAGGAAAAAGGTAAAGTAACATATAAAGGCAGACCTATAAGAATTACACCAGACTTCTCACCAGAGACTATAAAAACAAGAAGATCCTGGACCAATATCATACAGCCACTAAGAGAACACAAATGCCAGCCCAGAACCATTCTC
Organism: Arvicanthis niloticus; assembly: GCF_011762505.2. NCBI lineage: Eukaryota > Metazoa > Chordata > Mammalia > Rodentia > Muridae > Arvicanthis > Arvicanthis niloticus. Next base: position 62,553,254 of record NC_047669.1, read on the forward strand.
AACAATAAAAGAACTTCTGGGGGAATCACCATCCCTGACCTCAAACTGTACTACAGAGCAGTAGTGATAAAAACTACATGGTATTGGTACAGAAATAGGTAGGTAGATCAATGGAATAGAATTGAAGATCCAGAAATGAACCCACATATCTATGGTCAATTGATCTTTGACAAAGGAGCTAAAACCATCCAGTGGAAAAAGGACAGCATTTTTAATAAATGGATGCTGGCTCAACTGGAGGTCAGCCTGTAGATGAATGCAAATTAATCAATTCTTATCCCCTTGTACAAAGCTCAAGTCCAAGTGGATAAAGGACTTTCACATAAAAACAGATACATTGAAACTAATAGAAGAGATGGTGGGGAAGAGCCTCGAATACCTAGGCACAGGGGAAAGTTCCTGAACAGAACACCAATGGCTTATGCTCTAACATCAAGAATTGACAAATGGGACCTCATTAAATTGCAAAGCTTCTGTAAGGCAAAAGACACTGTCAATAAGGCAAAATGGCAACCAACAGATTGGGAAAAGATCATTACCAATCTTACATCCAATAGAGGGTTAATATCGAATATATATAAAGAACTCAAGAAATTAGATACCAGACAACAAAATAACCCCATTAAAAATGGGGTACAGAGCTAAACAAAGAATTCTAAAATTGCGGAAACTCGAATGGCCTAGAAGCACCTTAAGAAATGCTCAACATCCTTAGTCATTAGAAAAATGCAAATCAAAACAACCCTGAGATATTACCTCACAGCAGTCAGAATGGCTAAGATCAAAAACTCAGGTGACAGTAGATGCTGGCGAGGATGTGGAGAAAGAAGAACACTCCTCCATTGTTGGTGGGGTTGCAAGCTGGTACAACCACTCTGGAAATCAGTCTGGTGGTTTCTCAGAAAATTGGACATAGTACTTACTACCTGAGGACCCAGCTATACCACTCCTGGGCATATACCCTGAAAATGCTCCAACATATAACAAGGACATATGCTCCACTATGTTCATAGCAGCCTTATTTATAATAGCCAGAAGCTGGAAAAGACCCAGATGCCCTTCATCCGAGGAATGGATACAAAAAAATGTGGTACATTTACACAATGGAATATTACACAGCTATTAAAAATAATGAATTCTAGAAGTTCTTAGGTAAATGGATGGAACTAGAAAATATCATCCTGGGTGAGGTAACCCAATCACAAAAGAACACACATGGTATTTACTCACTGATAAGCAGATATTAGACCAAAAGTTTGAGGCAACAAAGATTCAACTAACAGACCACATGAAGATCATGAAGAAGGAAGAACAAGTGTGGATGCCTAGGTCTTACTTAAAGGAGTAACAAAATACCCAAGGGAGCAAATGTGGAGACAAAGTGTGGGACAGAAATTGAAGGAGAAGTTGTCTGGAGATCATTCCACCTGGGTATTCATACCATGTGCAGTCACCAAAAATATACACTGATATGGATGACAGAAAGTACATGCTGACAGCAGCCTGATATGGCTGTCTCCTTAGAGGCCCCCCAGAGTCTGACATACCCAGAGGCTGATACTCACAGCTAAAGATTGATCTGATCAGGGTTTCGCAGTGGAGATGTTAGAGAAAAGACTGAAGGAGCTGAAAGGGTTGGTGGCCCCATAAGGAGAGCAACAATACCAACCCAGCAGAGCTCCCCAGGGACTAAACCACCAGCCTAGGAGCACATAGGGAGGGACCCATGACTCCAGCTGGATATGTAGTGGAGGATGGCCTTGTTGGGCATAGGTGGCAGAGGAGATCTTTTGTCCCATTAAGGCTGAGCACTGAGTGTCTGTGTGGGAATCTGAGGGTGGGGAGGTGAAAGGGGGAGGTAGGTGGGGGCACACCCTCATAGAAGCAGGAGGAAGGCAGATGGGATAAGAGGTTCCTGGGTGGTGGGGGTAATGGTGTAAGAGGATATAATTTGAAATGTAAATATAATATCCAATAAAAAAAAGGAAAAAAGTTGTTAGAAGCAACATCTTTAATAAAATGTCAGCCCCCTTCAAAAATTATCTTGATACTAAAATTTGTTTTGAGAATTGTATGTTGCAGAATCCACAGCCTTGGTGTATCTACTCATCAAGTAAGCTGAGCAGACTTGCTCAAACCTCTAATGTCCTGGAATTCCATTTGGATGCAGTGAAGACACAATGTCAGAGGCTTATCAATTTACTCTTCCCCCCACCCCTCTTCTAATATCTCAACGCCTGTAAGCAGCTTGAAGAAGTTAATGAAGAGTCAGCGCCCCTATTCCCTGGGCTTGGAGACTAAGGTCGTTAATGTTGGGCTGTCTTTCTAGGGAAAAGTAGCAGCTTTTGTGGTAATAGGGAGGAGTAGCTAGGATTTATTGCATAGCCATAACCTACTGGTAAAAAGCTGTAAAAGTATTATCAAGATGAAGTTATAATATCTTAAATGGTACAAAATTTACTTTGATTTCAAATATAAGGTTTTCTTTGGTACGAGCTTCTTATTGACATAAAAGTGAGATGAATATTGATACTCTCATAGGCATTGTGCCTGTATAACATGCTTAGGAATACAAGGCCTACACCCAGTCCTTCTTTTAATTTTTCAACTGATTTGAGATGGTTAGTCTGTGAGTTAAGGGACGATAGCAAATCCATGGCTTGGAGTTTATTGTTAGGCTCTTTTCTGTATTTTATTTGGAAAGAGCTGAGTGGAGTTAACAGACAACAGTCCAGATTACCTTACATGGATAATTGGTTTTCAAAATGTCAGAAGTCCACAGAATTGATGTTACAAACATTTCTGTATTAATGTTCATTTTGATTAGAGACCTTTCTGCTCCTGACAGCTTCCTGTATTGGATTATAAGAAGAAATTGAGCATCTTTGGAGTTACTCCAGTTGTGGTGAGACAGCCACTAGGCAAGAATTGCCTCTTTTCATCTACAGACAAATTACTGTCCAGAAAAGGACACTCTTGCAGAATAGTCGACTGATTATATCTGCCTAGACAGAGTAATCAGCCCTGAATAATCCTGCATCACTAGGTCTATCAGATGATCCTGGGCCAGAAGGCTGAAGATCAGATGCTCCAATGTTTTGTAATATAGTGACTGTCCATGTGTTTAGAGGTCTTTATAAATTGGCTAAGTTTTAGAAATTATGCTTTGTGCTTCCCATAATCTCAGTTAACTCAGTCATTCTGGATTTCTGACAGGGTTGAAAACTTATAGTCCCATAGCCAATCCTGGCTATTTACTTTGAGAGAAAAGATTTGAGTGGATGGTTTTCAGCTGACATTCATTCTAAAGCCAAGAAAAAAGCCAGGGTCAGAACTAAGTGTTTTAGTTAGGAGAGATGACAAAGGTTCATGTTATTCAACAAAATGATGGAATTAGGACTATCTTGTACTTCACTGGTACAAATTGGTATAATTATGCTTTAACTGTATTTTGAGAGAAAAGTTTTATTTTAACAGGAAGGGTGATATGTAGGAGGAGCTAAGGTGGGAGGAGTACTGAAAGGAAGAGAAGGAGTAAGAAGAGGAGGAGAAGAAGAAGAGGAGAAACTACGTGGGGAGAGAGAGAGAGAGAGAGAGAGAGAGAGAGAGAGAGAGAGAGAGAGGCTTCAGATGTACTTATATTAAGTTTGGTGGACACATCCTGTATAACAGCATTGGTGCTGTGGTCTACATTTGTGATCACATTTCAGAATGTTAGAGATTGCCAGATAGCTGGGATTTATTTCCCATCCAATATACCAAAATTTGTGAGTTTAAGGCCAGTAAGAGCATCAAACAGGTAATAAAGTATGCAAATATAAATAAATGCCTACAAAAACAAACAACCAACAAAGAAACCAGATGAACCCCCTTGCTAAAGAATAGTAGTTGGGGGTGTGTTTTCTACAGACACACACACACACACACACACACACACACCACACTCACACATGGAGAAACCAATACACAAAAAGTAAAAGAAAATAAAATTTCCTATTTTAAAAGTGGAATTAAAAACAGAATACCTACTGAGATGTACATCACCTGTTGAAATAAATCATATTTTATATGGTCGATATTTTCATCCTCACAGTACAAAGCGTAGTTTTTACTATTTTTCAAAGTTTCATTCCGATATTCAATAAAATGACTCTGAAACAAAATAAACAATTTTGTAGTAAGCACATATATATAAAATCATTAGTGTTTATATTGTACAGGCAGCACAATATCTGATTCCTTTTGCACTAGGCTGCAGATTCACTAAAATGCACTTCCGCATTGGATGAATCACAGGAAAAACTCAACCTGAAACTATGTGTACTTGTGAGTATTATGTGTAAAGCAGTCAGCAATTATAAGGTATTCCTATAGTTCACAAAGACAAGATCAATTTAATCTTCAATATTCTGTGAGTGTTCTAGGCAGCAGTCCCTGGAGTACATCGTAGGGAAGGTCACTGAGATAAAGAAGCACCAATTGCTTTATTAAAATGGCAAGCAAAGTGGTCAATACTGCCAGACAAATGAGGATTTTAAGAACTGTTTAAGCCTCTGTTGGAGCACATCCAGGTGCTGTAGGACAGCCACAAATAGGTTGTGTTCTGATTTCATTTCTTGACTCCTGGGGATACTTTCAAATTTCCATACTCTTATATAGCAAATGGTACAATGTTAACTCATACCTGATACCATTTTCTTTTCATCTCACATTAGTGTTCTCTCTCTCTCTCTCTCTCTCTCTCTCTCTCTCTCTCTCTCTCTCTCTCTCACTCTTTGTGTGTCTCTCTCTGTCCTGTCTCTGTTTCCCTTTCCCTCTTTCTGTCCCCCTCTCTCTCTGTGTGTCTCTGTCTGTCTATTTCTGTCTCCCTTTCCTCTCTCTCTCTCTCTCTCTCTCTCTCTCTCTCTCTCTCTCTCTCTCTCTCTCATCACGCTTCTCCTCTGTTTGTATCAGGAAGAAATATTAACATTTTCTTTCAGGATTTTTGTGTAAGTTTACTTTTATCCAGAATACGATTTTGCCATAATAATCCTTTTATTAAAAAGACATACAAGGTATCTTTTAAGTCACTCATATGTAGCTGAAAAAATATCAAGCTTACATATATGTATTCACTGTCATATGAACAAACATATTTTTCACCTGAAAGCTAGGAAGTCGTTCATGGAACATATTTTAAGTCAAGTGTAATTAACCATAAATATTATTTTCTAAAAATTATCAATCGTCATGGGAAAAATTTTCACCATAAGATGTTCATTGTTAGCATAGATGCCCAATTTGAAGAATGGCATGATCCCAAACATCTAAGCATCTGTTGCTCTCTGCCATCCCAGATAGCCATCCTTTTTCCTATCAGTTTCCTTGTCTGCCATCCACCAAAATTAGAATTACCACCTGGCCCTGCTTCTGTCCATATGGCTGTCTTGACTTCCTTATGTGGCATCTGCTTCTCTCAACAAACTTTGTATGTATTTTTAATACATATTTAAATTCACAAATGAGAGACTTCTCTCTTCTAAATATTTCAATAAAAAAACCAGTAGGGTATAAATATAAATGTGGAAACAGTGCTCTCAATCCAAAGTCTCTAAATGTGAAGTTTCTGATAAAGGCTGCTATACAGTTTTAGTTTAGGGGGGATGCTGCTGTTTTATCCACCAACATGGCTGCAAGTAGCTGACCCAGGAAATGCATACCTATGCCATGTGCTTTGCTTCAGCCAGTTGTTCTCCGTTGAAAATTCAAGGACTTCCTTGCAGTCTCTTCTTTTCTTTTCCCCTTTACATTTCCCTTCTTGGTCTTATCACCACTCTCTCCTCTAAAAAAAGTAATCTGTTTCATTCAACTTACTGTTACAGTTACGTTTTTATTACTGACTTATTATCTCAATCTTTCTTTCCAGTTTATATTGTACTAGACACGATGTAAACACAGAGTACTTTTTAATTCCTACCCTAGAGTACTCTCTAATTTCTGTATTTTTCCCATTATTCACTCTACTTATATTATATTCTGCATTACTTTTCCTTTGAGTCCATAATGTAAGTTTGGCATTGAGATGAAACTTTACTGTGTTTTCTTTCTATATATATGTTTAATTTGAGGTAGCATCTCTCTTGGAGAACCACCTTGTGCTATTAACTTTTATTGTCAACTTGACAGAATCTGCAGTCACCTGGGATATATACCTCTGCTATTGCCTGGGGTGGGGGTATTGTCCTAATTACAATAGCTTATGTGAAAAGGCCTATCTTAATTGTGGGTGTGACTTATACTGTGTAAGTGAAGAAAGCAATAGGAATAGCAGAACCCAGTCTCTCTTCTAGTAGCTGCCAGTGTTATGGGATAAGCTGCCTAATGCTCCTGATGCCCTGACCTTATACACAATGGACTACAGACTGGATCTCTTTTTTCTGTGGTTAGGTGCTTTTAGCTATATATTTATCATAGAATTGGAAAACAAAGAAGCATCCCTTCCTATACCCTTTATCTCTTTACATTTCTAATGAGCAAACATGTTTGGGTTGCTTCCTCCGGGCTATGAACATATGCCCCTCTTCTCAGGCTGGTTGGTGTCCAGCTTCTGAACCACTTGGCAAACCGTTCTCATTCACTTTCCTATCATGTGCCTAAGATCAATTCCTAGTTGTTGTTGTTCTTATGAGTAATTATGTAAGTAATTATATAAGTGAAGTGAGCACAGCATTCATTTTTTGGTTCACACTTACTGATGTTTCAGTTCACCGTAGGGGAAATATGCAACCGAAACAGAAATTGCCTGACTGTGTTGTTGCTCTCCACGTTGTTTGTGGACTCCCGAGACTATGGACAAGTGTCAGAAACATTAAAGGTAGATCTCCCCTGTTAGAGAATTTCCACTAGAAGTGCCGTTTATCATTCTCTGTAACATCTCATTCCAGTAAATGTGTCAATGAAGGTTGACCATCAAAGGTGTAGAACATCAGTATCTCATGCTCTGACTCCCTTTCCAACTGTTGAGTTTATATCCCCTAGATATCTAAAATATACAAGGAATTTGGCAAGTCTGAACTAAAGTTTGTTTTGTCCTAGTCTTCTCATGAACTTACATAAAAAAAAAATAATCTATCTAATATTGGTGTATGAACAGAAAAATACCTTACAAGCTAATACTGCAAAAACTATAAAACTGATTAACATCCCCTTTCACAAAATCCATTCTATTTTCTTTGCATAACCTGTATCCATAGCTCATCATGGCCATACACAATACGTTCTCTGCATCTCCTTTTTAGAAAGAAATTCAGTCTTTCTTGGTGATGGAAAATATACTAGAAATTTCCTCTGCCTGGTACATTTTCAACCCGAACCTTGAGTAGCCCATTGCATTCTTTGAACCAATATTCAGACAGCATTTCCTTACATGTTTTTCAATGCTGATATCCCTGATCAAATATCAGTCTCTCTCAGAAGACAGTTATTTTATCCTGTATAAGTTTTATAGTCAACCCTGTCATCTACATGTTTACTGGTTTTGTGATTGCTTTTCACTTGCATATCCCAAAGGAGTATACTCCATGACAAGATGACTTATTTTTCTCCATCACCATTTCTAGGCATGATGAAATGTCACAGGAAAAGTCTTCATGGTATCTGTTGAAACTACTGATACACGGAGACCGGGGACTAAAGAACACATAGATTTCCTTTGAAGTCAGAGAGGAACAAGCTGGTATGTCTAAATAACTGTGCATTGTTCTCTCAAATTTCTTTCCAGACTACTTCCATTCAGGGATCCTATATGCCCAACACCATCACAGACAGGAACAGGTCCTTTTATTCAGCTCTTTAGAAACATGACAGCTTCCAGTTTTGAGGGTTATTTTTTTAAAGACATTTTATTACCTCTATAAAATTATTTTCCTGACCTAAAATATAATTAACTTTATAGGAGGAATACTAATAAAATAGTGGCATTTCTACAGCATGCACCTATCTTTTATTAATATTGCTTCCAATTATGGACATGATTTTAGATCTTTTTTTTCTTTTATTTTGTATTGATTGTTTACGGAAAAGAAAACCAACTGGCTACAAAGAGAAGTTCATTTGTTCTGTTTTCCTGGTAGAGTGATTTGGTAGCCAAATCTTATGCTAAAACAACATACTTTTATACAGAAAACATTTAAGTTTTCTACTTCATAATGTATACAAAATATTATCTTTTCATTCCACATGAATAGAAGGTAAATATTTCTTCTGGTTACATTGTTTATTTCACTGAATGTTAATTTAAATAGCTTGTCACGGATACACCTGCATTCAATGCATTCTAGGAAATTATATACTTTTAAGTTAGACTGGGGCTTCCTGAGAATATCCTTAAGAAGCCTGAAAACTTCAAGGAAATATAAATAAAGAAACAGTATTTTCTCTGAGTAATTTCAATTTTCCCCAATGATTCAGTTCAAGAGGAACATTCCTTTTTATTAAATGTGTTACCCTATTGCGAAGAAAGCAGTTAAGTGACAGTTTAACCTGGGGATTGTATCGGAGAAAAATGCATGCCTGGAACTTTTCCTGCTTTTTTTTCTGTAATAATTCTTTCTTTTTAATAGCTTCTCATTTTGTGCCACTTCATTCACTTAGGACATCCATAAAATGCATCTGCTGAAGCAGTATGCTTTGGTTGTTTTGTAGAACTTGCAGTACATCTTACCTAATTTAGGAAAATAGTATTTTGAATATAACATATTCCCTGGATGGCAGATTAGATAAATAAGGTGGTGGATAATTAGTCTGCCAAAGTACTTCCAAATAAATTTTAACAGTAAGTTTATGACATAGAAGAACACAAAATATGGGCTGGAGAGATATCTTAGTGAATAAAGCAGTACACAAGCCTAAAGAAGTGAATTTGGATCCCCGAAACCCAGCTTAACTAGAGATGGTGGTGAGCACCTTCAATCTCAGTATTCCTGTCTTGAAAAGGAGGGGGAATCATAGAACCCCATAAGCTAGCTAGTCTAGTGAATGTATCAGCAAACCATAAGAGACCATGTCTCAAACCAAATAAAAGGCAGGGAATAAGAACAGAGGAGGCTCTACTCTGGACTCAGCTAGCATGCCATGGAATGTGTGTATGCGCACACACACACACACACACACACACACACACACACATACACACACACACGCTACATTATAAAAACCCACAAAAGGAGATACAATTTGGAAAGAAAGAAGTCAAAGTTTCACTATTTGCAGATGCCATGATAGTATATATAAGCAACCCCCAAAATTCCACCAGAGAACTATTACAACTGATAAACAACTTCAGCAATGTGTCAGAATATAAAATTAACTCCAAGAAATCAGTAGCCTTCCTTTATATAAATGATAAATAAACTGAGAAAGAAATTAGGGAAATAATACTCTTCACAATAGCCACAAATATTACAAAATATCTTGATATAACTGTTACCAAGCAAGTGAAAAATTCATATGACAAGAACTTCAAACCTCTGAAAAAGAAATCAAAGAAGACCTCAGAAAATAGAAAGATCTCCAAGGATCATGGATTGGTAAGAGTAACATAGTGAAAATGGCAATCTTACCAAAAGCAATCTACAGATTCAGTGTAATCCCCAACAAAATTTCGATACAATGCTTCATAGACATGGAAAGAGAAATTCTCAACTTCATATGTTAAAAAAAAAAGCCAGGAAAGCCAAAAAAAATTTTAACAATAAAAGAACTTCCAGGAGAATCACCATCCCAGATCTCAAGCTGTACTACAGAGCAATAGTGATAAAAACTAAATTGTATTGGTACACAGATAGACAGGTCCACCAGTGGAATAGCATCAAAGACCTAGAGGTGAACCTATATACTACAATTGATCTTTGAGAAAGAAGCCAAAAACACACTGTGGAAAAAAGAAAACATCTTCAATAAATGGTTCTGGTCTAGCTGGCAGTTTATATGTGGAAGACTGAAAATAGGTCCATATTTATCACCTTGCTCAAATCTCAAGTCCAAATGGATCAAGGACATCAACATAAAACCAGATACACTGAAACTAATAGAAGAGAAAGTGGGAAAGAGCCTTAAACTCATTGGCACTGGCGGAAATTTCCTGAATAGAACACCAATGGCTCAGGCTCTAAGACCAACAATTGATAAATGGGGCCTCATGAAACTGTAAAGCTTCTGGAAGGACAAAGACACCTTCAATAGAACAAATAAGCAACCTCAGATTGGGAAAAAACTTCACTAACCTTGTATCCGATAGAGGGCTATTATTCAAAATATATAAAGAACTCAAGAATTAACCTCCAAAGACCCAAATATCCTAATTAAAAATTGGGTATAGAGAGCTAAACACAAAATTCACAAGAGAAGAATCTCAGATGGCTGACAAGCACTTAAAGAAATGTTCAGTCTTTAGTCATCAGGGAAATGAAAAGATTTCAAAACAACTCTTAGATTCCACCTCACACCAATCAGAATGGCTGAGATAAAAAACTCAGGTGACAGCAGATACTGGTGAGAATGTGAAGAAAGACAAACACTCCTCCATCGCTGATGGAATTGCAAACTGAAATAACTACGCTGGCAATCAATCTGAATGTGTCTCAGAATATTGGAAATAGATCTACCTGAAAAGCCAGCTATACCACTCAAGGGCTTATACCCAAAAGATGTGTCTCCATCTGGTAACCAATACAAGTGTTCCACTATGTTCATAGCAGCCTTATTTGTAATAGCCTGAGGCAGGAAACAACCCAGAAGTGCATCCACATAAGAATGGATACAGAAAATAGCAGGGAACACCTTCTCAGAGACATGGGGAAGAAGGAATGGAATGAGGAACTGAGGGAGGGGGAACTGAGTGGGGGAGCAATGACTGGAATATAAATAAATTAAATAATTTTTAAAAATTAAAAAAATATTTTATTTTACAACATTTCTCCATTTTATTTCCTCTCACCCATAAACCCCTTCTTTCTTTCCAACTCAAAGACTCTTTTTGAATTAACTGTTGACATGCATTTTCTACTTGAACACTATAACTATCTCAACATATATAATGTTACTTCTATGTATGTTTCAAGCTCTACTATTTGGTTATTGGATAAGGAATATAGGGAAGATTAATTTCCACTGCTCTCAACATTCTTCAGCTGCCCTTGGCCCTTTGTGAAGGGCTGAGCCATTTTCATACTTAGATCCACTTTTCATACTTAGATCATGTTTAGGCAGTCATTTTGGTGAAATATTTTAATAATCAAACGTTTTAAAAGAAGATAAAAATATTAGTACTTTGTATTGTGAAACATTATGGAGAAATAACTGTATTTTCACCAAAGTTGACAAAAGTTATTTAGTCTTTATTGCCTAAGCTGTGCAGAATAATGTAGTGATAAGCCCTGAAGTAAGTTTGCCAATGGACAATGTAGACATGTTTTTACCATTCCAACCACAAGCTTATAAATACTTGAAAATTATAACTCACAATGATTGTGTTAACACATCACAAGTTGCTGATTCTAAGAAGCATGTATCATAAAAATTTCCCATATGAACCACAACTTGAACTGATGGTCATCTTAGTCTCTAATTCTTTTTATTTATTGGTTATTTTATTTATTTACATTTCAAATGTTATCCCCCTTCTCAGTTTCTTCTCCTAAGACTTCCTAACCACCCACTCCTGCCTTAGTGCTCTGGTATTTCCCTATGCTGGGTCATCAAACCTCCATAGGCCAAGGGACTTTCCTCCATTGATGCCAGATAAGGCAATCTTCTGCTACATATGCAGCTGGAGACATGGATCCCTCCATGCTTACTCTTTGGTTGGTAGTTTAATGCCTGGGAGCTTTGGGATGTCTGGTTGGTTGATATTGTTGTTCTTACTATGGGGTTTCAATCCCCTTCAGCTCCTTCAGTCCTTCCCCTAACTGCTCCATTGGGGTCTCCGAGCTCAGTCCAATATTTGGCTGTGTGCATCCACATCTGTATTGGTCAGGATGTGGCAGAGCCTCTCAGGGTACAGCTATACTAGGATCCTGTCAGCAAGCACTTCTTGGCATCAGCAATAGTGTCTGAGTTTGGTGTTAGCAGATGGGATGGAACACTTGGTGGGACAGTCTATGATGGCCTTTCCTTTAGTTTCTGCTCCACTCTTTGTCCCTGAAGCTGTAGGGCATGGGAAACTGGAGGTAGCCACTAGAAAGTCCCAGATGCTAGGAACCCAAGGGATTCCCAGGACAATCATAGATGACATTAGCTGAAATACCCAACAAAGGCACCTTAGAACCTGTATTTACCATATTCAATGGACAGACATGGCCCCTGGTTGAGGGATGGCCACCCACTCATCTCAAAAATATTAATCTAGAATTGCTCTTGTCAAAAGAAAATGCAGGGACAAAGAGTGGTTTAAAAGAGTTTACTTTTAATGCTCACAGCTTCATGGAAGTTTAGTTTTCTGGAATGCTTGTAACCAGAGTTTGAATGATGTTGGTTATAACACATTCCTGTCCTTTTTACTAAGTACTTTTAGTTTTTATATTTATAACTAATATTTCCTGTCATATTATGACTGTTCATAAAAGGTTTCATTAAATTTATACATTCTCTGATAGAAAAATATGCTCGTTAATTTTCTAGCTTAAGACGTATTAGAGAAAGTCCCACCAAATTTTGAGACAATAATAAATATAACAACATAATATCCCCAGATATTAAACACTTTACTAATTCACTGAAGTCAAATCATATCTGTATAAAACATTTATTAGAGATTAGGAAGTATCTTAAGAATGGGGAGTTCAATTAAACTGTAACTATTTTCTGAGTTTAGAAATCTCATTTTTGTTGTGAAACATTTATAAGATTAATTCTGGCCAGGCAGTGGTTGCACAAGCCTTTAATTCCAGCACTTGGGAGGGAGAGGCAGGAGGATTTCTGAGTTTGAGGCCACCCTGGTCTACGGAGTGAGTTCCAGGACAGCCAGGGCTACACAGAGAAACCTTGTTTCGAAAAGAAAAAAAAAAGTTTAATTCTATATAGATTATTATCAGAGTGTAAGTCCCACCGTTTAGTTACCATTTAACTTTGAGAGGAGTATCAGTTGAACAGATTATTTATGGATCACAATTGTCACAAAGTGTAATTAAATCTCAAGACTCCCATTGTTCAGGGTTTTTGTTGTTGTTGTTGTTTATTTTACACTTGTTTTTTATATATAAGTATTTTTTTTTTAGAATTTTCAACTCCAAATATTTCTTTGAAAAGCTTTAAGAATGTTGGCTATAGTTTATATAAAGGAACAAACAGCAACAACAAGAAAACCCTTCTATGAACTAATTTAATTATGGATTAGGAATTATGTTAAATGTAATATAGAGTAATAACCTAACTGCCAGAATTCCTTAACATAACCAAATATGTTTTTTCAGAAGGAGTTTTATTTCTCATGTGTTATTGCCATAGGATCCTTGAGAGAAGACTAGGCTGTTGGCTATTTTAGCATATTTAACTGCTGGAATAATTTTATCATAAAGTTGCTTTTTCTCCCTGGAAGAGAAAACTGTTGCGTTTCAAAGCTCGAATGCATAGACTATTAAATGTGCTGCTTGAATTTGAAAATAGGGATTTAATGAAAAGGTGAAATTTGTTTTTGCGGATTGAAATCCTGTTACCTGTGAGAGAGAAGGCATTTGTGAAACAAAATGTACTTTTCAGATAATTATGAATGTGTCATGCATGAAAACTCAAATATGTTTGTCAGAACTGAGCACCCCACATTCTGACATGAATTAAAGCTTTATAGAAGACATTACAAACAAAGCCAACAAGGGTTGCCTGGACCTTTGTGCACAATTCCTATTTTCTCAAGAACTTTTCACTTTCCCTTTCACACCTGCTGCTTCCTTCTCACATCTAGTCACTTCTGAGAAGTGCTCCTGATACCTGTGCCAGCCTAGTATCTAAAAAGGCAGAAAACACCAACTCTCCTGACAGGAGTGTGTGAAGGGAGGAGGGCTTGGTCTCTGTTTTGACACCTATTTTCCACTAAATTCTCTGCTGGATTTTTTCAGAGAATATTTTCATTTTAAAAAACATATCTGATTTCCTTGCATGTTGAAAACTGAGAGAAATAAATTACTTCAAATAAAATAAGAAGAAAAAATGCTCACAGAAATAATATAATGGTATAAAATATTCTGTATCCTTTCATTTCTACGTTACATGGCAAACAGGGACTTATTTGTGACTTTGAAATCTAAAGAGATATACAGGTTTTTGATATTATTCTAAACAACACCCAAATATAATCAGAAAAAAATCTTGAAATACTATTTTTCCTGGGTTTTATGTTGTTATCACTTTGATGTAAGAGGTACTTGATATTTGAGTCAATGACCTGTGTGCAGAACATTATTCTTTTCACACTCTCCTGATGTTGCAAACCATTGTCTAGATCAGGAGATCAATAATTGATCTTAATAATGTGGCTGTATACTTAACCCTTGAACAGCAAACAGAAGTCACCGTATTTCTCTTCTAACTTCTAAGTGTGGACCATGGGCAGTGAGTGGAATGCTAGCTCCATGCTTCATGGATCAAGCACTACTTGCTGAGCTGAACTCTTTTAATGAGATTATTGGGAAGCGTAATGGAGACTATGGAAATGTGCCAAGTGAGGAGTCGATGGGAAAGTTAAAAAGAGGGATAATGAGTTATGTGGAGAAAGAAGCAGGTGGGCCAAGAATATTGGACACCACGAGGACTCTGTAAAATCAAGTGATTGAATTATAGCTGTAAGGGGATGTCTAATGGGAATCACTGATGTGTTTTATACCCAAGAGTGTGAAAGTCACTTTATGCATTTTATTTTTGATAATTAAGAGTAATTTATAGGCTTGACACCTTCCCTGTTTCAAGTGGCAAACCTCCAGATCTTCCTGTACTGGCACGCTGCAGCCTGAAGTAGAAACAGACACTCGGTCCTAAAATGCCTAAGTTATTGCTATCAAATAAATATTCTGTTAAGTGACTTTATTTCATTTTTTTCTGTTAATTAGCTTACTTGTTTTTAGGAGTGTGCACAAATTTGTTTGTAGAGTTCACATTTGGTGGAATTTTCTGCTTAGATATTAGGTTAAGAAATAATATTTAAGAAAAGTAGAAAATGTAAGTCTTTACAATAATTAGAGAGCATCTGTTTCTATTTATAGCCCATTGATGTTTACAAATGTAGGTTGTCTGAGGATATTTATTAGAACTGTTTCTCTTTCAATTAAATATATATATATATATATATATATATATATATATATATATATATATATATATAATTTTGGCCTTGTCTGTGATACCTTCACTTATTCAAAAACTATTTTTTGTAAGTTTTAGGTTGATTAATTAATTTTCTTTACATTTAGGAGAGAAGATGAAGGAGGTAGTGGGAATGATAACAGAATTAAAAAAAAAAAACTTGTTAAATGATATAAAGGAAAATGGAAGCTTGTAGGGTAAAAGACAAAACTGCCAGGGGGAGCGGGACGTCTCTGATCGCTTATCTTACAGAACATATTTGATCTTGACATATACATCTTGCTTCCTTAGTACATTGGAATGCCAGGTGAGTGGCTTCATTTCCATGAGATTTATTTAATATTCCTTTAAGATAATAATTACATGGATGGAAAATCTCTTGCTGCGCAAGGATTAAGAACCATATTTGAATCCTCACAACATATATGAAAGGTAGGCAACATAGATCTTGGTGCATGATGACCAGAAATAGGTGAGGAAGACAAGAGAATTTCTAAACATTCTCAGGCTCCCTAGCTAGGATGAGTTAGTTAGCATCAACAATAGACACTCTCAAATAATTTGGTAGGCAAGAACCAATAAGTGATATTTCACTCTGACTTCTACACACCCCTAGGGTCATGAACATTCTCACACTATTGCATACAGCAAACAAGCATACCCATATCAACAGAAGTAAATAATAAAAAGAAGATTATACTTATCTCGTGGGTATGTTACATGTGAAATTCTCACTTCTACCTCCAGCCATCATTCATATTACCTGCTCTTTTTTTCTGTTCTCGTACTTGCCAATAACAATCTCAAAGAAAAATTTACAGGATAAATACCAAGAATAACATCTTGAAAGTACTTTAATACACATATACACACATACACATGTATTACATATATAATGTATCTGTGTGTCTGTGCATCTGTGTGTGGAGTTGCAAGCATTAGTGTGGGTTTCTGCTAAGTCAAGAAGATGGTTTGGGATTATATAGAAATAGAAAAACACTTGTAGTTATGAGCTGCCCAACATGGATACTGGGAAAGCAACTCATGGGTTCTCTGTAAAAACAGTAAACTCCCTTTTCTTTCTTTTTTTTTTTTTTTGATCAAGGCTCAAAGTTTAATATTCAGCACTGCAGTTATATAGGAGAAGCCCACCTGAATGACTACTTCATCATCCCAGTGCTAAAATGTTAGTATTGTTAACTGTAACTCAAGTTTTCATTGAACTTTGTCCTCAATCTGTAAAAATAAATGTATCACTGTTAAAATAAAACACTGCACATTTTAAATGGTCTGGGATTTTCTGAGTGTCTTTATTTAATAAATGTGTTTCATATATACTAGTAAAGTGTGGCATCATATCTTATTTCTAAGCATTAGATATTAATAAAAAGTGAAGAGTATAGAATTTGTAGTTGTATCTTACTAGAGCTTCCAGTGATTAATTTTTGATATGTGATTAGTTGTTGTGTGCAAAATAATGTATACTTTATCACAAGATAATGTATGTTTCTAATAAAACATATGAGAAAGATACAGACGACAAGGACAATTAAGCCAATTAAAAGTATGAGTTCTTCATTGGTTGATAATCAAGAGCATGCTCATGCCTCAGATTCAAGGTTTATGCCTTAGTGCAGAAGCTCAAGGCTACAGAATTTTTATTTGCAAAACCCACTAAGACCATATATAAAAGTTACATTAGTGTCAGAGCAACCTTAAAGCGTTTGCTTTGCATATCACATAGTAATGTTTTAGGACACAACATACAACTATTTTGATATACCTTTTTCTTTTTTGTTTTTGTTGTTTTGTTTTGTATTAAGTTCATATAAACATTAGGTCTTTGGCTTATTACACCTAGAACATGGGAATCTCAAATATGCTGTTAAGGCAGACATGACTGTTGAGAAGATAGAAGGCTGTCCAAGCAAACACTAAAGAAGTGAGGGCAAGACGGCATTACCTTAATCACTTCAGTTTTAATTGTTGTCAGTGAAGTCAGAAATCCATATTCTCATTTGAACAACACCAGCAAGAAGAAAATATAATAATAGAGGAAATTAGACATTCCCCGGTAATTACAAATTTGAAATATTATGTATCTGAGAAAAATGAAGGCTGCATGGGGGAGTTTTCATAGATGATTGTGTTTAAATTGTTCATTCCTTATTCCTTTCTGAAATATCTTTACTATATCACCTAATTTATATTTCTCATCATATATAATTTGAGTATAAGAATTCACAGCACAAGTGTATGTTATATTAAATAATCAGCTCATCCTGCTTACTACTAAGTAAGAATCACATTTGAATTTCATTACTCCATGATATTTATATTTTAATGTTATCACTGTAAAAGAATGTAATTCTTTCATTTTTCCTAAGGGGGAAGTAACACTTGTTTTCTGTAAAAGGCAACATTTAATCATTCCATTTGAATCTGATCATAGCAGTTCAAGGTTATGATTCACTCATATGTTTGGATTCTCCACAGTTTACTCAAACTTAGTTTCATGTATTTTCAGGATGTTGATGTTAACTCTAAATAAAGTATTTTAAAATTTGTACTGTGTAATAACTGGCATTGTGTTCTCAAACCTTGGCTTTAATTATTTTAGTCACTTGAAATAATTCAAACTGTATTTGACAGTATTATACACAAGAATGTGCTTTCAGATGTGTAGTATGTAATTTTAAAAAATGCTTAAAATTCACATTAAATAATTTTAATTAAATGTATATTAATTAATTAAACACATTAAATTATTTAATTAAATATATTATTGTCTGGTTTACTAACTTTTTAAATGCAATTATAGCAAGTATATTACATTTTTCTCCAATGACTCAAAACTGTACAAATAAATCACTAATTTTAAAAAAATCATACACCATGACATTATTTCTATACACTCATAGCAAACAGGCAGTAGCATATTAGTATTAATCTGTCAATAGTGTGTGGTCAATATGAAAAATACTGGAAACAATTATGCAATATGTATCACTAAAAACTGTGATGAAAACTGAGTATTTATCAAGTCAATTTGTCAGCAGCCATATTCTGCATAGATGTCAGGGGCAATATGAGTCGTTAACAGATGGTCAGGATTTGACTCAGGCAGTAAAAATCAATAACAGATGGCCAGGGAAAGTCCAAGCAAAGCAGTTAATTCTCCCAGAAGTGTCTTTGCTTTGCACAATGTATAAAATGACTTAGGGTTTTTTTTTTTTTCTGAAAACAATTTACTGAACAGAATTATTTTATAATTCTATATGTAAAATGGGTAGCACAGGAGTAGTTTATTTACCTACTTGATCATAACCCGAGCAAAGGAAGCAGCTGTAATCTCCCTGGATGTTGTATTTGTAACCCAGGCGACTGTGTTCCAATTACAGACCAGAATGCTGTAAATTTATTCATTAGGTAAATCATTAACCAAATGAAAACAAAACTAAATTCCTGAGTCAAAGTTTGCAAATTTGTGAGAAATTAACATGCAAGCAAGACAGGGAATTATAATGGATTAATTTATGAAATAGTACTTACTCCTTAGCAATATTGTTTCAAAATATACTATTACTAAATGCTACATGAAGCAACCATAAGTGTAATTGGATCTCAATAGGAACAAAAACAAAGGCAACCATTAACTTAAGGTCACAAAGGTTATTTGATAAATGCAGAAATAAAAAATAAACAAGTAATGTGATATTGAACATTTTAGAAGTTTGGCTAGAATATTCAGAATTCACCAAAAGTCTGCTTGTACATGTACTTAACACATGGTAAAATTATGTTTTTATTTTAAAACATTTATTCTGTGTGGGGTGTGTGTGTGTGTGTGTGTGTGTGTGTGTGTGTGTGTGTATACACACGCCATGGTTTGAGTTCATAAGTGAAGGGATACCTTGCAGAACTCAGCCTTCTCCTACCTCTTGAGTTCCAGATTAAATGTAGGTCATTAGTATCAGAGACAAGCGCTTTTACCCACTGAGGCACTTCCTGTCTCAATTGTTTATTACTATTAGAAATAATAAATTTCATTAATTTGTGTTAGATAATTTTAAAAATTGGATTAGTAGGACTAGGACAAAAACAGAGTATTATCTACCCCAATCTATATATCAGTTTCACAAACAAGCAAGTCAATGTGTAACCTGAGGTGTCTAAAAGAACAAATGGAAGAATGTACATGAGATAAACAGACTAATTTTTAAATAATATGTTTCTCAAAACAAGCTATCTTTTGTTTCCATTTGTGTTTTAGTCAAATGAAAACATGAGAAAATAAAAATTTGCATGATAAAAGGAACTTAATTTGTCATTAATCTTGGAGATCTGATATTTAGTTTTTATATCTGGAAAAAAAATAGAGCAGCCACCAAAATAAATCAAATGACCTTCAAAAAAACTAACCTTCCTTTGAAAATTCTTCTAACTAGGAAACCATAAACTAAGTATGTAACATGGTAATGCATTTGAAGACCACACTTATAGCTGTACCCCCTCCCTCCCACTTGCAGTATGGTCTTTTTCTCTCTAGCCATTCACAGATTTTCAAATGTATGGAGCAACGATCTAGTTGAAATTCCTTTTCTGTTCAAAAAGAAATTCTGTTTTTTTCTTATCTCTGTGCATATTTTTTTTTTATCTCATGATACAGGAAAATACAGCCTTTAGGAAATCCACACAAATTTCGGATAGTTTTGTTACAGAAACCATAATCGTTGTCTTTATCTTTTATATTTTCTGAGAAGGCCATCACTGTTTGCTCAAACCAGCAACTTAAAAAACAAGCAAACCCTGCTGTGAGATAGCTTAGAAGGCAAAGGATTTAAATGATTATTGTTTAAGATATAATAATTTATTTAAACCTTAATAATAAGTAACAATAATTTTGTAATATAAATACTAAATCAAATGTATAGATACACATATACATGAGCATGAATCTTTATTTTTCATTCAAGAGCCCCAGACTAACATTCTAAATTATGAATACATTTGTACAAATCAATTTTGATGAAGTATAGCACTTCCACCCATTTTAGATTACACTGTAATTTTACTGCTTGCTCAGAGACATGGAGATAGATAATCAATTAATAGATGAAGTTAATTTATTTCCTCATCCACCTCAGCAAAATAACCAATTTCTTGGTTATGAAATGTTTGTCCCTATTTCTCTGACTATGGTCTCTATGGAGGTTGTGTCAAGTTCAAATTTGGAGGCCTTCACCTGATAGATATCATGGACATGATATTTTTGGGTTCTTTTACCAGTTAGTTGGGGACTCTATTTATTCTTCACATTGCTAAATAGCAGCACAATGTGGCCAAACTCATCCAGAGAAATCCCTTTTCAATTGACTCAATAAATGATGTACCTCCACTCCATATGCAAATCTCATTTATTATTGTTTTCACAAGCTTCACGTGCAAGAACTCAATCATGCACACTGAGAACCTCGACCTCTAGTTATTTTGTCCCTATGATTATGGTAGCCGGTAGTCCTAAGATCAAAGGGTAGTCACTTGAGATCACAGTATAAGTTCTAATGTGAGCACCTTATGACATCATCACGTGAGAGAAAAAATTATGATTACATAGGATTAACAAAAAAGAAGACATTTAAAGAATTGTCCTCTGGCTTGGAATACACTTTGTATTTTCATAAGTGCCAAATTATGACTCAAGATATTAAAGAGTTTGAAAATGAACACATAGGCTATGGCATTGTTCTAAATATTGAAAAGTTTATAATTATGTCATTCAGTTATTTATGGAAATTTTTACAGTGGCTTACTCTATTATACTGACACCTCTGTGTTTTTTTTTTCTTTTCTCTTCAGATCTTCCACTCTTACCTTCTCCCCTCCCGTAGTTGTTGCACTTGCTGCCACTCTATTGTTTACCAGCCTTCTTGTACCTCCTCTATCTTTCTACTTTGTCTCTTCTCTTTCCACTATTTCTAATTATACTCAATGGTAGATCATATAAATTGAAGAAATCTCAGAGCTATTCTTTATTATGTCACTCAGTACATCCCACAATATGTCACTCAGTGTATCCCCCAATTTTGTGAACCACAACTTCCAAGTGAGATATTAGTAAAATACTTATTTTCCAATCATCTTTATCTCTGTTTCCTTAACCAATGGTCACATGGTATAAATAATATTCTCTTTATTTATTCATGTATTGGTCAAATCTGTTCTCTATTTTGGAAAAAGCCACATGTTTAATATTTTTCTATCATTTGGTTATTTTTCCCACTTAAGCAGTTATAGTATCCTAACATAAAAACCACAATGTAAGATTGTCAGTGATGTACTTTTGTTTAATTTCTAAGCATTGACTTTGTCTTCATCCTGTATTTTGTATGTAAATAATGTGAACCTTGAGTATTTTCCTGTTTGTGACCTCTCAATATTTATATTTTCCTCCTTTCTGAAATATTTCCAATGTACATTGTTTAGATGTTCTGTTTAAACCCTAGCCCTCAGTACCTGTGTATGTGAGAGCTTTTGGTAATAAGTTTTATACAGATATCTTGGGCTTAATGTGTACCACATATAATAAGTCTAGGAACTGCAATTTTAATCAGGAGAGAAACATTCAACGGGATCCAACAATATGCAAACATGCAGGTTGAGATCTGAAGAAACAATAAAAAGCTAAAGTGCATGATGGATTCAGAGAATCATCAGAGACCATGAAAATATAAGGAGTGGCTTTTGCTTACAGCCTACAAGGGTGAAATCGTCTTGAAACCTCTACATATTTGGTACTTTAAATCATTAAGTTGTACTTCTTTGTCCAGTAGTAGCACTAGCAACCTAATATTTACAAAAGCTGCCTATTGATTTTCAAAGCAATTATTTCTGGGTCTTTCATAGTAATTTTTAAGAACATCTTATATTTTGAAAAATCACAATTCTTATCATCTATACTTTTCAGTTATACAATATACACTTTAGTAGTTCATTATTTCCAACAATTAGGATAAAAATAAAACTGATCTCACTAACACATGCAATAAAAAGTAAGACATAGCACTTATTACCTAGTATATTTTAGTCTATATTTTATTGGTTGGATATAAGTTCAATGACTCTTTGAATTGTTTTGATGGGAAGAAAGCAAGAGAACAGGTAAAGAAGGCAAGGCAGAATAATCATATTCTTGCAAGAGTTAATGTGTAGATCTCAGTTCTCCAGTATTATTTTGTGGTTTGTTCTGTTTTGTTTACCTCAGGCTGCAGTGTGTACCTAACACTAACTTTCAGGTGATCTTCCATTACTCCCTCCCATTTTCTTTAGGAGAGTTAAGGAATGCAGATGCACAGGAGTATGAGGGAACAGATTCCAGTGAAGTAGGCAGAGATTAATCAAATGTATGCAGCCTGACATACATCATCTCTCTGGCCACCATTAAAACTGTAAGAGGCTTGATAACTAAAAATTGGTATTCAGAATTCAGTATACTTTAAGTCTCTCATAGGAAAATATGTAGAAATGAATTAATGATGACCTACAGCTTATTTAGATGGGAGAGTATAGGTTATTCTTGAAATGGCAGGTACTAGACAACCTCTTTATGTGAAACAGGGGAGTTTTTGAATACATATAAACTAGAAGTACTAAGATGAAGATCACTGTAACATGCAAAAGGATTTATGTATCTATAGGATTCTTCTTTGTTAACACCCAAAACTAACGAAAACACAGATGCACAAAAACATCATCAACATCATCACTACCATCACAAAACACTTACAGAAATCATAAGATGCACAGTAAACAACGTTACAGCTGATAGGTTAAAACTCTAAGTTACAAGAGCTGCAGGAAACCTAAAATGCTCTTACTGTAAAGAAAATTTGAGTCTTATTTAAGAGATTTCTAGAAACCAAATGGAAAAAAAAGTATAGTTATATTTAAGGTCATACATGCTTAGACCTCAAGTTTGATTGATTTTAATATTCTTCTCCATATAGTAAGACTATTGTCCCTGTGAAACAACCCTTATTGCAAATTAATAACTATGACAGAATTCTAGATTCTCAGATGGGAAAAAAAAAAACTTAAGGAGACTTCTGTACCTTCACCTGTTCTCTAGACTGTACCCATCTCTCTCTTTTTACATTGCTTGTTTTCAGGCAACCTTTATAACAGCTACAGATTGAAGCTGATTGCACTCATATTATAACTGACATGCATCTTATTTGTCCTTGATTTAATCCTAACTAAGGATTTAAATCTAGGATTTCTCAGCTGGATTTTGAAAACTGGGGATTAGAATAGATATATATTGCTGGGTAAAACCAATAGAAAAATATTCTAAGTAATACCATTTTGTTTTCAGATTTTATTTAATTATATAAACTAAATTCAAGGTCCTCAGGCCATAGGGGATCTGGAGACATCCCTATAGCTGAACAACAGCTTTTGTTGCAAACATTTGTCTGAATCTAGGAATCTCAGAGATAACTTCTCCATTTTGCTAGCATTGTAAAATAAGTTTATGTTCCCAGCCCTTCGAATGACCACCTATCCCACTTCTTCACAATTATCTAAACCTAGATATATATATATATATATATATATATATATATATATATATATATATATATATATATATATACACATACACACACACAATTGCTTGCTCTATCTTACATGGAGTAAGCCCACTACTTTGGTCCCTTACCATTCTAAAACTCTGGGACTGAGTCTAGGAGGGATCCTGGTTGCAAAAGCTAAATACATCACAGTCTCCAACAGTTACTCCTTTCTTTAACTGGTAATGATCAAATAAAATTAAATAAAACTGCAGTTTCCCCAAGCTCCCCCGGCTTTGTGTTCACACACATTAAAAATGTACACACACACACACACACACACACACACACACACACACACACAGAGTTAGGCAGTGGTGGCACACACCTTTAATCCCAGCACTTGGGAGGCAGAGGCAGGCGGATTTCTGAGTTCGAGGCCAACCTGGTCTACAGAGTGAGTTCCAGGACAGCCAGGGCTACTCAGAGAAACCCTGTCTCCAAAAAACAAAAACCAAAAAGAAAAATAATGTTGTACACTTTCTTTTCTGAAACAAGGTTCAGATGCTGAACTGGCCTTCTCCCTGAGCTCTCAGAACAGAAAACTTTTATTTTTAAAGCTTTTGTCTCTAAAGTTTTCTCGTTGACCACCCCAAACCCAACATGTACAATCAAATTTAAATGTTTCTATTCAAGTGGGAATAAACCATTTTTAGACTCTTAGAATCATATTTTAAATATTGTTTGAAATCATAAATACATTTTACTTAACCATTGGTCATCATCTCTCTTTGTGATGTGTTGAATTTATTAGCTAGAATATGCCTAATCTCACGTGTCAGTCGTTCCCTATCTTCCTTGACATTTGAATGGAAGCTGGCTTTGGGAGACTCCATTGATTCCCACTTAGAAGTGGTGTGACTGTGCTCATTCTAATCTCAAGTAAGATTTGAATGTGAAATCTTTGAAAAGATTGTATAAATAGTAACTCAAGGAAGTGACTTAGGGAAAAAAATCACTGTCCAGTTTTATCATTGACAGAATTTTGAATTTCAAATGGAAATAAAGTTCATTTATGACATCGTCTTGTGGTAATAATGTTTTATTTTAATGGTACAGTACCACGACAGCAAATGTCAAGCTAGACAACTGTACTTTTGGTACTTTATAAGAAATATATTTATGAATATAATTATACTTTTCCAACGCATTATTGATTGTGTTAAGCAAGAAATCTGACAGAAAGAAAATGTAGGAAACCACCTAAGTAAAAAGGATTGATTTGCTTTTTTTAATATTTTGAAAAATTTATTTGTTGGGAGCCACAGTGAGTGTGTCAGCATTCGCCATTACAAGATGGCGCGGGTATCCTGTCCTCCCACTATTAAACAACTGACTGTGCAGGTGCAAAAGGCAAAAAGCGCGCCAAAGTCACTGCCCATCCCAGGGTGTATTATGGGTAATAAGTCAACAGCCAATCAGAAGTGAACACGTCACTCTAGGGTATATATAAGCAATGCCTTTTCCAGGCTTTCCGTCTTTCTGCTTCTGCTTATACAAGAAGTAAAGCCTCGCTGTAGTAACCACCCGAACACTGCCTCACGTGTCTTTTTCGCGGGCGAAGGGGACACGGAGGGGCTCGGAACATTTATTATTTGAGAACTTCATAGAACCTTTTTCTGTTTTGTTTTGTTTTGTTTTGTTTTGTTTTGTTTTGTTTTGTTTCTAGACAGGGTTTCTCTGTGTAGCCCTGGCTGTCCTGGAACTCACTCTGTAGACCAGGCTGGCCTAGAACTCAGAAATTCACCTCTGCCTCCCAAGTGCTGGGGTTAAAGGCGTGCGCCACCACTGCCTGGCAAGTCTTTTCCATCCATATGTTTCCTGTCTTCCCATTCCACTCAGATCCTCCATTCTCCTTACTTAACCACCTAATTTTATGTTTTTTTTTCCTTCAAAAAAGAAAGAAAGAATAAAAAACTCAATGAAACAAAATAACAAACCCAAAACATGTAGAACGATTTGTGTTGACTATTTACGTCTGAGCATGAAGTCTGTTCTGCAGGGCAATTCATATACTTAGGTCTGCTCTACTAAAAACAAAACAAAACAAAACAAAAATTGATTTTTCTTTTTCCACCAAAGATCATTTAGAATTATTTCTTGGAAAGGGGCAGGATCTTATTCACCTACTTTCTTCTTCCTGCTTGGAATGGTTTCTGGCTTGAGCTTTTATATAAAGCTTTGTGCATAGAATGTTACTGTCATATTCTCTGTGAAACTGCAGGAGTGTAGTGGTTTGAATATGCTTAACTCAGGGAGTGGCACTATTAGGAGGTGTGGCCTTGTTGGAGTAGGTGTAGCCTTAATGTAGGAAGTGTGTCTTTGTGGGCATAGGCTTTAGTTTCCTTATCCTAGCTGCCTGAAAGTCAGTCTTGCTTGCCTTCAGAACAAGATGTAGAACTCTCAGCCATTCTACACCATGCCTTCTTGGACACTGCCATGTTCCTGTCTTGATGATAGTGGACTCAACCTCTGAACATGTAAGCCAGCCCTAATTAAATGCTATCCTCTAAATCTGTAAGTAAGCACCAACTAAACATTGTCCTCATAAGTGTTGCCTTGGTCATGGTGTCTGTTCGCGGCAGCAAAACCCTAAGACAATGAACATTGGCCCTATTTTATCTGCAAAATGCTGTTTCATTAAATTTAGTAAACATCTGTGGTGCTTACTATTTTTCTGCCTCCTTGTTTGTCATAGATCTGAGAAGTGAGTGAATGAGTATGAGAAAGGAATCAGATTTCAGGCTGTCTTTAGTCTATCATTTTCTGCCTGTTTTTCACTTGTAGATTGCTATGTTAAAATCAACTGCCAAAAGCTTTTTCTTTGTCTGAGTTTTGTCTTTTTTGTTGTTGTTTTTGTTCTTTGGGTTTATTATTTTTTTGACTTTTTTTTTTAAGAGAGTTTGAGCAATGCACTATATAGAGGAATTTTAATCCAGTTACTTGACTGCTTTGGCAAGAGATCCCATCCAAAGGTATAATCCTACTGGAATATAAGCATGCCACATACTTGTAATCCTTCTGGCTGTCAGACATGCCCTCAGTTTACACCTTTGATCCCTCTAGCTGAAATACAGATGTGCCTTTAGTATATACCTTTAATCCCAAACAATGAATAATAGAATGATGTGACAGAATGAGTCAGAGATATGACAGACATTCCCAACACTCATTAGGACAGACTGGAAAGAGAGGCTACTTAGAGGACAGTGAGGAAGAAAGAATTCAATGGAATTCAATTCAATTCAGCTCACTTGAGTTAAATTCTGGGCAGTTCAATTCCTGGAATTCAGAGGTGGTCACTTCCAGCAGAGCATTTAAGTCAGAAGCTGAGAGAAGTGAATTTGAATCAGGCATCTTGGAGAGGAGTTTGAGCCAGAACATCTGAGTTAAACTAGTGACTCAGAGTTCAGAAAGAGCAAGAAAGAGTGAATTTATTTGGTGGGAAGTATGAGAGGCTGAAACATGCTAACTCTCATAGGTTAGCAGACTGAGGCTAGAGGCTAAAACCCTCAAGGTCTAGGTTTGCAGAAGATTAGATTGTAGGAAGGTTAGAAGCTTCTAGGCACAAAACTACGGATACTTAGAAAAGATTAAAAAAAATGCTCTGGACTCATCCAATCCATGTATTTTTAAAGCTTGTATATTGCACTCATCTCATTCCTTACTCTGAGGAAAGAAAAGCAACATTTACATTTGCAACACTGAAGTATGGGTACAGAAGTACTTCACTAAATCTTATTTTATTGCTATATTCACCTAGCATAATAATAGCAGTAGGCTTTGCACTGGGCCCAACACTATCTATTCTTAGGTTCTTGCTTTTATAAGCATCCTCGGGTAGTAGTTCTATCTTATTGGATGAAACTTAAACATTTATTTTATTTTATTTTTTTTAAAAAGTTCTGTGCTGTCTCATCATTTGTGTCTGCACTGTACCAGTTGGTATAACTTGCAGTAGGTTGTTATGATAGCTTAGAGAGTTTATTGCTGTTTGATACTGTTGATTAATTTTCTCATCCATTAGCATGCATCAACACTAGACTGTAGAAGTGAGGCTGAGTAAAAACTAAATTTCTTCATATTCTATGACCTTTGTATGTGGTATCTCAGAATCTGTGTCTTCTTATATCTTGTAACCAATAACGTTTACTATATTGATTTTGGAAGGTGGAGGTCAGTGTGGCCTCCAATGGATCACATTGGCCAATGGCACAAAAAGATGTAATTACTATTTTACTTGGAAGTTTATTTGGTAGAATATACTTTTTAGTATAGTAATTTTCTCCTTCTCTAATGTGTGTGTGTGTGTATACATGCATATACATATATGTGTATATATATACACATACATATATAGGTAGATAGATAGATAGATAGATATCATAAATATGGGATATACATATATATCCCATATTTCTCTAATCTTTCCTTCACTTCCTCCAAATTACCATTAATTTCATATTCTAATTTTTTTTCTTTTTATCCCTTTTAACATTATCTCTTTTCTTGGAAGATCTTTTTTCCACACTTGTCTTTTAATAAATACCTAAACTCTGTAGATTCTCTAAATGAAAGAGACATGTTTATAGCATAAACTGAAGCACAAATAAAGCAATTTGTCACAAAAGACAAATATTTATTTTTGAAATGTAACACTAAAATCAAATATGGTGATGTTTTGTACAATTTAGATAAACTTATCATACTTGCTAACTGGGGTGAAGGTGATAGAATATTTACAGGCATGGTGACTAATAGTTAATGTTCCAAGTATAGGAAGAAATGAATAAGTACAAGTGTATTTTACCTCATATTTTACATTTTTATCATGCCATAGAGCAATACAAATTAATAAAATGTGTGCTCCATTATCTTTACTCAGGAATGAAATAAAAAAAAAAATAAAAGCTCAAAATGTTACCTAAATTGTACTCATTTAAACTGTGTTTGAGAGGATTCTGTCAGGATGCTCTAGGAATTACAATATAATCTCAGTGATAGAACCAAAAATACTATGGACTCCAAAAATCTGTAACAATTTTAATGTCTATGAGGGAACTAGGATGGTAAACTGATCTGAAGTCTGTGAATTCCACGGTGACACTAAAGCAATTGTATATTTATCAAGCTCAGCCCTAATGAAAAAGCAGAATGTCAAGTTGTTTTGAAAGTCAAGGTACAGAAAAAGCCCTTTTAAAGATTTCACATTTTAGGTTTAATTTTTGTTTGGTAATATGATATCAAAGATTTATACCAAAAAACGCATATACATGTGTGTGTGTGTGTCTTTGAGTTTGTCTCTGTGTGTATATGATTATATATCTATTATGAGTGAATAAACTTCTGTGAAACTTCAGAATTCACTACCATTTTTGCAGGTCCTCACCTTTAATATTTCAACACAGAAAATTATAATGTATAACCAGGAAACATCCAATCACTCAGTCATTACAAAGCATAAAGATAAGAGATATCCTGCAAAAACCGATAACAAATACCAAATAATTAAAATAATACCAAAGCAAACATTGAGGGGTATAATTTCATTTCTTCCAAATAAAAATAAAAGTAAGAAAATTATAAAACAAACATGATATAGGAATTTCATACCATTTAAAGGAAAAAGAAAAATTATTCCTAAAAGGTTTTCATGTAGTTCTATTATACAAAGACATTAAAGCAAAAACTGCCTTGAAGATCTAAAGGGAAATATAATGAATTCCAGGATGATGTGGATAGACAAAATTTACATCAAAAGTTTTAAAACATAAATGTAAATCTAAGTCCAATTGACTAAGGTTTCTACCATAACTGAAATGGAAAAAAAATCACTAAATTACGTAGAAGTCAGACTTTCACAGAAAACCACACTATATTATTTGATAGAATGCAGTTTCTACCAAAGTATGTGAAGTCGTAAAGACGTCAATGGCATTAAAAGACAATAAAACATTCATTAAAGCTAGGTTGATGTCCAACATTCCTTTTACAAACCAATCACAAATCTCTTCACCTACAATCTGTCCTACCTTCAAGATATACAGGGCCAATGGTGCCACACCATTTATGGGAGTGGCCAATGTTTTGTTTAATTTGAGGGTAACCCTAGGAATGGGAGCCCATGTTCAACAATACCTGGATGGCCAGGAACAAAAGTCTGGGTAAATCAGAGACCAATTGAAAGCAACAAACAAACAATTAATGAAATGTTAATTAATCTTCCTTATATTGGTGCCTTATTCATTCATCACCAGAGAGGTTTCATTCAGTAGCAAATAAAAATGGGTTCAGAGACCTACAAAAAACTATGTAGAGACAGAGAATCTAAATTGGAGTTCTCCATAAAGTCCCTTTACTCCAAGAATTAAAGAATACTGTAGAAAAGGAGAAGCGAAGAATGTAAAAGTCTGATGAGATAGAAAACACCAACAGAACGTAGCCCCGAATCAGGTTTTCTTGAATCAAGGGAATCAACCAAGCAGGGCTCACAGTGGCTTACAAAGTTTAAAATAGCAAATACTAAGACTGAAAGGTCGGTACCAGGTTCTCTGTCTATATATTATGGCTGTTAGCTTGATGTTTCTATGGAATTCTTAATTCAGAACACTGGAAGCAAGTATATCTCTCTCTTTTACATGTCCTTGAGATTTTTTTTCCTCCTATTGTGTTGTCTTGTCCAGCTTTTGTCTTGTTCTATTTTATCTTTTTTTGTCCTGTTTTCTCTTGAAGACCTGCTTTTTTCTGAAGATAAGAAGGGGTTGGGGGGGCGTGGATCTGGGTATAGGAAGAGGAGGTAGGATAGGCTTGGTAATTATAAAAAGAAAATAAAGTCACAGTAATATATTCAAGAAAATTATGGCCAAAGCATTTTCAAATTTGATAAATTATATACATATCCAACAATGATGCCAACATCAAAATACATAATGATCCCAACTGAAGTTAAAAGTACTTAATGTTCTTGCAGAGGACTCAGGTTGAATTTCTAGTACCGACATGGTGCTAACTCCAGATTCAGATAGTTTATTTCTGGACTGAATGCATCAGCACACATCCAATGCACATATTTAGAAGAAAACAAAAACAGTCAGACACATAAACTCTAAACAAAGAAATCTGACCAATTCACCTACAATTTGGCTCCAGATCCAGGATTTGAGGATGCTCCACCCAAACACCTATTCCATTTATGAGATTCTGGAGTGCATGAAAGGTTTGATCCTCCAAAACCAGAGCCACAGAATCTCCATGACTCTGGGCAACAACAGGATATCCAAGAAAAGTCTTTGCAAGGTTCCAGTACTGACAGTGTAACAGAAGCCAGAGGACTTGAACAAGACAAAAGATTCATTGCAATACATATTTACATGCAAAGCTGTTTGTGTAAAATGCATATTGTGTGACATACTGCATGCTTCAGCAGAGGGCCATGTTGATGTCACCATATGATACTGTCACTAGAGACCAAGTGGAAGTCTTTGCCATGTGGTGAAGCTGAAAACCATATAGAAGTTTGTGACCCCTGCTATTATCAGAAACCACATAGAAGCCCAGGAACCCTATTTCCGCTGACTATAAATAACAAGGAAGCTACTTTTGTAGTGGTATTGATGACTGCCAAAAAACAGGAGAGAAAGACAAACAGTGGTGGCTTCTATGACATCCCCTACTGCCAAAAAGTAATAGCCTAAAAAGAAAGCTACTAAAGAGAACACTTCATTCTTTTATTTTTGTTAGAATCTACTGCTCAAAGAATTTAGTAGAAAAAAATACTACAATCCTATATCCAATAGAGGGCTAATATCCAATATATATAAAGAACTCAAGAAGTTAAACTCTAGCAAACCAAATAATTCTATTAACAATGGGGTACAGAGCTAAACAAAGAATTCTCAACTGAAGAAACTCAAATGGCTGAGAAGCACCTAAAGAAATGTTCAACATCCTTAGTCATCAGGGAAATGCAAGTCAAAACAACCCTGAGATTCCACCTCACTCCAGTCAGAATGACTAAGATGAAAGACTCAGGTGATATCAGCTGCTAGCAAGGATGTGGAGAAAAAGAAAAACTCCTCCTTGTTGGTGGGTCTACAAGCTGGTACAACCACTCTGGAAATTAGTCTGGCAGTTTCTCAGAAAATTGGATATATAATTAGATGAGGACCCAGCTATACCACTCTTGGACATATATTCAGAAGATGCTCCAACATATAACAAGGACATATGCTCCACTATGGTCATAGCAGGCTTATTTATAATAGCAAGAAGTTGGAAAGAACCCAGATGTCCTTCAACAGAGGAATGGATACAGAAAATGTGGTACATTTATACAATGGAGTTACTCAGCTATTAAAAACAATAAATGCAAGAAATTTTTAGGCAAATGAATAGATCCAAAAAATATCATGCTGAGTGAGGTAACCCAACCACAAAAGAACACACATGGTATTTACTCACTGTTAATTGGATACTAGCCCAAAAGCTCACAGTACCCAAGATACAACTCACAGACCCCATGAAACTCATGAAGAAGGAAGACCAAATTGTCAGCGCTTCGGTCCTTCTTAGAAGGAGTAACAAAATACTCATGGAAGCAAATATGGAGACAAAGTATGGGACAGAAACTGAAGGAGGGGCCATCTGGAGACTGTTCTACCTGGGTATCTATCCCATGTGCAGTCACCAAAGGTAGACACTAATGTTGATGCCAGGAAGTGTATGCTGACATGCTGATACAGGTGTCTCCTTAGAGATCTGCCAGAGCCTGACAGAGGTGGATACTCAAAGTTAACCACTGAACTAATCATGGGGTTCCGAATGGAGGAGTTAGAGAGAAGATTGAAGGAGCTGAAAGGGTTTGAGGCCCCATGGGGAGAGCAATACCAACCAAGCAGAGCTCCAAGGGTCTAAATCACCAGCCTGGGAGCACATTGGGAGGGACCCATGGCTCCAGCTGTATATGTAAGGGAGGGTGGCCTTGTTGGATATAGGTGAGAGAGGAGATCCTTGTTCCTGTGAAGGCTGAATGCCCAGTGTGGGGTAATTCAAGGCTGGGGAGGTGGGAGTGGGTGGGTGATTGGGGCCACATTCTCATAGAGGTGGGAGGAGGGAGGATAGAATAGGGAGTTCCTGGGTGGGGAGAGGAAATGGGGTGGAGTGATAACATCTGAAATATAAATAAAATATCCAATAAAATAATATATTAAAAAAAAGAAAAAAAAAAAAGAGTTTCATCAACTAGCAACAGGAATGACTTGCTGCTTCTGCAAAACAAAAGAGCAAGCATCAAACTGCCACTAGGGCAGAGAACACTTGGTTCTTAAAGGTATGCTGAAATATAGCTCTTCACAATTGGTGGCTTCTGACAAAGTAGTAGATGGAGCTTTCCTTAGAGCTGGCCACTAGGAAATGACCATGCTTTCATGAGCATATAGACAACAACAACAACAAAAAGACTCTTTTTTTCTCCTTTCATTTTTGTCTTTATTTTTTATTTTTTGTGAGAAGTGATGGGAGGTTACAAAAGAGGAGGAACAGAAATGGGAGGACTGGAAAGTGAATTTGATTGGGATACATGATCTGAAATTTCTAGATAATCAAAAATATGTTAAAGGTGAGTCACAGAGGAAAAACTTGGTAATTCAAAAACCATGATAGCAAATATGTCAATATAGGAAAGTGATTCTCGGAAGAAAAAAAAAAGAAGTTCACAGAGGAAAGGGTAATTAGAATTTATACATCTAAGACAATGTCAAAGAATGAATTTTGCCAATAAAATGGCATTCAACAAAGAATAAGACTTTTAGCAAGTATTATTCTATAATAAATTATCAGTTTGAACATCGGTTATAACACTACGCTTTAAAGGTTGTGCAGTTTAAGAAATTTTAATCATGTATAATTTTTGTAATTTTTTTAGTATATAACTTATAAAGATGTGTTGTTTGGGAAAGAAAAACAGAAATATTTCTACATTGTTGATGTCAAATCAATATAAAGTTAAATTTGAATCTAAGAAGCTAAATTTAAGAAGGAAAGTTTTTAGTTATTTGTGGGCATGGGAAGAGAAATTGAGAGGGGATGAGAGGGAGAGTGAGGGAGTAAGGGAGAGAGAGAGAGACAGAGAGAGGGGGGGATCAGAAATAAGAGGAGGGAAGTTGAAGAAGAGAAAGGGAGAAAGGATCAGAGAGAAAAGAGAGTCAGAAAGAGAAAAGGGACAGAATGCAGCAATTTTCATGTTAATTTTAATGTTAATATTGTTGTGGGTCAGTATGAATTCCAAGTGTTAAAGTTAAGCCCTGGTTCTTCCACCCATGCTTCCAGAGAAAAGACTCAGATTCAAAATATATTTACAAATACCTTGGCAATAGAGCTAGGCTCTTCTCTGACTAGAATCATAACTTAAGGTGAGTAATTATTTTATTAAAAGTTCTGCTACATGGCTGATTACCTTTGTTTAGCTACCATGAGACCATTTTGACACATCTTCCTAGAGACACCCATTGCCTCACTGTACCTTAAAATCCTTTCTTCTCTGGGATGCCCCACCTTCTATTTCCTGCCTAAGCCATGAGCTATAGGTGTTTTAATTGACAGGTGTTGTATTCACCATAAAATACACAAAATGTAATTTTTACAATTCCTTTTTGTGCAATAAAAGGCTCTTTTTCTTTCAGGTATAAGTTGAAAACAATCATAACAATTATTAAATAATTATGAAAACTATAATGTATGATATACATTTACAATGTCTAGTCTATAGTATTTTACAACTTTAGAAAATATTACATCATCTATCCTATTTTGGTATGTTTAAAGTTTTGTACTTAACTCAATTCCTATACCAATTTGCATTACCATCCTAAAACATCTTCTTAGACCTACAACATCTTCTTCTGTCTTAAACAACTAAAGCTTATAGCAAGACTATGACTATCTAGTCTTTACCACCATTGTAGACCTGAGAAGGGGAAAATATTACTTAGTACACAGGAAACACAGCTTTCAAAATTTATAGAAATAACAGAGACAGCTGACTGCCTGGACACCTCCCAATATTTTCTATAATGTTGGAGCATCTATCTTTAGGCTTCTGGTGCAGAGTACCTGACAGAACTTTTGTGAAACAGGAATTGTGAAGAACTTGCTTGCTCTGTCTTGTCAGAGCTTGGCAATTGACTGTGTCCATTTGTCTTTTTTTTTTTTTTTTTTTTTTTTTTTTCTTTTTGACATCATTTAGTCTGCGTACAAAATGAGGGCATATTCCTTGCCCAGGGCCTAGCTTCCTACAAATGAATCCATATCTCAATGGAGGTCCTTTGATGCTCATTTTTTTTTTTTTTGAAGTTGAATAAGGGTACTGTCACAAGTAGATCTGTCTTATCATCAAAATATCTTTCAATAATGAAGTAATTTTAAATGTCATATTCTGTGTAACTCTGAGGTTTTTTGAGGTCAGCTATCTCTCTAAACTATATCAAATTGTTAAAAATTGTTTATTGGCTATTTACTATCTGAATAACCTTAAAATATTTTATTGTACTTAATTAAATTAGTATCTAATATGTTGTTGATTTTTGAAAAAAATATTTGTATTTTTTAACTATCGCTAATAATTTGTAACCTGTATTTTTATCATCCCTAAAAATTTGTAATGGCAGCCTTTAAAGGAACTAGAACTTTATATTGTATCTTTGAGAAGGATTTACTCAAGTACAATATCTCATGTAAAATTGAGTATTAAGTCATGAGAATCCTATGTGACCAACAAGATTTATTAGCCAAGCACTGAAGTTCTGGCTGGATATATGTATACCCCAGTCAATTTCAGAGTTGTTTCAATAGAGAGTTTAGCAATATACATGACCAGTGCATTTAGTCCTTTTGCTTTTCTCTGTGTGCAGCTTATATCTTCAGGGGGTCTCCCTCTATCAAATCTGATCCTTATTACTTTGGAAAGAGTCCAAAGCCTTTTCTTCTTTTCTGTTTACACAAACCTATAGCCTCTCTCATAATATAGCATGTTCTTTACCTGCCAGTTGGACATGATTAAAAGTATAGGTTGTTCTAATTAGGAGGACCTTTTCTAACTGGGTCTGCTTTATTTTGACCTCTCTCATAGAGAATGTGTAATACCATCACAGCAGTAGAACTTATAACTGCTTTTATTTTGATAATTTAAAACATTATTATTATTATTAGGTTATTTCCTTGTTTAGGTCATGTTTAGGCAGCCATGTTGGTGGGATTTTATGAGTGAATCTTCTAATATTAGAAAAAGATACAGTATTATGGTAAGCTACCAACAGTTGTGTTCAGCTATTACTTCTATAAACCATAAGGAACAACGTGGTGCAAAACCCTGATGGAACAATAGTATAACTCATACCCTAGCTCTGTAATTCGACTTAGGACCTGCTGAACAAAAGAGAAATAAGTTATTCTGTAAACTCAGTCAAATATACAGAGCTAGTGAATCCATGGATGAAATGAAAATTGACCGTCACCATTTTCTAAAATACCATTTAGAATCCTAACTACATATATATATATATATATATATATATATATATATATATATATATATTTATGTGTGTGTGTGTGTGTGTGTGTGTGTGTGTGTGTATGTATCTATTTTTTTTCAATGTATGGAGACCATTACATAAATCTGTGACCATTCAAAATGAAGAGTTGTGGACTACATCCCAGTGATAGGTTGATATCAAGTTATAGGAGGATGCTTCCATTGAAGTAAAATGGGATCATGATTTTATGCAGCTTAGAGGTGAGAACAATTTTATATTAGTATATCTAAACACAACTACAATTTTGAGTCTCCTGAAGATTTAAAATCTGTAGATTCTTGATTTCTGTTTTTAACTGTTTTTCCCATGACCATGATGATCTTTACAATGATTAATATTTTCCTTTTTGAGTAAATTGCTTGAATTTTGTTTTATATTTTTGTACTGTAACACTGAAACATTCATTATATAGTATTAATTTATACTGGTTATATAAGTTAAGCAATAAATTTATTTTTAAAGCCAAAATAAATATTGAATTATAGAACAAATTACTCAAAACATTGCCGTGATACTACCTCTATAGGAATTAATAATTTTGGTCCTGTGTAGCTTTAAATTTGATAGTTTCTATAATTGAATTTTTGTAGTATCTTTCATGTTCAATACTTTATAGGATGAGTCGAGTGGGGAAGTGTTTGCTTTGAAACATTGTGCATCTTGTATTGCACTGTTTTGGGTTTAGCTGTATTTTTTTGTGATAAAGATTTATCTCTTTATTTTGAATGTCTGTGGCTTCTAGGTTGCACAGATTTCTGTAATGAATCCATTCTTACTTGACCTTCACTTTTGAGTGATAGTGTACTTGCGATTGAATTCTAAATTGACAGTACTGGGGTTTCTCAATTCATGACAGAGATACAACTCAATAAACCCATTGTGAATTGAAAATATCATAAGCCAAAAATTTATTTAACCTTTCATTATTTCCTCCCATTCCCTTGCTGCCTTTACTTCTATGATTTCCCAAATAATTTTTTGTAAAGTAGAAGTACAGTATTTGAATCTAGAAGATGCCTCAGTATTTTAGAAGCATCTTATTCAGATGTTAATCTTTTCTTTGTCTTAAAAGGCAATAGTATAATCAGTAGTTTAAGAATGTTAATGAGAGTCAGTCAACTAGACTTGAATCCTAGCACAACAATTTACTAGTAGGCTATCTTCAAGAAAGTTTTTAGGTACTCAACAAGGTTGTTCACAGTGATTAATTTATGAGTTTATAAAGCTGAATGAAGTATTTATTGCATTTGATCATAGAATACCTTGTCTAAAAGTTGTTTCTTTAAAATTGAAAAGTCTCAATTTGAACTCAAGAAAAATAAAAAAGGGATATCTTTTCTCTTAGTTTTTAGTTTATATTAGTATTATACTTGTGTACTGTTTTCTAAACTAATTCTTTTGTAGAAAATATATCTTCTTATTTAGTATAATATGCAAGCAGTAAGATCTCCTTTTTAAATACATTTGTGCTGCAATAAGATCATTTATGTTCCAATAGTGTTGTTTTTTAACTAACTTCCTTGACACCAAATGAAGTCAGTAAGTTATGTAGCACAAATCCCATTGTGTTTAACATTCCTTCAAGTTCGCAGTACATTACATCATTGTGCTTAAGCATTCTTTTCCTAACCCTCAAGAGCTCTATTCATAGGCCTTGCCAAAGAAATTTTCTGTGCTTTCAATAAAGACTTCTTTTTCTATCTATAATATTTTAGCCTTGTGATTTAGCCAATGACAATTAAGTCAATATGATTTAAGCCACAATTATGTATATGCATATGCATATCTATATGTATATGATATATAAGTTTATGATTGATGTATATGTATATGATGTATATGTATCTGATATGTACATATATGATGTATATGTATATGATGTGTATGTGTATTTGTATATGATGTATATGTGTATGTACATATATATATCATACTGAATATTTCATTGGAATTATTTGACTAATTTCTCATTATTTCTTTATTATATTATTTTCAAGAGTTTCTCCTCCAGAAGGAATTCAGAAAGGATCCAACCTGAAATAATTTGAGCTCAGATATTCTTTTAGATATCCTTCTAAAATAAGACTAAGAGATTTAATAGTTCTCTGTTATATGGCACAGGTGGATAATGATAAAACTTTAGCAGATAAGACAGAATAACTATGGCTTGTTTCCCAGTAAGTTTAATATGAGAATATGAAAGAATCACTCAGCTGTTGTTGAAGTTGTTATATCTTGTAATAGAGTTGCTTTTGGTTTCTAGTATGTGTGTATATAAGCTGTATGTATGCATATTCAGAACTATGGAGATATTGATATTTGCATATTATGTCATTACAAATATTTAATTAGCACACAATATGGATTTACCTCTGTAACATCTTAAGCATTCTTTTCTAGACCAATAGTGCTTTAGAAACCCATATTCTCAAGGACGTGTGAGTTTTATTTCCCTTTCCAATAATTTTCATATTATTTTTTTCTCATTTTGTTGACAGCTCTGATCAAATTGCACATGTAATATAGCTGTTCACACGGGTGGCTTTGATATTTACTCATGATTCACCTTATAAGACTTATCATAACATGTCATGCTACCTAATGCATACACACGTTCATGAGCAAAAGAACACTATCCACTCTTCTGTCTATGCAACAGCCTTCAGTACAGAATCTTCCTCAGTCACTTTCTGCCTCACATATTGAGACAGGGTCTCTCATTCAACATAGAGCACCATGATTCAGCCAGTCCAGCTATTTGGCTTGTTCTGGGTAATAATCTGCTGTCACCAACTACATGTTGGGATTATAGGCATATGTTATACTCCCACTAAAAATTATATTAGTCACTGGAAATCTAATCTCTTGTGTAGGAAGTAGTTTAACCTGCTAAGCTATCTCCACAGGCAAAAATAGTATTACTTTTACTTTGTGCCAAAGCAATATATTTTTTTTATTACAAGAGCTATAAAATATAAGCCAAAAAGATTTTGAAAGAAAGTAGGTGGTTGTATTGAACCACATGAGTCAAAAATCTATGAGTTTTGTGCAGAATTAATATCTGAAATTCCAATTTTCTCAGGATAATCTTGTTATAGTTTTGCCAACCCCAATTCACTGTCTAGATTTCTGGATATCATTGGGGCTACCACCTATTCTTTGCTTAGATTTTCTGAACTACAAATAAAGTTGTTATAAAGAATCTATGACTACTTGTAAGATATTGGTCACTCTTTTGTGGAATATATATCAATTAACTCATGTCATTTTCAATACTCAAGTGTCATCATAAATAAGGAAACACATGCATAGAGAGTGAGCAAGAGACCTCAAAATGATCAATTAAGAAAATCTAATTGACATAGTTTTGAAAAATTGTTAAATCAAAACTCATAAAACTTGTATCTAGAGCTTAAAGTTTGTCACACTTATTGTTCATACTTATTTTGCAACATTTGTTTTTATAACTAATGTAAAGGAAAACATTATAACTGATATAAATATGCATTATATGTTATAACTAATATAAAGGGATACATCTAAATGCAGGGGCAAAAAATGAAGCAGAGACTGAAAGAAAGGCCAACCAGAGGACCACTCCACCTTGGGATCCATCCTATCCACAGACACCAAAACTCAGCACTATTGCTGATGCCAAGAAGTGCTTCCAGGCAGGTGCCTGGTATGGCTGTCATCTTGAGAGGCTATACCAGCAGCTGACTAAGACAGATTCAGATACTAACAACCAACCAACCATTGGACTGAGCCTGGGTATTGCAATGGAAGAGGTAGGGGAAGGACTGAAGGATCTGAAGGGGATTGCAACTCCATAGGAAGAAAAACAATATCAACTAACTGGACTCCTCAGAGCTTCCAGGGACTAAACTACCAACCAAAGAATATCCATGAGTAGGTGGGGTCTATGGCTCCAGCTACATATGTAGCAGAGGACTGCCTTACCTAACATCAGTGGGAGGGAAGATGCTCAGTCCTGTAGTGTCTTATTGCCCAAATGAAGGCGGGATGCTAGCTGGGTGAAGTGGGAGTGAGTGGGTGGGTGAGAGAGAACCTTCTTAGAGGCGAAAAGGAGAGGGGATGGGATGGGGGTTTGTGGATGGGAGATTGGGAAGGAGGACAACATTTAAAATGTCATAATTAAATAAAATAATTAATAAAATGTCTGAAAAATAAAATAATTTTAAAAGTTAAATGATAATATGAAAAATGTATTTTGATGATATCAAATTTATATATAATACATTAAACAAATAAATCTGTGAGTTTTCTTTAAGAACATTGACACTATGATTTGTGAAAAGTATTAATAAAATGAACAATTAGTTAAAATCAAATATAAATATTAACCTTGATAAAGAACTATGGAGATATTGATATTTGCATATTTTGTCATTACAAATATTTAATTAGCACACAATATGGATTTACCTCTGTAACATCTTAAGCTTTCTTTCCTAGACCAATAGTACTTTAGAAACCCATATTCTCAAGGACGTGTGAGTTTTATTTCCCTTTCCAATAATATTCATATTATTTTTCTCATTTTGTTGATATCTCTGATCAAATTGCACATGTAATATAGCTGTTCACACGGGTGGCTTTGATATTTATTCATGATTCACCTTATAAGACTTATCATAACATGTCATGCTACCTAATGCATACACACGTTCATGAGCAAAAGAATACTATCCACTCTTCTGTTTATGCAACAGCCTACAGTACAGAATATTTTAGAATACTTCTGGAATGAATAACAGTG
Organism: Arvicanthis niloticus; assembly: GCF_011762505.2. NCBI lineage: Eukaryota > Metazoa > Chordata > Mammalia > Rodentia > Muridae > Arvicanthis > Arvicanthis niloticus. The sequence goes on from NC_047669.1 coordinate 62,594,581, forward strand.
TGAATAAAATTTGCACATGACTTAGTAAATTGTACACACATTGAATTTTATTCACTGCCAACAAATTCTCATAATATCTGCATATATTTTATATTAGATTATTTAAATTATATAAAAGCACATGCATTTTACAGTTTCCTTTCTCTTTTCTCACTCTTTCTCCCTCTCTGCTCTTTTCTCTTTCTCCTCTGTGTGTGTGTGTGTGGGGTGTGTATGTGTGTGTGTGTATTCATGAGTGTACATTTGCATGAACCTTTATTTCAGGCTCATGATGAAGCATAAATTTACCAGTACTCTTGGAAGAAGATTTAGATGAGTAAATTAGTGATGATTAAATATGAATTAATATTTAAATACCCATAGCCAAGTGATTAAGTGTTGCTTGTTTTTATTAAACAGTATATTCATGCCTTCTCATTTGTTTTTTTACAATAATTCTACCAGTTAAAAACATCACTGTACACACAAAACTCTCTAAGAATACTGAGGGACAAAGAAATATCTGTGACAGGAGTTCCTAGGTTTATTCTTTGAAGATATATCAAATTTTTTGTTTGTTTGTTTTGTTTGTTAGTTTTTAAATGTTTATTTAATCATTTTTTACACACCAAATTTTATTCCTTTTCCGGTCCACCCTCCGACTGTTTCACATCCCATACTTTCTTCCCACACCCACTTCTCCACAAGGATATCCCCACGCCCTACCCCCACCTCACTAGATCTCCCCCTTCCCAGGAGCCTCCAGGCCCTAGAGGGTTATGTCCATCTTCTCTAACTGAACCCATATCCTGCTGTCTTCTGCTGTGTATCAGACAGTGTATGCTGCCTGGTTGGTAGCCCAGTGTCTGAGAGATCTCAAGGAGACAGATTAATTGAGACTGCTTGTCCTCCTATAGGGTTTCCCTTCAGCTTTTAAAAATAACAGCATGTTTTGAGACACCATTTGACTCCAAATTGTATAGGTTTTTTTTTTTATTTTAAATTAAAACATCACCTTAGAAAACGTTTTTTCTGTTTTCTATGTATACATTCTCCCTTTCAGAGTGCTTCTGTGTGAATGAAAATACAATTTTGCTTCTCATTTTTTTTTAAATTTTCCCAAATGACAGTGTTAACAGCAGAAATAGGATATATTGAGATTATATGAAAATGAATGTTGGAAGTGGTTGAATTAGTTTATTCTAGTGGGTAAAAACTTATTCAAGTGAAATTAAAGAAAATGAGGTAGTGAAATTGAGTAGGTTATCTCAAATGTGTACATTCTCTTATTAAATTATGTGGGACCAATGAACTATAAGCTTTGGGAATTTTTTGTTTGTTTGCAAAGTAGAATTTAATCACAATAACTATAGAAGCAGAGTGGACTCCAGAGAGGTAGCAGTCTAATTAGATGTATGAAAGGTTAGAATCGTATGTTCTGAAGTTCTTTCAAATGCCCTACAATCATTAATATTTTTATTCTTGTGAGCATAGCACATGGTTAGGTATGTCTTATTTCAAAGTGACTAATTAAAGGAATTGAAAATGTATAATTTTGCTTTAATTTTAGTATTATAAATTATCAGAGATAGGAATATGTGTTTGAAATAAACCACTATGATGGAATTATTTATCTTTGTAGATAATCATTAGGGCATATGACAATTTGAATTTAAAGACAAATTATTGATAAATATGAAATGACATGCTGCTTATTGAGAAATCTATTATTTCTCCAGATCCTCTTCGTTCTTTGTGTTGATTATTTATTATTATTATTATTATTTTCAGTTGAGCTAAGGTTTTTTTCAACATAAATTATTTTTTATCTTTTTTATTGGATATTTTATTTACAATAGATGTTATTCCCTTTCCCCATCTCCCCCACCCCCAGGAATCCCCTATCCCATCCCTCCTCCTACTTCAATGAGGATGTGCTCCCACCTACCTCCACACTCCTACCTCCCCACCCTCAAATTCCTCCCACACACGGCATCCAGCCTTCATGGGACCAAAGATCTCCTCTCTCATCTATGACCGACAGGGACATTCTCTCTTACATATACAGCTGGAGGCATGGATCTCTCCCTGAGTGCTCCCAGGCTGGTGGTTTAGACCCTGGGAGCTCTGATTGGTTGATATTTTTGCTCTCCTCATGGGGCTGCCAACCCTTTCAGCTTCTTCAGTCTTTACTCTAACTCCTCAATTGGGAACCCCTTGATGAGTTCAATCGTTAGCTGTGAGCATCTGCCTCTGAATATGTCAGACCTCTAAGAAAACAGCTATATCAGGCTTCTGTCAGCATGCACTTCCTGACATCCTCATCAGTGTCTACCATTGGTGACTGCACATGGGATGGATACCCAGGTGGAATGGTCTCCAGTTTCTGTCCCATACTTTGTCTTTATATTTTGCTCCTTTGAGAGTTCTGTTACTCCTTCTAAGAACTGAAGCACCCTTCTGTAAGGCAAAGGACACTGTCAATAGGACAAAACAGCAACCAACAGATTGGGAAGAGATCATTACCAATCCAATAGAGGGGTAATATCCAATATATACAAAGAACTCAAGAAATTAGTCTCCAGACAACCAAATAACCCTATTAAAAATGGGGTACAGAGCTAAACAAAAATTCTCAACTGAGGAAACTTGAATGGCCTAGAAGCACCTAAAGAAATGTTCAGCATCCTTAGTTGTCAGGGAAATGCAAATCAAAACAACCCTGAGATTCCACCTCATACCAGTAGGAATGGCTAAGTTCAAAAACTCAGGTAACAGTAGATGCTGGCGAGGATGTGGAGAAAGAGGAACACTCCTTTATTGTTGGTGGAATTGCATGATGGTGCAACCACTTTGGAAATCAGTCTGGCGGTTTCTCAGAAAATTGGACATAGCACTACCTGAGGATCCAGCTATACCACTCCTGGGCATATACCCAGAAGATGCTCCAACATATAACAAGGGCATGTGCTCCACTATGTTCATAGCAGCTTTATTTATAATAGCCAGAAGCTGAAAAGAACCCAGATGTCCTTCAACAGAAGAAAGGATACAAAAAATGTGGTACATTTACACAATGGAGTATTACTCAGCTATTAAAAACAATAAATTTGAGAAATTCTTAGGTATATGGATGGAACTAGATAATATCATCCTCTGTGAGGTAACCCAATCACAAAAGAATACACATGGTATTTACTCACTGATTATTGTATATTAGCCCAGAAGCTTGAAATACCCAAGGCTCACCTCACAGACCATATGAAGCTCATGAAGAAGGAAGACCAAGTGCTAAGGTATTTTTATATTCCAACTTAATCTCAAAATCTTTGTATTGACAAGTGACTCATCTACCTACAGGCTTATCTTAGTTAATTTGAGACCTGTCTGGAATTAGAGTATTCCCAGGAACTCATATAGTCAAGTGTTAAGGTTACGTTGTCAAATTTTTATCACAGCTATCTTTGAATCCCCATTGGCAATAGAAGAAATGGTAAATTTTACTAAATCTCTAATGACATCAAATGATGAAACTGCAAACTTCTCCACTCTTAGGAGAATCAGAATATCTCTCTCTCTGTTTTTATTGGTTATTTTATTTATTTACATGGGGACAATAGAGGTCATACTGCTTTTATCAAAGCCACATTTGTGTTTATATATAAATACATGCATTTGTCATAGAATGAATTCAGTCTCTCTCTCTCTCTCTCTCTCTCTCTCTCTCTCTCTCTCTCTCTATCTGTGTGTGTCTTTCTTCCTCCCTCCATCTTCCCTTTATCTATTTCTCTCTTACTCTCACTTACTCTTTTTTTTTTTCATCCTCTTTTTTCTTCTTTAATTTGATCACCTGTGTCTGCCTCCTTCAACAAATCCTATAGACATGGACCATCACGACTACTTTGTTTTCATTAGAACCTAAAATCCATAGTACTTAGTGGGGATGGTTATGTCTCAAAAATTATTGAATTCTCACTTACTGAGTTAGATTGTGAGACATAATCTTTATTTCACCTTCCCAGAATCATTTACTGGGATTCCTTCACGGACTTCACAGTGATAACCATGGAGTCTCCAATGTTGGAAGTAGTAACTAATTGTGAGGGGTGCTGGTTCAAGTCTCATTGATTGCCTGTAACTCAGTCTAAAAACAACACAAAGACCTTTTAACTAAAAGACAGACAAGCATTTACATTTGAAGAAATAATCTCTAAGGAGCAGCATCTATATCTCCATGATTGGGCCAACAGAAATATGTCCCAACACCTCTTAATAGCACTTTGTATCCATTGGAAGGAGATGAACTAAAGAATGTTAAACTCCTTACACATTCTCTTATTCAAGCCCTACAAGTCACCATAAATGGTGATATTAGACTCACTTCACTAAAGAAGCAATAAATCTGAGAGATAAAATATCTCACCAGTTCTATCCAGCTTTCTACTGAATGAAGTGGATGGATTTATTCTATGTGAAAATGTTGTTAAATATTGAAGATTCAATGTGCTAGCTGTACTTTTTCTCTTGTCATGTATGTCCAATATCTATAATTAGGATGGTGGGTAAAGATAAAATAGAAATATGTTTGCAATTTTTATGTGAAAGTATTACCAGCTTCTGTGTTAGAAGCTTTCCTTTTAATGATTAATTTAATAATTTTTGACACATCAAAAAGTTGTTACATTATTTATTTCTTTAATTTTTATGTTTATTTTAAATATGTTTCCAGATTCTTTTCAGATATACAACAATGCTTAATAATGCAAAGCAAAGTGACATTTTTTTCTCTGTGCTAAAATCATCACTTTCATATGATTAAAGATATGCTAGACTTTTCTATATTTTTGTACCTACAGTTTAATATTTAGTATTTTAGTTTGTGCTTGAGCATTATTTCCAGTAATTTTTTGATTAAATATAAAATTAAATGGAGAAAGCTACACAGAATTTTTAATTCATTCATTTATTCCTTTTTTTTATTTGTACACTATTTTTGTTGAAATCAGAACATACTGGTTTTGGAAATTCATGTCATGTATCATAAGTTTTATCTGTAAAGTTTATTCAATATTTGAAGGGTATAGAGAACTATTATGAGTTAATACATAGGGAATGTTTATATTTGTTAGTAGTAATATTCTAATGTAGAATTTTCCATGTCTTTTGTTACAATATAATGGACTTTCCAAGATCATGCCATTAATTTTAGCTTCTTACATAGAAACTCTCCTGCTATCCACTAATATAGGTATTTTACACATTATTAATCATATTAATAGACTCCAATGAAGAATAATTGCTCTAAACACCACTCTGAAAATGAATTTAACACCATACTATTTTGTTAACTTACGATCTGAGCCTCATCCTGCTATTAACAGTGACCTTAGTAGGCAATGTCCATCTGTGACCTACTATTTTATGGCACTGGGAAGGCCAACTACTCCAAATTTATGCCTTGCAAGCAGTTATGGTCTCTGAACTCAATTATTAGAGATTTATTTGTTTGTTTCTCAGACTCTCTGTTCAGTACTCTGATACACTGTCAGAATGTAAATAGCCTTTGGTTTGTGAACTCCAAAGTATCTTCAGAAAAATAAAAAAGCATGATTTGGTACACAAGAAGATATAGCCCATTTTTACCTACATTATAATTAGGAGACCTCTTTATAAATTGTGTGAGGGATTAAGTCTGAATTCTTACTACGAAGTTTTTGCTATGAATCTGAAACTTCTGTTTTATAATAAATACAGTCTATTAGATAAACAAATTGCAAATGAAGTCATTTGCCAACATTCTTTCATATGCTCTTGGCAATATTGAGGAAGATACATTTCTCAAATATTTACCTAACTATTCCACCATTGTATGCTACTTCAAAAATGAGAAACAAAGAAAAAATGTTGAAAAAGTCTGAACCCAAAGAAAATGAAATGACAGTTCATTAACTACAATTCTAAAAGAAAATAAAACTGAAAAACATAGTTATTTGCTATTTACTATCTATGATTCATTTCAAAATAACAATAGAACCATTTTGGCTGCATGTGTATGTGTGCATACATGAGATAGAGAGAGACAGAGACAGAGAGATAAGTATACATATGTTTTCACATGTATATGAAAACCTGTCATCAATATTTTTCTTCATCAATTGCCCTCCCTACCTTTGACCTAGGAATTTTTCATCCAACCTGGATATCACCATTTAAATAAATTATCCTGCAAGTTTCTAAGTTTCCTTTCTATCTACTGCATCATGCTGGAAATATGGCTGTATGCTGCTGTAAATGGCCTTTTACATGATTCCTGAGAATGTACATTCAGGACTATATTTTTATATAGCAGAGCCTTACAAGATGTGGCATTTCCCCAGCCTAAGTCTAAGACAATGGCTGGGCACCATGAACACTTGTGTTTATATCCTCAAATCCATGACTCTGAAGTCCCATTGTTGAGGAAGCAGAAACAGGAAGACCTGTGAGGATGATTGGCTACTCAGCTGACATGAAACAGTTAGCCCAAGAATCAGTGAGTACCATTCCTCATAAAATAAAACAGGTACTAATATAGGAAGAGACCTGACAACAGCTTCTGGCATCTCTGCACACTGGCATAGCAAGTAAAACACAAATGCACGTATACACATGTGCACACTACACATGTCATATAATAGAAAAAGCAGTAGAAAGAAATTGATCGCCATTTCTGCCATTTACAAGCAAAAATATAGAGCCTGTATCAACATACACACACACACACACACACACGCACACGCACACATACTATAAAACTGTATATCAAAATGCAGTTAATTCACTTTACTTCTAAAATCGTAACTCTGAACATTTAAATGTGGCTTTATTTGTGTATAGCTGCTGCTGCTGCTCCTTCTTTTCTTTCCTCTCACCCAAGCTTTCTAGTTTGATTGTTGTTAGCATTTTGAAAAGAAATAGTGACCTGAGGATAATCTTTCTTAAAGTAAATATGATTCTACTTCTACTCCAGTAAGAATCCTGAAGACTGAATAAGCAGATCAGATCTCGGTCTTATAGAGGAATCATTCAATGTGAAATTGAATAGATGTTCAGATAACTACACAGCATATCTCCTTAGAAGTGAAATTCAACACACTTAAACCTGCTTCTTTTCTCACCCACCCCACTCAAGCTATGGGAGTATCAATTATCAGATATACTATAAGCACTATTCTGGAGAACTACATATTTATTTCTGCGTTTCTTCTCCTTTTGCTCTGCATAGAGAGTTTGGCGTTTTATCTGAAAAAAAAATGTGAGATACTTTATATTAAACACTCTATCAAACCAAGTAAAACAGGAATATGATAGATATTAATATATATTTTCTCCTGATCACTCACTTTCATTTTCAAGTATCAAGAACTTTTATGTTCCTCATCAGCCAATTCTACAAGCTTGCTTTTGCTCAGGTAAACTTAATTTCTTTTCTAGATTTTAGTAAAATAAACATGCAAACACTCACAAGCACACACAGACACACACACACATACACACACAGGCACACACATGTACATCCATATATATGCAGACACACACACCCATGCATTTGCAGAAAAGCACATGCATATGTGTAAGCAAATACACATACATACCCCCAACACATACATGCATATGCGTACATACACAAGTACATGCACTTGCACACGCACAAGTACACGAGCGCACACACATGCATGCAGAACAGAGCACACACACATACACACACGCACACACGCATGTAGAACAGAAGCTGATTCCTTGATCCTGTATTGTTTTCACTTTATTCTCCTTTTCTCTTTACTTTTTATTCACTTTACATCCCAATTGGTTACCCTTGCAGTCTTCCCCTCCCACAATCTGACGCTTTCTTTTCTGACAGGGTAGGTACCCCTTAGTTATCCTCCCAACCCTGCGAGTCTCTGCGAGTCTAGGCAGTTCCTACTGAGGCTAGACAAGACACCTTAGCTAGAAGAACTTATCCCACTAACAGGCAACAGCTTTAGGGTTCCCTCTTTTCCAGTTGTTTGAGACCCACATGAAGACTAAGCTGCACATCTGCTTCATATGTGCAAGATTGCCTTTGGTTGGTGGTTCAGTATCTGAGAGCTCCCAAGAATCCAGGTTAGTTGACTCTGCTAGTTTTTCTGTAGAGTTCCTATCCCAATCAAGGCCCTCAATCCTTTTAACTCTTTCATAAAGGTCCCCAAACTCCATCTAATGTTTGTCTGTGGGAATCTGAAATCCCTCTGAGCCATCTGCTGGGTGGTGCCTCTAAGAGGACAGCCATGTTAGACTTCTGTAGGTAACAGCTTTTGAGATACCCCCTACTCCAATTGTTCAGGAGCGACATGAAGGTCAAGCACACATCTGCTGCATATGAAATGGTCTGAGTTATTTTTCAATTGTAAAAAATCACAATGACAGATAATTTAAGAAGATTTAATAGGGGCTTTCTGTTCCAGTTGATGAGTCCCTGACTGTTATGACAGTCATGTGGCTGGACACTTAGCTGAGAGCTTACATTCTTAATCACAAGTAGGAGTTTAGCAAGGGAGAAGTGAGAGAAGCCTGTGGAAGACATGGGTTTTGAAACCTCAAAGCCCATTTCCAATGACATACCTCCTCCAACAAGGTTTCTTACCCTTGTTCAATTTCCCTAACTCGATAATGCATACAAATACATGAGTGTGTGAATACATGAGTGTGTTTGGCCATCCTAATACAAACCATATTAACTTTACAAAAAATACAAATAGTAAAATATAAACATAAAAGAAGACACATACATTTATGATATTGATAAAATATACCTTGCTTAATTAGTCATCTATGGCAACATGTCCATTTTACTTAAAAAAAATAGTGTGTTCTATTTTAGCTATGATTTATTTAGAAAGCAGATTGTTTTTTAATGTAATAAAGGTTGCATTTGTATACAATATTTTCTTTGGAAGTTTTGTAAGATTTAAAAGACTAATATGTTGTTTCAGTTTATAATAACAACATTGGATTCAAATTTAATAATAACAAAGGGCTTAATCTCATCAAGATGACTGATGTACTAGTGGAATGTCACTCTTTATGCTTCTGCATTTCTATTGAGAATCAGGTTTCTCTGCAAATGTATAAGTACAGAAATTCACAAAGAGCATTCAAGATAGATATTAGTGTTGAATTTGGATTCTGAGATATTTAATGTTTCTATTTTTTTTCAAATTAGGAACTTAAAAGGATATCATATGTAAGATATTTCTCATTCAAATTTGTTTTTATACTATTGCTATCTTATACAAATTGTTTGTTTTACTTAATATACCATCTTTCTTATGTTTTCAACATTATCCCATTATATTTGTGAATAAAACGAATGAAATAGTTTTGTGTAACTGATCACTTCTCTGTGATGTCAGTCTCCTGCTACTTACTTCTCATACGGGGACCCTTTAGACATTCTACAAAAACCATTAACTGGTTCTAATTCTTATTGTGTAAAGGTTGCATTTGGTTCTGATCTTATTTATTTATTACTTTTTATAACCATGTGAATATAGCCACATAATCTATTGGCCTGTGTTTGTTCATCCCTTCAAGCTGCCTTTTAAGGGCAAGGAGCAAATAAAAAACTGTAAATCTCAAACCACTTATTGCAATGTCAAGCACCAGGAATGCACAATAAATAGGAGAAGGTGACAGACAGGCCAGTACTGGGAGCCAAAAATAAAGATGAGGAGGAAGGGAAGTGACCCATCCTAACTCCTAAGCAGCTGGCCTTTCCTTTCTAGGTAAGGTCAGGAAATCAAGTTGCAAGTTGCATATTGTTTTAGGATACTCATTTGTGTAATGCACGGGATACAATGCTTAATATTGATTTTCTCTGATGGCTACTTAACGAGCATAGTTATGCCTGTGATGGATGAGACAAGTGACCTGCCAAGGTGGCACTGGGGAAAAGAAATGTATATGCTACAAAGGTAAAACAATTATAATGAAATATGCTATGTAGACTATGCCAGGGTTGATTTGCTGAGTCAAGCTTTAAGTACGAAAATGTATTGTAGTAGGCAAGTAGTATGTCATGTTAGAATATGTTTGATTCCTGAGTTGGGTACAAAATGATAAGATTATTTCTATTACATGGCAACACATGAGGTTACTTTGTATGGATAATAATAATTACTGTATTAAACTTGCTGCATTAATAAATTATGACAAGTGTAGAAAATTGTATTCTCTTCATTCCATTATGAGAATCATAGAGGTTTCTTTTTAAATCAAAGTACTACCAGATCAGCAGTGTTTTCCCCCTTAGTGAATATAATAAATCATGTTAACAACTCAGGTAAAAAAGATAATGAACAAGTTTATAATTTGAAAATAATTAATTTTCAGTCACTGACAATTTTATAGAAAAATTGTTCCTTGATGACATCTCACTGTAGACTAGAAATACATTTTGTGTATCAAATTGATTTCATTGAGAATTTGAAATAATTTTAATTTGACTTTTTTCCCATTATTAAAACATTATTCCATGTATGGCCTAAATGTGAACTTGACAAAACTGAAAGTCAAAATTCAGCTTAATTGTGCCCCTAAAAATTCAATAAGAGATATGACTAATTAGAATGTGGTATGAAAGATACAACAGTACCTACCCACTTACTCCTAATAGGAATTACGTGAGAAAGTAGTCTCCACAGTTTCTGAATTCCATTTTCACACTTATCAAAATGAATCTCTTCTTATTCCTTCTTTCTGCCTATTATGCTTCAGTCATTTATTAGTTTTAACCTGCTACCATTTATTTATGACTTGCAACTACTGAAATGACTTTTAGGGAACTTCAGTGTTTATCTTGAAAAGGGCATAAGTGCAGTTCAAACAAGGTTAAGGATGAATTTTTTCCTCACACTTTTTCATTGTCAAGAGTCACCAAATTAATTGGGTTCAGGAAAACGACCTTGATGTTTAAAAAGAGCTGACAAAGGAAGGCCCCAGCATTTGCTAATGCAGTGTTCAGTGCTTACAGAAAAACACACAACTTGCCTTTTTAGAGAATATTCATTCCCAAAAGGCTGAATGTGTAGTCTGGTCTTAATCAAAAACAAAATTTTTATTATTTTATTAATGATAACGTCTTCCACAGAAGTTGACATGATATAATCAAACTCCACTACCTGATGTTTTGTCCTATAAAATACAATTTCTACTTTCTGTGCTCTTAGGAGTGTGCTGAGAAGATGAAACATAAATGACCATGAGGAAGAAACTAGTTAAGAGTATTACATAAAGCATTATGAGTGGTCTTATTATATTAGATTAATGCATCTTGGGCCTTTTTCTGGAGTGACTCTTGTTAGAAGCCAAAATTCCTCAAGGAGAACACCAACATCTTTGGAAATAACCTGAGTCTTCAACAGATGGGACTATGTGAAAAAAAAAATCTGTACAGCAAAGGAAAAAATCAATAGAGAGAACACATAGCTCACAGCAAGGGAGCAAACCTTTTCCAGTTTCACTTCAGAGAAGGGACTAATATACAGTATTTACAAAGAAATATAGAAGTTAAATACCGAAGAAATTGAACTGCCAATCAACTACCATACAAGCCAGATATTCTATTTCTTGAAGAAGCTCTAGGGTTCTACATATCTTACCACAGAGATATGTATAAATGGTGCATGCATATGTATAAATACTAAAAATTGGTAATATATGATATATATCTCAATATTATATATAATATATAAATATATAAAGGCATACCCATTATTTAATATATATAATGTGTTATTATATAAATATAATAAAACATAAAAATACATAATTTTATAAAACACATGATATATAATATATGATATGAATATAAATATCAAATATATATCCAATATTTGCTATACATATAAACATATATATATAATTATATAAAACATATTAACTTATAGATAATATAATACAATATATTACAAAATATAGAGGATATATAGAATGTACTGTATACTAATATATGTGTAGGTGCATGTGTTTGTGTGTGTGCATATATGAATGTAATACTGCACAGCCCTAAAAATGTAACTTTAAAATGGCCAGGAAAATTGATAGATTCATAATGTATAATTTTTAGTGGATTCATATCATCTAAAAAAGAAAAAACTAATGCTCTCTCTCAATTGTGTGAACAAATTCAACATTGTAAGCAAATGTATGTGTGGGTAGTGTATAACATAAAGAGAAAAGAACATGAAAAATTAAAGAGCTATTTCTTTTATCTGTCAAAATTTTCTTTAGGTGTTGAATAAGTTCTAACATATATTATGAAGCTTTATAATTTCTTGTTTTCCATCCAACTCTGATTGTGTATTATTTTATTAAACTGTACAGACTATGGATGTGGTTGATTTGAGAATTTAATGTTCTTATTTATGGTCAAGTTTTTTTAAATACATAAATGTTTGAAAGAATGAGCAAAAGTGTTTTATATAATAGGTTACTGAATGATCAATCTTCTCCTGGAGCAGGTGTGACTACATAGACCAGTTATGCTCAAAACTAATGTTTTTGCTCTTCTTCCCAAAGTTCTAATTTGCTTTTATTTTTTTCAACTTTGTTATTTGAGATTGGATAGAGAACTCTTAATTTTCACAATGAGAAAGCATTATGATTGCCATAAGTAATATAAAATTACTTGTAGGTGTGTTAGGTAATGCAGCATTTCTTATATGTGTTCAAACGGAGAAGCTAATGTGCAAATGGAATAGCAAAAAGATAGACTCCAGAGTATTCATGCTCACATCCATTTATGCCATCATATTTGGTGACAGATCCCTCATTTCATGCATAAACACTCATTTAGATAGATAGATAGATAGATAGATAGATAGATAGATAGATAGATAGATAGATAGAGTTGCCTGGAAATGTTAGTGAATGATATGGGATTCTATAATTATTTTTATAATATTCTAAGACAGATAATGCTGTATAATCCATGTTAGCCTTAAACTTCTATATTTAGGCCCCTACAAAACTCTGTGTGTGTGTGTGTGTATGTATATATACATATACAATAGAATTATGCATATGATATTGACATACGTGGTTCACACTAGATGAATTTTAGACTATAAACTCATTCAAAAGTTTATATAAAATACGATATCTATATATCTATATCTATATCTATATCTATATCTATATCTATATCTATCTATCTATCTATCTATCTATATATATATATGCTATTCTAACTATAAAAATATTGGGCAAAGAAAAATGTAAAAAAATAAATATTACATAGATTTCAAGAGAGACTGTTTTAAATAATATAAACTTCCTGTTATTAATACACATATAAATTAATAGAAAGGCTGGGGAGATTGCTCAGTGATTAAGAGGGTTGACTGCTCTTTCAGATGACCCAGATTCAATTCCCAGCACCTACATAGTAGCTCAGTAGTATTTGTAACTCTTTAATTCTAGTTTCAGAGAATCTGATATTCTCAAACCAATGCACACAAAATCAAATGAAAGAAATATTTTTAAAATAATTAATAGGAAAGAAATGCAACTAAATGTGTATACACAAAACAAATAATTCAACAATAATAATTGGAAATATATAATTTTCTGTACCATGTAGAGTAAAAATGAAGATTAATAAAGGATAAGCTTCAAGAATGGCATATATAGTTGATCGTAGTAGCCTTTTTTGTCCTGGGAATACTTTTATTCCTGTACATCATGTTAAAGCTTGTCTTTAACAACATCAACATGTTGGAAGCCTGAGCAATGCATGAACAAGGCATGAACTGTACAAGGCATGAACCTGACAATGGACCCTTAGAGTTATTAAATTAAATTAGGCTGGCAAGCCAAAGACAGGTAAAATTCTGCACAGAGCCTTACTAACCTAAGACATAAGTACATTGCTTTTGATAATGCATATTCTACAACATGTAAGAAAGGCATTCTTGTAAGAATGACCTAAGACAGACTCCATCTTGTTTATGATAGAAAAAAAGGAGGAGAGGCAGAGAGCTTTTGTGGCTGCTTGGCAAAAATCTGATATTGGCCAAGAACAAGGAAGTGGGTTTCAGGCACGAATCTGATATTAAGCTAGAACAAAGAAGTAATTTCAGGAAGGAATATAAATCTTATGCTAGAACCAAAAGTAATTTCAGACAGGAACATAAATTTTAGGTTAAAACAAGGAAGTAGGCTTCAGATATGAAAGTGACTTTGGGCTAGAACATGGAAGTAGGCTCAGATATTTTGTTCATCCTGATAGGCCCTTAGAAACAGTGAATAGGGAGTAGTCACAGAATTTTGTTTATTGTCTTGCTTATTTTTTTGACTATTTGTGTTTATTGTCTTGCTTGTTCCTTGACTATTTACATCTATTGTATTGCTAGTACCTCAACCTAGAACTGACCTTAATACTTGCATGTAATCAAAATGGTATAAATGAAAAAGGTGAAGGGGAGATGGAATAGGGGTTTCTAAAAAGGGGACATGGAGAAAGGAAATGACATCTGAAATGTATATGAATAAAATATTCAATAAATAAAGAATGATAAGTATCAATTACATTTGGCATATAACTATGAGGCATATGCCATCAACAGAAAAACACTTATTCTCCACAAAAATTGACTTACATCAAAAAAATAGGATGTGTAAAAGAAAGAATAATAAAATAATACAAAGCATGTGTTTCAACTCAAAGAGACTAGACTGACACTACATGTTGATAACAGAAGGAAATTGCAACAGTAATTAAGAACACTTTGTGATGAGCATGTACAGGCTTGCATTGAAGTAACAATGACATGTATTAAACTTGAGCTAAGAGGGAAATATTTTATTGTTTAAAGGTCTAGGCTTAAGAAGTAGAATGATTTTAAGTAACTGAGTGTCCTCTTAAGCATCTCAAAAGTCAAGGGCAAATATGGATAAAGGAAAGGAAAAATTAGAGTCGTCTAAAGATTACAGCTAAAGAGAAGTGAGAAGAGGAACACAAAAAGGAGAAAAGTCAGTGAAACATTTTGTATACCAAAGGTTCCACAAATTTGATGACCCTTTAGTTAGAGTGACCTGGCAAAAATAGAGAAGAGGTAGGTTACCAAAATAAAGATCAAAGAGGTAATATTACTACCCATCTGTTAAAAATAAATAAAACAAAACAAAAGACAATGATGGTGCCATGAAGGTCTGCATTTACAAAGGCTGGGAAAATGACCCAGTGAATGAGATGCTTATACTAGTAAACATACCTCAGTTCAATCCTAAGCACTTAGACTGCACTTATAAACTCAGTACTAGGAAGCCAGTGACAAGAGGAATTCCTTGGTTTTGCTAGTTCACCAGGGTAGTTCAATCAGCTAAGTCAGAAACACTTTTTCAAATATAGTATGGAAATAGATAGAAAAAGACAACCAAATATAACTTCTGGTCTCCATATGGACATTAACATATACATGCATGGACATGTTCCAACAGACACAAGCACACATAATACATTACTCATGTATATACAAGCACATGGATGCAACATTCACCATAGAGGGCAGAGCAAATCTACGTGGGCAATTCAGATAACTGTCTTATAAAATTAAAAACTGAGAAACATAAAGTACTGTACATAACTAATCATAAAGTGATCAAAATGTGGACAAACACATACATTAGTCTTCATGAAAATAAAACTATCAGCATGACTAAGCCTGTAAATGTTTACCCCAGTATAATACCACCAGAAAACACATTTTATTTATTTGTCAAATTTTGAGGCTCGGGAGGAAAAAACTAAAAAAGATTTATGAAATAATAGAACTTTATTAGGAATGTTTAAGAGACATGTTCAGCCCTCACATGAATAAATGGTATATTTACAATAAATTAATATGGTGGTACACCCAAGTATATATGTAATATCTGATCATTTCAATTCCCCACAGATTTTACTAAATCAAAATGCAGAAATGTTTTTGTAAGTGAATAAATGCATTGTACAGCAGATACCAAGGAGAAATGTAGAGCTAATCTTTATGAATAATCTGGAAGCTATTTCTTGCAGAAGTAAAACATTTTTTTTAATCTCAGAAGAGCTCCAATTGAAGAATGTGAGCAGCATCCCAGAAAGTTATGAATAAATGAAGACACATCATCCATCAACACGTATTTCAGTCTCCAAGATAACATTCCTGAAATCTTAAAACCTCATTGTTTTGTAGCCTTTCAAAGAAAAAGTCATAGATATAAATGATACAGTAACAATAATTTTCAATATTTTTTTAAAATTATTACTTTTTACTAATTACTGCTTTACTTAATAATGTTTCAGTAACAAAACTGAAAAAAAGAACCTGAACTAATCATGGGACTGCTAAGACCCTCAGTACTAATTCACCAAATTCAGAAAAATGAAAACATTGGCTGCTTTGCTGAGAGAAATGTGTTGGGGAAAACTTCTTTCATGGTAGAAACAATTGCATACTCTGATTAAGTGTTGAATGGATGACAATCTTTGAGTATTGGTAAACACACACGCAAAAGTCAGTGGAAGCCCTGTCAGGTATTTAAGGTACATGAGATCTCCTGGGAATTCGCAACTGTGCCTACGGCTATTACTTCTTCTATTATGATTTTTTTCTTTGTTATTATGTTTGGGCATTGACTGAGTTTTCAGAAAGGTCACAGAATAAGTTTAGTGCCTGAAAGCATGCTTCTTAGATTCAAAAGCAACTGTCAGACAAAATAAAGGAGCTCCACTAACTCACAGTATCTTTAGGTTCTTCAATCCTTTGACACAGACACCAAAGATAAATTATATTCTTGAGAAAACTGAGTTTATTATTTGTTTTTTACAGTAATAATAAAAAATGATGATAATGATATAATCAAGGATTAAAACTGGTATATGCATTGAAGTTATGAATTAAAGGAGATTTTCTTCTGCTTTTTCATTATGTTTTCTATATTTATTTAAAAATACACCACTACATTCTACTGTAACACGCCTTTTATTTTCCATTTAAGATTAAAGGTTGGTAATTTTTAAAGGCTGTAAGAATGTGATTTAATTTAGGCATCAGGGTTATCATCTTTTGCCTCCAAAAAGGTGGAAATTCTATAAAATTAACACACAAAAACTAAAGTTTTAAAGAGCTAGCTTGACAACAATTCTTAATTCCAACAAATTACTTTTATTAAAATTTACCTGTGTGAATCCTTTTCACACCTGAGATTTTGTTTTGACGGTATGGTTTTTATAGTGTTTTGCCTGCTATCTTAAAAACCTTCAAATAGTGCCAATATTTAGAATATCACGATAAGCGTGGGGAAATCCAAGTGTGTATATTTTTTGTGTGACTGTGTCCTACTTCCTAGTTAAAATACATTGAAATATATTTTAATATACATTAACTGTAAATGGAAAAAAAAGTGTAACTTAAGGAATAGGATTTAGGAACTGTTGATAATTGGGCAAATTCATCCAAGTTCACTGACTGAGGTTAGAAACTGTTGTTATACTGAAGGCAAATTGTTGTGTAAACCATGGCAAAAGAAGACAAGAGTGCAATTTTGTCTTCAAATAACTTTGTTCATATATTTGGGAGGCATCCCCAAAATATATGGCCATATCTCCAAGGCATATGGATCACATCCAAAAGCATGTTATAATGAAAACAGCAAAGCCAATACAAACAGGGAGAGCAACAACAAGTAGGAAATATGAAACCATGAGGAGAAGATACACACTACAGTTTGACTCTATGTAACAGGAGAACTTCTGTGTTGCACTAACTTTGTAAATAATAATGATTAAATATATGGTATGCTACAGTTCAATAACTGCATTTAAGAGAATGCAAGAGATTAGGGAACAATAAAATTGTTATAAAGAGTTGAGAGAGTATCTGCTTTAAGTACTGGTATGTCTTACCTGTGTCCATTCTCATTGAGTTATTCTAGAAGATGTTAATAATAACACAACACATTTTGCAACTCGCTTCCAACAAACAATTCAAACTATATTTCTGGTAACATTTTCTGGACTTGGAGCAAAATTTCTATGAATTGCCATGATTTTATAATGGATTTATTATTATTGTTATTATTATTATTACATGAGACAAAAGTAAGTTTTGACTTAAATGAGATATGGAAAAATCTCTTAAGACTTACAATGAGAAACGGCTCAAGTTCAAAACTGATTCATCTTATTGACTCAAAGAAGTCGAAAGCAGAAGGGCTAAAACAAGATGTGTTCTTTATTCTTAGAAGGATTTAATAATGAAAAGACCAAAGAAAATAAAATTTGTGAGATTAGCCAGGCTAAGAAAGACTGATGTTCTCTCTAATATGCAGAAACTCATTTTTAAATTGTTATACACATGGACTTTTAGGGAGGTGAGGTCTGGTAACTATAAAGCTAACCATGAGATGAATGAGGATACCTATGCTTGGGTTTATGACAGAGATAATTATTTGTTTACATCCAAACAACCTGAACATAAACTGTAACCTTTTTTCAGTTCTTAAATCTCCTTAATAAACTTCACATAGTGAATCTTCTAGTCTAGAAACACTAAAACTATTTATTGGTGCATGAAATTATTTCTTTTAGATACGTGAAATTCAAGTAAAACCCCAATCATCTATCTATCATCTATCTATGTATCTATGTATCTATGTATCTATCTATCTATCTATCTATCTATCTATCATCTATATATATATATATATCTTGATAGTAATAAAAATAATTTGTTTTACTAAACAAACATATTTGATTTAATCAATTGGAAATGGCATTAATTCTGATTTTATGTCATTCATAAGTTGATTACATGTCACTTGTTATTTAACTACATAGTTTTCCTATAAAATCTTTTAGGAGTATTTAAAGTATTTTCAAAAAAAATCAAAGTTTTGTTTTAGCTTTTTTTTCTGTTTTTATTTTTAAAAAATATTTTATTAGGTATTTTCTTTATTTACATTCCAAAAATTATCCCCTTTCCAGCTTAGTCCCCCACCCCCCGATGGAATTCCCCTATCCCAGTGTCCATCACACTGCTTCCATGAGGCTCCTCTCCAACCCACCCACACACTCCTTCCTCCTTGCCCTGGCATTCCCCTACACTGGGCCATCGGGCCTTAACAGGACCAAGGGCCTCTCCACCCATTGATGCCCGACAAGGTGATCCTCTGTTACATATGTGGCTGGAGCCATGGGCCCCTCCATTTGTACTCTTTGGTTGGTGGTTTAGTCCCTGGGAGCTCTGAGTGGTCTGGTCGGTTGATATTATTGTTCTTTCTATGGGGCTGCAAACCCCTTAAGCTCGAGTCCTTTCTCTAACTGTTCCATTGGGGACCCTGTGCAATGGTTAGCTGTGAGCATCCACCTCTGTATTTGTCAGGCTCTGGCAGAGCCTCTCAGGAGACAGCTATATCAGGCTTCTGACAGCATGCACGTCTTTGCATCCACAATAATGTCTGGCTTTGCTGACTGTATATGAGATGGATCCCCAGGTGGGGCTGTTTTTGGATGGCCTTTCCTTCAGTCTCTGCTCCATACTTTGTCTCTGTTAAATTTTAGTTTAATATTATTTTATTATTTATTATTTTCTTTATCTGACTACGTTTTTTCCCTGTTATTCAGAATATGCAGGTCTCTAAAGGAGAAAACTAACTGCATTTATTCTTGTTTCAATTTCATGGCATTACCAAAAGTAGTCTCTTGACTAAAATTAATTGATGTTGATATGCATTTTTAAATTTTTGTAGTCAGATATGATTTTCTATGTGAGCAGAATATCCTTTTGTTTGTTTATTGGTTTGCTAGAGACATCAATCTTACAGCAAATGTCTCTTCAAGAGCCAATTTTATTGTAGCCTTCTTAGAATATTGGTATGGATATTCATATTAGGCAGCAATATTTATAAATGTGCTTGAGCAATCAACAACAATTAGTGCAACATATTGTGAGTTGAATTCATGGAAGGAAACAAAAGTGGTGTGAACTAATTAAAAAATTTGAAACAAGAAAGAATGGGAACATTTAAGTCCCTAAAAATGTTCATAACCACTTTTGTGAGAGAAGCATATTATAATTTTTAAATTATTTTTTGTTAAATTTAATATGTATTTGATCTCTGTTTACTAATTAAATTGCCATTATGAGTTACATATTAAATAATTAGTTGGAATAAATATCTCTTTAATATGCCTGAAAGAATCCAAAGTGTAGGAAGAATTAATTAATAATTAAATATCCAATTCGATAGATATTTTTAATGAATCTCTACAATGTAGCAATAAATAAATTTCTGAGATTAAAGACTGTACATAGTACAGTTTAACACAGGGTCTTATGCACCTTGTGAGAGGTATCAACAATAGGATGAAAGTGGTAAACCTAGACGCTGTGTGAGAGCAAGGTATTATCAGAAGGGATACACGAGAGGTGTGTCAGAGTGAGAGAGTATAGGAACATGGATTTCTAGGAAAATGCAGTGTGCCCACAGGAGTTACGAACTTATTCCTCTTTCTTGTGCAGACTCATCTCCGTGTGAGTCGAGTGGGTCCCCAAACTGTAAAGTGGAAAAGCAGATTATAAAGGGAGCCATTCAAGAATAGGGATGAAAGGAGCGTATTTTCTAAACACGAATACAGAATAAAATAAAACAGGGCGGTATCACACATAATGAGTTTAACCAAATACGCTCTAAAAGGAAAATACACACTACACAATGGAAGGTAGAATTCAGCCAAGGATCCTGGCAAGTGGTCCCTGTGCAGCACAACTGAACCACAAGAACGCCACACAATCTGGAATGCATAGTGAAGTAGAAATGTTTCAAAATATTACTATTCTTTACACAAGTACTTGATAATGTAGATACTCGATGTTTTCTTTTTTCAATAAGCGAAGAGAGAACCTGAGAAAAGACAGCAGCAAAGGCTTTGTGAATGAACTTCAGGTAGGAATAAAATCTGATTTGATCCTGAATGTCCCAAAGGAAGCATTTGCTACTGATTAAATTCTGGTGAATGATCAAGAATATAATTTGTGTTGTTCAATTACTTTCATTAATATACATATATGAAACACGTGTGTGCATATATACATATATGTGCATGCAATTACTTTCACTAATATACATATATGAAACATATGTGTGTACATATATACATATGTATATATGTACCCACACATACATATACACATATATAAGGGGACAAATGTATACACAGGAAAAATATTAATATTTGTAGGGAACTCTCCACTGATCCTTACAAAAAGCAATGAATCCTTGACCAGTATTCTCTCATTCTCTCTCTCTCCCTCCCTCTCTCTCTCTCTCTCTCTCTCTCTCTCTCTCTCTCTCTGTGTGTGTGTGTGTGTATGTTTTTGTTTATGTGTGTTTGTGTGTTTGTAATGTATGAAAGTTTTTCTACATCAGTTTGTTTTATTCATTAGCATGAACTTGTTTAAAGTAAATTTAAGTTTATTTTGTGACCAATGTGTAACATATATACTTATTGATCCTAAGGTACCCCATGATCTTTCACCACATACACTTTGAATTATGTTCAATAATGATAAACATTTATCCTCAAACATTTACCCTTTGCTTTGACTGAGAACTTAAAAAAAATGTCTAGCTTTTTAGATATGCAACATATAGCTGTCATTTATAAGTACATTGCATTATACTAGAACCACTTCTAAATATCTTACTATAACTATAAATTAATCAATCAGGATCTTCTCTTCACCATCAGTACTGTTCATGAAGCTTTTGAAAAACATGTCCTACTATTTTTCTATAATTTATATATTTTATATATATATTCTCAATTACATATCATAATGATCTTCTCTTACCTTGACATTTTCACTGATGACAGAATTTCATGATATTGTGACCCAAAAGTATTTTATAACAGGTTTGCGGTTTTTGGTTTTTTTTGTTTGTTTGTTTTTTTGTTTTTTTCTCACATCAATTATTTTGAATTCTTTCTCTCTCCTTCATTGCTTCTTTAGAACTAATCAAGATTTTAAAATATATGTACCCCTCTATTAGTACTAATGCATACATTTCTTTTAAAATTAGAGCAAGACTACCTTAAATACAAATTAATATTATATTTATTATTTTTACATTTTTGTTCTATTATTTTGTTTATTTATTATTTTATTCCTTTATTATAAATCTCTGTAATATGTGGAGTGTTTGGTGTGTATGTGTTTGTGTGTGTGTCTGTGTGTGTGTGTCTATAATGTGCATGTGCATGTGTATTGATATATGTGCTATAATATACATGGAGATGTGACATAACAACTTCTGGCAGTTGGTTCTTTCCTTTCATAAGGGTTTTTGGTAATTTTTGCTGACTTGTATGAGCACCTTATCCCAGGGAGCCATGTTACTTGCCCCAAAAGTCAATTGTTACTATTAACCTAATGCTTAACATTTATATTGTTAAGTTTTTCTTTTTTAATTCTTCTAACTCAAATATTAATGAATCGTATCTACGAATGTATGGAACTTTAAACTTTTAGTTTCATTTCGCTTCAAATTGTAGTTTATCACTAGAGTCTTTAGTTATATTATTAATAATTTTATCATACATTATCATGCAATTCATTAATTTCTGAACTCTTATATTTCCCTTTAGAGTCTTATTTCTTCTGCTTGAGATACCATTCATTTCAGGAATCCTGCTAAAAATTGTACTTCCTCATTTAAAAATTGACTTTTATAACAGATCCAGTTTAACTTTGTAATTATCCAGACTTCAAAGTCTCAACTAAACTTTTACTTCCCTCTTAAGTATAATAGAGTCTCCTTTGTAGAGATGGGCCAGTATTGAATCTATTAATTAGAAACATTAAAACTGAAAATGTATCTCTAATTGTTGATAGCTTTTATATTTTTCTCCTGACATAATTTGGATTTAGAGAAAGAACTTCTGTCTTAAAATATCATTTGTTAATAAAAACTTAAGCCTTCTTTAGAAATATCTTCCAGTGTATTTCACACCATTTATATGTTTTTTTTCTGGTTAGAATAAACACCTAATATTTATTCTCACAGATGTCTAACCTTTAAAAATGCAGGTTATTTTTTAACTAAAGTATTTATAATCCATTTACACTTAGGTGGAATTGCTAAAATGATACTTTTTAAATAAACATTGCGTAAATACTTGAATGTGCAAATAATGCCCATTCCTCCTAGAAGCATAATCATGAACACAGTACCTACACATATAAAGCCTCCTCTCAACTGTTTGGATTCTGTTTTGATGTTTAAAAATTATAAACACAATGGGTCCCACTGAGCACTAATCCTGAATAACTCATGTTTTTTTTCTCCCATTGGTTATTTTATTTATTTACATTTTAAATGTTTTCTCCCTTCCTGGTTCCCCTTACTGAAACCCCATATCCCATCCCTACCCCCTACTTCTATGAGGATGCTCCCCAACCTACTCACCCACGCCCACATCACCACCCTGGCATTCCACTACTTAGGGGAACTGAGTTTCCAAGGATGTGGAGAAAAAGAAAAGCTTCTTCATTGCTGGTAGGCTTGCAAGATGGTACAACCACTCCTGTTTTGTTTTGTTTTTTGTGACATTTTTAGTTTAATTTTTGTTTGTTTGCTGTTTTTATTTGGTTAGTTTTGTTTGTTTTTGTTTGGGAGTTTAGTTTTGGTTTTTTTGTTTTGGTTTGGTTTTTAGCTTTTGGATTTTAGGGTTTTTGAGATAGTCTTGGAATAGTCTTTGCTGTTCTGAAACTCACTCTGTAGACCAGTCTGGCCTTGAACTCAGAGATGTCTCTGCTTCTGGAGTGCTGGGATTAAAGCTGTGTGCAACAACCGTCTGATCTCATTTTTGGTATTCTTTAAAAATGTAATTACCACTATAAACAAAAGGCCAAAACAGAGTAGTTATTTCAACTACTCAAATCAGCCCTTAGATTTTTTTTCAAGAAATTAAAATATTATCTTGGTCTTTTCCCACATACACTTCCCAGGTTATTCAGGCTCCGACTTCATGCACACTGGTAATGCAATAGCCATTGGATTTGCTCAGTGTTCCTGTAGCACTTTGTTTCCTGTTATTAGGTTCTTAGTCTTTAAAAATAATACTTTAAAATTTTTCATAGGTCTGTATTTATTATATTAACCAAATAACATATTTTGTCAACATAATTCTTACATATGGAAAATTTAATGTAAAATATTGTAATAATTGCATATCTCTGTATACAATTAGAATAAAACCTATTCTACATAACAACTGGAACCACAAAAAATATACATTGTCCTTTCTTCTCTATTCCTTAGAATAAAAAAATAATAATAACAAATGTATTCATAAATCTTAATTAGGAAAAAAATATCTGCAAGGTGAAGAAGTCCATGTTTTGGTTTTTTGTTTGTTTGTTTTGTTGGTATTTTTAAGAACAAGAAAAATGTATAAAAAAGTACAACATTTCTAAACTCAAAGACTGTTAAAATCTTCATTAAGGAATATCGAGATGATCTATTTAGGCATGAAGAAATTAATTAATCTTACTGTAAAGCTGAGTAGATATCAAACATTGTAACAGTTTTAGTCTTTACAGATATGAAAACACTCTTAAAAGTATTCATATCCAGCTGCAACAAAGAAAACTTAAAATAGTCTCAATGTATTACATTGTACCATTTGAGTGATTGCTAAGTCACAAAATACAGAAATTTTTATGACTTATGTGAAAATTTTTTATTAAAGCTTTAATTCCCTAGAAACATTATAAGACATAAGTTTGATAAATAATGTTTAGAATAAACATACTCTGTCTATGTACATAGAATGTTAAATGCATGAAAAAGATTGTCCTTTTTAATTTTAAGAAATTTTAGATAATTTATAAAAGATAATGAAAAACATTACAATACTAATAGTATAAACTGAAGATCATGCATTAGAATTTAAAGGTAATATATATATATATATATATATAATAGACACACACACATTTCTGAAGGCAAGAAATACATGAAGAATGTAATAGAAATTATGCAAGAGAGCCTAGTATGAAGTCAGAAACATCCAAAATGGACCTTTTAAATACATAAAATATAGGTTAGTTTTCTACTTCCAAGAGTATATTGGTGTCATAATAAATAAGATGAAGGTCAGAAAGCAGTATGAATGCCTAATCGAAGGATATTCACTGATAATATTTCCAGGATGAGAACAGTGGGTGCCTGAGCTTGAATAATGTTTTTCTCACTTGCTATTACTGGATTTCTCATAAATAGCTGTTGTGACAAAACAGCATAAAAGAAGAAAAGCTCAAAAAGAACTGTTAAACCTTCATTACTGAAGTGGTAACAAGCAGAGTGAAGGATCACACCCTGTACTATTTCATCCTAAGCAAGGAAAGAAGAGAATGTAGAAAACATTTCACAATATAAAGTATGTTCTACTGAGAAAAAAAAAAAAAAAAAAGAAAAAATGTTTAGATAATAAATATTATTATGCTACAATTACAGAACCAAAATCATTTTTTGTGTGTGCTTGTTATTTTTTTAATTAGATATTGTCTTTATTTACATTTCAAATGTTATCCCCCTTTTCAGTTCCCCCTCCCCCCTCCCGCTGAATCCTGCTATCCCTTCCCCCCTCCTCCTGCTTCTATGAAGGTTTTCCCCAAACCACCTACCCACTCCTGCTTCCCTGTCCTGGCATTCCCCTACACTGGGGCATCAAGCCTTCACCAGACCAAAAGCCACTTCTCCTACTGATTCCCAACAATACCATCCTCTAGTACATGTGCAGCTGGAGCCATGGGTCCCGTCATGTGTACTCTTTGGTTGGTGGTTTAGTTCTCGGGAACTCTGAGGGGTGTGGTTGGTTGATATTTTTGTTTTTCCTATGGGCTTGCAAACCCCTTCAGCTTCTTCAGTCCTTTCTCTAATTCCTCCATTGGGGTCCCAGTACTCAGTCCAATGGCTGGCTGTGAGCATCCACCTCTGTATTTGTCAGGCACTAGTAGAGTTTCTCAGGAGACAACTATATAAAGTTCCTGTCAACATGCACTTCTTTGTATCTGTAATAGTGTCTAGGTTTGGTGACTGTATATGGGATGGATCCCCAGGTGGGGCAGTCTCTGGATGGCCTTTTCTTCAGTCTCTGCTCCACACTTTGTCTCTGTATTTCCTCCCATGAGTATTTTGTTCCACCTCTACAAAGGACCAAAGCATCCACACTTTGATCTTTCTTCTTCTTGAGCTTCATGTGGTCTGTGAATTGTACCTTGAGTATTCCCAGATTTTGGGTTAATATCCACTTATCATGGGTGTTCTTTTGAGATTGGGTTACCTCACTCAGGATGATACTTTCTAGTTCCATCCATTTGCCTATGAATTTCATGAAGTCTTTGTATTTAATGGCTGAGTAGTAAATTGTGTAAATGTACCACATTTTCTGTATCCATTTCTCTGTTGAAGGACATCTGAGTTCTTTGTAGCTTCTGGCTATTATAAATGAGGCTGCTATAAACATAGTGGAGCATATGTCCTTGTTAAATGTAGGAGAATCTTTTGGTTTATTCCCAAAAGTGGTATAGCTGGGTCTTCAGGTAATACTATGTCCAATACTCTGTGGAATCACCAGACTGATTTCCAGAATAGTTGTACCAGCTTGAAATTTCACCAGCAATGGAGGAGTGTTTTTCTTTCTCCACATCCTTACCAGCATGTGCTGTCACCTGAGTTTTTGATCTTAGTCATTCTGTCTGGTGTGAGGTGGAATCTCAGGTTTGTTTTGATTTGCATTTCTCTAATGACTAAGGATGACATTTCTTTAGGTGCTTCTTGGCTATTAGATATTCCTCAGTTGAGAATCCTTTGTTTAGCACTGTACACCAATTTTTAATAGGGTTTTTGATTCTCTGGAGTCTAATTTTTTTGAGTTCTTTGTATATGTTGGATATTAGCCCTCTATCGGAGGTAGGATTGGTAAAGATCTTTGCCCAATGTGTTGTTTGCCATTTTTTCCTATTGACAGTGTCCTTTGTTTTCCAGAAGCTTTGCAATTGTATAAGGTCCCATTTCTCTATTGTTGATCTCAGAGAATAATCCAATGGGCCAGAAGCTAAATTTAATTTATTGAAATCAAGGGTTGTCTTCATTTCTCCCAGGCTATTTAGGTCATCCCATGAAAGAGTGCCTACTGATGAGATGCTACCTATAGACATTAGAGAGGTGTCACATATTTTATGACTTCTTTTTGAAAAATTCAGTAATTTATTTTGTGTTAACATATTAAAATTTTTGGTAAACATATAAGCTCTAGAGAGCTCTTTCTGTTTGGAATCTTGAAGAAACTATGAAGGACCTCTTTCTTGAAATATAGAATATTAAAATTTAAAATACCATTCTTTCTACCCATTGCAAGTAGTAGCTGAAACCCCCAAATTTTGGCAGACACATGTCAGAAGGATTTATTTGGAAGAAAACAAAATACTGAAACACTTACAGCTGAAGGATAGATGTACTACCCTCAGATGAGAATTGATATCCCTTTAAAATCCAAGTTCCTGGATCTTGAGAAAAGCAAAGTTATATCTGTAGACATTCTTTTAAAATATATAGATCCACTATTTAGAAAGTGGACAATTAATTAACCACAACAATAAGATAACTACCACAATATATAATAACAGTGCTGTAGAAAAGGCTTATATAAATTATCTATCTGTCATGATACATTTGTAGGGTAGGTTTTGGGTGAACTAAGGTTTAGAAACAATCATACAGATGGTTTTGACCTTCTTTTGCTGTTGCATGCTAGTAATTTAATTCAATTGCACATTTGAATGTGTAAATGCTAAAAGCATACTCAATGTCCAATTACCAGAATCCAAATACTTTGCTTCAATTATATAATGTAATAAATGGAATATTTGACAATATTTCCGTGAAACACGCTGATGTACAAGAAGCTGATGATCAAACTGAATATATAATTTTGGATGTTGAAGCTTCTAAATTCATCAGAAAGTGTGTACGCTGCTTTATGAAACATCCAAACAACCATGTATCGACATATTCTTTCCATTTTAAATCTGAAACTCTCATCTTTTCAAGTCATAATTTTTATTTGCTATGTGCAATTACCTTGCTTATTTTAATATTGTTTCTTTCATATGCATTTTCTGAAGCTGTACTACTCTGAAAATTTTATTTAAAGTGCCTGCATCCTTTATTTTATGTTGTAATTTGTGTGCTAGTCTTTGGTGGCTAGCCATTTCTTTACCGCTTTCTTTTATATTGTAATCTATATAGAAGTCTCTTCCATTCCTTCTCTGGTATAAATAATGAAGCTGGATGAAGACATAAAACACAGTATATTTAAACAAACAAGTAGACTGGTGCACTATTATTTTAGTATCATTCTTTGCATTTTTGATAACATCTTATTAATTCACTGGAGTTAGTCAATCTTAGTGCTCCCTCCACAATAACTTCTGCAAGCCCATCTTGTTTTCTATAACTATAATTGTTATACATACACGCATATTAATTGGATTCTCTGTATATTTTAAATCTTTTGAGTCCAATTAATGTTGCCTGTATATTCATGTATTTAGAAATGACCAATTAAGACAAGGTTTATTAGGAAGGTTGTTCCTAGACAAAGTTGATTCCATCTCCCCTACTATTCATTGATTGCTTATAGGTCTTCTAATTATAGGCTCTGTGAAGCTTTCCTGCATTCACTTTGGCATATAAATTGGTAGTATTAGTATTAATATCTTGTTCAGGAAACTGCAATGTTGAGATTTCATGGGTGAAACATTTCTGTTATATGTAGACATGGAATCACAGAAGGCATTTTGGGGCTTCTGGTTCTCATATTAGTTTTGCTTTCTTTTATGTGACTTTCTCAGGGCCTTTTAAGGAGAGGCTGTGTTGTAGATGCTTCAACTGGGGCTGGACAACCCATGGCTATTGATTCTCTGAATCTTGACCAGTTGTGGATCTGTGTAGCAGGCTCTGTCAGCTGAAGAAGAAAACTTCCTTGATTAGCTATGAGAGCTACGCTCAAGACAATATTTTATGAAAGTGAAAACATTCTTTTAATTCTCATAATTTAACAGTGTATGTATATTTGTATGTGCACATGTATATATATGTATATGTACATGTATATACACATGTGTATATATATACTCATTTATATACATATATGTACATATATGTATACATTTTTATACACACACATATATATGACCAAATGCATAAAATGCCAGCAATAAACTTGTATGCAATTGTATACATTTATATAATATATAAAGTTAATTGAAAGTTTATTTAATAATATTCTGTCAATGAAAACTTGTCAGTCTTATCAAAAAGGCCATCCCAGTAGAGTAAGGGTATGACTGAAGGTCGATTTATATATGAGAATCTTTGGACCTTTATCTGAATTTTATCTTCATACAAAACTCACCTGAATAAAATATTAATTTTAAATCATCATTCAATCAAATCTTAAAATAGAATTTCATTACTTTATTTTTATTTTTTATTTTATGAAGTTTTATAAGAAAACTTATGAGCTTCCCTGGATTAATAGTCAATTTTATGATCTTGAGATACATGATAATTAAAGCAATTTGTGTATGTGTATAATTTTATTTGTGTACATTTCAAATGTTGTCCCCCTTCTGATTTGCCCTCTGCAAGCCCTTTATCCAATCCCCCTACCTCTATGAGGGTGCTCCCCCCACCTACTCACTCCCACCCCACCACCCTGACATTCCTCTACACTGTGGCATCAGGCCTCTACAGGACCAAGGGCCTATCCTCCCATTTATTCCAGATAAGGCAATCCTCTGCTCCATCTGCAGCTGGAGCCATGTGTCCCTACATGTATATGCTTTGGTTGGTGGTTTAGTCCCTGGGAACTCAGGGGGGTCTGGATTGTTGATATTGTTGTTCTTCCTATGGGGTTGCAAACCCCTTCAGCTCCTTCAGTACTTCCACTAAGTCTTTCCTTGGGTCCCCATGCTCAGTCCAGTGGTTGGCTGTGAGCCTTCACATCTGTATTGGTCAGGCACTAGCAAAGCCTCTCTGGGGAGTGCTATACCAGGCTCCACTCAGCAAGCACTTTTTGACATCAGACATAGTATCTGAGTTTGGTGTCTACAGATGGGATAGATCCCTGGTTGGGAGAGTCTCTGGATGGCCTTTTCCTTTCAGTCTCTGCTTCATACATTCTCTGTAGTTTTTTAGACAGAAACAATTCAGGGTTTAAATTTTTGAGATGGGTGGGTGGCTCCATCTCTCAAATGGGGGTTGTGCCTATCCACTAGATATGGTCTCTACAAGTTCTTACTCCCCTGTGTCGTGTTTTTGGCTAATGTCATCACCGTTGGGTCCGGGGAACCTCTTGCTTCCCTGCCATCTGGGACTTTCTAGTGCCTAGCCCCATTTCCACAACTATTTAAAGCTGTTAAAGAAAGAGGAAAATTTAAAAAGGGGAAAACAGTGATGCTGCTGTAGAATTACTGTTTATGTGTTTTATTTAACAACAATTTCACTTTTATTCTGTAATTAGCACAACCTGCTTAATTATTCTAGTATATCATTCTTTTGTTACAAGAACCTGAAAATTATTCATCTTAACCTACTTCTAATTTCAGGAATAAAATATTGTTCCATATATTCTATAGAAGCTGTTTTTCATAAAATTGGCTTCTTCCCTAAGAGCATCTTGACCTCATTTAATGTATGTTCAAAAATTCTGCTGGTTATTTATTCTAACACTGTCTTTTTAGGGTATAGAGATTTGAGCATGGATGTTCTTTGGGTTTAACCTATGTTAAAAATATATGGTAAAAAAATTTTGAGTAAACCTAGTGAAGAGAAATTTTTGTGTTTATGTCTGTAAGATACAACAGGTAGGTTGCCAGTATTTATTAAGGTTTTGTTTTGTTGTTGTTTTTTCTTAAACTGAGAAAAGGCACAGTAGCAATATTTCAGAGTCAGAATAGAAAATTGGCTTCAAGTCAAACATAGCTTGAAACCTTGATTGATCAGAACTTAAAGATGAGTCCAGATGGTACAGCTGAGTCACAGATTGAAGACCTCGTAAGTTCATTAGATTAATCTTCTTCTCAGTCTGCTCATTTTTTAGTAAACCCATCATATTTTTCTCTTCTGGAAGTTTGAATGCTTTCTGCTACTGAACATTCCATATTTTCTTTTTTTGTAATATACATCTGTCTTTTCTGTTAATACTTATTTTCTGTTAAGACATAATGATATACAGAGGAGTAGAATGCTAAGTAAACTATACCAAGAAAAGGATCAAAGGGGACAGAACCCTTTGTTTTTTTTTTTTTCTTTTAAAATTATTCTCTGAGTAAATAAAACATCGAGGTCTTTCTCCTGGTGTTATTAGGGAAAGTTTCACTTTAACAGTGTCTCATCAGTGATCATGACTGATGGGAGGATGTTTTGCTAAGAACAGACATGTGGCATTTTTCTAGATGCTGCCTGGAAAAAGGGAATGTGATGTTTTGCTAGAGTGGTCACTTGAGAGGACATGTGATGCTTGGAAAGGATATAAAGAAAGGATAACCCAAAAGACAGTGGACAATGCTGTGGAATTGTTTGTCTTGACCATCTTGGCTGGTTTTTTTTTTTTTTTTTTTTTTTTTGGCTTTGCTGACCTAGTCCTCACTAATGACACTGTGACATTGGTTTGCCTTGCCTTCTTCACTGATCCTCATTCATTGTGACTTCATAGAGAGAAAGATACCAAAGACCTTTTTGTGATATTCAGGTAGCTTCTTGCCACTACAGTGGACTGGGGCCAATTGGCAGAACCTGGAGTTTTCTTCTGGACTGAACTTCCATTGGTGATATGTGAGTGGTGTTTGCAAGTGGATGGAGCTACTGTTGATGAGTCTTGTGACACTGAAGTGCTGATATACTGACATGTTGGTAAGATTCCACTTCTCAGGGTAGAACTAAGTAGAAGGGAAGATAACAAATCATGTTGATGGTTTTTTCTCTCTCTCTTTTTTTTTTTTTAAACTGTGATGATATTAAAATAAAAATGTTTGAATGACTGGAATGTATAGCCTTAAGCAAAATATCACTATAAGAACACAGAAACATTTGTTAACATGCAGATGAAATTTCATACTTAAAGTCTCATAGCATAAAATGGCCTTGTCCGATAGCATTGGATGGGAAGGCCCTTGGTTCTGGAGAGGCTTGATGCCCCAGAGTAGGGGGATGATGGTGCAGTTGGGTGGGAGAGTGTGGGTGGGTGGGGGAGCACTCTCATAGACACAAAAGGGAGAAGGAAGGACAGATGTGGAATGGGAGGGTGGCATTGTGGTAACTGGGAAGTGAGCTATCATGGGATGGAGGGTTGATGGAGAGGCTAACCAGGATATTATAGGAGATGTAAACAAATGGAATGATTTATAAAAAAAATAGTTTTTAAAAAAATTTCAAATCAAGCAATTAAATGTTCCTTTAATTGTTTCTTAGTACAGCCTGTATCAGCCATTTGTGTATTTCTAGTTGTGAAATTCTCAACAAAAACAAAAACAAAAAAACCCAACTTCAATATTCTCAAAATGATATTAAGTAAAAAATAAAAAATAGAAAAAATAGTTATTAGGGTTTTAAAATTAAAGAGATTATTCTAATACTTTTTTGATATAATGGAGACACATTTTAAGATGTTAGTATGATTAAACTTGTTTTCAATATGAAAATTTAGAACTCTGCTTACAAAGGTCTGGGATGAATGCATCAAAAGGTTTTATATGGCTGTTTTATATTTATAACTTTTAATATGATTTTTGAAATTTCAATGATTATATAAACAATTAGGGTATATATCACCTATGTACATAATTTTGTATAACTTATATTAATTTTATTTCTTATTATGCATAATAAAAATATAGTATTATTAATGTAATATGGGGTTACATGAATTATTTTAGATATTTTGATGTGGGACCAATACAATATTTGTATTATCTTTAAAGAATGTGACTAAAACAGTATTTAATCTTACTGACAGGAAAAACTCAAAAGCCTTTTGTGGATTAAAAAATGGAAAAGATGTGTTTGTGTATGTGTTTGCATATACATATACATATACATATATATTTCATTTCTTTATATAATCAAAACAAATGTATATATTTGTTTAAATTTTAGAATTGTATTTTAAATGTCAGAAAAGGTTATTTTAAATAATATTCTCAGATACAACAAATGCCATAAGCTTTTAATATTTTACTGTTTTCTGTTTCTGTTTTGCATCAAATGCCATCAAACTCAGTTAATAATGACAAAAAGTAGAGACAGAAAGATTGGCTCCGAGGCTTAATGGAATAGCAATAACAATCTGAAAAATGTTTAAGTTTCTGGGAGTACTGGCTTTCTGGTATTATTTAGGGTCCTTATAGTATATTTCTGAGGACTGCTGAAAAACGTTAACAATTTGTGAAAATGTCATCCTGTTAACATATACAGCTCTCTTCCTGTTCACATTTTGTAAAATAGCATTCATGATTATGCTTTTGTAGATAGCCAAAATAAAATATACCAGCATTTCCTGAGTAAAAACTTGAGATTATCATTGTGATTCTCTTAATTTTTTGATAGCTTTAGAAAAATATATGACTATGAAATTTATAAAGTTTATATTTAAGTAAAAAACAGGTTTTATGTAGACTTAATATCTAGTTAAACAGGACTTTGCAATTTCTCTCTGAAACACAGTTTAAAATTTCTCTACATATTTTTCCTGTATATATATAAGAAATTATATATAAGAAATATATATAAGAAATTATATATATATATATATATATATATATATATATATGTTAGTGTGTGTCTGTGTGTGTGTGTGTGTGTGTGTTCTATTGTTCCCTCTTGTGTTGTGCTGTCAATATGATTAGATGTTTTTCTTGAGGAATATTTATTCAGCAACTAATATTAACAATCGAGTTATGGAAATCTTGCTTTGTATTTTGTTTCAGGGTCTTAGTTTAATAGATAACTTGCAATCAAAAGTTAATTAGAATTCTTACTCTAGGCATACAATTTTATTTTTTTCATAAAAATCTAATATAATTAAAAAGTCACAAAAGAGAGAGAGAGAACAGGTTAACATGATAGATTTAACAGAGGAGAGAAAAAATGACATAAAATTCTGCCTCCGGAATACTCCTATGACAGGTATAGGTTTAAAAAAATAATCTATTTCTAAACGTTTTAGATATATTCAATAAACCATTATGTGTTTTAGAATAGAATTCCAAATTACACAAATGTATGCATGATCTTGTTATAAATTGTTCCATTTTAATGAAGACACTTCTATAATAAAGAACAGATATTAACTGTGTCTGTTGGTGTATGTTTATAACCTCTGTACTTTGTACTTGAAGTAAGGTGTTTTCATGGACTAAAGATGGTTGGGCTACACAGTGACTTCCTGGCATGCCTGTCCTATGAATGCGATCTTGTCTCGAGTAATCAAAAACAGAAAATAAAAATAAATATCCTTTCCCCTCAAACTTACAAACCTCAAAATTGTAAAGTAGTACTTACATAGTCCTTAATCAGTAACAGACATGCATATAGATGGAAATTCATGTAAGCCTGTACAGAGAGAAGTATAAATATATATAAATATATGAATCAATGCTGTCTGGGCACTTGAGACAGAAGAATAAAAGGTTAAGCTTGGCTCTAAAGAGATGAGTTTGTTAAGGGTGTTAAGGGATTCCATCTCTTGTGAGAACCTTACTTCTGTTCCCATTAACCACTTGGTCAACCCACAACTGCCTGGAATTTCATCCCCACGGGCTATGATGCCCAATCCTTGCTTTGATAGGCAACTGTACACCCATGCAGTAACACACACACACACACACACACACACACACACACACAGACACACAATTACACATAAACACAAAAATAATTTCACAAATAAAATAGAAACTAAAACCATTTACACTTTACTGAATGGATAAAAGGATGTTGAGGGACAATCATATCAGAACGGGAATAAAATATTTCATTTCAATAACCTGAAAATAAAACAAAGACAAACTAAATGGTTTCATGGAGATAATAGAAATTGAATATTAGTCAATCATTAAAACTCAACAGAAAAACATAAATAAACCCATTGGATTCTAGAAGTACAAAGTTAGGGATTATTACACAGAGAAATTGAAGAAAGTTTTGATACATATTAATATATCTGTGACAGTACAGATTTATGAAGAAATTCATAACCCCAAATAATTCAAACCCATCTTCAATGCCTTATCAAAAAGTGTCTGTTTTGTTTGCTTATTTTTATAGTTACATTCAGTTGCCTTGGAGTTCAACTACACATTCATATAAATATGTATATATATATACATGCATGTATATATTGTTTTGTAGCACTCCCTCCAGACTGATCCCAGACCTACAGTTAACTCCTGGATTGTATAAGAAAATAGGCCAAGCAAGCCATGCGGCTTTCACAAGGCCCGCAGTGGAAAGACGCAACAAGAGCCCAGGTTCTTATAACACACTGAGCTCCTTCTCTGTAACAGGAGACACAGTGTCGCTGGAGAGCATCCAAGAGCCACACACCCCACTTCCACAACGTATGCATCTTTCCCTGGTCCTCTGCATAACCTTTAGCACAGAAGGCATGCCACTGGAAGTGAGGAACCCATCTCAGAGGCTGGGAGGGGCGGGTATTAGATTCAGGAGGTTTGGGTTGTTTGATCAGTCACCCTTGTTGCCATGTATGATATATATATATATATATATATATATATATATATATATATATATATATATATCATGCATATATTTATTTACTCATATATATATACATATATATGAGTAAATAAATACTCATATGAGTAAATAAATTTGCATTTGATTATACTTTGATTAATATCTTTTCTCCACCTGTTACTAACTAGTAAACAAAATGACTACAGTTTACTTAGAATTGGAAAACAGGAGTCATTTGTTCATATGATGCTCAATATTGAAAAGATTTACAGATTCTTCTATATATTTTTAATCTCAATAGTAATGGCTAGTCTTCAAAATTATTCCAGCCTTAAACTCTGAACAGTATTTCTGTTTGTGAGTTTCTCTCTCTCTCTCTCTCTCCTCTCCCTCCCTCCCTTCCTCCTGTCCCCTCTCTCTTTTTTGTGTGTGTGTGTATGAGAGAAAGAGAGAGAGAGAGAGAGAGAGAGAGAGAGAGAGAGAGAGAGAGAGAGAGAGACTGTGTGTCTATGTCTGTGTGAGTCTGTAAGAGAAAGAAAAAGACAGGATGATACTGACAGAAGCAGAAAGAAACAAACCAAAATGAAATATTCTTTTTGTAGCTTCATATTCTTAGGATCTTAGTAATATTGTAACAACTTTTAAATGTGTTATCTTACTTACAACAAATTTTAAATCTTTTTGCTTTATTTTTCTCAATATGTGAAAGTCATGAATAGACCAGGTGTTATTTGATACTTGAGGATAAAAACTTGTTTAAGAAAATTCTTCATTTTTAATTAAATTCACATTTTAATTTTATTTACATACATTTATAGATGGATGAAATGCATACATTTTATAAGTCTGTTACTATGTTCATTTTTGTAGTATTTTACTCAAAAATATTTCGCCTGTATCTCTTACAATTTTCTGAGAGTTAGCTTCAATAAAGCTATATAATCTCCTACAAACTATATTGGAACACAGTGCTGCTCATGGGCTTGCTCAGATTCTGAACGAATTTCAATATAAAACTTTTTAAACATTAATTATTAATGAAACTAGATAAACCTCCATAAAGTGGCATTCATACTGCAAGAATGTGAAAATAGAGAAGATTTCCTTGCTAAAGATTGCACAGAGAAAAGCTGAACGTTAGCTTGACCTTGTTACAGGTACTTAAAATATTTTCTCTTGTTTGTTTTCATAGTAGTGTGCTAATTGGCTTTATAAACTGAAAAGCATTACTTTGAATAATAAGAAAATTGCACCTCAAATTAACAAGTCATACTTAATAAATGTTGTTCATGATGTTCATTGATTAATAAAAAGCATGTACTTCAGTGAGTTTTCAATAGCTACTTTAAACTCAAATCTTCAGCCTTAATTTTGTCTTATCATTTCCTTCACATCACAGTAGTAAAATCAAAGAAACGCAATGACTTCTGGGAATGCAATAAGAAAGACTTGCTGAGTTACTGAGTAAAATCATTCTCCCTCCCTTCATCTTTCTTTCCACTGAGCGTATTTTCTTTGCTAATTTTCATTTTAGCCCCCTGTATGGTGTCTCCTCATTTTTTTTTTACTAACATCTGTTACCCATCTTTCTACTAGAGAACCTGTAACACAGCTTAAGGGTAAGAATATCATGTATATTTCCCTGTGAAATTGCCCCCACCTTAAAATGCCCACAGTGCTCAAACAGGTTGTTAGCAGGAATAGAGATGACTCACATAAAGCATGTGTTTTAGGGAGAGTGCAACAATTATTGTGTTTTCTGTTTGCAAAACAAATTCTGTTTTAGTTCAGTAGTGGCAATTTTATGCCTTGGATTCCATTTTTTTTAAGTTTCAAGTGCAGAATTTCTGAGATCTTTTAGTTGTTGGGGATTTAATCACTAACAACTCAATGAAGGAATGAATAGATAAATACAAATTTTGACTCTAATAAAATATTTGACTCTTTGAGGGCCCAGACCAGAGGCTGAATAGCCTAGTGACTTAGGAAAGACAAAACCAGAGCAGCTCCTCCCCCCCAAAAATCAATAAAATGATTTATAATGGTATTCTGCTATATTCATAGACCAGAGTCGAGAATCATTTTTGTCAGAGAGGCATCATTCAGCCATTGATGGCAGCAAATGCAAATACCCACTCATGCAAACATTAGGCTCAGCTCAGGAAACCCTGTAGAAAAGTGGTAAGTGGGGGAGGACTGTAGGATCCAGAGGGCTCAAGGACAGACAGCACAAGAACAGAACCACAGACACAACTAGGGAAGGCTCATAGGTACTCACAGAGACTGAAGTGATAATCAAGGAAACTTATGTGGGTCTGAGCTAGGGCTTCTGTGTGTATGCTATAGTTTTGTAGTTTGGTGTCCTTGTGAGATTCCTAACAGTGGGAGTTATGGGGTTGTTTCTGACTTTTTTGCCTGACTACACTTGGAACCCTTTTCTTCCTACTGGGTTGCCTCACCCACCATTGATATCAGAGTATGGGACTAGTCTTTTTGTAACTTGTATTCCTGTGTTTGTTTAATATTTCTGGTTAAACCTGTTCTTTTCTGAAGGTAAATGAATAAAGGGTAGATCTGGAGAAGAAGGAAGTTGGAGGGCGGGGCTTGGGTGAATGGATGGAGGGGAAACTGTTCTCAGGATATAATATATGAGAAAATAATAAATGAAAAAAGTTAAAGATAAACCTATGAATATTCATTTGTTAAAACATTCCTAAATATTCTTAACCATCACACAATTTTACCAGGGGTTGCTGTGTGAGATGGTCTGAAACCCGGCATGAATAAAGCAATGTGCTATAGCCTTTCATGATGTCAGCTATCTATAACCACGGAGAAACCCTGTGTAGACATAGTGGACAGGAGCCTCTCAAAGCCTGATTTTGCTAGTGGTGACAATCTGATTCTCACACATTGCTGCTTCCAACAGTAGAAAAATCTGCAACTTTATTGCTTGGGAATAAATAGCTGAATCTTGCTCTTTCAGCTTTTAGAAGCTGGAGCTTAAATTAGGGAAAGTCTGGGAGAAGATGTGGATGAGGTCAATGCTATAGGTTGACTAGCAGTCTCAACTAACCTAGACCCTTAAGATCTCTCAAACACTGTATCACCAGCCAGCATACACCAGCTGATATGAGGCCTCCAAAACATATACAGTAGGGGACTCCCAGTTCTGGGTTTAGTCAGGGAAGATGCACCTAACCCTCCAGAGACTGGAGTCCCTAAGGAGTGGGGAAGTTTGGTTGGGTGGAAGGTAGATGGTTGGGGCCATCCTCGTGGAGACAGGGGGACCAGGAAGAGGTATGGAGTGTGGAAAAGTCAGAGGGTGAACCAGGATAGGGATAAGTCTGAACTGTAAAACTGGATTAAAGAATAAATAAAAAAGAAAACAAAAGACATTAAAAAAAAAAAAAAAACCCTGCAACTCTCTTTCATCTCCTCCTTTCTTTATTCACTATAACATCTATTTGTCTCCTGGTCTGTTGTTATATCTTCATTCATTTGTCTATTTTCTCTATTTTTTAAATGTATTTATAGGTTTGCATTTGGCAAAATAATAGTTTCATCACTATTTAAAAACACATCATAATCATATTGTTGTAAAGTAACCATGTCTAGACTGAAACCTTAATATCATTAATATGCTCAGTTCTTGATTAATAACATTAAATATTTATTTTGTTTACATTGCAATTTTACCATATGAAAATATATTCTAGACTGAATATTTCTCACTATATCCATGGCCATAAACAGCATACCATTTCTCTCCTTGTTTCTAAACAGGGTTATTTTCTTGATCTCATTTTATTTTTAAGTGAGGAAGAATTTATTTTATTTTTTATTAAAGTATTTTATCTATTTACATTTCAAAAGTTTCTCCCCCTTCTGGCCCCCCTTCCTTTATCTCTTTACCCCATTCCTTTATCTATCCCCTTGCCTCTGAGAGGGTGCTATCCCCCACCCCATCCACCTCAACTACCACCTCTCACTAGACCACACTCTGAGCATCCCCCTTGTTACCAACACCTGAGGCATCAGGTTTTTACAAGGTTAGGCCCACCCACTCCCACTGAAGCCAGACAAAGAAGCCCTCTGCTACAATTATGCCAGGTTCATGGATCAGCCCGTGTTGGCTCTCTGATTGATGAGTTATGCTCTGGGAGTTCCCAGGGATCAGAGTTAGTTGATATTGTTGGTCTTCCTATGGAGTTGCCATCCCCTTCAGTTCCTTCATTTCTTCCCCTATCTTTTCCATAGGGGTCCGCAACCTTAGTTCAGTGATTGGCTCAGGCAGCAGCTGGTAGAGCCTCTCAGAGGACAGCCATGCTAGGCTCCTGTCTGCAAGCAAAAACATGGCATCAGTGTCAGGTGCTCTCCCATGAGATAGATCCCCAGTGGGCCAGTCACTAGATGGCCCTTCCTACTGTGTCTGCTGAGATTTGTCCCTGCATTTCTTTTAGAAAAAAAACAATTTTTGGTTCCTTTGGAAGGAAAAAATTTTGGAAGATAGGTGGATGCCCCCAGCCCTCTTCTGGGCACCTTGTCTATCTACTGGCAGTGGTCTCTTCAGGTTCCAGCTCCAAACTTTTGAACATTTCGGCTATGGTCATTTCATTGTATCCTGGGAGCCTCTCACATTCCAGGTGTCTGGGACTTTCTAGAGGTTCCCTCTACCCTCACAGCCTAACCCCTGCAGTTGCATATTTCCATTCATTCTCCTGGTCCTCTGGGCTTCTCTACTGTCTCTCCTGGTATCTGATTATCTCTTTAAGACATCATTTGTTCTAATGCCTCCAATATCACTCATTTCAGTTACTACAGTCAGAGGACACTTTAGTCTTCGTAGACTAAAACCTCTGCTGCCAGAGATCATACTAATTTCTGCTGTATGAATTTATACTCCCACCGGCAGTATATGAAAATCTTCTGCCTTCCATATCCATCTCTGTACT
The DNA here is from genome assembly GCF_011762505.2 of Arvicanthis niloticus. NCBI lineage: Eukaryota > Metazoa > Chordata > Mammalia > Rodentia > Muridae > Arvicanthis > Arvicanthis niloticus. The sequence continues at coordinate 62,635,404 of NC_047669.1, forward strand.
AGCATTTTTGTAGCTTGTCATTTTATAAACACACATTTCCTGGAACGAGGAGTCATAAACTTCTGATTTGCATGCTTAAAGTTTCTGGTAAAAATGATTACATTTTTCATAAACCCACTGGCCTTTCTGAGGAGAAATGTATATTTCTGAGGAGAAATGTATTTCCATATTGAAACAAAATGCATTCAGTGCTATGTTCTCAGTTGTATTTTGAAACAAGTTTTTGAATTCTTTATATATGCCCAATATTAACTTTTTTCAGCTGCTTAAAGTTGTATGTGTTTTTGATTGTTTTTTCTTCTTTCATTGTTGCTGTTTTGATTATTTTCCATCTATAAGTTCCCTAGCTAATTAATCTCCTTCTATTTTTGCATTTGATTCTTGCATTAAGGAGACATTTTTAAAATGTCCTTTATTTTACCTTTCTAAGTGTCTTTACATTGTTTTTTGGCAGTTTCTTAACTTCAGGTACATATATTTGAGTGTCTGATTCATTTGAAATCTATTTGTATAAATGAGGGGATGCATACCTGATTTCTGTCTTTTCCATTAGAATCCGAGCTTTCCTAGTGCCATTTATTGAAAAACATATATCCTTTCTCTAGAGTAATTTTTACCACCCAAGTTCAGCTGGATGTGTACATAAGTATATAGCCCTAATATCTTTCATTCACATCTCTTTACTGTATCAGAAGCTGAAAGGTGCTTTCTTCTTTTTAGGCAAAGGAACTCTTGGAAGTTGCCTTTTAATCACTGCATTTGCCTGTTAATTTTGACATTTTTGAATTTTGTCTATATAACTCTAAAATATGACTTTTGAGAGTCATATTTTAGACTCTCAAAATTATGTTTCATTTCTTTTTCATTTTTGCGTCTCCCACATACTTATTCCTGAAGTCAAGCATTATCTCTTTGGATCACTGGTTCCATGCTAGACTTCTGACAAGTGATCACATTCTTAACAACCCAACTTAATAAGAAGTCAGCTTCCCTGTATCTAGCTATCCTCTCTCCATCACTGTCTGTCATTTTGGGGGAAAACTTTGTTATGTAGGTAAAACTGTTTTGTAACAGAGGTACAGAATTATACTTTAGATTCAGTATATAAGGTTGAATAGTACCATAGAAAGTTAATAATATGGGAATTGAATATTATGACCTCAAAGTTTGTAATTTTCAAATGAATGTCTATGGTACATAGATTTATAATTATAGATATACATATAGAGGAATAAGTATGATTATAAATACCCAAAATTTGAAATCACATTTACCTTTAGATAAAAGTAACTTATTTGCCTGATGTAATTGTCATCTTGGAGGCTTACTCCTGAATAAGCTCACCGTTACTAGTTCTTTCTGAAATCTGGTTGTCAGGTTCAACTCAACACTTATTCCTAAATACGCCTCTCCAAGCTGAATGATTCAAACTGGCATCTGACTAAATTGCTCTGATAGGAAATCCTGCTTCTGAATTTCATGAACTGAATTGCACTGACTGCGTGAACAAAATGTAACTTGAAAGAACTGCACAAACTCCACCGAACTCCACTGCATTCAACTGAAGTGCACTGTACTGTCTTGGACTGAAGTCAGCTGAATCCTACTGCATTGCCGAGACTCAACAGAAGTACACTCACTGAACTCTCCTTCACTCTCTCCTCACACTGATTTTAAGTAGTCTCCCTTTCCTGTGCGGTTCTGGTGACAAAGTTGGGCACACCCTGTCTCAGACTCCTGTCAAATCTTTCTCAGGTTTACCATTTTATCTGTCCTTCAATTTAATGGCACTATCAAACATGGGTGCTTTCTTCTACAAACTAACCAATTGGAAATAAAGATGTGTAACTAAGGGAACTGTCTATATTCTAGACAGATCATATGGACTTAGAAAATGGTTGAATGTAATCTTTTACCAGAGTAGAACTTTTAATGAATTAAAATTTCTCTACACCTTTTAAATTAGGTCAAAGTAACACAGGAAGAAAATTTTAACAAGCAACATGAATGCTAATGTAGTAGAAGTGGTAATTAGGATGACATTTAAAGATGCAGGATAAAGGATCTGTGGTAAGATGAGGACATATTTGTTTATGTACTGAAAAATAATTTTCCAAGAGTTGGCCATTATCCCTAAAGTTAGAAAATGGCTAGACTTATTTCAAACGAATTGCAAGGGAATCAGATAAAAAACACAACAAAACAAAAACCAACCAACCAAACAAACAAACAAAAAACACATAAAATGTAAGAGCATTGTAAGAAAAAGCCTGTCAGCTATCAACAGTCTGACACAGGCTCTTTCCATCAAAGAATAAATGGAAGATTGCTCAAAGCAGGACACATAAATGAAATCTTCAAAACAGTGGCATACTCAGGTCTGCATGGTTTGTGTCCATCCTACCAGGGCCTTTGAAGATCAGCTTTAGAAATAAGTTTAGAAAAGTTGCTAGCACAAACACTGCTCTTTGAGAAAATAGTGAGTTGAAAAAATGTTTTTCATATATATACATATATATGTATATATATATAGTGTGTGTGTGTTTGTTTATATATGTATAAAATTATAACATACACTAAGCATACATGTGTAACTTAGTGTACAAATATTCCACATAAGCACATCTACATGTTATACATGTACATAAAGTTATATATATGCCTTTTATATATGATATAGTTCATTTTATATATTTATACATATGCACTATGTGATCAAAAGAAATTTATCTATTGATAGATAGTATTTTTAAATGAATGCTTTTTCCTTGAGAAAAAAAGGCTTATTGAAGCAAAATAATGGGATATTGACTAAAATATAAGTCAACAGAGTGAAGATATGAACATCCAAAAACCTATAACTATTTGGTCACATTTTAAAGTTATAAGGAAAGATCTCACATACCCAAAGTTAAAAGGGTGAGAGACATGGATCAGTGGGTCATAAAGCAGAAGGGTCAAGTTGGGGGATCTGAGTATTTAGATACTCAAAATACATGTGAAAAAAATGAAAGAAAAGGTGGGAAATAAAAGGGAATGGGGAGGGAAAAAAGAGGAAGGAAGGAAGGAAGAAGAAAAAAAAAGAGTAATTGTGCATTTTACAAGGGTGATAAACTGCCCTAAATCTGAGACAATGAAATCTGTACAGATAATTTTATTAGATGGGATTTAGTATGACATTCTATTCTTATATATAGAATATATATATTATTATATTATTATATTATATTATATATATATATATATTATATAGTACACAGGCCTATTAAATCTTATTATGTAGAAGTGCAAAGCAAAACACACACACACACACACACACACACACACACACTCACTCACTTACTCTAAAAATCTGACCAGTTGCAGTAAATCTCAGTATACAGATATAGGCACACTGTCAAATACTAATGATGATGTTAGGTGCAAAGAAGCTAATCTTGAGAACTGACACCTATAAATTATTGAAAGACCACAAGTAGATTGCTTTAAGAATAATAATTACATTAATTTGCTGTGGCTACCATGAAAATCTATAATACACATTATGAAACAGGACATAAATATTTGTTTTGGCAGTTCTAGACCACAGACACTTTTGAGTGACAACATTGGCATGCTTGAGTTCCACTAGTTGTTGTCAGGGACCATCCATAAGTGTAATCTTTCCAGTTGCTGGAGAAGTACTATGCAATTCTCTTTCTGGAATCACGTTATTCATCTTTGTCTGTATGTTCTCATGACATTTTTCTTGTGTTTCTGTCTGTTTCCAAATCAATGGTCTGCAGAAGGACAGCAGTGAAACTGGACTAAGAATTCATCCAATTCATGTAGGACTTCATCTTAACTAGGTGTTGGCACAAGAGATCTATCACCAAATAACATCACATTCTGAAAGAAGTTCTGGACATCAGGATCAACATGTGGTTATTTTAAATGCATAATTTAACACTTGACAGTAACGAAAAGGGGGGAACAAAATAATGATAGGAAACAGAGGAAGGGAGGGACCTAGGTAGGAGAGGGAAGGGGGAGAAGGAGGGGAAAAGGAAAAGAGGATCATGTGGGTAGGGGAACAGGATAGAAGAGTAGAGGGCCAGGAGAATAAGCAGACATATGCAGCTTCTGGGGGTGGAAGGTGTGGGGGGAACCTCTAGAAAGTCCCAGAGACCTGGGAGGTGAGAGACTTTCAGGACTCAACTAGAGTAACCTTAGCCAAAATTTCCCAACTGTGGTGAGATGGAACTCAAAGAGTCTACCTCCAATGGATAGATAGACAGGACCCCAAGTGGAGGGACATGGCCCAACTTTGGGATATATCTTGTGGGAGATGGGGGACAGCAAGGCCTGACATACTGATGCTATGATGTGTTTACAGACAGTAATATGGCTGTCCTCTTATAGGCCCTACCAGCAGCTGACTGAGAAAGATGCAGATACTTATACCCAACCATTGGACTGAAGTCAGGGACCACTATTGAGGAATTAGTGGAAAGACTGAAGAAGTTGAAGGGGAGGATGACCCCATAGGAAGAGCAGTAGTCACAGCTAATTAGGATCCCTGAGAGGTCCCAGAGACTGAGCCACCAACAAGACAGCATACATGGACAGAGGCCCATGGCACATATATAGCAGCGGACTGCCTGGTCTGACCTAAATGGGAGAAGGGTAAAGAGCACCTAATCCTTGAGAGACTTGGGACCCCAGGAAAGGGAGATGCGGTGGTGGGGTGTATGGGTAGCACCCTCTTAAGGCAAGGGGTAAGAAACTGTGGAGGGCGTACCAGGAGGGGACAACAGCATAAATGTAAAGAAATAAAATGAATTAAAAAAAAAAAAAAAACAGTAACAAAAACCAACCTAACTTAAAAGTTCCAGTATAAACTGTGGGCAAGCTACTTACTGGTCGATGTTGGGGGTTCATTGAGCACATTTTTATGGTTTCTAATTTCTTGTGTTGAGCAACAATGAATTGGACAGAGATACATGGACAGCACCAAGCAATCAAGAGATTTTGGTTAAGAAAGAATTAACATCAAAGAGAAGAAGCTTTTAATTAGAAGATGTTTTTAGCTTAATTGCAACGTTTTCCAACATATTTTGCTTCTGTCATGTAGTGAAGGATTGTTTTTCTGTCATTTTAATGATGCAGAGTTTTGGGTAATTTGCATAGTGTGTCTTTTTAGCATGGTCCACTTGTTTCTCTACTTTTAGATATAATTTCATGCACCGCTTGTTTTATTTCCATCTTAAGTATACAACCAGTAGTGCAACTTCCCACATTAAAATGAATCCTAAGTCACTAGGAGTTGAATACTCTGAATACTTCAGTGCCTGTGCCAGGAAGATTTAAAGAGAAGGTTTCCAATTTTGTTATTTGCCAAGTGCCAAATGCTTTATCTTGTACCATGTGTGCAGCACCTTCACAAGGCTTTTTACAAACCTGCACGTTCCTTGATGCACTCTTGTCTCAGATTGTGGTGCTATGATCCAAAGTATGAGTTTTAATATGAATTCAAAGGTCTAGGGTTCATCTCACCATTTCTTCAAAGACAAAAAAAAAAAAAAAATGTTGACTCATTAAAGGGAAGAAATTTGAATTGCACTTTCATTAAATTGAATGATTTTCTGATATAGTTAAGAAACTTTGTAACATTGTATCTTCTTAATACTGGAGAGTGCTGAAAGTTTTTTAATTCTTAGAAACAAATAACGGTAAATACAAAAAAAGTGACATAAGTAACCATTGCATTTTAAGGAAGAATGAGCAAAGGACTGATCTGGGTGTGAATATAACTGACACAAAAATGTCTCTGAGGGGCCATCTGGAGACTGTTCCACCTGGGTATCCATCACTTGTGCAGTCACCAAAGGTGGATGCCAGGAAGTGCTTGCTGACAGGAGCCTGATTTAGCTGTCTCCTTAGAGGTCTGCCAGAGCCTGACATGTACAGAGGCAGATGCTCACAGCTAACCATTGAGCTGACTATGGGGTTTTCAATGGAGGAGTGAGAGAGAAGACTGAAGGCACTGAAAGAGTTTGCGACCCCATGAGGAGAGTAACAATACCAACCAACCAGAGCTCCCAAGGTCTAAACCTCCAGCCTGATAGCACATAGGAAGGGACCCATGGCTCCAGTTGTATATATAGGGGAGGATGACATTGTCAGGCATAGGTAGGTGAGAAAGTTCTTGGTCCAGAACTGGACACCGAGTTTGGATGTGGGGAAATTTGTAGGTAGAGAGTGGGGAGGGGTGGGGGCACATCCTCATAGAAGCAGGAAGAGGGGGTATGGGATAAAGGTTTTCTGGGTGGGGGAAATGGGGTAAGGGGATAACATCTGAAATGTAAATAAAATATCCGATAATCAATAAAAAAAGAAAAGAAAAATAAGAATGTCCCTGGGTGAAGTAGTGCCAGACACAAGGCATGATGACAAACAATGACAAAAATAAAATATAATAGGGATTTTAACTGACAAACTTGGTTCAATTATTTTAGAGAATATAAACCAAAGTATATTATCAAAGAAATTACTCTTTAAGAAGATAAATTAAAATCATTCCTGTACTGATAGGAATATAAAAGGAGATATCATCAAATTTAAATTCAATATTAAGAAATGTAATTTTTATTCAAATTCAACAATCTGGTTATATGGGTTTTCATCACTTCTACACAACATAAAAAATAATTTTCTAAAAGCGAATTAAGTTTTAAAAATTCATGTTTACATTTTGCACTGATAGTTTATATACAAAACCACTGATATGAATGTTTTATTAAAAATTTTATTTAGATTTATGATTTTTAGAAAGAAAATTATTTTTATATGCAGTATATATTAAATGTATCCTAATATGAAACTAAATATTTTGCAAAAATAAAAATGCAGATAAAATATGTACCTATTTCTATATTCTATTCACTCAGCATTATTGCTCATTCATATTCATTTATATGTCATTTTCCTGCATTTTCTGCACTGGTTATCATACCTCAACCTGACAGCTTCCTAAATTAATATTGAGTCCAATTTAATTTTATTTTTATTTTTGAGGAAGCAGGGAGAATTGATTAGTATCCTCCACATTCCTCAGTTTTGCAGAAACTACAGCACACACACAAAATACTCAGTGACTGTATACATAGGGCTAAACATAGATTAGCTATTAAGTAATTCGTCTTATTTATAATAAATTGATGTCATATGCAGTAGTTTAAGAAAAAGAAACAGGAATATACATGACATAATCAATGCAGTAATCAATGTATGATTAAAAAGGATAATCTGAAATTATGAAGGTTGTTATATCTTAAATTATTTTACCTATTAAATGCATGGTCCCATGTGTGTCCTCCTCACCTGCTCACCTTTATGTTTTCAAGGCAAGATCTCAGTGCACAGAGCTGCCATAGCTAGTCAGCATGCCATGCCCATCTCTGACTGCCTTCCCCACACTGGGATTGCACATACATTGTCAGACTTGCAAGGCTATTATTTTTCAATTAACTTATTTTATTTGTTATGTATATAACTCTTCTGCATTCATGTATGAGTGTATGACTAATAACCAAAGAATCAAAACAGGGCATCAAATCCCCTAAAATGACAGTTACAGATGTTGTAAACCATGACTTGGGTGGTTTGACTTGCATTTCGAGTGATTTGTAAAATTATTAAATACTCTTGGTGAGTGAGCCGGTTCTAGCCCGCCTTCCATGCTTCCAAGTCAATAGTGAGTAACTCTGATCTGATCAGTGCATCTGTGTCACACACTTTATTCACGGAGCCATCTGTGTTTCCAGACCCATTTTTGTGCAATTGTTACCAATGAATATTATAATCATGAACACTAATATGACTGTTAAAAATGTATGTACTCTTCCATTATCCACACTATTACCCTTGGCTGTTGTTGTTATAATAGTAATAATTATTATTATTTTATTTATTTATATTATTATTATTATTATTATTATTATTATTATTATTATTATTATTTTATTTATTTACATTCCCTTTCTGGTACCCCCTGACATTTTCACCCTATATGTATATAGCTCTTCTGCATTCATGTATGAGTGTATGACTAATAACCAAAGAATCAAAATAGGGCATCAAATCCCCTAAAATGACAGTTACAGATGTTGTAAACCATGATGTGGGTGGTTTGACCTGCATTTCGAGTGATTTGTAAAATTATTAAATACTCTTGGCAAGTGTATTTAATAATTCCCCTCCTGCCTTTAAGACAGTGCTCACCCCCAACCACCCACTCCCACCACAACCACTCTAGCATCACTCTTCCCTGGGGCATCAAGCCTTCACAGGATTAAGCATGTCCTTTCCCACTGAGGCCAGACTAGGAAGTCCTCTGCTGTACATATGTTGAGGGCCATGGAACAGCCCATGTGTACTCCTTAGCTTCTGACTTTGGGAGCTCCGAAGAGTATAGGTGTCCATGTTAGTTGAAACTGTTCCTCAGTTCCTTCAGTCCTTCCTCTAACTCTTCCATATGGGTCCACAACCTCAGTCCAATGGCTGACTGTACTTATCTGCATCTGTTTCATTCAGCTTCTAGTAGAGCCTCTCAGAGGAGAGTCTTACTTGACTCCTGTATGCAATCACAATATGACATCAGTAATAGTGTTTAAGTTTGGTGTGCATGCATGGGATATATCCCAAGTTGGCCCAGTCACTGGATGGCCTTTATTATTATTATTATTATTATTATTATTATTATTATTATTATTATTAGGTATTTTATTTACATTTCAAATGTTATCCCCTTTCCAGCTTTGCCATCTGGAAGCCCCATCCTATCGCCCCTCCCCCTGCTTCTATGAGGGTGCTCCCCCTCCTACCCACTCACTGCCACATCACCGCCCTGGCAATCGTCTACACTGGGGAATCTTGCCTTCACAGGACCAGGGGCCTCTCCTCCTATTGATGCCAGACAATACCATCTTCTGGCCCACTTGCAGCTGGAGTCAAGGTTCCCTCCACATGTACTTTTTGGTTGGTGGTTTAGTCCCTGGGAACTCTATGGGTTCTGGTTGGTTGATATTGTTGTTCTTCCTATAGGGTTGCAAACCCCTTCAGCTACTTCAGTCTTTTCTCTAACTCCTCCATTGGGGTCCCTGTGGTCAGTCCAATGGTTGACTGTGAGCATCTGCCTCTCTATTTGTCAGGCTCTGGCAGAGCCCCACAGGAGACAGCTATAACAGTCTCCTGTCAGCAAGCACTTCTTGGCATCTGTAATATTGTCTGGGATTGGTGTCAATATATGGGATGGATCCCCAGGTGGGGCAGTCTCTGGATGGCCTTTCCTTCAGTCTCTGTTCCACACTTTGTCCCCATATTTCCTTTAGATAGGAGCCATTCTGGGTTAAAAATTTGGAGATTAGTGTTGGGGCCTATCCCCCAAATGGGGGCTTTTTCTAACCTCTGGAGCTGGTCTCTACAGGTTCTCCCTCCCCTTTCTTGGCCATTTCAGCTAATCTCATCCCTGTTGGATGGCATTTTTTCAGTCTCTGATACATTTTTGTTCCTGCTACCCTTGACTTTCCTATAATAAAGAAAACTGTCAAGGGATTGAGAAATAGCTAAATGGTTAGATTGCATACTGGTTTAACAGAGAACCTCGGTTCTATTCCCACCACCTAATCCATGTAATTCCCAACTACTTATAAATCCAGTTCCAAGAATCTGACACCTACTCTGGCTCCTGTGTGTACATTCACTCATGTGCATACATACTAACACACATACACACACCTATGCTCGCATGTGCACGCATGCACACACACACACACACACATGTTTACATGATTAAAAATAAATCTTAAAAGTAAAGATAATTCCAGGAAAGGGATTGATCTCTAACCAAGAAAATCCAGAGATGGTTAAACAACATCCTGAAGGGAAAACATAAGAAATAAAATTATGGAAACTTGAGTTAATTTTACCAGAAATTTTAATTAGTTCTTTATTTAATTTAATACTACATTTAAACAAATATTTAATGAATGTGAAACACCATGATTTTCTCAAACTACGTGGCATAGGTGTGAAGCAACTTGTACACCATCTCAGACAGGAGAGTGGTCTACATCCCAACCTGTACCACGTCAGTCACATATTCCCAGAAGGCCTGACTTGGGTTACAGGAAATAACCTATACACAAATCCAGTTTGCTGAGTGACCCAAATCTTCACCCTTCCATTCTATCTACACAGTCTCAGACCTCAGGTAGCATTGCTTGGCCCAAACCAGACATGGCTAGGAGTCATACACACATGCTTGATTGATATCTATCAAATCACATATCAACCCTGAGTATGTGGAGAATTGACCTACCAAATCTTCACATCTGATCTGAAATTAAGGGAGCTTGGACAATGATAAAAATGAGATGACTCTCAACAGAGGCAGGCTATTGAAAGAAATCCATGTGCCCAGGTGACACTGAAGATGCAAACAAAATGAAAAGCAAAGAAAAGATGCAGCCACCCTTGCCAAATAAAAATAACAAGTCATGTTCTTCAATGAGAAAATCACTTTAGTTATTCTTTAAATGTTGTTTTATTTCTTATTTGGATGTATGCTTTTCTCATGTGTTTAGTACCTCCAGAGGGCAGAGGAGAATGGAGTTTTAAGTACTTGTGAACATCCCAACATACTTCTGATAACAGAACTGGGGTATTCTGGAATTGCAGGCAACCCTCCTAACATTTTATCCATCCAGCCATCCCTCTAGGCCCCTTTTCTAGGTGTTCTTTCTTCTTTGCTCATTAGGCTTGGGCAAAGAAAATTACATTTATCTAGAGAGAACTATTTAGGCAGGCATACACCCAGGAAACTCAACTTGAAGCAAGAGACAAGGCAGACAAAACATAACATCATGAAGGACAGAAAGACAGGCGAAATTATCACTTACAGACCATAGAAGCAAAGGTGCACTCACTTTGTAATCTGGTTGAGGCTTCTTGCAAGTTGAAAAACAAGAATTCCAAAACTTTGACATTAGTTTAATATATTCCTCCTTTCCAAGCTATAAACCTATAATTTCCCCAGAATCTTACTAGAAAATTCCTTTATAGTAAAAAAAGATACATCCCCACCTGCTTGTGTAACACCAGTGATTGCTCGTTTTATTTTTACGAGGTTGTAATTTGCTCCAAGGCACCTCTGTAAATGGCTTATAATCTTACCTATAGAACAAAGTGGAAAAGAGAAGAGTTGAATTGGGTCTTAAGGACACTTGTGCCTCTCGAGGAGCCCACGTGAATATTTGAGTATTTCTTATTCTTTTTCTGTGTGCCTCTTTTACTCTTAATACAAATATTGAATGATATCTCTGGAGCTGCAGATATGACTCAGTAGTTAGAGTGCTTCCTAATCTATGATAACAACCAGAGTTCTGATCTAAGTAGAACACCCAGAAATGCACAGAAATTTTAGCTTTAGCTGTAAACTATCAGACCTCTCTATTGACCTCTGCAGGTATGTACACAAATATATAAAGGTATACTTACACAGGCATGTACACACATGTACACACATACAAGTGTGTGTGTGCACATACAAATACAAATTAATAGCTGTCAAACTTTGTCTTTGATAATCAATAACTCTCTGTTGAGAAGCCCTCACTCCTCCTCTTCCATGTAGTGCTTTTTTTTAACATCAAATGCCTTTCCCCCTCTATGTTTAACACCTTATTTTGCTTCATACTTATCTGTTTTCAATATTTTTGTTGCATCAAAGCCAATGATCAGTCCTATCTGAGGTGATGTCCATAAAGATGATGGAAACTCTTAGGGATGCCGTAAGTAAGACTGTGGAGCTATGCTTTTGTCCCTGTTGAAGCCAATGAGCTTCCCATGACCAGAGACAGTTTTTTATAAAATAGTTCATCCTATTATATCACAAAGATAAAAAGAGCATAGTAGAAAAAAATGAAGGACTAAAACTACAGATGCCTCTCAGTGAGTAAATACCATGTGTGTTCTTTTGTGATTGGGTTAACTCACTCAGGATGATAATTTCTAGTTCCATCCATTTACCTAAGAATTTCTAGAATTCATTATTTTTAATAGCTGAGTAATACTCCATTGTGTAAATGAACCACATTATTTTTTGTATCCATTTCTTTCTTGAAGAACATCTGGGTTCTTTCCAGCTTCTGGCTATTATAAATAAGGCTGTTATGAACATAGTGGAGCATATGTCCTTGTTATATGTTGGAGCATCTTCTGGGTATATGACTAGGAGTGGTATAGCTGGGTCCTCAGGACATATAGCTATGTCCAATTTTCTGAGGAACTGCCAGACTAATATCCAGAGTGGTTGTACCAGCTTGCATGCAATCTCACCAACAATGGAGGAGTGTTCCTCTTTCTCCACATCCTCGCCAGCATCTACTATCACCTGAGTTTTTGATCTTAGCCATTCTGACAAGTGTGAGGTTGTATCTCAGGGTTGTTTTGATTTGCATTTCCCTGATGACTAAAGATGTTGAACATTTCTTAAGGTGCTTCTTGGCCATTCTAGTTTCCTCAGTTAAGAATTATTTGTTTAGCTCTGTACCCCATTTTTATTAGGGTTATTTGGTTGTCTGAAGTATAATTTCTTGAGTTCTTTGTATATATTGGATATTAGCCCTCTATCAGATGTAGGATTGGTAAAGATATTTTCCCAATCTATTGATTGCTGTTTTGTCTTATTGACAATGTCCTTTGCCTTACTGATAAGCAGATCTTAGCCCAAAAGCTTGGAATAACCAAGACTCAACTCATAGACCACATGAAGCTCATGAAGAAGGAAGACCAAGTGTGCATGCCTTGGTCCTACTTAAAAGGATTAACAAAAATACTCAAGGGAGCAAATATGGAAACAAAATGTGGGACAGAAACTGAAGGAGGGGCCATCTGGAGACCATTCCACCTGGGTATCCATCCCATGCACAGTCACCAAAGGTAGACACTGACGTAGATGGCAGAAAGTGCATGCTGACAGGAGCCTGATATAGCTGTCTCCTTAGAGGTCTGCCAAAGGCTGACACATTCAGAGGCCTATGCTCACAGCTAACCACTGATCTGATCAAGTGTTTCCCAATGGAGAAGTTAGAAAGAAGAGTGAAGGAGCAGAAAGGGGTTGTGACCCCATGAGGAGAGTAACAATACCAACCAACCAGAGCTCCCAAGGTCTAAACCACCAGCCTCGGAGCACATAGGGAGGGACCCATGACTCCAGCTGTATATGTAGGGGAGGATGGCTTTGTCAGGCATAGGTGGGAGAGGAGATTCTTGGTCCCATGAAGGCTGAACACCACTGAGTGGGGGGGGGAATTCGAGGGTGGGGAGGTGGAAGTGGAGGGGTAGGTGGGGGCTTATCCTCATAGAAGCATGAGGGAGGTTGGGATAGGAGGTTCCTGGATGGTGGGGGGAAGTGGGGCAAGGGAATAAAATCTGAAATGTAAATATAATATCCAATAAAAATAAATTTAAAAAAACTATAGATGCCACATTAAACCTTAAAACAATAATTAATAATTAAGTAATACCAAAAATTCAGAGAGATTTTATCAAAGTGTTTAGCATCTCTCAGTCCTAGTAGACTTAAAATTCTTTAATTCTGGAGTTGTACAACTAGACAATATCTTGGTTTCTCTTTGGGTTTGCTGTAGCTGTCACCTCTAATTGAACCTACTTAACTGGTTGGAAAATCTACATGAAGTTCATCTCTTCCTGTCTTCCTTGATCAGGTAAGATGTTTTTCTACTCCTGAACCTCACAGAAAAAAAATAGTCATATGCTAATTGTCTCTTTACGAATTTAATTAGATATTTCTATAAATGCTTGAATAATAAAAAAATAAGAATACCTGATGCTTCAACAAGTACTTTATATCTGCATTTTCATGGTATTTAAAGTAAGAAGTATCAGCGAACATGACAAGGATAATAAACACATTTTCACTATGTTACATTTTAATGTTGAAATTAATATAAAATATTCTAAACTTCACTGTCAGGATTTTTAAAATGTGGAATTGGTAATATATCAATTAATAATTAATACAGAGTTCTGAGGTCTTCATCCAAGGTTGCTGAGAAAGAAAGACTCTGAGATAGCAATTTCCCCATTAGCAAAATATGAACAAAGTCAATGTCAATAATGATCTAGAGGACATAGAAACATTTTCATGACCTTTATTGTATCTGTCTTTAAGTATATACTGACTTAGTCGCCTTTATATTATGTAGTATTTCAGTTATTTGTTATTTTAATTACACCATCTTCATGTGAGGAGTGTATGTTGTGTGTGTGTTGTACATATGTGTGTATGTGTTTTGTGTGGTTTTGTATGGATGTGCAGTTACATACATGCCACCAAAATTGTAGAAGTAAGAGAGACTATCTCAAAGGAGTGTTTCTCCTAGCTCCTGGTGGGAATCAAGGCTTGGAGTCAGGCTTTTCTTTCACACTCTAGTGTCCCTGTGGGCTGAGCCATCTGACCAATGTGACATTTTTAGTTTCTTTAAAAAATTGTTTTTGTGTATGCATATGTGTTTAGTCTATGCATGTGCATGCATGCGAGTGTGTTCAGTTTTGCTTGTCTTTTAAACCACTGCTCAAGCCAGTGTCTGAGCTCAGCTTGTTGTTCTAATTGTTCACGTTAATTTTTTAAGATAGATATTTTTGTTTTTTTAAATTGGATTTTTTATTTACAATTCAGATGTTATCCCCTTTCCCCTTACCCTCCTCACCCAGGAATCCCCTATCCCATCCTCCCTCTTCCTGCTTCTATGAGGATGTGCCCCCAACCATCCACCCACTCCCATCTCCCCACCCTTGAATTCCCCCACACTGGGGCATCCAGCCTTCACAGGACCATAGGCCTCCTCTCCCACCTATGCCCAACAAGGCCATCCTCCCCTACATATAAAGCTTGAGCCATGGGTCCCTCCCTATGTGGGTCCAGGCTGGTTGTTTAGACCCTGGAAGCTCTGGTGGGTTGGTATTGTTGATCTCCCCATGGGGCTGCAAAAACCCTTTCAGATCCGTTAGTCTTCTCTCTAACTTCTCCATTGGGAACAGCATGATCAGTTCAATGGTTAGCTGTGAGCATCTGCCTCTGTGTATGTCAGGCTCTGGCAGACCTCTAAGGAGACAGCTAGATCAGTTTCCTGTCAGCATGCACTTCCTGCTATCCACATCAGTGTCTACCTTTGGTGACTACACATGGGATGGATACCCAGGTGAAACAGTCTCCAGATGACCCCTCCTTCAGTTTCTGTCCCACACTTTGTCTCCACATTTGCTCCCATGAGTATTTTGTTACTCTTTCTAAGAAGGGCCAAAGCACCCACACCTTGGTCTTCCATCTTCATGAGATTCATGTGGTCTGTGAGTTGTAACTTGAGTATTGTGAGCTTCTGATGTAAACTGGAGAACATTCTTTGGCCTAGACTGGCTGCTCAGCAAATTACTAAGGATTTTCCTCTCTTCATCCTCCGTTGCTGAATTTACACAATGAGCCTGGCACTAAATTTTATGTGGGTGCTCATGATCTTATGTCCTCTGATTCAGGAATCAAACACTGAGTCATCACCCTATCTCTTTGAGACTTATTTTAAGTTTAAGTATTACAGGGAAATAGAAGACCCCAGAGTACTCTTTGCTACTCAAACTGGAAAGAGGTCCTAGTTAATGAGATAGATCTTTCTGATAACATCAACATCCATATGTAGTGTATTTATTATGTCTTATGTAATAAGTGTATAGGGACATTAATTTAAATAAATATTATTTTCCTTAAAAGTTGTAGAATAGCTCTGGTAGTATAATGAAAGAATATACAAAAGTTTACAGTGCATGAGACTATTATTTCTACTGACTATACTGATGACTATGCAAATGAAGTAGAAAAGATATTTCTAGACATGTCAGTTGCTAGCTCCAATAATTTATGTTTGCATGCTTTTCTGCCTTCCAAGTACTTTGAACAACTTGCAAATAAAGCATACTAAAAATACTAGATGATAAACAAATAAAAAAAATTGACAACTCATATGAAACCGCATACATTTATACCAAAGTATATTACAGCTAAAACATGAAAATACTTTAAAATACAAAATTATGCTTTGCATATTTCCTGTGTTTGCATATTTACTAAGTTCTACTCATTTGACATGCAATAGGTATAAAATGAATCTACAAATATTTCATTATGCCTGTGATCTCTACTAAATGACACTAAACATTAGATTTGATCACATTAATCACATTGATCACATTGATCACATAGTTCATCTGATTCTGATCCTTGCCGACTAACAGTTCTTTATTGAGGTGATAACTTTGATGACATAGAATTTTGTTCAACACTGTGTATGACACAAAATATATTTTAATTTGTATTTTACTTTACTCCTGAAATTTTAACAAAAATTTAGTAAAAGTCATCAAAATAAAATATATTTTTCTTTATCATTACAGGTTTGTTTTATGCTTAAGTGTGGGCTATTTTGTATCAATTATAAATCTTCAAGTATCTATATACTTAGTTTTATTTTGTTCTATATGCTGGCTCCAATTGAACCTCTCAATTATTCATACATAGAAGCTTTAAGCTCAAAATATATACTCCTTTGAACAATTCTATGGTTTTAATTAAGTTAGATGACATCATACTTAATTTTGCTGAGGTAGTCATATAGTATTTGTGGTTTCCTATTGGAAAATAATACTTTGACAAAGTTTAAGACAACACAGAAATATCTTAGCATGATTTTGTAGAGAAAAACAAATCAAACCAACCACCAAACAAATAAAGAAATACTAAGAACTTTTAGACAACTACCAAAACCTTTGTGAGTGGTATGGAAAACCCCATTCTATATAGTCTGAAATGAAACAATCCTGTTAATGTTGTCTTAGATTTCTGGCTTTAAGAAAGGTGAGTTTCCAGGTGGTGGTACATACTTTCAGCCCTTCCAATTGGAAGGAAGAGACAGGCAGATTTTTGAGATACAAGCCAGCCTGGTCTACAGAGTGAGTTCTAGGACAACCAGGGCTACAAAGAGAACCCCCAGGGCTACAGAAAAACCCCATCTTAACAAAAAGAAATAAAGAAAAAGGAAAAAAATGGAGATGAAGAAGAAGAAAAAAATGAAACACAGCATATCTCTGAGCTTTACAGTAATCAACTAGGCTATATTGTTTCAGCAGCTATACTAAACTAAAAACAAAAACAAACAAAAATCTTCACTCTTACTCACTTTTAATAGTATATATTTTCTGTATATGAGTGCTTTCTCAGTGATATTATATGTAGATAAAATTTTGAAAATTATATTTTTATGAATACTGTTGTTTTCATGTGTAGTTTTACAGTAAACTGGTGTGGTGGTTTGAATAGGTATGGCCCCCGTAGATTCATGTATTTCAATTGCTTGACCCACAAGGACTGGCAGTATTAGGAAAATTGATCATGTTGCAGTACGTATAACATTGTTGGAGAAAGCACATCACTGTGAAGGTGGGCTTTGAGGTTTCTTATGCTCCAACACTTTCCATCATGGAATTTAGTGTGTCCTGATGCTTTCAGATCAAGATGTAGATATCATTGTCCTCCAGCACCAGGGTGCCTGACCCTGCCATGCTTCCCATCATAATAATGGACTGAAACTCTAAACTTGTAAACTAGCCCCAATTAAATGTTTTCCTTCGTAAGAGTCACCTTGGTCGTGTTGTCTCTACACAGCAATAGAACCCTAACTAAAATAACTAAGACACTAATTATTTTTATGAATTTAGTGACATAGGAGTCAATATTGGCATTTTTATAATTGAATGTCATCTGAATTTTAGAACTTAAACATGAGACGCACAACAGCAACCGACATGATAAAATGATAGGGGGAAATTTAAGTACTTCCACCCTACAAAAAGAATTATAGGCAATCAAGGAGTGCTGAAATCTGAAGAAATATTCTTTCTTAGTAAAGAGCACCCTAAGTGGTCATCCAATACCAAGTCCTCAGGCCTAAAGTTGTATGCATACAAATAACATTAAATGAAGCAGGGTATATAGGTACATATATAATAGAATACTACCCAGATGTTAAAAGAATTATGAAATTCACAGATAAATGGATAGAACTAGAGAATATATTATGAGTGAGGTAACTCAGACCCAAAATGAAAATTATCATACTATGTAGCTGTTAGCTTTTAAGACTTCTGTAGACATGACATGGTGCAATATAATAATATAATAATATAATAAACCATAAAGATTAAATGTAGAGTCAGCAAATTGGGGGAGGAAATGATCTGTCAAGAAAAAGGAAGTAGAAAAATTTTGTTATGGAATGATGGGGAACTAGAATAGGAAGATTATACAGAGAAGGCGAGGGAAGAGGATGGTAAGGGAGGTAATAAGAGGAAAGACAACTAACTCTTTGGGCAATGTGAGGGGTCTCATGGAAACATACTATAGTAGACTTCTTAAAATATATACATATATGAAAGAAATATAAGTAAAATCATCAAATAATGAGGGAAACTATGCCCTAACTAGACATTTCTTGCCACCAAATGAAACCTCATGTAGCAAAGACCTACATCTAATTGAGTTCTTGTCCAAAGAGGCCCCATGGAAAACATCAAACTCAGACTATTGCCAATCCTACTGGTTGTTTTGCCCAATCTGACAGTAAGCCCCCTTATTACTGAAGACAATACCTACATGTCTCATTGAACATGGGGAAATCATGCTGGTAACTAACTAGTAGCTTTATCTTTACAGATTATTGTTCATGGTACTGAGTAATGCTCTCTACCCCAAGAGAGGAAAGATATCTCGCAATCCAGCTGCAAACCCTGTGACCTATAAGAGTAATGTGCTTGTATGATATGCAGGTGCAATAGGGGCACAAAAGTTGTGGAGTAACCATCCATTATCTTAAAGGATTTAAGCCCACTTCATGAGTAGGATCTCATGCTTGACACTGCATGGGTGGGCAAGCACCTGAGACAAAATAATGTGAGAGACCTAGAGGAAACTGAAATACCAGTGCTTTGCTAAAGGAACATTTCAATACAATGATTCACAACAACATTCTGCTAAATTTATTCATACCTCTCTCACTCAATAATCATCAAGAAGCTTCCTCTAAGAGTAGATGAGAACTACAAATGATCCACAGCTGGAAACCTACACAGAGTGAGAAATTGGAACACTTAGTTTTAAATAAGATGTCTTTATTAAATCTGTGCTCTGAGGACTCAGGAAACTTTGTAGAAGAAGAGGCAGAAAGAATATAAAAGCCAGTTTGGATGGAAGAAACCATCCTTTACATATGGTATGTATGGATGCACACAGATAGAGGCAGCACACAAAGGGCCTATGCATGTCTAAACCAGATGAGTTCTTGCATTAAGAGAGGAAATAGCACTGGGCACCATCTCTAAGCCAGAAACTATTTCTACTGTTAACCACTCATGAAGAAAAAAAATAATTTTCTCCAACAAAGTCTTGCTGTGTATACAACCCAAAATTTAGGCTATGGACAGCAGTAAATGACCCACATAAATTATCTACGTAGATAGAGAGACAGGAGATAGATAGATAGATAGATAGATAGATAGATAGATAGATAGATAGATATTTACTTTTATACAGTACCATGGTCTGACAATGAACTTTTCTAATCCTAATATAATACTGGGTGAAATCATCTAGAAATGTTAATATAATATCAACATTCTCTACAAGACTGTTCCCAACCCAGGACAAGGGTTTTTTCAATCTTTGTTTAGTCTTTATTCATACAACTCCATGACTCTTACCTACCAGAGGTTAATATGAATGGAAAAAAACAAAAAAGCTTCTATGTAAAAAAAAAAAAAAAAAAAAAAAAAAAAAAAAGCAAAACAAAACGGTTTTCATTCCTCTAGATGAAATCTCCTGGTGAAGTGGACCAGCAGGCCTGATATTTAAAATGTCAAAGCTAGGGTCAGGGATGCAGTCCTGCTGATGCACCTGCGTGCTTCCAGCTGTACCCTCTGAGGTCTGTCAGCTCTGGTGCCCATGGACATGTAAGTAGCTACTTCTTACTTCCTCTCTGCTCTCTAAATTATTTTCTCCCCACCTCTTATCAAAACCTCTAGCATGCTATATATACCTGACAACTTTCTTCCTCTACTACGAGCCAGTATGCAATTTTTGAGACAAGGAAACAAGGTGAAACAAGTTATTTAGGAGATTTGTCAAAGGCAGTTCCTCTGAGCATTAAGCAATGTACTGAGAGAATTTAAATACCTGCTTAATCTTAACAGCAATTAAAACTATTGAGAAAGGGTGACAACCTGCACATATGTAACAACAGATGTGTCATTTTGTCTTCACATGAGTTCTGAACAACTGGAGTGGGCACTATCCTTAAAGCTATTGCCTATCTATGGGATATATTCTTCTTGCTGTGCTGCTTGGTCTGGCCTCAATAGGAGAGGAACTGCCTAGCCTCACAGAGACTTGATGTGACAGGATGAGAGGGCAACACAAGGATGCCCCACCTGCTCTGAAGAGAAGGGTAAGGGAAGGGAGGAGAATTGTGGGAGGGCGTGACCAGGAGCAGGCAGTGAGCGAGATGTAAACTGCTAAGTAAAAATAATAATTAAAAAATAATTTATTAAACACATGTAAAGAAAGGGGGACAGAAGAAGAGAGATAAAATATCTCAGACATTGACATAGACTTTGTGTATATCACAAAGACCTTGAGTATAATACTAGAGAGTCTTTGAGCTAAAACATCCCTGACCTGTTTCACTACAGATCCTAGGTATGGGTTTGAATTCAGTACAAATACAAATTCAATTGATCTTAAATAAAATAAAATTAAGGCATAGATTAATGTAGT
Source organism: Arvicanthis niloticus (assembly GCF_011762505.2). NCBI lineage: Eukaryota > Metazoa > Chordata > Mammalia > Rodentia > Muridae > Arvicanthis > Arvicanthis niloticus. Next base: position 62,656,342 of record NC_047669.1, read on the forward strand.
AAGGAATAAGAATCATTCAAATCACAATATTCTGAATTTTGAGGCACTCAGCATCACTATTCGATTCTTGTCTCTTATTCCTTTTGCCTCACCATCCTTCCGTGTTCATAATGCAGTTGTAAAACATAAAGTTGAATTCTGAGACAGGAGGCTCAGTAGACTAAAATGTCTTGAACTACATGTTGATTGAAAATTTAGAGAGGATTCACTATATACCTTGAGGATGACTTTAATTGAATATTTATTTGATTATGTTTACTATCTCCTACTTAGTTAATGGAAGGATGAAGCAAACCCAAAATATGAGCTCAGCACAAGCGGACATGCATTAGCTGTAGATAAAGATTCTACTTTGAAATGGGCATCTATAAGAAAATCTCAGGATGCCACAAAATACATCTCATTACCTATAGGTAGAATTTTTTTTATCACGTCCTATTTCTTCCACCTATGGCTGTGCATGGTTTATAATAATGCATTTATTTAAATAAGTAGCATGTCCATAGAAATAAAAATTTCCTACCTCATTTCTTGGCAAAATTTCCTGATGGTCTAAAATTTAGACAACCCTAGGTGGTGGATGGACTTTCACCAAAACATCAAAATGAAACCCATGTTATTTTTCTTTGTTTTCATTCTCAACTTTGTAAATTGGACACAGGGCCTTGCACATATTCATGCTTAACAGAAAAATGTCCTGTCATTCAACTATGTAATCCCACCCTAACATGCGTGGTTATTAAGGACATTATTTGAAAAGGAACTAAAGGAGTAGTGCCCCTTCTTTCTCCAACTTGTTCTTATTTCTGCTTGAGAAATGATTGCATGGAGTTTCAGTAACAGCTCAAACAGGATCTACCGTTCTGAGTTTAGGACTGGGAAGTGAGTAATTATATTGGGGATATTTTCAGTGCCATGGTCTCTTCTTCATTAAACAGAGGAAAATATTCAAACAAGTATGTCACTGGTATTCATGTTGCTCTTTGATTTAAGTGTACTTGATTATACTAAAGATAGAAATATTATAGACGATTTGAGATGTTTGTTAAAAATAAAGAATAAAGCAGGTAGCTTGTAAGTGGAAAAATCATGCTGAGTGTTATGAATACAATGCATTATCAGTCATCTGTAATATAAAGAAAAGTCATAAATAATCCACACTGAAAACACAATGACATCACTATAAAATATAAACATAGATCATATTGCATCCAGTTTGTCAGTCAAAGCATGTTGCATTCAATAATCTATTGAGGGCATCTACTATGGCCTTAACTGGAACTTCCAGAAATGTCATTAAGAACAAACTTAGTAAGTTCGATTAATGACTTTAGCTATTTTTATTTGCCACACACTTTTCAATAAACATATCATTCAAGATATTTTCATCTACTGTATCCACTGGCTCAGAATTCAACTTTATGTTTTTCAACTTCATTATCAACACAAAAAGTTGATGAGACAAAAGGAATAAAAGACAGAAGAATCAAATACTTATGGTGTATACCACAAAATCCAAAATGGTATCATTTGACTGATTCTTATTTCTTACTAAGTTAATTTATGGCATTTTTATTTTTTATCATCTTCTGGTGTCTTATTTTAGAATAATTGAATAAATAATGTTATTTTAAAGCTTTGGCATATCTATGAGATTTTAATTTGGAGAATTCAAGAATGGTTTGCTTGATGGTTTCTTTCTCACTTTTTTCCAATTTTTTTTTTTTTTGGTTTGTTTGAGAGTTTCATATATTTACACAACAAATTTCAGTCACTTTTGGTTCTTCCAGTGCCTTTCTTGAACACCCCTAGCTCTCACATTGTGGTCTTTCTACTCCAGACACCCACTCTCTGTTTTCCAGTCTTCAGTTTTGTGTATGACCAAGTAGGCTTGCCTGAGTTGGGTTTGTAGTTTTTCAAGTGGAACAAGGCTAATTTACGTTGCTATACAGCTGAAGAAAGTGACACCCTACCCCTTAGAAAGCATCATTTACCAATAGTTCTGAAAAGGTTGAGGCCACTGGTCCCCTTTCATCTGTGAAGAAATGTTGGACAATTTTGTGTAGCAAACTGTGGCTGTAGTAAGTGACTGAGTCAAAAGACTATTTCCTTTCCAGAGAACATCTTTTCATCCCACACCTCCTTATCCTGGCTTCTTAATTCTTTCTACCTCTTCTTTTGCATGGTGACCATTATCATGGAGTGTTTTATAGCTACCTCTGTAGAGACTGGTCACTCCACCAACACTTATACTTGATAATTTAGACAGTTATATTTTAGAATAAAGAATCACCTGTTACAGGAAGAAGCCTCTCTTGTGACAAGTAAACATAGCACTAATTTACTGGGTATAAACATTAGCATATAGGAAGTAGTTTGATAACATAATTGTTTAGCAAATGAATAATAGCAAACTCCCCCATAAGGCATCTGAACTTTTTTGCCAAGGGTGCTTGATCAGATGTATAGAACCAGGCATGAGTCTCCACAGCCTGTGGAGAAAGTTTCAAATGTAACAGGTAAGCATGTGTGCCACTGTTACATCAGAGGCAATGCTTTTTTTCATATGTCATTATTAAAGCTCACAGGCTCAGGTTCAGAGCTGAGAGAGATAATCAATGCTGTTTTTTTCCAGCTGACTCCACAATACCTTGTTGGACCACGAAAACTAGCAGAAATAGAGGTAACATTCAGCTCATCTCCAGCTTGATTTCTCTATGATCTTCTTGTGACCAATTTTTGTCATGTCCTCAGTTTCAGGATCTTGTTAGTGAGCAATGGAGATGAATGAAATATCCTGTGTTATTTTTGTGGGCCTTTTTTGATCCTTAATCCTGAGATGTGATTTAGCAGAAAAATATTACAAAATATGTTAAAATTTAATATGAGACATAAACAATAGTAAATGTGAAACTGTTCTCATGTCTATAAATTAAATTGTTCCTATTCTTTAACACTCACACCAAATTGAAAAATATTAAAATAGTCATTATTTGTCCCAAAGTAATGATTTAATGTTTGTAAAAGATAGAATATATGAGGTCTTATTATTTCATGAAAACTTCATCGAGTTGCATATACTGGTTAATATTTTTCCTAATAAATTCTTTATTTATTAGTAAGAATAATTTTCTTTTGTTTATGATCCAAACTCTTTAAAATGAATCACAATTAATGAAATAAAAATTATCATGATGGAAAAAATCGTAGTGTAAAGCAAATGGCCATGGTTTACAAATACTTAAGGACACAACAAATAATGTGTAATAAAATTTTCTTTCCTTCTGATTGCCTGTCCACATACATATTTTTAGTTCACCATGTTTATTTGTAGGTGGGAATATAAAACATCATTTCTGCAAGCATATCAGAGTATAATTAACAGTGTCTGGGATTGTCTATCTTACATGGAATGTGTTTCAAGTTGGGCCAGTCATTGACTGACTGTTTATTAGTCCAGTATGTGCTTCATCATTATTCTGTGTATCTTGTAGGCAGGACACATTTTAGGTTGAAGGAGTTTTTGCTGAGTTGTTAATCCCCTTCCTTCCACTGGAAGTAGTTGCCCCTAGCTACATGCGGTGGCCACTTCAGGCTCCATATCCCTGACTGGTAAGAGGCTCAGTGAGAGTCACTTTCAGAGACACCCTGTGTCTTCCCCATCCCAGGTCTCCAGTTACTCCCAAAGATGCCATTCTCACACCCAGGCCTCTCCACACCTCTGTACCCACATTGAACAGAATCCCCATTCCCCTCCTGACCTCCTCTCCACCCAATTCCCTCCCCACTGAAAGGCTGTACCTAGCAGAGATGGAAGAGTAGGGTAAGAAAGGATTAAGGGACCTGAGGGGTCAAGGACACTACAAGAAGATCTATAGAGTCAAAGAGCACACAGGGATTGGACCTGGGCCTTCTACACTGTTGTTCCAGATGTGCACCTGGGTCTTCATGTGGGTCCCCTACAATTGGAGATGAGGTTATCACCCCTTGAGGGGTGAGTGAAAATTTTCAAATTGCTAACCCAAATTATTTCAACAAGAAAATCTCTTTGATTCCACTATTAGAATACACACTCCTCACTACACTGAGACATTTATTTGTTATTTAAAATTGGGTGATCTATGCTTCCTTACAAATCATGAAACCAACACATTTGATTTGCCATTAAAGATATTCTATGAATATACTTTTCAAAATATGTGATTGAGAGAAGTATTTGTAATACATCTTAGAACAGGGTGTTAATAGGAGGGAGAGATTATTTCCATAGAAATATGCCTAATGACCAATTAAAGAGTTGAAAAGAAGTAAGGTAGACAAAGAGTGTGAGGTCACAGATCTCTATAAAAACTGGTGTGATTTGGTTTGATGATTAGGGAACATTTTAATCATTCTGAATTAGTCTGATTTTCTAAGAGTAGTTCCTTTGGGAAAAAGTATGGTACTGATGTTAGTCATAAAAGTGTTGGTGAGGGTGATGATTAGAATGGGCGGTATGCTTTACACAGAGAGAGTGTCAGAACATAGTAAGAAGTTGGAAATGACAGAGTGAAAAATACTGTGGCTTGGCAGAGCACAAAATTTAATCATATTTTTCTAGAATAGTGTAATTAGTATTTACAGAAAATATTTACAGCATTATCAGTTCAATAATGCATCCAGAGAGAAACTATCTATCACTTTATGTAGCAAAATTAAACATACATCTATGAGTCTTTTACATATTTATTTCTAAGAATTACAATAAAATAAACAAACAAAAGAACAAAAACAAAAGTAAGTATGGTGTATAGATATATAGAAGCAAGGCAGAAGGCATAAAAAATTAAGAAAATAATCTGGGGTACATAAATAATTCTAAAGAATCTAAGACTTAGGCTGGAGAGATGGCTCAGGGGTTAAGAACCCTGACTGCTCCTCCAGAGATCCTGAGTTCAGTTCCCAGCAACCACATGGTAGCTCACAACCATTTGTAATGGGATCTGATGTCCTCTTCTGATGTTTCTTAAGACAGCAACAGTGTACTCATATATATTAAATTAATAAATAAATCATTTAAAAAACGATTCTAAGACTTGGAGATTTCCAGAGATATGATCTATTTAAAAAAAAACCTATTTTTGACTCAAAATACTAAGTTAAAATTGTTTTGTATAAATGGCTGTAAAGTTTTAATGGTAAAAGTTCTGTTTCAGTAATATATTTATTTACTAATATTTTGCTTACATAAGATTTTTTTCTTGATTTTTTTTTCAATTTTTATTGGATATTTTATTTATTTACATTTCAAATGTTATCCCCTTTCCCGGTTTCTCCTCTGAAAACTTTATATCCCATCCTCCCTCCCCCTGCATCGTTGAGGGTGCTCCCCCACTTGCCCACATACTCCCCCTCTCCCCACCCTGGCATTCCCCTACACTGAGGCATGGAGCCTTCCCAGGGCCAAGGGCCTTTCCTCCCACTGATGTCTGACAAGTCCATCTTCTGCTACATGTGCAGCTGGAGCCATGGGAACCTGCATGTATACTCGTTGGTTGGTGATTTAGTTTTTGAAAAAGTTAATAAAATTTTTGCCATAACATATTCCTGTGAGGGTTAATGATAGCATTTCAGGGGAGTGAATGCAGATCTCCTCTAGTAAGGAAGAGTCCATATATTTCTGCACACTTCCTTCTTGTCTGAACCTTCAATTCCGTGCTGATCACTGATTTATTAAATGATCTCTATATAAATACTAGTGAATTTGCTACAGATATGTAGTACTTGGGATGTTTCTCTTATTTTGCATGGTACATTCCTTATTAATTTGAAATACTTTACAACAGATTATCATTTGTGCTATATTGGAGTATTAGTATGGATAAAATGCCAATGAGACACTGGAGCATATATAAAAAGAAAGCAAAAAGCTATTTACCTCAGAACTGTGAAAAGAAAAATATCAATATAGAATTAGAATATAGGATAGTATAAGGTTGTTGATAATAAAAATTGTGTTTTTCTTCAGTAGTATAGCCATTTGTATGGTGTCTAGGTTCTGCTTAAAAGAGCACAATCATGCCTTTATTAGAAACCTAAGTTACCCTCCTTGTGTGATTAAAATATGCTAATGGAATGCTTAAAAACTAAATGATACTCTCCCTACCACCAATACCAAAGATCAATGTCTCCTCCAAGTGATTCCTTCTGATTTTTTACTTTCTGTTAACTGTCCTAGTGTATGGCAGAAGAGTCTATGAAATAAATCTCAATAAGGAAAGACTACTAAGTTCTCAAGGATATTTAATTCTAAGTCCTCATGTAAATATTCTTTCCAAAGATAGTTATATACTTTTCTATATTTTAAGTTTTGTTGTTTTAATTGGTAACACAAGTGAGATTTTGATATATGTATATAATATATGCTAAGAAATTTAGAGCTTTTTCCATGCCTTTTTCTTACTTTGTGTTAAGAACCTTTCTAATACTCTGTTTTAATTATTTATGCAATATATACTAGGTAATTCACAAAGATCCATCATTGAGGTTTTGATTAATAAAAGTTATTACTCTTTTGCATACCCTCTCTCTAAATACTCATTTCATCCTTACTTTTCTCTATCCCATTAATCACTATTTGCCATTCATGTTAATGATTTTTTCAGCATCTATATATAAGCAATATTATGTAGTATATAGGTTCTCAAGTAATTAACTTATTTCAAAATGACACAATGTCTGATTATTACAGCCATTGCTGCAAATAATAAGACATTATTCCATTGTGCATATTTCTCTTATTTTTCATTCATTTACTTATTAATGGATGTGTAGTGAGTTTGAGTTTCCTGAAGCCATACACTGTGAAGAATCAGATGCAAAGCTTGGCCAGATACAGACACCATTCTTTACAGTCTTCATATTTAGGCCTTTCAGCTCAGCAACCAAACATGGGTTTAAACAAAACATTGGTTAACAAGACATTGACACAATATTTTTCTAGTCTTCACATATTAGAAGTTTATAATAAAGATATTACAATGTAAAAATAATAAACTCCATTTGCAACTTCCATAATTTTCTCATTCCTATAACCAAGTTTGATTAAAGATAGTAGTTTCAACTCATTATGTTACCCTCAAGGCAATTATATTTGTTGTGAAATATTTAATACATAAATTAATTTAGTTTTGATACAGAAGAGTCAGGCATAAACTCACAATTTATGTAGAAGGAATAATTTAAACTTGTGTTTATAGTTTATATATAGGGTGACAAACTATCTTTACAAATTTTGTATGTAGAATATTTCATTTTTGTTCACTCTTGAAAAGAAGTTTGAGCCGAATCGTAGTTTAATTTTTTTAATTGTTAAAAAATAAAAGGCTGCCGGGCGGTGGTGGGGCACGCCTTTAATCCCAGCACTTGGGAGGCAGAGGCAGGCAGATTTCTGAGTTCGAGGCCAGCCTGGTCTACAGAGTAAGTTCCAGGACAGCCAGAGCTACACAGAAAAACCCTGTCTCGAAAAACCAAAAAAAAAAAAAAAAAAAAAGGCTAACTTCATTGTTTTATGGTATGCAGAACATGGTAGTAAGTATTGATGGTCAATTTGATAGTATCTAGAATCATCTAGCAGAGACAAACCTGTGAGCATGTCCTTAAAAAGTGCAGATTGAGCTGACATTCAAAGACAAATGTGCTGAAAGTGGGCTCACTAGCCCATGAGCTTTGGTCTAAAAATGACTAGAAGAGATGAATCTAGCATTTATATGTGTGCAGATGCCGCACATTCCCACCAACAATGCTTCCTCATTCTGATTGGCTATGGCTTTGAACCATGAGCCAAAGGTAACCTTCTCTTAAATTGTTTTATTAGTACTATGCTGTATCAAGGAGGAAGCCGTTATATATACAGAGAAACTTAGGAGGTCAGCCATAACTCTCTTTGGAATTCTTATACATGATGCGTTGTTCTCTATATTTTTATATTATTGCTTTTTAAATCTGACTTTGAAGTTATTAGAAATTTTCTTCATATATTTCCATTTATTATTAATTATATTTCATATAATATTTAAGAGTATTCTCTTTTGATAAAATTTGTATGAATGATTTTGTTAAGGTTTAAGAGTTCCGCATCCCATACTGGGAGGTCTTTACAGTTAATAGCTGCTTCAGAAGGATAAATTGTTCTTTTTGAGATTTTTAGGTACTGGCAGACACTCAGTGTTTAAGTGGATTTCACCAATCCCATGCACATCTATGCAGTGTCAGTTCGATTTTATGAGTTATCAAACAGAAAATGAGCAAAAAATTAGGCAATTAGCATAATGGAGTGATTTGAGGGGAGTTAATGGGAGTAGTTATGATCATAATTAATTGTATAATGTATAGAATTCTTGCAAATAATGATAAAGAGTTAAAAAAATTGATGCTTGCTATTTTGTAAATACATAGCAGTCTGCAACTTTAACTTCCTTTTTAAATTTAAGATATCTTTCTCTTGGAAGTTAGCACATATTAACTCCATTGGTCCTTCCCTTTCCTCTCTCAGTTCCTTCCCATGTACCTATGCTCCCTCTCTAATCATGACCTCTTTTTATTTACCTGTTGTTACATATAGATGTACACACATATACATGGTTATATGTGTGTGTATGCATTTATTTTTCCTACATGTTTCAAGGTAGCCTGCCCAGTCAATATAATGTTAAATTACACTTGTATATGTATGTTTCAAGGATGAAACTAATGTTGTACAACAAATCGGTAGGGTTTTTTCCTACTCTATCGATTTGTTGGTGGGGAAGATTGTTTCTCCCACTCAACATTTCTTAATTTCCTGTAGTTCCTTGTCTAGAACCTGGAACCGTGTGAATTTACTTCCTTTGTGCTCTCATGTGTGTAGGAGTTACCCTTATTTGAGCCTTTCTCAAGCAGCTGCATTGTTTATACTTCATGGGTGTTGCTTCTCTGAACTATCTGAGAGATACAATCTCACAGTAGACTTTCTGTATCTCTGGCTTTTATAATCAGTCATTCTGTCTCCTCTTCACTGCTCCCAGGAATCATTACCTGCAGAGGTTTTGTTGTAGATATAACAGCTGAGAGACCTTTACAGAAAACTGTAGCCAATCAAAATGCACAGATCGAATTTAATTCTCTTTTGTGCCATTTCCAGGTGTGAAAAATGTGATACAACCTACCCTCATAGAAGATGAGTTACTGTTTTCCAGACACTGCATGAGATAACTGCAAACCTCTTTGTCTCTCTGTATAACAACAATTCTCTCCCACTGCATTTCATCCTCCAAGAAATTTTAGGGAGGCTACACCCATGATTTCTCAACAGTGGGACTGTCATTTATCCTGCATCAAAGAGTTTATTTTAATAAACGAGTCTTCAAGTTCATATTTTCCTGACTTACATAGTTCTTTGCTGAGGCTCCAAACGATTTGTGGTTTTAGTTATTTGTCTCACTTATGGAGGCATTCAGTTTAAACAATGCGCTTAAGCTATGCACAGTGCTGTCTTTCTCTAATGAATTTCTCATTTATACCATGCATTGATGTTCTACTACTATTGGCTCTATTGTCCTGACTCTGGATTTCCAGAGAAGCATAATGTTTACCTATTTTGATAGCAAACTTTCATGCTTCCTCAACAGTCTATTGGAGAACATCCTTAGAAACATTACATTGATTGCTTTGTCACATTTCTTATGTAGAATATCATGTAGTTATGTGATTCTTATGTTGAATATATGCTGATATACTCTATCAGTTGTATACAATGGGTTTCCTACATGAAGATCTCATTGAGTGTCACTTGGATTGATGTTATATCTGCAAGGCAATGCCATCATCCTGGAGTTCTTTCACTGTAGTCACACCAGTGTCTCCTATCACTATGTGCAGGATAGTATATATATTTATATGCTGTAAATAGAGCTTCTGTGTCTGGGCACACCACAGTCAGTTTTGATTTGTATTGTGACAAGTTCTGGTATTTGTGCTATTTTTCATCTTAAGAAAAGAGAGCCTACTTGACAAAAGCTGGGTGCTACACTTATCTCTGGGTATAAGTGTAACCATTTAGAATGTACACCTCCAGTAGATAGACATAGCCCTCAGTTGAGGCATGGACCACTTACTCATCTTCAAAATTTTTGAGCTACAACTGGTCTTGTCTAAAGAAAATACAGGGACAAAAAATGGAGCACAGACTGAAGAAAAGGCCATCCATGACAGTGACAAGCCCAACTTGTGATCCATCCTGTGCTCAGGCACCAAACCCCGATACTATTACTCATGCCATGTTGTGCTTGCAGACAGGAGTCTAGCATGGCTGTCTTAGGAGAGGCTATACCAGTAGCTGACTGAGACAGATGCAGATACTTACAGCCAACCATTGGATTCATGTCGAGGACCCCTAAGGAAGAGTTGGGAGAGGACTAAAGGAGCCAAAGAAAACTGCATCTCTATAGGAATAACAACAGTATCAGCTAACCCAGGCTGTACCCCTGGGAAATCCCCAAAACTAAGCCACCAACCTAAGACCATACATGCGCTGGTCTGAGACCCCTGGCACATGTGGAGAAGAAGACTGCCTTGTTTGGCCTCAATGGGAGAGGATTCACATAATCCTGTAGAAATGATGTGCTAGTGAAGTAGGATGCTGGTAATGGTGAGGTGAGGATGGATAGGTTGATGGGGGAGGACCGTCTCAGCTGAAAGGGAGGATGGGATGAAGAACTCTGGGAGGAGAAGTAGGAACAAGCAGAACATTTGGAATGTAAATAAAAAAATAATTTAATAATAAAAAGAGAATTTGGCTTATTTAGAAAAAATGGTAATACAAGCTTCTCTAAGATCTGTTACATTAGTACTAGAAAATTTTCATGGGTTTCGAAGTCCATGAATCATGGACATTCTGTCAAGAGGATTATGTCCAATTAGAGAGTCATTATCACACCTTTAGGGATATTCTGTCATGCTACTCATTGTGGTGGCTCCTGGGCATCACAACTAATAGGAGTATACGTTGTTTATCTCTTTTTGCAGCTTGAAAAGTATCTTTCAGGTCAGATCTATTTTGGATCTTCCTAATTCTTTGTTTAAAATACATGATTTCTTCAATAGTAGTCTTAACATTCAACCTCTGGGAGGACACCAAGGATAACTACAATAGCCTAGAGAGTTTTGCAAGGCTT